>NC_053147.1:38989814-39605439 GCF_016808335.1 Panicum virgatum | reverse complement strand
TCCGCCCTCATGGCCCTTCGCTGTATGGGGCGTGGATATCCTGGGGCCGTTCCCCCGGGCCGTCAGCGGGTACCGGTTCCTCTACGTCGCCATCGACAAGTTCACAAAGTGGCCGGAGGTTACCCCTGTGGTAAACATCACTAAAAAATCAGCAGTCGCATTCCTCAAGTCCATTGTGTGCAGATTTGGCATCCCAAACCGCATCATCGCGGACAACGAGACCCAATTCAAAAGCAGACTCTTCCAAGAGTACTGCGAGGACATCGGCATCCAGCTATGCTTTGCGTCTGTGGCACACCCCTACAGCAATGGACAGATCGAGAGAGCGAATGCTGAGATCCTCAGGGGACTCAAGACCCACACCTACTACTGCTTGAAGAAGCATGGTGCCAAATGGGTTGATGAGCTTCCGTGCGTACTATGGGGCAACCGGATCACACCTAGCCGAGCCACCAGGGAGACCCCATTCTTCCTGGTCTATGGGGCTGAAGCATGCCTTCCCCCGGAAATTCACCTGGGCTCACCACGAGTCCAGGCTTTTGACGAGTCCATGCAGGAGCAACTGCGGCTTGATGATGTGGACTTCGTTGATGAACGAAGGTGGCGAGCAGCAATCCAAAATGCACGCTACAACCAGGCGCTCAGGCGCTATCATCAATGGTTCGTGCACAGTAGGGAGCTCTGGGCTGGCAACCTCGTCCTGAGGCAGATCCTGAACCGAGCAGGGCTCCACAAACTCTCCCCCAGCTGGGAGGGGCCCTTCAAGGTTACAGAAGTATGCCGGCCCGGGTGCGTTCGCCTTGCCACAGAAGATGGGGTGTCGTTCGCCTTTACACTTAGATAGAGCGGGGAAATGAATTTTTCCTTTGTAATAAGATAGAATCAGCGTGCGGCCCAGAGCGGTGGGGGTCCATCCCCGTAAACCTGGCCTCTGGCATCCATCGCACCATCAGCTAGCATTAACGTACGGCCCTGAGCGGTAGAGGTCCGTCCTCATAAACCCGGCCTCTGGCATCCATCGCGCAAGCCATGTATATCAAGCTGCAAAGGAAACATGTGCTCCCAGTTCTGTCTTCGTGTCAAATTTTTTTTCGCATTTCAATTCTCGAGCTTTTTCCTTTCTAACCCCCGCGCGGACTTCCACTCTGGTCGCTACAGCTAAGATCTGTATTGAGTAGCTGGACTGCCGTACAGGTTCGGACCCCCTTTGCTGCTGGGAGAGGGGTCTGGACCCCTAGGGACCTGCTCTGGAGAGGGGGTGCTTGTTTCCTGGGGTGGTCCGGAGTCCTGTGTAGCCGCTTAGCCGGTTCCGTACACAAAGCCTACACACTCCACCACCCTGTAAAGAGTGCTCTAGTACCCGGAGCTGGGTAATTAGGGGCCCAGACCTCGTTCTAGCTCAAGGGTTGGCTTCCTAAGTCCTACACGGCAGGTCCAGCTCCATATCTCAAAGGATCGAGTTCGACAGAATGACCTCACCCACTGCTAGGAGGGGTCTGGAACGTCGGAGCCAGGTCCGGTAAGGTCGTGTTCGTCTCCTGGAGTGGTCCGGAACCCTGTGTAGCGCCTTAGCCTGGTTTCGCACCCTAAGCCTACACACTCCACCACTCTGTAACAAGAATTGTACTGCCTGGACCTGCGTATCCGGAGCTCCGGATCTCGTACTAGCCTGGGGGCCGGTCCAGAATTAGTCTCGCGGTCCTGCTACTAAGCTGTGACTTTGAAGTGGTACGCAGGTTAAGCCTTGACTGGTGGTAGCTAGCCTCAACCCATTGAACCTAGCTACCAGGGGGTCCCGGCATCCGCTTTAAAGGTTTCATGCAAATCAAGGTCCAGTCTCGGTGGTAGACAGACTCAAAACAACTGAGCCTATCTCCCAGGGGGCCCGGAGCGTTCGCTTTGAGCCAGACATCACGGATCGATTCTGCATGCGTCAAACAGCTAAGTTGCAGTATCATTACTACTATACAAGCAAGTTTGATTCTCCTCTCTGTAGTTCTTTCTGCTACACAGGGAATAAGACGCTCGTTCGACTTGCAATCTATGCTACACCTATACCCAAGGACGCTTGCTCAACCTCATACGGGGGTCCGGAGTGTCTTCTGCGGCTCGGATGGCAGATAGGTCCTAACAACTGAACCTATCTACCAGGGGGCCAGGGCGCCGGGGTGCGGCATACCGCAAACCAGAACAATTGACAAATAGCTAAGTTGAAATTTCCTTCTATTAAGTTTCAACAAGTACAATGTTTGTTACATAACACAAAATATAAAACAAAAGTGCTACTGTTGTGATGGCCCAGCTCCGGAGTCTGCAGGCTCACGCTTGAAGTAAGCAGCGACGAAGTCGACGACGTCCCGCACGCCTTCTCGAGCAGAGGCCTCCGTCTCCGCCACTGGACCATTGAGCACGGGGGCTAGCGAGATAGCTGGGTCGTGGCTCCGGAGGCAGGTCAGAATGTGCTCCGCCACTATCCGGATCAGCTCACGGCCCTCGGCTTCAAGCTGGCCAGCAAGGATCGGCTACAGACGCCGGAGTCTGTCTGAAGCAGAGTTCAGCACTGGGAGGGCGTCAGCAATCGAAGCTGGCGGCTCTGCCACTTGGATTATACTCATTCCAAGTGGTACCAGCGCTGAGCTCGCTTCGCTCGCCTAGTCGACGATCCGCTGGGCCCCCCTAAGCTGGTCCTCTTGCAACTCCCGGATTGCCTCCTGGACTGCCTCCTACACCCGAGCGTCCAGTGCTGCCTTGGCCGCATCCACCTCGTGCGCCCTCTCCTAGAGCTTGGCCTCCTTCTTTGCCGCCGACTCCTTCAGGGACTTGAGGGCCTCGCGCTGGCGCTCAAGCTGGAGCTCCATGTTGGTGGCGTGGGATTCCTGCTTTGCGAGGGACTTCCTATCCTCCTCAAGCTCCAACTCGGCAACAGCCTGCTTGCTGGCGGCCTCCTGCAGCTGCTCGCGCCATCCTTGCAGAGTCTCAGAGAGCTTGTCGAGCTCCTGCTTGCGAATCTCGAGACCCTGGCTGCGAGTCTCAAGCTCGGACCGCTGAGCCGCGAGGCTGGCTTCCTCCTTGGCAAAAGCCTCCTCCCGCAGCGCCAGGGCCTTTTCCCGACTCACCACCGCAAACTCCTGGTCGAACACCTTCCGAAGATTGGCTCGGTAGGACTCAAGGTCGGCCTTGAGTTCGGACCGAGCACGTGCAGCTTGGAAGGCTTCGGCCTTCGTGTGCCCTCTAGGTGGGTGTGCCAGTCGCCGAGGCGCTGGCGCTCGCTCTCCAGAGCAGCCCACTCCGGCCAGAAGGCCGCCTCGGCGGTAGAGGTCGTGTCCTCTATCGACTGCCGGACCCAGACCAACACCTAGGGGAGGGGAGCCGCTTCCTCCTCCAGGGGACCCTGTAGGAGCTGCCTACCATAGACCACCTCCAGCTCTTCCTCTGCTGCAGGTTCGAAGCTGGGGGTGGGGACGTCTGGCACAGGTGTCGGGACCTCGGCTGCCGGGGTGCTCGCCGTTGCTGTGCCATCTCCCACTGTGCTCATCGTCACTGCGCCCGGTGTCGGCGCGGCTGCCGCCGTAGCTGGGGCTTCGGGGGCTACCGCATCGGGTGTAGCTGCGCCTGGCACCGGCGCATCCGCCATCGCCGTGTCGGGCGTTGCTGCGCCTGGCACTGGTGTGTTGACGCTCCTTAGTGCCCCCGATTTATATACCGCAAGCGCACGGTTTCGTGTAGCTTTTCCCTTAGAGTATTCCCCCAAGGTTTATCAATCCACGGAACCAAAGAGACAAGAAACAATCTACTAGCATAGAGATTCCTTTGTGTGAGATGGTGAAAATGAATCTAATCTACTAAAAACACGACAAACACCGAAGGTAGCAAGAGAAAGTTAGAGATAACCAATCTAGATCACATAGATCATGCATATGTTGTAGTTCCAGCTATATAAAGTGAAGTAAGATAGATGTGAATCTCAATGAAAAGCATCTTTAAACTCAAAATCTCCAATCTGATCCCTCGATACCCCACCTACTAAGTGGCAACGGCCTGTCACGACGCCACCCCTTTCAACAAGATACCCAGAAGCAAGTCGAACCCCCTTTGGTAGTTCCGCCATGAACCTCTAGCCACCATGACTACAAGATCATGCTAAGCGATCTATCTCGATAATAGATCTAGGATGAAGCGAACCCAAAGAAAAGAACGAAATCGAAAGAGGAGAACATGGTCGCTAAACATTCAGAAACACAAATAACTTCACCATCAATGATTGTACATCACAAGATCACAACCGGGGCCCTACCTTGATCTTGATGATCCTAGCTCCAGAACTCCGACGTGGTCTTCCTTGCAAGGTTCCCACGTCGGTTAGGGCAAACCCTAGACAACTAGCATGACCCTCGGCTCTCAGAGAGGTGTCCCTCTATCTTCTTCACGATTGCACCCCTTTAGACGTCGTTATCTTCGAGATTTCTTCGAGGAGAAGGATAGGATGGAAAATCCTTCCTTAAATATCTCTTTGCTTTGCTTAGCCCCGAAGTATCTTGATCTTATCTTGTGGGCTTTGTCTTTTGGGCTTCATTGGAGGGTGGATGTGCATGAACGGGCCTCTAATCATCATGGCCTTCGATCCTTTGTTCGGGCTTTGGCCTTCGTCTTTCTTCATGTCATCGCGTGATCGTGGGCCTCGCCACTTCATGCTCCAAAATATGTCAAAAACCTGCAAAAACGAAGTACCTCCAAAATATATGTGCAAACGTGAAAACGACCAATAATTGGCCCGAGGTTAGGATGGTTAGTGATTTTGATATTAAATTCATGACATTATCAAAGTTAAACAGGGGATAAAATGGATACTTAAGGAGCGCCAACATTCCCCCCATGCTTAAACCTTGCGCGTCCTCGAGTAAGTCTTTGATAAAAATCAGCGCTGCCTTTCAGTGTCCAATCCCTGCACTTGATCATACACTGAGAAAACACAATGCTCCCAAAAAATATTTTGTAGTTAATAGTTCAAGTTGTAACCAGCTTTTTCAATGTGGAAGGTAGATACAAGTTAAATGCTTCCCCACAATTATTAAGCACATGCTCTCAAAATTAAACAAGTCTCAGAATTAAGAAAGTAAGTTCCAAAAGTAATGCTAAACCAAGATCAATAATTCAAACCTCATTGCAATTTGCTCATGGAAACTCTCAGCTCATCTTGTCTCTCAATCTTGCTAGAACTCTCTCCTCTCTTTCTCTCATATATAAGTGTGAGGCTTTATCTGGAGCTCTGGAAAGGTTAGTCCTAACAAAAGATATTATAATTAAGATATTATCAAAACAAGAAATACTTCTTATGGATTTACCGAGACTCGTCAAAAAGACCATTGGAAAATAATTTCTTTGTGGAGAGGGAGAGAATGGAACACACACTTTGTATGGTGGACATGTGCAAATGGCAACGGTTGATCCCAAGACACAACTGAAGTCCTTGTTATCGGATTGCACATGGTTGAAATAATTGAGTATAGAATAATCTTCAAAGTATCTGGAGTTTAATGAAGCTAAAGGAACCGAGGAGCTTTTCATCATTATTTATTTCATTTTTTTCTCTTTTTTTTCTTTCTTTCTTTTTGCTCCTCAGAACCGTTGGCAACACAATGCACTTACTCCACCTCCCCCCATGCTTGAACGTTTGCTTGTCCTCAAGCAATGAAGTGACGATAACTTGATGGAGTGAGTGCACAAAACCTTTATCAATTCTCTGGACTCAACTTTGGAATTCAAGGGAGCATCTCCTTGTGAAAGATTGAAGCCAACAGAGGAGGAAAAGGGGCAGGCCGGCCGGCCTAGGGGTGTTGAGCCGGCCGGCCTACTGCCTGTAGGCCTCCACTTCTTTGGATTTTTCATCTGCGAACTCTTTGATGCTTCCCAAGCTTATGTTTTACTGAATTTTGCTCTTGATTCCACTGTTTTGCTGTCGAAATAAATATATACTCAATATATAGGTTTTGGTCAAGGAGGTGTTTCACAAAAAAGATGTTTTTGGTTAAGGGTGGATATCCAGCGAGGTTTGCGATGTTCCCGGTATAGAAACTCACAATGCATGGATAGAATTGCTAGCAAAAGAGAGGTACGCAAAAATACGGAATGGTCAGCTTCTTAGTCTCGAACCAAAGAAGATAAATCCTGAATTAATTCACCTGAAAATAATTCTTGCTCTATGGTTTGTTATGATATATCATTTAGGCTTGTAGAAGGGTAGAGCAATTGCAAAAGGTATCATTGACAAGGTTAGCTCAGAATTAAATCCAAATTAAATTTTCCTTGACAAGCTTAAGTAAGAGAGCAAGAATAAAAGATATGGGTCTTAATTTATCATAACCTCCACAATTGAATTAGCCGGCATTTAATTAATTTTCAGATCATGTTAGAGAGAGCATTAGTTTAATCATGCATAAACCAAGCACAAGAAATTAGACAAAGCGGCAATGATCATCATATTTTAACATGGCACAAACTTTCTATCATCATACTAACCATAACATGAAAGCGTAGGTGATGCATTTATTTATCATGGTGATGAAAACAAAAGAAAGCAAATTGCACACATGCTGAAATAAATAAAACAGAAAATTGCTACGCACACATAAGCTTGCACACATGCTGAAAATAAATGAAAAGAAATAGAAAATCCAAACCACACATGCGAGCATTTTATTCATGGTCATGCCGTCGATCAATCTCCTTGATTGGCTCTTGTGTTGTATCCTTGATCATAATACTGCTGAAATGCTCCTCCATTAAATTGTTCCGGTGGCGCTAGGCCTAGAAGTCCCATTTGATATGCGATTCCCGCTGTTCCATCTTCTAGTTGGGTTGTATGCCTCCGGATAGCATCTATATCTTCCATGTTTCTTCTCGCATAAGCACCCATAATTCTCATTCCTTGTTCTGGTTGAGGGAGGCCAAAATATTGTGCTCCAAATGACGGGTCGGGCATCTCTCCTTGATATGACGAGGGTGGGTAGCCGTAGTTGCTAAATGGTGGGGATGCCGCCGCAGCGTGCCCCCATGCTTGTTCTTGGCTTCCTTCCCATTGACTCGTCCATCCTTGCGGGTATCCCTGTCCACTTGATGCACCTTGAAATTCATTCCTCCAATAAGCAGAACTTGGCGGTGGAAGGTTTACTTCCAAGTCTTCTTGTTGTGCCGATGCCGATGTCCCTTCAATTAACCTTCCTCTTTTGGATTTCTTCACCTTTTTTCCAATATTTTCAACTCGCCAATCAGTCCTCCCTCTTGCAAATAATTTCAGCCTTTGATCGGGGAGGGAAATATCCATCTCAGAAATAGTAAATCCCTTATTTTCATCCCCTCCGATATAATGGCCTTGCCTCAAATGATGAATCCCAATATCTCTTCCCGGGACATAAAATTTTTGGATCACTCGTAACCTCGGATTCATTGCTCGGGCTATCATTGTGAGATAACATCCCGAACCAACTTCTCATGTGCCGGATGATGCTTCACAAAGCCACCTTTCAACCATGATGTTGGTGGGATCAATTACTTGTTTCTTCACCAATGCAGCATACATCCAATTTAATTCTTGGTCGGTGACCTTCGATTCTCTCATCCTCCCGAGAATTCTCTTGCTCAACCAAGAGTGGAATATTTGGAGGGTAACATTACTTATATTCTTTCTTTGGCGGTTGACATCTTTTGCTATTTTTGTCCAAAATTCATCAAGCTCTCCATCTTCAATTTGCACCATTTCATATGCATTATTTTTGAATCTGAGCAAGCTTCCTATTTCTCCATAGGTGATTACTTTCTCTTCATTCTTGAGCCTAAATTTCAGACATGGAACTTCTTCATCATCCACCACTTCCGTTGATTTTTCTAATGTCATAAATATCTCAAGAGCCACTTCTTCTTGCATATCAACCGTGACACCGTCGGAAAATAACTTCCAACCGATGTTCTCCAATAGCTCATAGATGTCATGATGAAATCCCATCAAAATCATAATTTGCTTGTAGTCTTCCCTTCATGAACTTGAGCCTTTCTTCTTCTTCCTTCGACAAGATAATAAACCCATATTCTGAATTCTTGGGCTTGTATGGTGGTGGTGCGGATGACCTTGTCGAACGCCGTGGAGGAGGTGGCATCCCTTCGGTGAATCTCATGGATGAGCTTCTCGGGTCTCTCATCCCACCAAGGAGTAGCATGTCGCTCCTCGGTGTGGGGTTGTCTTCCTCCATGCTCTGCGGAGACTCGGAGACCGAGTGCCTCCGCGAAGAACTTGCCGATGCGTCGGATGTTGATGTGCGCGTCCTTCTCCTCCCGGCAATGAACTTCATGAGGCCACTCATGGTGACTCCTTGCTGCACACACTCAAAAACAAACACACCGGGGGTTTCTTGCCGGTGGAAGAACAATATATCGAAGAGTGGAACAAACTAGGAATTGTGGTGAATTTTCTGAGATTTTTGGAGTAGATTTTGGTGGACGAATTTTTCAGGGCTCTAACTGATGTTTCTGGGCGAAGAACTTGAAGAACATAAGCAAGGAAATGGGTGAGGAGCATACCTGCCAAAGGAGAGCACCAGAGGGCTTAAATAGGGGCCAGGCCGGCCGGCCTAGGGCCTTGGGGCCAGCCTGCCTAGGGGATTTCTGACTCCTATCCACTTCAATTTTCTCTGGTGGCTTCCTGGTCCAATTATTTGCTTCTGTCCAGTACATCTTGCATGCTTTGCACCGTCCAAATCCCGTGAACCACTCCTTCTTTGCCTTTGATGTCCACTTGCAACATTATTTCTCCACTTTGTGTCATTCACCTTGTCCCATGCTTAATCAATCATCACATGGTGCCATCTTTGCTGAAAATCACATGTCCTTCCCATGCATGGCTGCTCCCTCCTTTAAATTATTTGCATGTGGTGGAAGGTAGAGAGCACAACTCTTTCCCGTGAACTCACTTTGATCAATGGATGTTAATCAAGCACATAAACCCTTTCTAAATCATGCTTAGATGTTTAATCCTCCTCTAACTTCGAAATTTCAGAATTGACTCAAAGCATGCAATGAGTTTAAATGAATAATTAGAGGGGAATTGAAACATCTTTACATTTGTAAGTCGAAAAATATTTCCCGACTACATTAATTTTGGTTGCACCGGAACCGTTCACTTTCATGAATTGATAGCGAACAATCTCGAATTCAACCGTGGGTCTTGGGTTTAGGTTCTAATTTTTGCCAAAATGAGAGAGAGAATTTTGAAAAAGAGAATAATTAAAGTTATAAAAATTCTAGTCCTATGGTAATGAAACTGAAAATTCTCTCTATGTTTGTGCGAACCTACGCATCAAGAATTTAAGTAATATAAACATAGCGCGGCTCTACTCATGTGTTTTATCTCAACTTGGTCTGGCCGTCATGGACAGGACGGTAGCCAAAAATAGGTATGGAATTTTGGATGTGGCTTTCTCAAGAAGAGGCAAATAAATCATAGGATGGCTCATGTCATTGGTTTAAAATAAGAAATAACATCGGAATGACTGAGCGAATAAAATCCAAATCGAATTGTTTGACCGAATTACCAATTGTTCAAAAGTATATCATGTTCTTGCGTAGCAAAATTCTCGACTCACTTACCTAAACTTTTTGCGGGTTGTCCTCCCGGCAGCTTATTCTTGACTCGACGAACGGGTTGAACTCCCGGCAGCTTTATTCTTGACTCGACGAACGGGTTGCCTCCCGCAAAGCGCTTCGTTTGTAGTCTATAGCTAGACTTTCTACTTCTTCACTTCGGACCAACGCTCGGTGATGGCGCTGCAGTCTTGGGTACCCACTTTCGCACAATCCTTGGTGCGGGTTTGTCTTCTACGTTAGTCATCTTTTTGGTCTTCACAGGCGGGCATTTAGCTTTCTTCTTGACGGGTGCAACGATCTTCTTTGTCGCGATGGACGCGACGACTTCTATCTCCTTCTTCGCTTCCTTCTTGTTCGGCTCCACTTCTTTCTTTGGCTTCTCCTCTGTGACACGGCGGTGAGGAGGAACATATTTGACATTGATCATGTTGCATACCTCGAGGCGTGGACGAAACTTGAATTCGCTTGTGGTGCCATTGATGTCGAACTTTATCTCCCCCTTGCCAATGTCGATGTTCGCCCTTGCGGTCTTGAGGAAAGGCCTCCCAAGTATGAGAGGCGCCTTGCTCCCTTCTCCCATATCGAGAATCACAAAGTCAACGGGGACTAAGTGTTCTCCAATCTTCACGGGCACGTCTTCGGCGATTCCCAAAGGATAGCGAACGGAATTGTCCGCTAACTCTAGGCACATGGCGGTGGGCTCCGGCTCCGGTAAGCGTAGCTTCTCGAACACATTCTTGGGCATGACGCTCACACTTGCACCGAGATCACAAAGTGCTCTTTCGAACATAAGAGATCCAATGGAACACGGGATGGTAGGACATCAGGGGTCCCTTTTCTTTTCAGGAGCTTCATTAGCGATTGCCGTGCTACATTCCTCGGTTAGCTTGACAGTGCTTGGCGGTATCTCGCGCTTGTTTCCCATGATGTCTTTGAAGTAGCGAGAATACGTCGGAACTTGTAGAGCGTCCAAGAGCGGCATATTGATGCTCAACCTGCGTACCATGTCAACAAATTTGTTGAACTGCTCATCTTCATGTTTACCTTTGCGGTATTGTGGCCTTGGCGGTAGAATCTTGGTGTCTATATCATCTAGCTCAAACTCCGGCTCTTCGGTGACTATCTCTGGCATAGGAGTAGGTGCCTTCTCCTTGATGATGGTCTCCACTTCAACTCTTGGCTTAGGCTTCCTTGCTCCTGCTGCATGTTCGGGTTCTTCGGTCTCCTTTCCCGAGAGAGTTTGAATTGCCTTAGCCGTCTCCGGACTTTGAGGTTGCCCGGGCAATTTTCCTTCGTTGCTAGATAGGCGTCCAGCGAGCTGGGCTACTTGTGTTTCTAGCATCTTCATCATGTTGAGTACTTGAAGGTTAGAGCTCCCGACCTCCGTCACCTTGCCATCAATGTTCTCCAGGATCTTGTCCATAGCCTTGAACTTGGTGACGGTGTCCTTGTTGATCTTGCCTTGCCCGTAGCGGAAGTTGGTCGGCGGAATCCATTCTCCCTTCTTCATGTAGTCGAGCATCTTGGCTTCCTCTGGGCAATTCTTTTGCACATGGCCATACTCTCCACATTCTTCACATGTAGACCTTGCTTCAGCCGCCTTCAAATTGATAGCTT
The DNA here is from genome assembly GCF_016808335.1 of Panicum virgatum. Taxonomy (NCBI): domain Eukaryota; kingdom Viridiplantae; phylum Streptophyta; class Magnoliopsida; order Poales; family Poaceae; genus Panicum; species Panicum virgatum. The sequence continues at coordinate 39,594,189 of NC_053147.1, read as the reverse complement.
GGGCTTCTCTCTTTTCCACTTCCATCTTCTCCACCCTTCTCATGAGCGAGTCGATCTTCCCTTCTAGCACTTCTTCGCGTTCCACTTGTAATACACTCTTCGCGGCGCCCACAGCTTGGAGTGGTTGTAGGCGCCCTGATGATGCCCATGCGTCATTGTCTGCCGCCTTCTTGAATAGCTTGAAAACTTGAGTAGGCGTGAGCTCAATGATAGATCCTCCGGCCGATGCGTCAATGATCCCCCTTGATGCAGTAGTGAGGCCTTGATAGAACTTCTGGACCACATCTTGCCTTGAGAACTTGTGATGAGGTACGGCGCGGATGTAGTCGTTGAAGCGCTCATATGCTTCCGTAATAGTCTCCGTCGGGGCTTGCGCGAATGTTGCAATCTTGTTGCGCAGAATCTGGGTCTTGCCCGGCGAGTAGAACTCCGTCATGAACTCTTTCATCAAGGACTCCCAATTTTGCACCGTGCGCGGTGGTAGAGAATGAAACCATTGCAGCGCTCTCCCAAGTAGAGAGAACGGAAAGAGCCTCGCTCTTATTTGATCTTGAGTCATCCCTTGCATGTCGAAGGTGCGGCATAGTTGGAGGAATGCTTGAAGGTGTAGATTAGCATCTTCTTTTCCAGTGAAGGGCGAGCTTTGCACCATCCTTATGATTGAAGTCTTGATCTCAAACGGAACTCCGATGTTGTCGAGATTTTGGATCGGCAAGTCCCGAACGTCCGGAGTGCATAGCTCTCCGATCGTACGCTCTAGCTCCGGTAGCGCCATCCCTTGGTGAAGTGACGCCTCCTTTGGACTTGTTGGTGGAGTTGCTTGAGGTGAAGACGATGAATCGTTGGCTTCAACTTTTGGATCTACTAGTTCCGGCTTCCTTGATCGTGCTTCTCGTCTCCTTTGCCTTGTAAATTTTTTCTGGATCATCCACAAAATTTTCGGGTTTGTTGGAGAGGCTCCCGTCCATCTCCTGTTAGGGGTTAGTGAAAAAGAAAAATATATACGAGATCTAAAAGATGAATATACAAGATCTAAAACATAAAAGAAAAATAAATCAAAATAAAGAAAACTCTAGATTAGATTGATTTTCGTGGAATAGATCCGTTTTTTTAGTCAGCTCAGAAAAAATAAGATATCTAAAAAAATTCAAAAAGAAAAATCAAGAAATATTTACGAATGCAAGTAAGATAGGATCTTAAATCGATGGTTCCCCAGCAACGGCGCCAGAAAAGCTTGTTGACGCTCCTTAGCGCCCCCGATTTATATACCGCAAGCGCAAGGTTTCGTGTAGCTTTTCCCTTAGAGTATTCCCCCAAGGTTTATCATTCCACAGAACCAAAGAGACAAGAAACAATCTACTAGCATAGAGATTCCTTTGTGTGAGATGGTGAAAACGAATCTAATCTACTAAAAACACGACAAACACCGAAGGTAGCAAGAGAAAGTTAGAGATAACCAATCTAGATCACCTAGACCATGCATATGTTGTAGTTCCAGCTAGATAAAGTGAAATAAGATAGATGTGAATCTCAATGAAAAGCATCTTTAAACTCAAAATCTCCAATCCGATCCCTCGATACCCCACCTACAAAGTGGCAACGGCCTGTCACGACGCCACCCCTTTCAACAAGATACCCTGAAGCAAGTCGAACCCCCTTTGGTAGTTCCGCCATGAACTTCTAGCCATCATGACTACAAGATCATGCTAAGCGATCTATCTCGATAATAGATCTATGATGAAGCGAACCCAAAGAAAAGAACGAAATCGAAAGAGGAGAACATGGTCGCTAAACATTCGGAAACACAAATAACTTCACCATGAATGATTGTACATCACAAGATCACAACCGGGGCCCTACCTTGATCTTGATGATCCTAGCTCCAGAACTCCAACGTGGTCTTCCTTGCAAGGTTCCCACATCAGCTAGGGCAAACCCTAGACAACTAGCACGACCCTCGGCTCTCCGAGAGGTGTCCCTCTATCTTCTCTGCTCCTTGCCGTCGTCTCCCGAATTGATCTCTGCGTGAACCTTGGGGAGGGGTCTTTAAATAGCCTCAGGGAACCCTCGGTCAAAGGGGAGGTCGAACCGACCTAAAAAAGGCCTGGGTCGGCCGGCCCAATGAGCCTTGGCCGGCCGGCCTGGCACTTTCCTTCGCCGGCTCGTGCTCAACTTTCTCCCCAAGCCTCTTGGAATCTTCTAGAGTTTATGTCTTTCACGATTGCACCCCTTTAGACGTCGTTATCTTCAAGATTTTTTCGAGGAGAAGGATAGGATGGAAAATCCTTCCTTAAATATCTCTTTGCTTTGCTTAGCCCCGAAGTATCTTGATCTTATCTTGTGGGCTTTGTCTTTTGGGCTTCATTGGAGGGTGGATGTGCATGAACGGGCCTCTAATCATCATGGCCTTCGATCCTTTGTTCGGGCTTTGGCCTTCGTCTTTCTTCGTGTCATCGCATGATCGTGGGCCTCGCCACTTCATGCTCCAAAATTGGTCAAAAACCTGCAAAAACGAAGTAACTCCAAAATATATGTGCAAACGTGAAAACGACCAATAATTGGCCCGAGGTTAGGATGGTTAGTGATTTTGATATTAAATTCATGCCATTATCAAAGTTAAACAGGGGATAAAATGGATACTTAAGGAGCGCCAACATGGCACCTCCGCTGTCATTGTGTCGGGCGTCGCTCCCACCGTCGCCACCGAGCTCCCTGCACCCGCCGTCGCTCCCGCCGTCGCCACCGAGGCCCCGGTCGCCTGGACCCCTGCTGACGAGCCAGCGGTGGTGGAAGAGCTGCCAGGGCGAGAGGCCCTGGCAAACAAAGAGAAGGAGCCTTCAGCAAAAAGTGAAGCACCGAGAATAAGAGGAGTGAACGAAAGGACACTTACCCTGAAGCGCCAGGTCTCCAGCGTCCACGGAGGCTCGGCGACTGCTTCTGCTGCTACTGCTGCTCCCGTGGTGGCGGCGGAGGCGCACCTTGCTGCTGCTGCTCCCGTGGCGGCGGCGGAGGCACAACCCGTGGCCGCTGCTGCTGTTGTTGCTGCCGTGGGGAGGTATCTCCCGTCGGTGGTGGTGGCGGCGCAACTACTTTGGGGGTCCCGCGAGGACCGGGGGCCCGGGAGCTACCCAGGCCCGCGTCCTCAGCGGTCCCCTGACGCTTCGCGGCGGGCTCCATAACTGGGGTCCCGTCGCCGCGGTGCAACCTGCGCCGGCCTGCTTCTCCCGACGACGCGCCGGAGCTGCTCCGGGCCTGGCTGGGACCGCTCGTGGCGGCGCTACCAGCCACGGCCTGCTTGCCCTTGGCAGAAGGGCCGGACCCCGCGGCGCTCGGAACGGACACGTTGGTAAGGTGTAACCGCTAAGGATTTAGGCAATGCAAAGATGGTACCCACCTCGAGGGGTACGCAGACCAAGCCTCGTAGCCTGGGCACCATTGAAGCTCACCACCCCTCCTGCCCCGTCGGTAAGTTACTCCCGAACCAAAATGACCTAATTAGTAAGCCAAGACTGTCCCATTCCAGTCTTGTGGTAGTGCTGTTGTCCCAGGTTGTCGCTCTATGAACCGGTCCTTATGGAGAGTGGCCAACCAGACAATAAGCACCGTGCTGGCACCCTAAACCATGTTTCTAACAAAACCAATTTTAACGAGACGTGAGCCCCTCAAATGGCCCACTCTTAGAATTAAGTTGCATATACCATTAATCAAATTAATTAAAAAGGACCAAGTGTGTTATAGCGCGGCACCTAGCACAACTAACCAAAATACAACCCAAAGGATATATAAAGGATATAAAGTGGCTAGGAAAGTCCTTATAGGCATACAGTATTAAAATGCAGTATGAAAATGTATTTAAAGTGATAGGTGTTGTTCATGTTATACTTGCCTTCCTCAAACTGTCCCTACTGCTGCTCAAACTGATCTGAAAATGAATGCTGCTACGGGTACTGGTACTGGGGCTCCTCAGATGGATCGACGTCTACTCACGAACACATGGCCAAAAGCAAGGCACACAATAAGCATACAAGCAAACACTAACAAAACCTAAGAAACAGTACATTAATACATAAAAACAGCACACTAAACTAGTCTATAACTATTCTTCGCATTACAACGATCGCGTGAATATAAAGAATGCCTAAAACGGAGCTAAAACGCAAAATCTAGAGCTAAAACAAGGTTCAGGGGCTTTTCTGCAAGAAAAACTAAGTTTCTGGGGGTTTTCTGCAAAAACTGAGGGCCTTGATGTAATTAAACCTTAGATCTGAGGTCTAACTCGCAAAAACACCAGGACTGGATGGCGGGTTCTAATTTAAAGAAACCCAAGGTCTAAAGCGTAAAAGTAGGGGCAGTTTTGGAAATATTTTTCAACAGACATGGACTGCGGGTTGATTACTGAGAAACCGAGGGACTCTTATGCAAAAACACCAGGCCGAACCGGTATCTTCAGATAAGGGCCGTTGGATCACGATCTGACGGATCAGATCGGAACGAGCCACGATCTAATCGTGACCGCTGGGCTCGGATCGGAGGGTCCTGGGTGTTTGGGCGCGTGGGGCGGCGGCGGGACTCGCCGGAGACCGTCTCCCGCGGCGGAGGATCGCCGGGGTTGGCCAATCCAGCACCCCAAGAGTCAATTCGACCCGGATTTGGGTCTGGGGCGGACTTCGCGATACGCGTAATCCACCCAGGGCTTTAGCAGGGCACGGGGGTGCTCGGAGCTGCACACGTATGGGCGGCGGCGGTTCTGCGGGTTGTGGTCGTCGGCGTGCGCGAGTCCAGGCGGCTAAGGTGTGCTACGGCTACGGGAACTGGCGCAAAGGGATCTAGGGGTCGGGGTGGAACTTACCGAAGGCTCATGGTGGCCAGAGCTGCTGCGCAAGGTGGATGTCGGCGAGGTCCGGGTGGCGGGTCGTGGCGGAGCTCGCGGAGAAGGGAGCTGGAGGATTGCACCGGGCCTGCTGATCCACGAAGGAGGTCCGCACGAGTCCTGCGGAGGTGTTTCGGGGGTCAGGGAAGCCCGGTGTACGCCGGCGGCGAGGATTTGAAGTAATGGGGCTACTCATCGGCGGCGGCCCACGGGGAAAAATCCGGTGCGCGCAGGCCTCAGAGTCGCGATTGGGGCCTTGGAAAGCTCCCTGGTGCCAAGGTGAAGCAGCTTCGGGGCCTGGTCCTAGCTAGGGTACGGCGGGTCGGCGTGGTTACGGCGGCGAGATGCTCTGCTTCGAGCAGAGGCAGGGAGGAGCGGCTAGGGTTTGGGGTGGCTGCGCTGGGGTTTCGGGGAAATTGGGGTGAGGATAAGGTTTAGGGGGGGTGTGGACTGTGCTCAAATAGGGCCGGGAGCGATCCTTGGCGTGTGGGCCAGCGGAAATCACGGCCGGTGTTGCTCTGCGGGGAAATCGGACCGCGCTAACGGCGCTGCGTGATCCCGGGGCTCGGCGCGTGGCTTCTAGAAGGCGGGGCGAGGCTGACCGGTGGGCCCGTGGGAGTCGGGGTGGTCCACGGAGCGGGGACGGGCGAGCGGGGCTGGGGCTGGACGGAGCAGAGGCGTTCGGCGCGAGGAAGAAGGAAGGAAAGAGGAGAAGAAGGCGCTGGCAAGTGGGTCTAGGCTGGCAGCGGCTGAGGCGAGCGCGCGGACGAGCGGTGTGCAGCCGATGCGTCAGGCCCACCTGTCAGTCAAAGGAAGAGCGTGCGGGCGAGTGGGAACACGGGGGCGCGTGCGCTGGGCTACGGGAGCGCGTGTCGTGGGCCGTGAGTGGGGAGGGGGCGAAGCGGGCCGTGGCGCTGGTTGCTGGGCCGTGCGGGGAAGAGCTGGGCCCGGGGTGCTGCTGGGCTGGGTAAGCGGGATGGGCCACGGGAAAGAGAGGGAGAGAGGGGTGCGGGTTGGGCTGCGGAGAGGGGTTGGGCTGGGTTTCGGGTTCACTATTTTCCCTATTTCCAAACCTCTTTTCCTTTTCAAACCAACTCAAATCTATTTGAATTCAAATGAATTTGAATTCAAATCTATTTGAATTCAAATGAATTTGAATTCAAACTCCTATGCATTCAACAAAATAAAACCATGCACCAGCATGAATGCACAAACATTTTAACCCTATGATAAATTTTAATTACTTGAGGATCAAAATTAGATTAAATGCAAGACTAAACATATTAAACCTTAGAAAATTAAAATAAAGCCAATTAAATTTATTATTAAATACTGAAATTTAATTTAGGGTGTTACAAATCCTACCCCCTTACAGGAATCTCGTCCCGAGATTCTGGGCTGGCTAGCAAAGAGATTAGGATAGGTCTTCATCAACTCCTCTTCCTTCTTCTGGCAAGTCCTCCGAAAAGACATCCGGGAATTCAGACACCACACGAATACCATCCGTGGGTCTAGCCTCCATCTGATGAAGAAAACCAGAAGGCTCTGTAGCACTGACTGTCACCTCTTGGCCATTAGATGCTAACAAGTGAACTGACCGCTGAGCACAATCAATTCTGACTCCCCACTTGGCAAGAGTATCCATTCCTAGAATCACATCAATACCCTTGGTGTCTATCACCATCAGATTTGTACTGAACGTTACTCTCCCTATGGAAACACTGACTCTAGGGCAGGAGATATGAGACCTCAATTGTCCTCCAGGTGAAGATACTAACATGCACTTCTTTAATGTGTTAGTACGAATACCATGATGCTCGACAAAAGACTGTGCAATAAAGGAATGCGTAGCACCAGTATCGAACAGCACCGTAGCTGGATATGAGTTGACCATGGACGTACCAATAACCACGTTCGGAGACTCGGCCGCTGACTCGGCCGTCACATGGTTCACCTTCCCCTGTCGTGGTGCCCTGGGTTGGGTTGGGCGCCCCTGCTGTCCTGCCTGCCGTGGAGCCGGTGGAAGGCGTTTATGTGGACAATTTTTGGCATAATGACCTTTTTGCCCGTATTGGTAGCACATGCGATGGTGGTGAATGGCGCTACTTGGTTGACCTCCATGTGAACTTATCATCACATCTTGCATTATTTCTTCTGCTTGCTTTTTGGACTCCTTGCGACAGCGTGGCTGAACCACATTCATAGTGATAGTCAACCCATCGACGTAATCATAGAGTGCTTGGTTCTTGACCTTTGTATCTATAGAGCATTCAGGGTCCTTTCTCTTCTGGATGGTCTGTAGCTCATCGACTGATGGAGAGTAAAGGAAAAGGGAATCCTCTGCCAGCTGCTCTTGATGAGACCTCTTTCTCTTTGTACCGGAGAACAACCTCTGGTTCCTCCTAGTTGTGGCTTCATCTTCAGTCGCACGAACTTGACGACAAGGAACGCCATAGAATTGGCAACACGGGCAAGCTTTCTCACCATTCTTCGGGTGGTGTGTTGTTTGCGAAGACTGATCTTGTATCATCGTCGGCTGCTTCACGGAAACTGTTGCATGAACAGATTCCTCTAAAGAATACAACTCGGAAGATAGCCTTCACTTTTGTGAAGATGAATGTTCATCATCACCCTTGATCGAGTTTGAGCCTCTTTCTGATGGCCTAGAATCTGTTGTTCTCAACCTTGATCGGGGTACAACTATGATCTTTCACGATGAATCTCTTGAGATGGAGAAATCATGGGCCAAGGAATTTTGTGAGGCGCCGACTCTGGAGTCCGAAGAAAAGGATTCCACAGGTGAGCATGGGAATTTCACTTTTGACGTACCACATAAACCATACTCATTCAATGAAACTCCAGAGTCAGGCATGCTTAGTGCACCGTGCACACACGAGGACAACAACCACCTTATGGTCCTCTTCTGCAAAATCTTTAGACGGTTGGTTGTAGATGTTTATGTTTATCATAAACATTGTAGATTTCGTGGGTGCACCATGGCACTAACCTTGTAGCTAGCTTCAACAATTGGTGGTGAAACAATGACCCATCACCAATGATGGCTGCAAGGGTTATCATGGTCGAGCTTATGACCAGAAACAAAGCACTACCGGGAGATAGCCGGACTATCATTTATTTACCTATTTATTTAGTTTCCTTTCAATAAAAAGCAAGAGCATGTTCTAGGATATAGTTTTCCTTCGGGTATTTTTGGTCGCTAACCTTTCTAGGGGAAGATCAAGAAGAATGATGGACAAGCAATGCCTATGAATATGAGAGCTACACCGACTATAACACCTCGATATGCCTTGATGAAGGAATAACTACATAAGGAGACTTGAACTCCATACACTTGAAGTTTTGCAAACTCCAAGTGTGGGGGAGGTATGTGAGTACCCCGAAGTAAGTTCTTTTATCAATTCATATCTTGTCTTGGAATTGGTGTATGTCCTCGCATCTTGCTCAAAAAATGAAAAAAATGGGAGGAGTTGCCATGGTGACAATATTATCTCCATCAACAAGATGACGTGGTAAGTGCTCTCAATGTCCTGCTTCTGACATTAAACAAAGCCCTGCCGGGAGGTCGCCCGAGGATCACCAAGTTTGTGCTCATGCTCATCTCCCTTTGAACGATGCTCAAACATGCTTCGTTCTTCCTTTATTTGTCCTTGTATGCTTTGGTTTGAATGTGTGTGGTGCACAACACATTCATAGGCGTTTTAAATCAAGCATGGTGCTTGGGTTAAAATGTCCTCTTTAGTCAAACTAGACCTTGCGTCAAGTTTGATTGACGTTCTGGACTTAATACTTGTATAGATATTGGTTGCATATTTGGACTAACCCCTGCAAGAAAATCAATTCCAAATGGATAAGTCGTTGAGCTGAATTCAAACTAGAAGGTAAGTAGAGGTTTTTGGATTAATATTGCTTGGCATTCTCATGCTGATGAAATCTTAATTCAGCCTTGCCTGAGTAAGTATCTTGGTGAGATTAAATTCTAGTTTCAATAAATTTTAGGAGCCCCTTGGTTCTTAAAATTAGTAGAGCTATTAGTTTGTTTCCATATTTTTATTTTTGAATAAGCACCAGGTACAAGAACAAGTGGGGGGAGATCTCTCGGAACACTCATGCATATACACTCGAGACCTCCCACAACACGTACACAACACCGAACGAACCAGAATGCAAAAAGCCAAAGACAACTAGTGCTAGCAAGTACTACCACCATTCATTCTTCATCGCGATGGTTTGTGCACTCTACCCCTCATACTCTCCCTAACCCATGAGTTTAAATGAAATCTTGTTTCATCATTAAAATTAAACTCAAGGTATCCTCTGGTGCTTGTGCTTCTCTATGATTGGCTTGCATACCTTTTATTCTTTGCTAAGCCTGAGCTTGTGAATCATATCTTAGGGAACCCATAATTGTTAAGTTGTTGACTAGTGAGATATGGTTTGATGGAAGAATCTATGCTTTATCTGCTTATGTGTCTGGGAAATTTTTATCAAAAGAAAAACCTCCATAGCTTTACAGCTCCATGTGTCTGTCCTACCAGAGCCATATGTTGACCTTCATGATACAAATCTTTACACATATGTGCCTCGTTGTTGCATTGAGCTTCATCAAACTTTGTGACCCTAGTGAGATGTCTTTCATACTTGATTGATCAAGATCATGTGCACTCCACCAGCTGAACTTCTACCCTGGAAGTCAGCTATGCCATTCCATCCATCCACAAAATAAAACTCCATGTTTAATGATCTCTCTCTCTAGTACCCTTCAAATGAGGCATGGGCTATTCAAAAAAAAAGAAAAAAAGAGAGAAAAGATGGCATGCCCAAGAAGCATGACCCAAAAAAAATGGACCCATCAGTGTCCATGAAAAAAAAGGAGAAGAGAAAAAAAAAGATATATATATATATATATAGCCATGCCCTCATGTTATCCAAATAAAGGAGAGAGAGATTCATAAAAGGAGTATTTCATTCCATCATCCACCTTCCACATATGTGCACGATCTTGATCAGCTTGTGTGATTTGTCATCTCCATGGATCCATTGTTTGATTTTGCGACATATGTGACACAAGTGCATGCTTCCATTTCCCTACCATGAGCTCCACATAAGCCATCTTTAGAAGTAGGATGAAAACAAGCAATGCCTTGGTGAGGATATATATACACAGTGAGCGACATGAGAGATCCTATGGAGAAGTAAAAGCTATAGTTGGTCTTTGCAAAAATATTTCCAAAACCCCAGACATATGGCAGGAAAGTGGAGGAGACCGAAGTCAACACCGTTCTGCTCTTCAACTTCCCAAGCAAATCATGGTAGACACATCAAAATTCACAGGTAAAGGTAAGGCCTAGAATAATCTGTATGCAGGTGTCATATCATATGAAGTCGGGTCCGCCTTAGTTCTTGACTTTACTCGAGGACGAGCAAAGAACTAAGTGTGGGGGATCTTGTTGACGGTCACTAACGACCCATTTTGACCGTCAACTATCGTACAGAAGTCGATCATCAGAAGGAATAAATGTTAGCATAGGATGATTATTTGACGAATTCCACAGATGCTAGTCTAAGAATGTGTGCAGGTGAATTTGGGCCAAAACTGCAGGTAACGAGCATATTATCCAAGGCATAAATTCCTGGGCCAAGCACAAGCAAGCCCAAAGGCCAAAATTGCCCACTTGGCAGCTGCACAAGAGAGGGAGATGCAGCCCATAAGCAAGGCGACACGTCATCGATCCGAGGCAACACCTTCTCGATGAATCAGATGTGTTCACGAGGATCTACAGGCCCACCAGAGCACCAAAACCGACTCAAGACAGGCCCTTACCCATATACATGACATGGGGGCCCACCTAGCAGTCTTCTGACCAAAGACCGGGGCAAACTGGGCCAGCCCAAGGCCGGCCGACCACTATGGTCGCCCGACCAAGTGGTAGCGGCCCACGGGCCCCACCGCCTCTCAGATGACACGTGGCGAGGTGTGGTTGATCTCCAATGGCAGTTTGGCTCGATTCTCGGGCAAATGGCTGGTGGTTCCCTCCTATAAATACAAGGGGAGGGGGTCCAAATGAACACACCACACACATCACTTACCTCCAAGTGTAGAGCCTCTCTAGCATGTGTTTAGTAGGAGTTTAGGAGTAGAGGTACTCAGGAGGGGCGCCGGTAACGGCGCTCTTCTCCAAATTATACCTCTATGAGAGTGAGGGAGACAGTCAGGGGATGTGCCGGGCTGTCGGTGCTCTTCTCCGCTTGTACCTCGACGGATGCTTATTCGGTTGTAAGTGTTCGAGACTTTCTTTGTTTATTTAGAATTAGAGTTTAGATCGCAAGTTATCATCTTTGCCTTATATTAGTTTATGTGTATGCTTAGCGAGTAGCATTTGACTCTAGAGTGGGGTCCGGATAGAAAAGGATAACCCTTATCGTCTCTAGAGTTAGTAGGGAAAGGCGTAGACGTGGTGTCTAGGCTGGACTATACCACTCAGTTGTCTGATAGTCCCACGGTTTGTAGAGGTAGACGGCAGGTGGTGACAGCCCTGTTCGAGCCTTTTAGTAATCCTCCACGTTCGGATATCAGATAGAGCACATATTGGAGCTATCGGCTTGTATAAGCCGGTCGATACCTTTAGCTCGAAGTATAACGGCGACGTGATTTCTTCTTCTAAACATAGATTCTAGATCTTAGAAAGTCCTCTCTTTCTTATCCTCCTACACCAGTGTGTGTGTCCTTGGATAGCCTAAACCCGTAGGTAGTGTAATCATGTTCCCTAGTGGATACGATACCATGGAATACTCTTGGGTGAAAGGTACAGCGGTATCCATGCGCTTGCGGATTTTATTCGTGACGTTACAAAATACCAACAGCTGGGAAGGCAGTGTTGGCACTCCTTAGCTTAAATGAATTACTCTACAAGCACACAAAGACATATGTAGCTTTCACCTTAGAGTATGCCAGGGTATCAAATCCACAGAGAACGATAAAATGCGACCGGACCTAGAACTAGTTCAACCGGACCCACCAGAGGAAGAGAGGTAAGTGGGTAGAGGGTCTAACGTCGGTTAGCCAACTCATTACCCAGTAGGCTTGCAACTAAACTATCTTGATCTATTTTGGCAGTCTAAGAGAAGGACTCTGACTGGGGTGAGAAGGGAGCCCGACATCCGTCGGCAACTACTTCTATGAAACCACCCGAACGTGGTGGACTACAAAGGACAGAAAGGGCTTTCACCACCTGCCGCCTACCACTGCGGTACCGTGGGGTGGAACACAACCCGAGGCAAATAACCAAGTCTAGGCACCACACCTAACACTATCAAGTTACGTACTCTTGCCTCCCGGCAAGACAGAAAGCACTCTCAAATAAGCAGAACTTGCTACTTACGCAGACTAGGGATCCCGCAGATCAATGAAAGAAAGTAAACAAGTAACTGAAGTAAAGAGAAAGACTAGCGAGATACCGACGAGAGACGAGAAACTTCACTCCAAAGATACTTCATTCCTCCGAGGTGGCTTACAAAGGTGGAGTAAGGCCGAGAGAACTCGGCACCGCTCCTTTAGTCTGGCTTTCGCCAAAGGTCTCACCTCACAATCTCCCTATTCTACTAAGATGAACTACATCTTGCTTGGGACTCTTCTCCTCTCCAAATGGTGTGTCTTGAATGAGGGGTGGGGGCTCCCTTTTTTAGGCCTCCAAGGTGGGTTGCTTAGCTTGTAAGCAAGGCTAAGGTTGCTCAGCTTGTAAGCTAAGCTATGGTTTGCTTGACTTGAAAGCAAAGCTATCCACGCATGCATGGCGGTTGTAACTTCCACTTGAGGGCTGCACACATGGCGGTTGTAACTTCCTCTTGAAGGCTGCACACGTGGCGCAAAAAGGTCTGGCCGGCCGGCCTCCCCTAGGCTGGCCAGCCTAGGATCTCCGTCAAATTTGTGCCGCCTTTGTGTGGATGCTCCTGATTGCCTGATGAAGTCGGTTGCATTGGCCTTGTTCCAAAGCAAGACAGTTAGGGGTTGGGTGGCCCGACCTTGTGCGGCCGGCCTGGGGTAGACCCCCCCCCCGGCTCTCCATTCCACCGACGTGTCAATCAACGCTTGTCTTTTGCTCCCCAAGTCGGTTTGGGACTTGGTTATGAGTTTGGTCATTGCAGGTGGACCCAACTTGTCATGGCTCAAGCCTTTCGGTCTTGGTTTATGCATTTTGTATAAAACCATGTTGGATTTGCTTGTATTTGCACTCATGAGCACTCTGACCAAAGATGAGCCTGAATTGCCAGGTGGATAGGCTGGTCGGCCTGGCCTAGGCCGGCAGGCCTGGGTTTTCTCCCATTTTGGCCAAATTTCGTACATATTGTTCCTGCATTCAAATACTCACCAAAACCTGTGGAACTTGTTAATATAAGTGAATTTAGCATAATTATGGCCTATCTTTCATGAAATCTGGCAGAGCGTTGGCGGCGAAAATCATTGATATCGACCGCCAACACACCCCCCACAGCCAGACATTGGTCGCCCCGAGCAATAAGGTCGAAAAAGAGCAAAGCCTGGTTTCATGAACTCAAAGAATGCATTAGATTTATTTCAAAGCTTTCCTCATACCTTGGATTCTAGGTGGCTAACACCTTCACCTTCGAATATTGATCCCCAAAACAACTCAATGGAGAACATGATTCACTTCCTTTTCTCTGTACTTGGAGGTTTTGCAACATTTTCAAAACAGGAGGCATGCTCTCATCTCTTCCAACTCACTCTTAGTCTCTCATTTTGTGTTTGAACCTCACTAAGGTCTTTAGAGAAAACCTCTCCTACGTTTAAAAAGGCTTTTGTGTGGCTCAAGATAGGGATAGAATTGCATATCTTCCTCATTTATTTTGCAAGATCAAAGATCTTGTCTTTGAGAGATCAGATCATCTTTAGAACTTGGCCATGTGCATGTGTGTGTGAGGGCTGAATGTCCTTTTGCGTGGTGTTTGACCTTAGCTTCTCCATCTTTCCCCTTTGTCTTCTCTTTTTTTTTTGACGAATAGGATTCTAGGCTCACTCGCTTTTGTCTCTTTCTCTTTTTTTCAGGGGGATGGAGAGCTTCTCGTGAACCACTTTTGATGGACTTTATTGATGAACGTGCACAGTGGACGACCAAAGTTCTCAATGATCATGACATTTCTCGAAAGGCAATGATGTTTGATCAAGCTTAAAATGTCAAAAGATAGCTATGTGGGTTCAATTCTATTCATGTATGGCTCTAGATAGGACTTGTAAGGTTGAAAGTCAATGAGAGTTTCCTCATTTTAGCTTTTTTAAAGAAACACTCCAAGACTTCGAATTAAAAAGAATATGTCTCTCATTTCATTATATCATGAGGATCAATAAAAAAAATTTCAAGTGATCCTATCATGCAAGCTCCAAAGGTAACAAGTACTCGCATAAGAAATAAAACTTAGGCACCTTTGGAAGTCATGTGTGAATTCATCTCTTCCAAGGGTTTTCATTCAAATTTTAATTTTATTTAATGTAGAATTGTTTTGAATGAAAACTAGGAAAGAAAAGAAAGATGGGGTCGCAAACCTCTGTGATGAGTTGTCATGTCGATGTTTTGGTTAGGCACGGGTCTAAGCTGGCTGGCCCTGAGTTGCATCAAATTTTGCTCAACTTCGCCAAGGAGTTTGTCTCAGTGTTGTTCATGATGTTCTTCTGCACACTTGATAAAAATATTAGAATAGGGGGGTTGGTTGACACACAAATGTGTACCAACTCAAGCACGAGCATGAAGTATTTATTTTATTTTAGTTTATTTTAGTTTTCTTTTCAAACATAACTAGGCGCTGCTGAAACAAAGCTTGAGAAATAAACTTGCGCCCAGTATCCTAGACTAGGATAAGGCACGTTTAAGGTCTGGCGAGACCACAGACGGGGGCTCTAGCTCAGATAACTCGTAGACGTCTATTTCTTTGAGTTCCGGTAGTTCAGGCTCGAGGAATATTTTCAATGATTGAAGATATTCCTGTCATCGTCCTAGAGGCTTTATGAGACAAGGCCCTTTCCATTTACTTCTAAGCTTATCACGACCAAACAAATGAAGGTGGGAATCGAAGAGTAGTACCTTATTTCCCAACTTGAACTACTTGATTTTGATCCGCTTATCATGTCATCTTTTCATCCGCTCCATGTAGAGCTTGAAGCTGTGGTAGGTCTTCTTCCTCCATTCACCCAATTCAGCCCATTGGATATGCCCTTTAATCCTGGCTGATTGGAGATCCATTTTCCACCTCTTAATTGCCCCATGGGATCTGAACTCAAGGTCAACTGGTATATGGCAAGTTTTTCCATAGATCAGCTAGTGCGGTGTTTGTCCTATCGGTGTCTTGAAGGCTGTTCAATATGTCCAGATTGCCTCGGGTATCATGCTATTCCATCCTTTCCCCATGGAATTCGCTATCTTTTGCAAAATATTTCTGATCTTCTTGTTAGATGTTTCTGCCTGGCCATTGGTATAGGGATGGTATGGAGTAGCAGCCTGGTGGTTTTACTCTCAATTCGATGAGACACTTCCTGTAGGTCTTGTCTTGTGAAGTGTGAGCCTTCAATACCAAACATGACTCTTGGAAATTCAAAGCAAGGAAATGTGATTTCCTAAATCATCTTCTTTGAATTCTTCAAGTCGGCCGCAACACAGGAAGTGCATCATACATTTGGACAAATAGTACATGGCCTCCAAGATGTACTTACGTTGCTCTGACATAGAGAAAGACTCACGAAGTGAACTCCCCATATGTCGATTACTTCCAACTGAAGGTTGCTCTTCAGTGGCGTAGCATCTGACATCTTGGGCGACGCACAGATTCTTTAGTGTCTCAAAACTTAGTTGGCTAGAATTGTACATTCTGCCAAACCTAAGCATGGATACGAAATACTTGTAGTATCATCCTTATGGTAAGGAGTAGCATGCTCAAGAATCTCGAGGGTCTCACATAGCGGGATGCAGTGGTGGAGTAAACCAATAGCACAGACTTTGAATGGATAGGGGTTCTCCCAAGGGTGGTATTTTCTAAGGTGAATATAACTTCTTGTCTTCATCTAGAGATATCCAGTCTCCGTAAAATTCACTAAGTTCTCATACCTTGGTCTAGATATAGTGACCTCCAGAAGAGTATCATCTCTCAAGAAGTCAATCGGTTACTCGAATCCTTGAGAGATGAGCAGGCACACAATTTTCTGCTCCTTCCTTATCTTTAATTTCCAGATCGAATTCTTGTAGGTGCAGAACCCAACGGTTGAGTCGTGGCTTGACTTCCTTCTTGATCAACAGGTGCTTTGGTGTAGCATGACCCGTGTAAACAATCACCTTAGCACCAACCAAGGAGGAGCTGAACTTAAGGCAAATACCAATGCCAGAAGTTGTTTATCCATTGTTGCATAACTGGGATCCGGTCAATGTCTTACTTGCATAAGATTCGGCATAATACTGATTATCCTTGCATTGACCTGGCACTGTTCCGATGGTGTAATCATTTGCATCGCTTGGGGTCTCGAAAGGAAATTTCCAATTGGGAGGATATATGATGGGTGAAGAAACGAGTGCCTCGGGGCACCCAATGTCCAAGGACAATCTTTTCTCTAATAATAAATTGAAACTTCTCCAATTAAGGTCAAAGTGTGTTTCTTGGCAACTCTTGACATCGTTATCCGAATTCTCAAGGTATTCTTTAAAGTTCTTGCCAGAGACTGAGAAATCATCCATGAAACCCTTCATGATACTCTCGATTTGGTCAGAGAAAGTCGCCATCTTACACCTCTGAAGTAAACAGGTGTGTTGCAAAGACTAACAACATTCACCGGTAGGCAAATGTGCCGTACGGACAGGTGAAGGTAGTCTTACTTGGTCATACAAATTTAGTGATGACCAGAATATCCGTCAAGGTAATGGAAGAATGAGTGCTTAGCTAGTCGTTCAAGCACCTTGTCAAAGAAGGGGAGTGAATTTTGGCTGATGAGGACACCACTATGGTGGATACGCCCACGACATTTCCTACATCAAGTTTCAAGTCATCGTCAACTCCGACTTCTATTCAGATTCGGAATTCAGGAGCAGCCCACACTAAAATGGTCGCCCTGGTTGCATACATACTCTGTTTCGGATGTTCTACATATGCATGGAAAGCTAAGGAGATAAGCTTTCCAATGGATCCATCCCCATGCAAAAATTAGTCCGGAGTCAATGGAAATCATCAAAATAATATGACATCCAGAATCTGTCACGGCGCTGCGCCGCCGTCTTTTAGGCTGTTGGCCCAAGTGGTGGACGCCCCCTTGGCCACCACCAGCAACCCTAGGATGTCCCTTAGGGTATAAACCCAGTAGCCACTACCTAGAATCATTGGATTTTGTTTAGTTCAAGTTTTTGGATTTGAAACTTTGATTGATTCATTATAATTGTGACGACAAGTCCTTTTACTGTGATCCAAGGCCCCCCATTCTTGATCTCCTCCACTGTGTTGATTAGTCCTTTGGAATTGAGTTATTGAACCCCATATTTATCCTTGCTTCATTTATATTTGCAATTTTAGATTGCATGCTTCTACTTTCTTGCTTGTGTTCTTCGATTCGCTTGCACGAAAAGCCTTCTTGGCGAGGTCAATCAAGTTGTGCTTGGTTGATAACCAACGGAGGAGCAGTGTAACTGTTGCAAGACTTCGAATCGTGTCTGATTCGAAGCCGGATCGCCAACGTCACATACTCCACCAATCGAATTTATCCTACCTCTCGAAAGATCGGGCCAGTCCTACATCAAGTGGTATCAGGATTCCAGGTTGTCCGTGAGGTATTATCGTGTTTTTTTACCCCTTTAGATTTGTTTTTGTTCATCACCCATAGTCCACAAAAAGCCCTAAAAATTTTGTTTTCTCTGTCCTATAACCCGTTTGTGCCCCCCCCCCCCCCCCCACAATTTTTCGGTTCAGTTTGCTTCTCTGAACATTAGTCCCTCGTCGCGTCATTGTGTTCACTAGTCTAGGTCTTGTTCATCGGTATAGTTTGAGTGAAGTCACATATATATCATTGTGTTTAGCAATTTTATTATTTTAGTTGCTATAGTTTGATCGTTTTGCTAAGTTGGCAAAAGAAAAGGGTAACATTGCTGCCGTGGTTTTCCTTGAGAGAGAAAGAATTAGCTACGTGAAAAAGAAACAAGCAAACAAAAGAGAGCGAACATATTGATTTTTGGTAGTTGTGTGAGCAGCCAATCATTTTCCTCATTATATATTGCTGCACTTTCAGATTGAAAATAATAATAAAAAAGAAAAGGCATAGAGGTGCAAAAAAAAAAGAGAAGAAAAAGACGCACAAAAAAAGAAAAGAAAAGAAGAAGAAAAAATTCAGAAGTGCTTGCATCCTTTGATTCCCTTCCAAAGTTGTATCAAATGCTTGCTTGAACTAAGTCTGAGACGAGTTTAGGCCGGCAACATAGACTAGCTTGGGAATAATTTTCAGTCTTGCAATTCTGAATTGAAATATTGATATTCCTTGCTACCATATTGTGCCTTCCCAAAACTCCATATATTACTTCTGTCAGCATAGGTTCACCTTGCAACTGTTACACCCAAGCTTGACAACTGACAATGCCGCTTGCTAGGCTTTGGTAAGCACACTTGCAAGATGGTGGTAAGCCGCTTGAGATATTGCATTCCACTTTCACCACCACCCAGTAGTTGCTTGTTGATAGGGATAATACTTTTGTGTTGTATTTTGCTGTCTTCTAACAATGATAGATTCTTCATATCCACCAACATATGATGGTGTGGGTGCTGATGTGTACTTGGAGTGGAAAATTGCTATAGATAACATATTTGCAACTCGTTGCATGTGTCCAAGGAGGAAGGTAAAAAATGCAGCTAGTGTTTTGCGACACTCAGCTTTAGTTTGGTGGGATTCTTTAAGTTCTTCAGATAAACCCCAAACTTGGATAGATGTGAAACTTCTTATGCATGAAACCTTTGTTAATCCACCTCCTGCATTGATTTCATATGATGAGGTGCAAAACATAGAGGATCAGTCCATTGTTGTTTCTCTTGCTATGCCTAACCTTTTGCAAGATGCTGATCAAAAGCAAGAGGACAAGAACAAAATGGAAGAAAAATGAGGAGCTCACATCCTCATGTGCAAGTTCAAAACCATCACTTCACAATGCACCTATTATTACCGCTGCAACACTCACAGAAGGTGAGAATTCTCTTGATGTGCTGAATTTTTCCACCAATCATGCTACGACAGAGCAACTATTAGTGGAACCAACTAGTGATTTACCTTTGTCACAAGATGATTTGCTTTATATTCCCTGTGATAAAGATGATTTACCTAATCATGAACATGAGAGCACTAAACCACATGCTTCTGTTGAATTTACGTATGTGATTCATGTTGCTAGTGATACAGATGAGATGAAATTGTTGTCTTCCTTACATACCTTGGGTTACATAGAATTTGATGTTTTGTGTAATCTAAGTAATTTAATGGAGAAACTTTTTATGTGTGTTGATTTGCCATGGTTGTCTAGACATACATATCATGTTATTGGCAAATATAACAACAAAGGGCAATATTTGATATATCGGGTTTACATTTGTGCAAATCTGAATTCTTCTTTTGTTGTTCAAGATTGTAATCAACTAAGTGGATCCGATACAATTGATATTCATATGCCATCTATTCCTATGCTGCCTTTTGTTAGTACTAATCTTTTGCAAGATAGTATTGAGCTCATGTGGATTTGGATCAGGGAGCCTATAGGATTAGCTTCGAGTACAATCGGCGCCGAGGACGGCTTTTCTTTCAAGAAGGGAGGATGATGAGGACATCACTATGGTGGATATGCCCACGACGTTTCCTACATGAAGTTTCAAGTCATCATCAACTCCGACTTCTATTCAGATTCGGAATTCAAGAGCAGCCCATACTAAAATGGTTGCCTGGGTTGCATGCGTACTCTGTTTTGGACGTTCTACATATGCATGGAAAGCTAACCGCTTGTTCGACTGGCTGGGCTAGCCAGCTCCAGCCAGCCCCAGCCTCGGGCGCTGGAAGTTATTTTGAGATGTTTTACTGTAGCTACAGGAACCAGCCGTGGCTGATAAGTGCACCCGAACAGGCGGTAAGGAGATAAGCTTTCCAATGGATCCAGCCCCATGCAAAAATTCATCCGGAGTCAACAGAAATCGTCGAAACAATATGATGTCCAGAATCTGTCACGACCCTGTGCCGCCGTCTTTCTGGCTGTTGGCCCGTGCACCGTGTTGGCCCAAGTGGTGGACGCCCCTTGGCCACCACCAGCAACCCTAGGACCTCCCTTAGGATATAAACTCAGTAGTCGCCACCTAGAATCATTGGGTTTTGTTTAGTTCAAGTTTTCGGCTTCGAAACTTTGATTGATTCATTGTAAATATGGCGACAAGTCCTTTTACTGTGATCCAAGGCCCCCGTTCTTGGTCTCCTCCACTGTGTCGATTAGTCCTTTGGAATTGAGTTTTTGAACCCCATATTTATCCTTGCTTTATTTATATTTGCAATTTCAGATTGCGTGTTTCTACTTTCTTGCTTGTGTTCTTCGATTCGCTTGCAGGAAAAGCCTTCTTGGTGAGGTCAATCAAGTTGTGCTTGGTTGATAACCAATGGAGCAGCGGTGTAACGGTTGTGGGACTTTGAATCGTGCCTGATTAGAAGCCGGATCGCCAAATTCATATACTCCACCAATCGAATTTACCCTACCTCTCGAAAGATAGGGCTAGTCCTACATCAGTGGCCTTTTCGGGTAGTCTTGTTGACTATCGATACACGTCCTTGATGACTTCCCTCTGGGATATGAGCGCTCTACTCTCAGAGGTGATTGCTCCCTTCTTTGAGACCACTTGAACTAGGCTGACTGTAACACCCGGTTTATAAAAGAACATAAACCGAGCAATCATATACGTGCCAGGATCAAGTCACATGTATATACAACAGAATGAACAGTATATCACAGCACATATCATGAATAAGACATAATAAATCGAAATACGAATGTTATTTATTATATTAATGACAAAATGTCTGATACAGCGGAAGCGAAGTACAAATACAAAGTCTCTCGGAAGCTGGGCGCCACAGGGACGTCGACTGGGAGACGAACGCCTAGAAGTCCTCGTAGTCCTGGTAGCGCTGAGCGAACTCCCTCGCATCGGCAAGAACTGAGCAGCAGTAGAGTATCCAAGAGGAAAAAGTAGAGAAGAGGCAAGAGTGAGTACACAACTTGTACTCAACAAGTATAACACAAACTATGAGGCTCTAGGTTGGCTGACTGACTGCATTAGCTTTTAAGTATTGGCAGAATTTTATTAAAACTATTTACTACAAGTTGATGAATTACCATTAACCCAATTACATAGTAATTAATCAAAATTAAACATGTTACTACTGAGAACCAAACCATAACCACCAAGGTAACCCCGAGAGGCACCCCCTCGTCGGAAGGAGCTAACCCCACTAATCAAAAGGAGGATCTGGGCTGCTCATGGCCGTGAGCACGGCTAGTATACCAGTTTTACACTCTGCAGAGGTTGCATATCTTTACCCACAAGTCGAGAGCTACGCCAGTTGTTCATCACACTTCCTTAGGTGAGATGACTAGCAAACTCACTACGAGGCCGTTACAAAGGACACGTTGGTAAGGTGTAACCGCTAAGGATTCAGGCAATGCAACGAATGGTACCCACCTCGAGGGGTGCGCACACCAAGCCTCGTAGCCTGGGCACCATTGAGGCTCGACTCCCCTCTTGCCCCGTCGGTAAGTTACTCCCGAACCAAAATGGCCTAATTAGTAAGCCAAGGCCGTCCCATTCCAGTCTTGTGGTAGTGCTGTTGTCCCAGGTTGTCGCTCTATGAACCGGTCCTTATAGAGAGTGGCCAACCAGGCAGTAAGCACCGTGCTGGCCCCCTAAACCAAGTTTCTAACAAAACATATTTTAACGAGACGTGAGCCACTCAAGCCACACAGAGGGCCACTCTCAGAATTAAGTTGCATATACCATTAATCAAATTAATTAAGAAGGACCAAGATGTGTTATAGCGCGGCACCTAGCACAACTAACAAAAATGCAACCCAAAGGATACATATAAAGAATATAAGGTGGCTAGGAAAGTCCTTATAGGCATACAGTATTAAAATGCAGTATGAAAGTGTATTTAAAAGTGATAGGTTGTTCATGTTATACTTGCCTTCCTCGTACTGCTCCTGCTGCTGCTCAAAGTGCTCGGAAGACGGCTGCTCCGGGTACTGGTACTGGGGCTCCTCCGGTAGCTCAACGTCTACTCACGAACACATGGCCCAAACAATACACAATAATAAGCATACACGCAAATACTAACAAAAACTAAGAAACAGTACATCAATACATAAAAACAACACACTAAACTAGTCTAAAACTATTCTACGCATTACAACGATCGCGTGGACATAAAGAACGCTTAAAACGGAGCTAAAACGCATATTCTAGGCTAAAAACAAGGTCCAGGGGCTTATCTGCGAGAAAAACTAAGTTCCAGGGGGTTTTCTGCAAAAATCAACAGGTCTGGACGGCGGGTTCAATTTGAAAGAAATCCAGGGTCTAAAACATAAAAGCAGGGACGGTTTTGGAAATATTTTTCCACAGACCTGGACGGCGGGATGATTCAGCAGAAATCCGAGGGCTCTTTTGCAAAAAGGTCAGCGAACCGGTACGCCCTTTCTAATCCGATCCGTCCGCGCGAGATCGGACGGCCAGGGGTGCACTGAGGCGCGGATGGCGGCGCTACGCTGCGGGTCTTACGCCGGCGGCGAGCGGAGGCGGCGGGAGTTCGCCGGATATGGCCGTTTCGGCGCTCCAGGGGGGCCATTTGGGTTGCGGTCTGGTGCAAAAGGACTAGCGTGACACGCGTAACTCATTGGAGCACGTAGGGTGGCGGTTCTGTGCTCCGACGAGGCTCGCCGTGGCGAGAGGCAGCCCTGGTTCGCCGGCGTGGCACGGTCGCGCGGTTCCGGCCTAGGTTTGGGTCGGGTTTTGCTACGGGAAGCATCTACGCGGCATGGATAACCTTCACAGGTCCTAGCGCGGGGGGTTCAGCACAGCGGAGTGCGGTCTGGCCATGGCGTGGCGGCGGCGGAGGGCCGGTGGCCGGTGTACTGGCAACGAGGGTGCGCCGCGGGCTACGACGTCTAGCGTAACAGGAGCAGGAGGACACGTGGGTGCTCACCGTGGCTAGAATCGGGCGGAGACGCGGCGCAGGGTCCGTTGGCGTCGTAGTTCGGCGGCGGCGATGGCGTGGTGGTCGCGGACGGGGTTGTCGCGGGGGGGTACTCCGGGCTCCTGGGCTCCACGGGAAGCTTCGTGGAGTCCCTGCGATGAGTCCAAAGGGGTCAGGGGGGTCGGGAACCCACCGGAGGCGACGAATTTCTTGGAGGTCGGCTCACCGGCAGCGGAGGTCCAGGTCGAATTCCGGTGCTGCAGGCTAGAGGTCGAGGGGCAGCAAGCTCGGGGAAGGTCTTGGGCACGGGGCGGAGCTCCAGCGGTTGTTGGCCGGGGCTGGGAGGCCGTGGCGTGGCCGGTCCGCGGCGGAGCAGAGGCGCGGCGAGGCAGAGCGGCGTGGAGGCGGCGGCTAGGGTTGGTGGAGGCACTTGGCATGGAGGGCGAGGGGGCTCTGGGGGTCCACGGTGTTTAAAGAGAGAAGGGCCGAGGATCTCGGCGTGGGAGCAGGGAAGGAAAGCCGCGGGGGTTTCGGCCGGAGATCTCGGCGCGGTTGCGGCGAGGCGTTGCGCGCACTGGGGAAGGAAGCACTGACATGTGGGGCCGCAGCGTCAGCGAGAGGAGAGCGGACTGGCGTGCGGGGCCCAGGTGGCAGCGAGGGCGAGCGCGAGGTGCGACGGGCTGCGGCGCGAGGTTGAGCGGGGGCGAGCGAGCGGGCCGACGCAGCGCTGGGCTGAGCGGAACGCGGCGCTGGCGAGCTGGGCCAAGGTGGGTTGGGCCAGACTGGGCTGAGCGCGGGGAGGGGCTGACTGGGTCGGGCCGAGCGGGAAAAGGAGGGGAGCGGGCTGGGCCAGATCTTGGGGTTGGGCTGGGTTTTGGTTTTGGGTTTCTTTCCTTTTCTATTTCCTTTGTTTTTCTAACTCAAACCACTCAACTATTTGAATTCAAAAACAAATTCGAATTCAACCCTATCACTCAAACAAATAAAAGAGATGCTCCAGCATGAATGCAACAACACAATTTAAACTTAGACAAATTTTATTTACTTGAGGAACAAAAATTAGATTATATGCAAGACTAAACAAATTAAATCCTAGTAAAACAAATAAAGCCAATTAAATTTATTATTAAAGCTGAGAATTAAATTAGGGTGTTACACTGACCAAAACACTGTCTTACACGAGGTTGATGACGCCCGCGTGTAGTAGTCTCCATACATCTTGGTCCACTACCTTCCTCATCACATTGTTCAGCCATCACTGGTACTCTCAGGATGACTTATGGTCCGGTTCCATAAAAATGTGATGGGTGCACAAGGCGGGGCTCATCCCCTTTCTAGTCCTGGAGAGAATACCCGATGACGGACCGGTACTTTCTTTAGGGCTGCAACGAGCCGCCAAGTCTCACTGTCTGTCAGCTTGTCACTGATGAAGACTGGCATGCTACTATTGTTGTTGGAGGAAGGCGTATTTCAGCCTAGGATGCAGTGGTTTTAGTTCAAGAAGAAGATGTTGCGGTTTTTCTTCTTCGTTGAGCTTGAGGTGGCCGCCCGGATCTGTTTCCTAGGTGAAGTTAATGGCATCTTCTTCAGAGATAAACTACCGTCTCCACTGGGTCTTGCTCCGGCCTAGCCTTTTGCAATTGTTTTGCCTGAACGGACTAGACTGACCGGGTTCTTCTCTTTGTAAACGTCAAGCTGTGAAGAGTAGCTCGGCATTCATTGGGGTTGACAAGTGGCCCTATTGGCTGACCGATCAAGAGAACTTATCACCTTTAGGGATATCGAAGAGGTGTGGATGTGTGGAAAAGTGTACAGCTGAACGAATTCAAAACTAGTGTTGCTACCATTCCCCGGCAACGGCGCCAGAAAACTTGTTGGCACTCCTTAGCCTAAACAAATTACTCTGCAAGCGCACAGAGACCGATGTAGCTTTCACCTTGGAGTATGCCAGGGTATCGAATCCAAGGAGAACGATAAAACATGACCAGACCTCGAACTAGTTAAACCGGACCCACCAGAGGAAGAGAGGTAAGTGGGTAGAGGGTCTAATGTCGGTTAGCCAACTCATTACCCAGCAGGCTTGCAACTGAACTATCTTGATCTGCTTCGGCGGCCTAAGAGAAGGACTTAGACTGGGGTCAGAAGGGAGTCCAACATTCGTCGGCAACTACTGCTATGAAAGCACCTGAACGTGGTGGACTACAAAGGACGGACAGGGCTGTCACCACATGTCGCCTACCACTGCGGTACTGTGGGATGGAACACAGCCCGAGGTAACTAACCAAGTCTAAGCACCATGCCTAACACTATCGAGTTACGTACTCCTGCCTCCTGGCAAGACAAAGCGCTCTCAAATAAGCAGAACTTGCTACTTACGCAGACTAGGGATCCCGCAGATCAATGAAAGAAAGTAAACAAGTAACTGAAGTAAAGAGAAAGACTAGCGAGATACCGACGAGAGACGAGAAACTTCACTCCAAAGATACTTCATTCCTCCGAGGTGGCTTACAAAGGTGGAGTAAGGCCGAGAGAACTCGGCACCGCTCCTTTAGGCTGGCCGGCCTAGGATCTCCGTCAAATTGGTCCTGCCTTTTGTGTGGATGCTCCTGATTGCCTTTTTTTCATTTTAAAGAGTGGCATCCTATGTCCACTATCTCGATCGAGGTATGGAGGTCAGAATAAATAGAATAATGATGAATGGAAAAAAGAGAAAATCCTTTAGCTGGATAAGGGGCGGATGTAGCCAAGTGGATCAAGGCAGTGGATTGTGAATCCACCATGCGCGGGTTCAATTCCCGTCGTTCGCCCATCGCATTATTGCAAATTCCAAAAATGCAATTTTCCATGATGAAGTCAGTTGCATTGGCGTTGGTCCGAAGCGAGAGAGTTAGGGGCCGGGCGGGCCGGCCTGGGGTTGACCCCCCTCAGCTCTCTGTTCCACCGATGTGCCAATCAACGCTTGTCTTTTGCTCCTCAAGTCGGTTTGGGACATGGTTATGAGTTTGGTCATTGCAGGTGGACCCAACTTGTCATGGCTCAAGCCTTTCGATCTTGGTTTATGCATTTTGTACAAAACCACGTTGGATTTGCTTGTATTTGCACTCATGAGCTCTCTGACCAAAGAAGAGCCTGAATTGCCAGGTGAATAGGCCAGCCGGCCTGGCCTAGGCCGGCCGGCCTGGGTTTTCTCCCATTTTGGCCAAATTTTGTACATGTTGTTCCTGCGTAGTACTCACCAAAACTTGTGGAACTCATTAATATAAGTGAATTTGGCATGATTATGGCCTATCTTTCATGAAATCAGGCGGAGCGTTGGCGGCAAAAATCACTGATATCGACCGCCAACAGGCAGCAGCATCAAAGAAGAGAAAGGCATTGACATCTACACCAAAGAGAACCAGAGCTGGAACAAACAAGAAAAAGTTGGTTGCTTCTCGTACAGACAAGGGAGAAGATGGCACCGGTGGAGCCAACCAACAGCAACAAATGGGCTAATTAGTGACATGTTTCAGCTTGTCCTTTCTATGTAAATAGGAAGTAGAGACCACTGGTCTATTTAGTGCACTACCTTCAGTCGTATTTTGTGTGGAAATGAGAAGAACCAGAACACTACTTTGTGTAGAAATGTGAACCACTAGAACACTACTTTGTGTGGAAATGAGCTTTACTAGATCACTATTTTGTATGCAAGCATTATTAACATGTGTTTCCAGTGTGAACATTCTCAACACAACATACTGTTTGTAAGCATTTTCTACAGAATAAGCCTGAAACCAGTTCATTCCATAATTTTTCAACCCATCAGTACATCATATGCATTGAGCACAATACCACAGATAGCAACAAAGATCATGATTTTCATGACCACTACGAGTTCCTTGACACCTACAACTAAATCCCTAATCTGTTGACCTAAATCATGGCCATTGCATTCCTGCACCATGTCCTTTTTCTGTCCATCTCCATCTTGTTTCTGTCCATCTCCATCACGCACCATGTCCTCCTTCTGCTTTGTCTCCGTGATTTCTTCTTATTTCTTCTTTGAAATTTCGGCCAAATGGTCTTCATATTCCTCTTCCCACATCCAAAATTTGCAATCACTTCCATTCCACTACAGAACAAGATCCAGATTCACACCAAACCGATCAAAAAATTTACAAACTGAAGTCTAAATCACTTACATTGCGACCTGCACACTTAAAAAAATGCGGCCTTGGTTCTCATGCTCATCTTTTTTGACCTGGAACTCCAAAATTTTGTGAATGCCACAATTAGTGCAAGTGATTAGCTCAAGATCTGGCATCTTCCGTGCGCGGACTCGAGAGGCTAAGGATGTCGATTGATTGGACGAGTTATCCATGGTGGCAGAGACTATAGCACTTGCGGAGCAGACGGTGGCGGAGGCAGCTCCAAGCGAAGGGAGGTGGTGCCGGCGGCGACTGCAAGCAAATGGCACGGCGGTGGGGGCAGCTGCCAACAAATGGGGCGAGTGCAAGACCTAGACCAAATCGAACCCAAGGGCCTTTTAATCGCCCTCTTGTGTTTTCAAGGGGTGATTTGCAAGATTACACCTCTTGTCAGCGGGCGATTGGACCAATACGACACCAAAACAGTGATTAGGCACTCAAATGAATGTTTTGCGACTTCAGGGACCGCAGTGACAAACCTGCACAAGTTTAGGGACCACTGGTATACTTTACTCTTTCTTTTGTGTGCAGTAATGATAATAATTTGAGGGTATATTTGTCCAAGTTACCAGTTACTGTTAAAAACTCACAAAGTGGTACTTCCAGTCCAGCAGTATTTTACAGGTGCACAGTTTTCAGTAGTATTTTCCGAAAATCGTGATCTCTGGATGGTACGAGACCAATTTTCCCTACATTTTCTGCCATATGTGAACTCGAGCCATGTGAACTTTCAGAAGTAGGTACTAAACCAAGATAATCTCATATTGTCCAGGTGGTTACACTTGCAATTAATCTCAGGGCTGTGCTAACCATACACAATTTGTATAGACAATCGGAATTCCAATCTGGAAAACAAAAAAGAAAGGAACAAGAAAAAACTGTGGGTCACAATGAGACAGCTGAGATAAACACAAACAGTTTTACGAACAAAACTCGTTTTGCCTAGGATCGTGAGGTCTAAAACAACTTCCTTCATAGCTATGTCATGAAGTGATCTAGAAGCTAGGCACCAAAGCACGTTGCATCCCATATTCCTTAGTTCAATGGAACATTTAACTAACAAAATCATTCCATTAGCATTCGTCATGTCTTCACATTTTCATTATCAACATGGCTTTCATTCTCAATGAGCTTTGCATTCATCTGTGTTCGTGGTCTCTGCACCGCAACATAATAAGACTGCTCAGTTCTAAGAATATACAGGCTAGTTTAAAAAAATGTAGCCATCATAACATGATATACACTTGGTATTTCATACCCGATCAGCTGAATCCCCAGAGTTACCATTCAGCAATCTCGTGTTCTCTTCTTTCAACTTGGTATCTTTGTCCTTCACACTCACAGGCAGTATTGGTGCAGATCCTGCTGATCGATCGGGAAGTTCTGCAGAATGAATTTCAACGGTTACCAACAAATGGAACCACTAAAAAATAGAATTTACCAACACTAAGAAGGAATCATATCCTCACCTGTAAGCTTCTTATCCACAAAGAAAACAACCAAATTCACGGTATACCTGTGTAGGAAAGATACATCAACAAAGGGAAAAAGAAGCATGGTAATAATTCCACAGTGCAATAAATATGTACTAACCATGCAACAACAACATCAACACTGTAATGCTTGCGAGAAGAAATAATAAGAAGACTTTGAGCAATAGCTATGCACCAGGCAATCATCTTAACAAACCTGGCAAGAATAAACAATAATTAGGATATTTTGTGCAGTTGAACTGACATGAACAAGAAGAAATGAATTGAAGAAGATATCTTCACCTTATGCTTCCATACTTCTGGTATGTTATGACAAAGACTAGAGTAAAAATCATGTGGGATGAAAATATCAAGTCACCACAGCCATATATCACTCCCCGTGGGACTGTAGTCAAATGACAGAGCTAGATTAAGTTATTTGGACCAACAAAAGGAATAGCAGAATAGATCGAAACATAGAGGAGCTGCCTCTTACAATTAATCAGAAGAACCTCTGCTGCATTCTGGGGTGGTGGTAATCTGGCCAGTGGTGAGCCCTGTAGTATGAGATTAATGAAATATTCCCAAATCATAATCATAACGCATAGTAACCGACGACGACGACGACAACAACAACAACAACATAGCCTTTTTTTTCCCAAGCAAGTTGGGGTAGGCAAAATGACACCACAAGATGAACTAGCCTTAACAAGCCACCATACCTCGCGACAATGATAATTGGGTCCTGGAAGCTGCGTGGAATAGAACGTTATTATCCGTAGAAATTGAGAAGCCTGAACAAACACCACCCAAGAAAAATAAGTCCTTGTAAGTTGTTGAGTACACACGTAGATATCAGCTAATCGGTAAAATCACATAAAAGAAAACATGCAAACCAAGGAACACTCACGCATAAGAAGGCAAGCACCCTGCGCCAGATCAGAACAGTGTAGAAGCGCTTGGTATGAAGCATGAAAGGATGAAATGTCCACTGCACGGCAAAAGTGATGCTGTTAAAATTGAGCAAGGCAAGGCTAAACTTGCTCACAAGGAGCAAAATTGGTACATTTCAGAAGGACAGCTAATAGGAATTACGATACAAGTAATATGATCTATTTCAGTAAAAAAAACAGAGAAAAGATAGGGAAACAATAGAAGAAGTGAGCTAAGAACTTGAAATCAGGCAAGTATGAGTAATGTGTACTTTATGTATAAAGCTTGTCATAGCTATGGGTCAGCTATACATTGCAGAATTGTCAGTTCACTCAAAACAAATAGTCAATCTTCCAGATGTGCAATCATCAGGTTTTGTGATCAACTAGCCATAAGCCGCCACAGAAAGGGAAAGGAAAGACAGTATAAAAGATGTGTATTACCAATACAAAGGAGAGGAATATGAACGTAAACATCGTCTCACTGATGTAACCCCTTTCTTTTCCAAGTTCCTACAAGAAATTCAGCAGATCAAAAATACAAATAAGAAAGCATTCCAGTATTGAATTCAAGTATTAGATGAAACATTGGTTCTCAATCAATCCGTAGATAGACAAGATTGGAAGCTAGGGCACGTGTTGTACGCACCGGAAGAATCATGAAGCCTAGATCTTGGAGGGTAGGCCCTGGCTGGTGCAAATAATGTACCCCTCGAGCGGCCAAACCATGAATGTACTGTTTATTCCAAAAATAAACAAGAATTAGTACATGTGAATGTAAATAGCAAATGCTCAGCTGGTCACTATCAATTTACTCCACCAGAATTTGATCTGCCGTGAGAAAAACGTTAATGACAAAAAAGCAAATGCAGAAGCCGTCGCAACTTTGGTGATCAGTTAGAATACAATTCTATAGCACTTTCTTCTTGAGGCTGAATTTGCAACTGCAGACGGGATGAATGATCCTGCAAATATATAATTCCCTTGAGAGGGAATAATCACACAGGTAAAAATTATTGGGGATGTACCTGGAAAACGAGGCCTGCGAGAAGAAGGCGCCATTTCTCAGAGAGGATCTTGAGCTCGACCGATACCTCCGAGGTGATCCTCCTCACTAACTGCATGGCAAACCGATCCCCAAAATCCCAAGTCAAGCCTCTCAACATGAATCTGGTGAAGCCTCTCACGGGAGGCCCGTAAACATGAAATCTAACCCAGAAACCACACGGACCTTGGAAGCACTGCGAGCAAGGTAGAAGGGCGACATGGCTGCCGGTAGCCGCCGACAGCGCTGGATTTATTGCACCCGAAATCGGAGCAAGAAGGAGGGGAGAGAACTCCGCCAGCTAGAGGATTGCTCCCGGTGTCCCTCCTCCAGGTCCTCCTCCTTCCTGGTGCGCCCTTCGCCTCTTTCCTCTCCTCCGCCTCCCCAGCAGCAGAGGAAGGGAAGGGAGAGAGAGAGATCAGATGGCCGAATGCGAGGCTGCCGAATGAGGCAACTAAAAAACTAATAACGAGGGTGGGAGCCTGGGAGGGGGGCGGCGGGTTGTTCGGAGGGAGGAGGACGGGGAGAGAGAGGACGGATGCGCTGCCGCCGCGTTGGAAGAAATCAGACCTCGTTTCCTTTTTTCTATCTCGAGCCCAGGGATCCAAATGGCCTTTTCCAGATAGGAGATTCCCCTGTGCCTTCCTCCTCCCTCTCTTCTGCCTCGGATAGCTAGTTTGCTTTGATTAATGGCGACGACATCCTGCTGCCAGGAGAGGGGGAGACTTCTAGAACGGAACAGTCGTTCGCGTACAGCGACGATGGCGTCGGAATTGACAGGGTGGACGCGGGCAGGGCGACCGGCGGAGTTTGACGCGGCTCCTACGCGGCGGCCGCGGCGGCTACCAGCGAATAAGCCAAGAGAATTGGAGTCGGACCCCTTGGCAATTCTCTAATTGCAATATTCATCTTGGTGATTACATCTCTGATTTCTCACATAGCTACACACGAACAGCAGTTCTTACTTTCAAGAGGGCAAAGTGGACATGTCACATGTGTTGTTTTCCCTCACTATTTGGATTATGCTCTGAGTCGTGGAACTTCATTCATTGCGAAATATTTGCTCTCTTTAACTTCTCGGGCAGGGGGCTACGAACTGCGAAGGAAGAAATGGAGGGACAGAGTTTTGCAATTTCAGATTAACAAGGGGTGTTCACGCATATCCATCGAAACTAAACAGCATCGTTTAGGCAGTATGGACAGCTGGGCACAGAAACAGCCGTGTAGAAGTGGAACTTGAAAGTTGAAACAAAGACAGATACAGAACGAACGCCACCAGGCCGTCTGAACATCGCTCTATTCAGCTGGTCAGCCAGCTAGCAATGTTTTTTTCTTACATCAAATTAGTACAAGCTACCAGCCATCAACCAACCAGCAGTATTTTTTCCATACAATAAATCAGCATCAGGCACAGCCAACTGAACAGAGTGGTTATCGATTCTGGAACATAGAAAATAAAAAATAATAGAAAAGTTGTGTGATGTTAACGTCGCCAACGACTTGAACTGCTTCATCAGATATTGCAAAGCTAATAAGCTTCGTTTCAACATGTCAATTAAACCTGTTGCCCCTCATTTTCCTTTCTAGATGTGATAATCCACCATTTGAGGGTAGGGATTGAATAACCCTAAGAAGCTAGGGTTAAAGTTGTGAAAATAAGAGAAGAAGAGAGGTCAAATTTGTTCAAATTTCATCCAAATTTCAAAAGTTTGAAAGTCAAGCAAAAGGGAAGAGTGACAAACAGCACAAGAAATTAAAAATAGATCAAATATGAAGTTTGAAATTCAAATTAAAAAAAAAAGACTTTGAATTCATTCTCTACTACTAATAAATGAACGGAGGCGACGGTACGTCACCCCCCCCCCCACACACACATACAATCTCGACCGCGTGAAAATCATGGATCACCGCTCGCTAAAACGAATGCCTTCACCATCCCGATGGTGCCCACGGCACCTAACTTCATCCGCTGTCGAGTATAAATTTTGTAGATACCCAAAAACGAGGGATTAAATGGTTAAGCCACTCGATCAGGCGGACTGATAGTCACGACGGTATCGGCCGACCCGACCTGTGTGTGTGTGGGGGGGACTCTGTCCCGCCCGACCAACGGAGAGAACTACCCCTCGCCCAACCCAGGGGAGGAATTCTCGCTTCGTCCGACCTACGGGGATCTTCTGCGTAGTTGTGTGGCGTCTTCATCGTCTTTTCATCTTATTATATTCTTGCTCATCTGAAATGTACAATTCTCCAAAACAACTGCGGAGCGAGGTTAGTGATAAAAATATGCGAGTAAGGTCTATAGTTTTCCTTTTTATTGAGTCTAGTTGACGGTCAAATTTGGCAATTAACGCCCTCAACAATAACTTATGACAAGAAATTAAAGCAGACTAGATTAAACAGATTAATCTAGCAAGATCTAAGCAGATGTCGATAACTTGGTAATAAAAACAATAAAAAGCTAGAGTAACAGATCAAATTAACATAACAAATTGCTAGCTTTTATCAATAACGGCTGAGCAAACCAGACCCCGCCGGACAGATTTAACATGTTCGGTAAGTTTTGAGCGCTATAGCAGAGGAAGAAGCGATCCGCCATCAACATGGACTTGCTTACACAACTCGACAAGGATCTTTTCAACAAGCGAAGAACATACGTGCTGAGAAGAACTCAAAAAGAAAATCTACAGCAACTAGGGCAAAGCCGACGTACGGAAAAGTAAAGGTACTTGAATGTAAGGGTTTTGGTTGGATGTGTTTGGTCAAAACTTACAAATGATGGAGCTCTGCTATTTATAGCCTAAACCAAACCTCCCTTGCCGATACGGCAAGATTACAATGTGATAAGCATGAAACAAAAACTTGCCTAACTAATCAAACAGAAAATCTACAAGATAACTCGCAAACATTATCGCGTTGGCTCCTTCCTTAGCTCCATCGGCTGCGATGCTTCTTTCTGGCCCAAAGGCCCGTTCTGATTCAACTTCTTCCGTCTGTCCAGCATCGACCCATTATAATCGGCCACCTGCTTCAAAAGATTGACACATGCTAAAAATGGTATCAACTGAACTAACTTGAGTTCACTAGTTCGGGCGAGAAAACCTATAAGGTAAGATCCCGGCAAATAATAAAGATAACTTAACTTGAGCTAGATGACTTAGTTCCGCACACAACTACTTATACTCGGAAAGATAAATAAATACAGAAAGTAAAGCTGACTTGGAAAGATAAAGAAGATAACTTTTATTATTTAAGTTAAAGGAAAAGACACAAGAGCTTATAACAGACTCTCATGACGACTTCGGAATCCCGAGACAAGCTCGACTCGACTCTAACTCCCAAACTACTAATCTACTCTAGAAATAAAATAGAGTGAATAGCTCCTTTGGTTTGTATTTACAAGTGAAGATGGGGGACCCGCCCAACCGACCTCCCCCACAATCTGCCCGGTGGCGCCATCGCCGCCGGCTTCGCTGCCCACAAACCACCGCCGCCGTCGGTCCGACGACCTCCTCGGCCATCCGTATAACCCCGGCGGCGATGAAAACCCCCCAATGCGCCCGGCGCGACCCTACCGCCGACTGTCACACCCGTCCCCGGAGAAGAAGATGCTCAGGGAAGTGGGAAGAAGTGCAGTAAAGTTGTTTTCTTATCCTCTTTTTGTTACTTCCTTATATGTATACATAAAAGTAAGAGAAAATTTCTTATTTGGTCCTTTTAAAGTTACCTGTGTCTTCCTTGGCTTCCTTTTTCTAGATCTTCCCAATATGATCTAGTAAATTCAGCTTCTTCCTTTTATGGCCCTTCTGTTAGTTTGAGTGCTAACGGTGTTAGCAGCAATGCTAAAAAGGCCATTTTATCCCTGTTGAGAGAATTACCTTATTTGGCACATTTAAAGTTAGCTCTTCCTTCTTTGGCCCTTTTTTCTGATCATTTTGAAAAGTAAAATATATGTACATATTGATATGTTTAACAAATAATTGTGCATAACAATTCAGCTGATAATATTTGAGATATTGATAATCTATGCATAACATGTACATATTAATTAGCTGATAAAGATTGTGCAGAATTCAGCTGATAAAGGTTGTGCATAATTGTTAAACATATATTATTCAGGCGCAACAGCATGGGAGGGAGCAGGACAAGGGGCACTGCTGGCCCTGTGCCGCTTGGGCCTTCGCCCCTGCCCGAGCGGTCGCTGTGCCCCCGCCTGGAGCAGCAGAGCCTGCGGCATGCGCACCCCCCGCCGCACACCCGCCGGAGCAAGCCGCAGCCGCAGCCGCAGCCGCACCCATGCCACGGCCACCCCCCGCTCGCCCGACGTGGGAGGCCGCGGAGCCGCCATCGAGTCCAGCCATCGCGCCGCCACCTAGTCCAACCGTGCGCCCCTGCGTGGAGCGACCACCGCACCCTCGGCCTGTGCAGGGCCATGCGCTGCCGCCTTGCCGTCCCCTGCACCACGGGCGCCCATCAAGAGCATCCTCCCCACCCGATCTAGGGTTGAGGGAGGACTCAAGAGGAAAGACCACTCAGGAGGCCACAGCCACTGCCCGAATCTAGACCAGGGGTATTTCGGTCACTTGACCTAAAATCTGACAGCGGGACTCATGTTTTTATCTGCAAACTCTAACATAACTGACGGAACAGTCATAAAAGGAAGAAACTGAATTTTCTGGGTCATATTAGGAAGATCTAAAAAAAAGGCCAAAAAAGGCGGAGGTAATTTTAAAAGGGTCAAATAAGAAATTTTCTATAAAGGTAATAGTGGTAAACCGAAGAGGGCTCTCTAACATTTAGGTTTTCTTAAAACATCCCCCGGAGTCCCTAACTTGTCGACTTGTCGCATACGCGCTGCAGCTGCACGAATCAAACTAGAGCCGCACCGGGGCCCCGCCCCGCTACCCCGCTCTCGCCGCCAATCCACCGCCCAAGACGCCAGCCAAGCTCGACGCCGGCCATTCCCATGTCTCTCGGCCGCGCACGCTCGTCGCTCCCCCTGCTCCAGCCCTTCAACACCACTGCAGCAGCCGCATCCCCGTCCGCGCCCGCCCCCTCCTCCCCATCATTCCTCGCCCACCACCTGCTCGACGAATTCTCCCGCCCGAGCTCCACCCGCGATGCGGTCCGCCTCCGCCGCCTCGCCGCGCATCTCTCGCCGCCCGCCGCGGAATCTGTCATCCTCCGCCTTCCATCCTGGCGTCATGCTCTCGACTTCTTCCGCTGGGCTGCCAAACAGCCGGGCTTCCGCCACTCCTGCTACTCCCTCAACGCTATGGCATCCCTCCTGCCCCCACACCAGCGCAAACACCTTGACCGCCTTGCTGGAGACGCGGTCTCCTCGCGCTGCCCCATGACACCCGGGGCACTGGGGTTTCTCCTACGCCGCCTTGGTGCCGCTGGCCTCCCCGACACTGCCGCCCGCATCTTTGATGCAGCAAGGACTACACTTAGCTGCACCCCGAACTCATACACGTACAACTGCCTCCTCTACGCGCTCGCCAAGGCTGGTCGCGCGGATGATGTTAAGGCGAGGTTGCGCGAGATGGTAGCGAACTGCGGTGATGAGAGCGTTGACAGGTACACGCTTACTTCACTCCTGCAGTGCTATTGCAACGCAGGCTGTCCTGACGAGGCAAATGCCGTGTTCCAGAGGATGAGCGACAGGGGATGGGTTGATGAACACGTGCTGACGTTGCTTGTTGTGGCATTCAGCAAGTGGGGGAAGGTAGATAACGCAGTTGAGCTGGTTGGGAGGATGGAGGCACTGGGGATGATGCCAAGTGAGAAGACATTGAGTGTTCTGGTCCATGGGTTTTCCAAGCAGGGCAGGGTCGACATTGCCATGGAGATGTTTGACAAGATGGCCAGATATGGATTCCGTGTGGATTTGGCGATGTACAGTGTGTTAATTGAGGGTCTGTGTCAGGGAAACAAGATCGGGAAGGCAGTGCACTTGTTCGAGGAAATGAAGAGGAACGGGGTTGTTCCTGATGTCCGTTTACTCAAAAAGATAATTGAGACATTCTGTAGTGAAGGACATTTCACTACTGTATTTCCATTCATCAATGGGAATGCAGAGCATCTGAATCCTGGTAGTGTTGTCTCATTATATAACGTAGTTCTTGAAGGGTTTGTTAATAGTGGAGACATAGAAGCAGCTTATCAGTTGCTCAGGTCTATGGTGCATGGTGGTCAAAGGGTTAGTAATGATAACACTGGTGGTTTGCATCTGTTTGTTATCAGTGAAGGTGTTAAACCGAACTGTGATTCGGTGAACATTGTTGTATGTGGCCTTTGTAAGTTTAAGAAACTGGATCTGGCCTTGGCTCTCACCAAAGAAATGATTGGGCTCAGTTGCAAGGGAAAGCTTTTGATGTTTAATGATTTGATACTTGAATTGTGCAATTCAGATAGACTTGATGAAGCATATGACATGTTCAACAAAATGAAGGATATTGGTTTGAAACCCTCAGAGTTCACATACAATTCTTTGTTTTATGGCATTTCTAGAAGAAAAGATCCTAGTGCTGCCATTGATTTACTGAGGGAGATGCGGACAAATGGGCACAAACCATGGATTAAGAGCTGCACAGAGATGGTGCAGCAGCTTTGCTTCAGTGGCAGGATAACAGAAGCCTTGCAATTTCTTGATGAAATGCTTAAAATGGGTTTTCTTCCTGACATTGTCACATACTCTGCAGCCATGAATGGAATGTGTAAAACTGGAGAGATAGACAATGCGCTGGAGCTTTTCCGTGACATTTCATCCAAATATTATCTTCCTGATGTGGTAGCACATAATATCTTGATAAACGGATTCCGAAAATCAGGTAAATTTAATGAGGCACAAGAAATTATGGAAGAAATGTTGAGTAAGGGTCTGTTTCCTTCTGTAGTTACCTACAATCTTATGATTGATATTTGGAGCAAGTCTGGCAGGATTGACAAAGCAATCGCTTGCTTAAGTAAAATGAGTGATGAAGAGAAGCCACCAACAGTTGTTACATATACAACCTTGATAGATGGACTTTGTAGTGCTGGAAGACCTGATGAAGCCATTGTTTTGTGGTGCAAAATGAGGGAAAATAGTTGTGCTCCAAATGACATAGCATATACTGCTTTTGTAAATGGATTGTGCAAGTGTGATCGAATAGGGACTGCACTGAGCTACTATGAAGAGATGAAGACGAAAGGTTATGACTTAGATATTTTTTCCCTATTACATTTCATAAATTTTTTGATATCACATGGACATGCCAGCAAAGGATGTGATCTTTTAAAAGAAGTTCTCGAAAAAGATGTGGTGCACAGTAATAATATGAAAATGACAGGCTTTATAAATAAAGCAGTTGAGGAGCTGTCTAAAGATGGAAGGATGTCTTCATATATCAAAATACTTGTAGATAAGTATTTAGTTTCAGGGGATCAAACTATACACAATGAAGATGGAAGCAAATGAGATCTGTTGCTGGTATGGGTTCTGTATGTTCTCAAGTTTATCTCTAACTAAAGAGTTATTATGTCAGCTTCGAGATTCCAACTTGTGCATATTTTACTTTGTTTTTGTCTACACGTGTTGTTGCTTCATGCAACGTCTTTATGTGGGAAGACTTTACTTAATCGACCTTCAACTCTTCAAGGTATGCTCAATCCAAAAAAAAACTTTTCTGACATCATTCCTTCTGTTTTATCAACGAAATGAGTAGTAAAGAGAATGCTCTCCTCTTCCTCTTCCTCTTCCTCACTACTGATGAGCTTACTTTATAAGATTGCATTGGTCATTCTTCGTCGATATTTTGGTAAGGTCATGTGCTGTTGTGTTTTGGTCTTCTTATTCTCGAACACACAGGATAGCTGCGTATCTTTGTATTAAGAGAGAAAGAGTGGTCCAAATACAAAATGCATTCCACACCTTGGACCATAGTGTGAAACGTTCAGGTCTAGAAAAGACTATTACAAAACCAAACACATTTTTAGGACCAGACCACAAACACCATCAAATATTAGGCCTGCATCACCCCCATCTCGAGGCTTAGGCTTAGTGTGTTTTGGTCTTCTCACCTCTTAATACAGTAATACGCAGGTGTCATGCATATTTGAGAAAAAAAAAGAGATACTTCTAACTTCTTAACAAAAATGGTTTTTATCAAATATGTAAATAGGTACATATACATATCTAAATACTAAATAGGTGGTTTCATGGTCATGTATCTCGATTTGATGGGTACATTCTAGTTAGATTGGACTAGATATCATGTTTTCATCATATTATATCTGAGAATTCCATGTCTGCTTTGAAATACTATGTAATGTACTGCCCCTTTTACTTTAGCTTGAGTTGGTTTTAAGTAATTAAACTTGAATGGTGCCCCTTTTAATTCATCATGATTCAGCTTGCTGTTTCGTGTTCCTTGATGCTTTTATCCAAACTGTAATGAACATGTATCAGTTAGAATAGCTGTACTACGTATTCATCCATTCTCTTCTGGTTGTTTAAATGCAGAGTACTATATCAGTTAGAATAGCTATACTACGTATTCATTCATTCTCTTCTGGTTGCTTAAATGCAGAGTACTAAGACTTTTTAGTTACCCCAGACAGAACAGCTTTTTCAGTGCCTTATGATTATTTCTTTATCTTTGTCCTGCAAATATTTGGCAGATGCTGCCTCTTTGTGTATTTCTGGGTTCCATGGAGAAGTGCTATTTTGATGCTATATCAGAGTCAGATTATCATGATTCAACCAACCATCAAACCAGTACTGGGAATTCTATTTAGTTTTATCAGTTGTTTAATAATACATGGTTAAGGGAATGTAAATGAGAAATGCTTAATCTTATGCATCCGGAGGGGGCGTTGAAGATGCATTTTGAAATAAGGCAGGGGGACCTGGAGTGAAGGGTTCAGAATTTGTTTGGCAACCCGTACAAAGGTTTTGGATAATAGGTCTGCAATAAACTGCGTCTTTCAGACTTAATTGATCTGGATTTAAAATCAAAATTTGAAATCTGAAATATGCTATTTTACTGGCAATCATCAATCAATGCGATTAACGTTTAAAATAAAGTTCCAACATGAAAGCTGGAGGTATAAACCATCTGAAATCTTTCTATTTAAGGTTCAAGGTTGGAATCAGCTACAAGCCTATCAGATGATGCTTTGTAGACAACTCTCTTTTGGAAGTCAATGTATTTTCGGGTCTGTACTATATGAAGAAACAAAATAATCTGTTATTTGGAGTGTAGAGTTGTAGGCAGTTAAATTGCTTTTGCTTTTTGAGAATTCTTGGCTACGTAGACATCCAACCATGGACCAGCACCATTAAGTTCGAGTAAGAGGTCCCTGATACCAGATTGATAGGGATTGGATCCGTACCGAGTCGTGATCGTAGGCTGTAGGAGTGAGAGGGAGGAGGTCGAAGCTGGAAACGCGCTCGACGGCTCTCGGGCGCCGTGGTCGCGCGTGAGGAAGGAGACAGGGGCGGCTAGGGTTCTGGGAAACTCCCGGCTCCCTAAAGGAAGCCGAGCAATTTGTTTGCTCTTGCTTAATTAACACAAGTGTCTTGCATCTGTTTATATAGAAATAAAATGAATAAATGGGCCAGGCCCCTAACTCCCTGCGCCTGCTTCTAGCCACTAATGGGCGTCCTCCGGGTGTACTGAACCCTGGTCATAACAAAGTCACACTAAAAATAGGGTTGGAGTAAGAGTTTTTTTTCTCGAATACGCAGGAGAGCTGCGTATCTTTGTATTAAGAAAAAGACCCAATTACAAAACCATCTCCCCCCCTTGGATCATAGGGAGAAGTGGAATGTTTTGAACAGGAACAGAATGTTACTAGAAAAACTGTAAAAACTAGGACCTGACCATGGAACAAAAAACTTGCTCATAAATATGACTAGGGTACCCTCCCTAGCCCCAGACCAGCAAGGCCTTTAGTGTCCCCTACCAGCCACAGGTGAGATTCATCTTTGAAGGCCTGTATAGCGGTCTGAATACTCGGAGCAGATCCATCTAATACATAGGAGTTGAAACAATGTTTCCAGAGGATCCATGCTCCAAGTATGACAAGACAGTTAAAACCTTTCCTATGATGTTTTAGCATTTTCCTCCAGGACTTTCTCCACCATTCTGAAAAGGACTTAGTTCGTCGAGTAGGCACCAAACTAGACAGGTTCAAGGGCTGCAAGATGCTGAACCAGAATTGCCGGGCGAACACACAAGAAGTGAGGATATGTTGGGCAGTTTCATCTTCTTGGTCGCAGAGGGCAATGATCTGGATGTTGAAGTCCTCTTTTTTTGCAAGCGATCAGCTGTTGTCCAACAGCGGTTATGAATAGCAAGCCAAACGAAGGTCTTGCATTTTTAGGAGCCCATGCCTTCCACAAGCGTTTCCGTGTCTCGAATTGGATGGTGCCGACAAAGAAGGCCCTATAGGCCGATCTTGAAGAGAAAAGACCCGAGCTTTCAAACTTCCATTGATGTAGATCTTCTGAAATGTTGAGATGAAACTCTGAAATTGCATCCCAAAGCTCCATGTACTCCATAAGACCATGCCAACTCAGAGCACCTCTTGTATCTGTTACCCAAGTATGGTCTCCCATCGCCTTGGCCACAGTTCTTGTTTTGTGTAAGAGTTCATAAGAACATTGTTAATTGTTTTCAATTATGAATTGGGAAGCAGTTAATTTCACAAGACCACAAATAAATGGTTCCGAGTTCTTATTAGCTGTTTAGATTGAATAAGCAATCCTCTTCAATTATTTTCAGGTGATTCGCATGTTTCTGTTGTTGATTGAGACTTATTTGTTCTGTAGGAACATGGTGGATCATCATTTTGTGTGGGCTATAATTACAGATGAAAAATCCCATGTTTTAAGGGTATGCTCATCATATTGTAATCTTGAGGGTTGGGCATGTGATCTCGTGTCAAATTGCATACACAAGGTTAAAGAGATACCATATGCTTCTTTAATCATGCTGTAGTAAAAGAGGAGAGGATATGTAAGTGTTTTTTTTAATAAAGAATATGTAAGTGGCTTAGCTTGTTTATCATTGAATAAGATAAAACATTGGTTAACATTGGTTAAGATTGTGATACTATGACTGAGTTTCTGATAATTCAGGTCAGTTTCAATTTCTTGAAATATCCATGAGCCGAAAGATGATGCAATGCAGAAGGTAAGAACCATCTGCTTGGTGACAGCGGTGCAAAAGAACCTGGACTGTGCAGGTGAAGTTCTATCGGGCGCTTCTATAGTGTTTTATTTTTAATTATTAGGTAAATTAAGCACAATGGGATATACACCTATTTTTGTCCTTTCATGTTTCATTTGATTTCATTCAGGTTTTATGATGATTGATTGGTCGTATGATTCCCATGCTAGTGTGGAAGGTGGTTTATGTAAAAAAAAAAGAAAGAAAGATACAATTTTGGATATTTAATTCTGACATCTTAATTGCTGAGCTATAGGGATGATTAGTAGAATCCATTGTGCCATTTGCAAAATATCCAGTTCGAGGTACAATGACATTTCAGATCTAACATATCCAGAGGAACCAACACTTTAACGATTGCTTTTGTCTGCAGCATGCAAGAAATAAAATTCCTGCCAAAGAGTGACAACTGGAGAACATAATGATACTACAAGAACTAATAAAAAAAAGTCACATGAACTTATCAAAATGGTAGCAAAAGCATGGGAAAAAGGTAGACGGTAACAAAGATAATATTAAAGCACATGCTATTCAATGGCCACACATAAACATGTGCATGCAAAATTATATGAAAAAACAAACCAGATATAGGAACATGACAAAAATAGAATCAAACAAACCCCAAAAAATAGCCAGGTAGTCAAATTTCCCTCGTCTCACCCCTAATTTTGGTTTGATCCTTGACAAGA
Organism: Panicum virgatum; assembly: GCF_016808335.1. Classification (NCBI taxonomy): domain Eukaryota; kingdom Viridiplantae; phylum Streptophyta; class Magnoliopsida; order Poales; family Poaceae; genus Panicum; species Panicum virgatum. The sequence goes on along the minus strand of NC_053147.1, from coordinate 39,551,516 downwards.
TGTGGATGAGATTAAAAAAAAGTAAGCGCAGAGCATGCATACATGGATAGGCGAAGAATTAAAAAAATTCAGAAAACTAGTGTGGATCATAGCCGTTGACAAGGTCCGGTGGGGCTGACATCGCCTTTGGCGAGGGCCTCACCGGAGACCAAAATCAAAGAAGGGAAGTTTAATTAGAGAAGATGATGGGGTGCATGTGGCCTTGTGCTGCTGCCGCCATTGCTACAACTACAGCAGCTGCGATGGGGAGTGGGCCTGGAAGGAGGGGATGGTGGCTGTTCCGATCAAAGGTGAGGTGCCCAGTGGAGGTGGTGCGTCATTCAAGGGACCTGCTTAGTTATGTTTTGCAAGACTGAGAGGCTCACAGCAACAATCGTGACCCCAAGCGTGAACAAAAAGTGGTATGTCATTTCATCAGCTGTTCCTATATGTCTCTCTTTTCTGTTCAATCAAATTTTCTTCTAAACAAATTGTAGAAGGGGCTAAAATGTTACCTTTCTCTATGAACATTTAGTTTGTGATGTAGGTTTCATTGCTTTATTGAGTTCTAAGTATTCTGTTCAGTGTAATTCTTCCTTTCCTCTATGTATGTGTTTGTTTGCCTGGGCTAGCTTGTCCAAGAGGCACAATTTCATGCAATTTTTCATGGCGGTGGAGAAATTGCAATTGCTACTTGTTATCCTGTTGTTACATCTGTTAACTGAAACATCATCTACTTGGAGATTAAATATATGATCTTTACATATGTTCAAACAAGTAATCATGAAATCATTAAGAGTGCGGGTGATCAAATGCTCAATCAGTGTTTTTACTATAACAAATAACAAGTCGAGGCCCAAGATTCGATATTACTATGGAAACAAGATGCCATTGTTAATTATTCATTGTACTTCACTTGGGATGGTGGATTTTTCTCGTCCCAATGAACTTTTTCTTGCATGATTGAAAGCTGTAAGCATTTTGTTTCAGTGTGCTACATCATAAATGATGTGTAATTCCTTGGACAAAAAAGTATATATTTGTATGCCTGTTCTACTTACACGTATTTTGTAAGACCATACAACAACAACATAGCTTTTTTTCCCAAGCAAGTTGGGGTAGGCTAGAGATGAAACCCGAAAGAAATAAGTTCAAAGTTCAGGCACATTGATAGCTAGTCTCCAAGCGCTCCTATCCAAAACTATCTCTTTAGAGATATTCCAATCCTTAAGGTCTCTCTTAACCGACTCATCCCACGTCACTTTAGGTCTAACTCTATCCCTCTTTACATTATCGACCCGCTCAAGAACCCCATTACGCACCGGCGCCTCAGGAGGCCTTCATTGGACATGTCCAAACCATCTCAGCCGATGCTGGATAAGTTTCTCCTCAATTGGTGCCACCCCGACCCTATTCCGAATAACTTGGTTCCGGACTCTATCTCTCCTTGTGTGCCCGCAAAACCACCGCAACATCCGCATCTCTGCTATACTCAGTTGTTGGACATGTCGCCTTTTTGTAGGCCAACATTCAGCACCGTATAACATCGCCGGACGAATTGCTGTCTTATAGAATTTGCCTTTTAGCTTTTGTGGCACCATCTTATCACAAAGAATGCCAGAAGCTTGCTGCCATTTCAACCAGCCAGCTGAAATTCTATGCCTAACATCTTCATCAATGTTGCCATCCTTTTGTAGCACCGATCCTAAATACCGAAAAGTATCCTTCTGGACCACCACTTGCCCATCTAAACTAACGTCTCCCCCCTCATGCCTAGTCGCGCTGAAATCGCACATCATGTACTCGGTCTTGGTCCTACTAAGTCTGAACCCTTTCGACTCTAATGTGCGTCTCTACAGCTCTAACTTCCTATTAACCCCTGCCCTACTCTCGTCAACTATCACCACATCATCAGCAAAGAGCATACACTAAGGGATCTCACCTTGTATATCCCTTGTGACCTCATCCATCACTAAAGCAAATAAATAAGGGCTCAATGCTGACCTCTGGTGTAGGCCTATGTTAATAGGAAAGTCAGTGGTGTTGCCATCACATGTCCGGACAAACGTCGTCGCATCCTTGTACCTATCTTTAATGAGGGTAATGTACTTAGTTGGGACTTTGTGCTTCTCCAAAGCCCACCACATGACATTTCTCGGTACTTTGTCATATGCCTTCTCAAGGTCAATGAAGACCATGTGCAAGTCCTTCTTCTGCTCCCTATATCTCTCCATCAATTGTCGTATTAAGAAAATCGCCTCCATGGTTGGCCTTCCAGGCATGAACCCAAATTGGTTTTGGGTCACACTTGTCACTCTTCTTAGGCGATGCTCGATAACCCTCTCCCAAAGCTTTATCGTATGGCTAATCAGCTTAATCTCACAGTAGTTAGTACAACTTTGAACATCGCCCTTGTTTTTGAAGATAGGTAATAATATACTTCTCCATTCTTCCGGCATCTTGTTTGACCGAAAAATGAGATTAAAAAGCTTAGTTAACCATACTATTGCTCTATCTCCTAGGCATCTCCACACCTCAATGGGAATACCATCAGGACCCATCGCTTTACCTCCCTTCATCCTCTTCAAAGCCTCCCCGATCTCTACCTCCTGAATTCTCCTCACAAAACGTCTGTTGGTATCGTCAAAAGAGTCATCTAACTCAAGGGTAGGGCTCTCACTCTCCCCATTAAATAACTTGTCGAAGTACTCTCTCAATCTATCCATGATCTCCTCATCTTTCACTAGCAGTCGATCTGTCCCATCCCTAATGCATTTGATTTGGTTGATGCCCCTTGTCTTCCGCTCGCGGATCCTAGCCATCCTATAAATGTCCTTCTCCCCTTCTTTCGTGCCTAGCCGCTGATACAGGTCATCATACGCCTTACCCTATGCTACACTCACAACTCCCTTTGCAACCCTCTTCGCTAATTTATAGCCCTCGATGTTGGCTGCACTCTTGTCAAGGTGGAGGCGCTTGAAACACTCATTCTTCTCCTTAATAGCCCTTTGCACCTCGTCGTTCCACCACCAGGTGTCTTTCCCCTCCTGTTTGCCTCCCCTACTCATGCCAAACACCTCTGAGGCCACCTTCCGAACACATGTTGCCATCTTTAGCCACATGTCATCTGCGTCTTCTCCTTCTTTCCAAAGGCCCTCACCTAGCATCCTTTCCTTAAACGCTTGTGCCGCTTCCCCTCTAAGCTTCCACCACTTTGTTCTCGCAATCTTGGCACGTTTGTCCCGGTGGACGCGTACCCGAAGACGAAAGTCCGCCACCACAAGCTTGTGTTGAGGGACAATACACTCCCCAGGTATCACCTTACAATCTAAGCAATCACGTCTATCCTCCCTCCTAGTAAGGATAAAGTCGATCTGGCTCGAGTGCCACTACGAAACGTCACAAGATGGGATTCCCTCTTCTTAAACACGGTATTCGCTATCAACAAGTCGTAGGCTAACGCGAAGTTCAACACATCCTCCCCCTCTTGACTCCTGCTACCATACCCAAAACCCCCGTGCACTCGCTCAAACCCTACATTAGTCGCACCCACATGGCCGTTGAGATCTCCTCCTATGAAGAGTTTCTCGCTGGTAGGCATGGTACTAACCATGCTATCTAGATCTTCCCAGAACTGCATCTTGGTGCCTAAGGCCTACCTGAGGGGCATAAGCACTGATCACATTCAAAACTGAATCTCCAACTACCAACCGGATTAGGATAATCCGGTCGCCTTGCCTTCTAACCTCTACGACTCCATCCTTAAGGCTCCTATCAATCAAGATGTCTACACCATTCCTATCCGGAGTTGCTCCTGTGTACCAAAGCTTGAAGCCAGTATCCTCAACCTCCTTCGCCTTCTGGCCCTTCCATTTAGTCTCCTGAACGCATAGAATATTTAAACGCCTCCTAATTGCTGCATCAACTAGCTCTCGCAACTTACCCGTTAGGGACCCTACGTTCCAGCTACCTATACGAATCGTATTTTGTAAGACCATATATTGTTAAAACTTTAAGCCACACCTTGTGCTTTTAAATCTGAAGTTGCATTGCCCTGCAGATGGCAGATCTAAGAAAAAGCATAAGGGAGATGAAGTGCATCCTATATGGCAATGGTGATGCAGATCCTGTCACTGAAGCTTGCACAAATTTGACCAAGGAATTCTTCGAAGACAATACCAACACCCTGCGTCTACTAATTGTTTGCCTTCCCTATTTGGACTTAGAAGTATGTCAAGGAATTCCTTGTTTATCTTTGCCGAATAACTTGCTTATTACTTTGTATCCATTTTGATCAATGCATAATAGCATGACATATATCTGTAGCTATTTATCATATACACGAATTTAGATGATATTATTATTCTTATGCTTGTGTAGACTCAAAAGGATGTTACACAAGTTATTGCAAATTTACAAAGGCAAAAGGTAGATTCGAGGATTATTGCATCTGATTACCTAGAAGCTAACAAAGACCTTTTGGACATTCTAATGTTTGGGTAAGCAATTAGTTAGCCAGTTAATACACACACATATTTATTCCAAGCTTTCTTCATGTTTCATACCCTCGTTGCAAGTTGTTTTGTGGATATGACCTCGTTAATACACAAAGACCTCGTTGCAAAATGATTCTTATAACATTTCCACCTGTATGTATGTAGATATGAAAACATGGAGATTGCAATACATTATAGCACGATGTTAAGGGACTGCATACGCCACCAAGTTGCTGCTCGGTATTACCATCATTTTCCAATGTTATCTGAAAATAGAGAGAACAGCCCCTACAAACTTATTTACCAAAATAATCTTATTTTAATGTGGCTAAAACATTGAAGATATTATTATAAAATTCTACATATTATTTTAGTACCATTATCTATTCTATTTATCCAAAACATCATCATTTTCATTCATGAATACCTCTCTACTTGGCAGGTGGAGATTATTCTTATTATGAAATCTAACACAGTTTTAAATTTTTCTAGGTATGTATTAGACTCTGAACATATGAAGAAGTTCTTTGATTACATACAAATTCCTGACTTCAACATAGCATCAGATGCCTTCAGGACTTATAAGGTGACTAGGTGGTGTACATGTCAAATAGAAAAAGGCGACAAGTTTGCTAAGTAAATTCATATAATACATTTACCATTTGTCTATTCGTCTTGTTCTGCATTTTCAATTTTGAGAATTTAGTGCAGTAAAACCGTTGATCTATTGCACGTCCCTATAGACAGATAATACAGTAGACTCAAAGATCAAATATTGATATGATGCTTAAGTGATACCAATTGGTCTCTGCTTAACTTGTAACAGGAACTATTGACAAGGCATAAATCAAGCGCTGCTGAGTTCTTTTCCAGGAATTATGATTGGGTAAATATTTCTAGCTGATTGCTTGAATATGCAGCGTTAACACAAGATACATGTATAACAATGAGACATTCATAACTGGTAATTTGCATATTTGAAGCACTCTCAGAGATATGGGGATCTACATAACAATAATAGTTCATGCATCATTAATATGAAATTAAAGAGTTGACAACTTGAGATTTATCCTGTGATGAGCTAAGCCATTGTGTTGTTTTTGTGCGATTCTGCACATATGGAACTGTATTCACTTATTAGCACAATGATTCTTTGAAACATTCTAAGGCCTTCTCTATACAATTAGTTACATAATTTGGACCTTCATCATTTCTATACAATTAGTTACATAATTAGCTGATTTGTTCTATGCACATTTTACATCTTTCAGCTCCTGGGAGACATTCTTTTGGATAGGTCAAACAGCCCTGTGATGATTTGCTATGTTAGTTCAAAGGAGAACCTGATAATTCTAATGAACCTTCTAAGGGTAAGATGGATGTCGTTTCTTCATCGTAAGTATTTATGCATTATGCTGCTCAACAAAAAGATTGTTCTTTTGTTGTGTGTTAACTCCGTGTGCTATATCCCTTGATGTGTGTTCTCCAGTTAGAAATGTTAATGTATGGAAATATGTTTATGCTGTGCTCTGATTTGCATTTTCTACACTCATATCAACCAGGAACAAAGCAAGGCTATTCAAGTCGAGGCTTTCCATGTCTTCAAAGTATAGTATCCCATGCCTCAACCAACTTTCCAGAAACACCGTAACTTTATTTTTCTTCAATTAGAGAAGTAACTAAACATCTGTTTGCCTGCAAACCAGCTGTTTGCCGCCAATCAAGACAAGCCACCTGAGATTGTCAGCATACTGTCCGCCAACAAAAACAAGCTTATTAGGTTTTTAGGAGACTTCTCCCTAGATAAAGGTAAAAGCTATACCATAATTATTTCATTAGTCACAATTTAAAAAGTTACTAAGATAAATTTCTCATGTTTTACTAGAGGACCAACAATTTGAGGACGACAAAGCTAAGGTCGTTGCAGAGATCTCGATGCTATAACTGAAGAATTGGAGAATTGGATGAGCCTATGTTGTTTGTTTTTGTTGGTGTCAGATCACAAACTAAATTAATGCAAAGTTGTTTCTTCCTTCCTAATTTTGGGCCACGAGGAACATGATGCGCCACATGCATCTTCACCTATGAAGTTATGAGTAAATTTCACTAACTAATTAATGTCAATTTAAAAGAATCAGAAAAAAATACATCATATTCAGAAACTTAGTAATTCAGCACAACCATTTTGATTATTAGATAATCAATGTGGAATCTCTTTGTATGGGTACAAAAATATGATATATAGGACCCACCTTGTTCTTTTGCAATTGACACTTGATTCACGTGTATGTAGTTACTTCCCACCCCACAAGCAACATATATATTTTTGATAAAGTTCCTCCAGAAGCTCCAAATTGGTGAATTACACGATTCATGTTGTTTGCAAAGAAATAAATTTGAACATTGGAACGAAGTACAAGTTCACTGTTGCAAACTCTTGTGAGAGAATGGCAACCAATATGGCAATATTGCTCCCTCACGCGTCACCACACCTACTTATTGGACAATATACTCATCCAACCAAATTGCATAGGCAAAGCCATTCGCTGTAGAACAGTCCTATGTACATATATAATCTTGATTTGAGAAATATTCACTACAATAATCTAGAATAAAGAAGAGCTTATTAGGAGTTTAGGATATTATTAATTTTTATCTTATTAAGCCAAGAAATTATATATGATTAAGCTAAGACGCAAGTTCTTGAAGCTGGCAGATCCCTGTTTGGGCTCAAGACACATGATTGAACATAAGCATAAAACAGCATGTGTCTAGATTACGAGAACTCAGAATGGCAATGGGACATCCATGACGAGGAGGTGAGGCACTTCACTTTTCCCCATCTACCCTAGAGAGAAGAGGAGAGGGCAACTGCAAGGCGTACACTGCTTCTGGTGATGATTCCGCCTCCCTCCATCGACCGTTTTGGCGGCGGAGAGGGAGGTGGGTTGCGGAATTGATGTGCGGAAGTACATAGCTTAGGTAGATGGCTGCCTAGGGTTGGGTTTTTGCTCGCCGTCGAGGTCCGATTGTGGAGCTAGGGTTCCGGGGGTCGGCTGTGTTGTTGATCCGTCGGAGAATAATGGTGTTCCTTCTGCTGTTGGTTGCTGTTAGTGGAGCGGTGGAGAGAATTTTGTTTCTTATGTCGATTGCTAGCGACGATGAAGCGGCAGAGAGGATTTTGCTTCTCCGAGCAAATTTGGGTGAGCTCATTACCTTGATTTGCTCCGTGAGTTTGGTGGGGATGGGGAGGGGGGATGGTTTCCCTCGTTTTAGGAGTCCGCTGCATGGCGTCTTGGAGCTCATTCGTTGCATGAAGTGGTGAAGAGGATTTTGCTTCTCCTAGCCGATCTAGGTGACCTCATTCGCCTTGATTTGCTCTGTGAGGGGGGGGGGGGGGGGGGTCCCTCATTTTAGACGTCTTGGAGGTGTCGGCAATGTTGGGTTTGCGGTCTGATGGTGGATGGACCTACGCACTGGTTTCATCGGCAAGGTCCATGGGTGCGTCCCCGGCTGATGCTCCTTGGTTTTGTGCTTTTGCGGCTCGTTTCAATAGGTCTAGCAAATATAACCGAGAACAGATGATCGAACCTAAAAAACCGAGAACCAAAACGGAGAATTTTGGTTCTCTATAGTTTCTGGTTTTTAAAAACTGAAGTACTCGGTTCGGTTTCGGTTTCTAAGTCAGTTAACCGAGGAACTGACCCATTGTACATTCAGCCCATCAAACCTATTAGTTTGTAGTTTGCTGTGAGTGTGAATCACTGAATTGTTTGTGATTGTTGCTTGTTTTTTTTTTGAATTTGAGAGAACCATAATAATTATGTCTTGTGTTGTTTTATGCTAAATTGTCCATGTTGATTGCATAAAAAATAAGGCGAAATGCTGTCAAAATTTGCTATTGAATGAGCTACATCTTGGAAGTTCGGTTCCATCGGTTATAATCGGAACCGAACCAAAAGAAACCGAAACTGAAGTTCCTCGGCTAGTCTTGAAAAGAACCGAATAGTTTTTATTTTCCAAAAACCAAACTCCTCCAAGAACCAAAGAATTGCCCCAGAACCAAACCGTTCGGTTCTAACCGAACACCCAGGCCTATTCAAAGCCTTGTGCAACGGTGCTTCCACTACCCTCGGTGCTACTGCTGTTCTTCTGTAGTTCGGGCAATGGCTTCGGCAATGACGGAGGGAATAACGAGTTGGCGCTGGTGGTGTACACAGAAGATTCGAGGGCTTGGTTGAGTTTTCTTTTTTATCTAGGGTCTTTTGTGTAAGAAAGCTTGGACAGCTGTCCACATTGTATCTGTATCCTTCTAGTATGTGCTTGTATGGGTTTGTTTGTGTACGTTTTCCTCAAGTAATGCAGGTATGTTTGATAAAAAAAGACATCCATGACGAACAAGAGGCATGCGATATAATAGAAATGAGAAAGATAACCCATGGTAAAATGTGTACTTTCCTCTGTAGCTGTAACCTAGATGCTGATTATTCAGATTGGATTCGGTTTACCTGCCACTACCCACAACACTGGCATCATATATAGGTATTTCCCATCAGATGTGTCTGCAGATAAACTGTTTATTTCTAGGATTGCTTTTGTCGATATTGTACACAAACATTTCGGGCAGGGAAACTACCAGTCTCAGATAGTCCTGTGTCCTACAATATAAGAGATGCACAATAGATGTCTGATGATCTAGTACAGAAGCATTTCGGAAGGATATCAGAGCCTTGATTTTGCTGACGAGCCCATTATAATCATGACTTTGCCAACTGCCTTCCTATCTCTTAGGGCAGCAAAAGCGAGATGGGCCTGTGGAAAATTACACCCCAGGATAGAATTGGCTCAGACAGTCATATTACAGACATTCCAAAGCTCAACCATAATCCATTTAGATAACGAACACATGCATAATAATCATTGCTAAGTATGATGGGCCATGTACTCACTCCCCACTCCAACAGGATGACTTAAAACACATTCTTTTATTCAAGATGATTGACGTGAATTCAGTTAAATTTAGTTTGAAGCAATTTAATAAAACACTCATAGTTATTCATTCAAATGGAGAAGAGCTGTTGTCTAAATAGTATACTCCAGCTGCATAGAATTGCCACATTAATAGGTGTAAGTGTAATGAAGAGCAATTTTGACTCAAGAAAAAAGATGAAGAGCAATTTTGACTCAAGAAAAAACATGATACCTGTCTAACTAACAACAGAGAAGGTATTATGGCATGTACTTTTTTTTTGGAACACATTATGGCATGTGCTTTACGCCACCGTGGTTTGAATGAACTCGCGGGAAAGTGTTGCTGTCAAAATAGGTTGGGGCCTTTGGGCTGTGTGATCTCAAAGATGATAACCGATGAATGTTGCTTACCTCAGCAAGCCTGTAGCGGTCTGAAATTTGAACAGTTATCAGACCCTTTGAGAGCCATAACAAGAGTTCATTGAGGGAGTCAATAAGCACCCGTGGCTGATGAGTTAAGTAGCTTCCCCAGTACAGACCATGAATTGTCCAGTTCTGAAGCAGCAGAACGCAAATTAGTCAGTGATTTTAATACACATAATTTGCGAATAAAATAATTGTATCATCATTCATCAGTAAGTATCCGTATTTCAGAAGTTTCCCTTCACTGCTATATTGAGCACTTTTCTTCAGCAGTACCAATTTCCCCTTACACCAACTTCAAATTCAGTACTTGTGTCTTCAAACTAACTGAATTCTTATGTCTACATAATTCACAGAATAACTTATGAATTCTGTAGACACCAGAATTAGTTTGACACTGATTACACTAGTTTTCAAATAACCAGCATTAGTTTAAGTTCCAAAATCATTCTGGTGCAACCAGCAATAGTTCAAGTTTGACACTGACTACACAGCTAGTTTTCAAATAACTCAAATGTAATCTTGTAGTAGGTCCAATATTCAGAATCCACTATTGAATTTACCATGAAAAGATCGACAAAGAAAATTATAAATACTAGAGATGTGTGTCAGAATTGATAGAAAGGTAATCATGTTGTATTAATTGCATAAACTCCCAGAGTAAACAGGGGTACAGTATATAAAGCTGAGATCAGGCAACAAACCTCCCTGACAGAATCAGGGAGGGTACCGATCTCATCCTCTGAGTACAGGACGTGATTAGCAGGAACCGAGCTAAGGCTCAACCGCAGGCTATCTCTATCAAAGGAAGGAAATATCCCTAAGAAAGGAAATATTTCTAACAAAAATCACTACGTTCTAAGAATGTGGTGAACTTAAACAGGGCACATAACAGAAGTGCTGAAAGCCAAATTACAGTATAGAGATAGCCTGAAAAACAACATTCCTGATATTTTTACGGATAAGCTCACCTTAACAAGAGCAATATTCGCTCGAATAATTGGTACATCACCACTGGCAAATCCAATGACCAGAATTTGCGCAGCCCAATTGAGAAGCTTCAGGCTATCTTGAGTAAGTTTCCCCCCAACAGGATCATATAAAACATCAGCACCTGTCAGGCCTCTAGCCTTTAAGAAGGACTTGGCACTTCCTATAACATTATCCTTGCTTGAGTCAATTACATGATCAGCTCCTATGGACTTGAGATATTGCAATTTCTCAATCCCCCTGGAGTCAAAGATTAGGTATAGTCAGACACCAAAAACTGCATGGCCACAAAAAAATTCCAAACTGTGAAATAGTTATCAAATGTGGTAATCACCTAGCAACAGCAATAACGACAGCACCACAAACTTTTCCTATTTGCACAGCAGATACCCCGACACCACCAGCAGCACCAAGAACAAGTAGCACCTGAAATTACAACCAAATGAGAAGCAACAAAGTACTAGGGCACAAAGTCACATTGTTGCATATGCATTTCAATTATTAAATTAAATCTATCAGGGGTATTTACATGTTTAATAAGTGTTAAGACAAGCAATACGCGATGATGCAGTAAGCATCACAACCAACCATCGTATTCTTATCGGCTAATATTAGGTGATGTGGAAGGCATTATTTCCCTAACTACAGAAGCAGGGGCGGATCAAAAATCACAGCTGGGCCATGGCTGGTCAAATGTAAAATTATCTTACCCTGACATATTAAGGCTGATTGGAAGCTATATAAGCTGATTTGCACTTGGAAATACTACAGGTTTTATGGATGAGACCAAGGCTGCAGCACCCCAGCCGAAGGTCTGGATCCACCATTGTACAGGAGAAAAATGTTAGATGTATATGTACACTTTGTAGTTTCTCCATTGTATAAGGGTTTTTGTGTATATTTCCTAATGCCTGTACATGTATATATTGGGGCCTAGAGCCCTCATATTGAATACAAGTGCTATTATAATATGGTATACAGAGCCAAAATTTAGGGTTAGAGGTCGTTTCTCTCTTGCTAATCTTCCTCCGCCGCGCATTGCACTTGCGTGCAATGATCGGCTGCATCATTGTGCAGCTTCCCCATCGGATCGACTACTCTGTTCGCCCACTCGCCTACCCGTCGATCCTCTTGACCTCCTGCGCCCCCGCCGTGCCGCGCCGTAGCGGATCAGCTTCGTCGCCGGAACGCGCCGCTGTGGGATTCGCCTCGACGCCGGGACGCTCCTCCGCGGGTTCTGCCTCGTCGCCGGGACGCGCCGCCAGGGACGCGCCACCGCGCGGGGATCCTCCACTCCTGCCGCTGTCGTCCTCTGCCGCCGCCGCCGGCCACCTGCGTCTGGACGCGCTCGTCGATTTCGTCCTCCGCGCCTATATTGACTGCGCGGGTCGCTTCTGCTGGCCTTCTTCTTGTGCGATAGGAGCACATAAGGTTTAAGGTCAAGGATTGTGTAAAAGAAAAAAAAAGAAAGGACTACTACTGTTTTGATCTGGCGGCTCTTGCGACTTGGTCTGTCGTTTCATTTTGCCCCGGACTTATCAGTAGGGTACTCATTAAAAAAAAACATTGCTACTGCCGCCGCTTTTCTTTTGTGCTCTCGCCGTCGACCGTCGCTTTTGCTTTGCGCTCTTGCCGATGACCGTTGCTGTTTGGGATGGCATCTCCTTCTATTCCGTCCTCCGGTGGTGTGCAGATTACGTGATGTCCAGTGCTTTTCAATGGCACCAATTATCATGATTGGGTTCCTCGTTTCCGATGGCACATGTGTGGTCTTCGTTTTTGGAAGTTCGTTACTAGTGATATACCATGCCCACCTCCTCCTGTTGTTCCTGTCAGGCCTACTATTCCTAATAAGGCTACTGATGATGTGAAGATGAAGATTCTTGATCAGTATGATGCTAGTAGAGTCCTATGTGTCTCAGTTTGCTGCATATAGGACATGGTTGGATTAGGATGCTCGTGATGGTGCTGTTCTTACTGCTAGTATGGAGGAGCATCTTTCTGCAGATATTGTTGGTTTTGAGCATGCACATCAGATGTGGGTTTTTCATCGTGAGCGTTATAAGCCCACTGGTCAGTCTACCTATATTGCTGCTCTACGTCAGGAACAACTATTGCGCCAAGGTGATTTACAGTTGATTTCTATGCTCAGATGTCTGCAGTGTGGCGTCAGCTTGATTCTATTGGTTCTCCACTATCACTCAGCACTTGTGATTCGTGTAAGGTTCAAAAGGTTGCTCTGGAAACTAGGCGCACTTATGATTTCTTGAGTCGTCTTCGTGATGAGTTTGAGCAGCTTCGAGCACAGTTGGTTTCTCGTGTGCCCTGTGTTTCTCGGATGGAGGCTCTTGCTGCTGTTCGTAATGAGGAGCTGCGTCTTCAGAATGCGGGTCTATTGCAGTCTTCGTCTTCTTCAGCATTGGCTGCTCGGTCTTAGTCTACGGCTGTTGCTCCTCCACCTAAGGCGCCTCTTCCAGCAGCGCCTTCTTCTGAGGGAGGAAGGGGTGGTCGTCCTTATTGTGACTATTGTGGTAAGAATACTCATGTGGAGGCATATTGCTTCAAGAAGAAGAAGGCTCAGTCTCGCCGAGGTGGTAGCGTTCTTCACAGGGTACAGGTGGTGCTGGTAGTTCTGATACTGGAAGCTCTCAGCGGAGTTCTACTGGATCTGAGACACAAGAGATGCTCATGTTGCTTCATCGCCTCGCTACCTCTACACCTACGGGAGCTGCTGGTTCTGTTACTTAGTCCTCTGCACAGTCAGATGCTGCTACTGCTTCTCAGTCTTCTCCTTCAGGTACTTTTCCATGGATTCTAGATTCTGGTGCTTCTTTTCATATGATTCCTGATCGCGCTAGTCTTTCTTCCATTAGTACACCATCTATTCCTATCACTGTTCAAACTGCAAATGGATCATCTCTCTCTGTTGCAGGGCAGGAAACTCTTTCGTCTCCCTCTTTTCATGTACCTGTTGTTTCTTATGTTCCCAAATTAACCATGCAGCTTATCTCTGCTGGCCAGGTCACTGATCATGGTTGTCGTGTGATCCTTGATTCCGACTCTTGTTGTATTCAGGATCACATCACGGGTCTCCTAGTTGGTACTGGCCCTCGTCGACGTGATTCTCAGCGTCTTTTGTGAGCTTGACTGGCTTCGTCTTCCTTCCGCTGCTTTTGCCAGTCTTGTTGGTTCTATTGCATCTACGTCATCCACATCATCTTTTGCTCAGTGGCATCATCGTTTGGGACATCTCTGTGGCTCGGGTCTGTCTACTCTCGTTCGTCGTGGTCTTTTAGGGTCAATCTCTGGTGATGTATCCTTAGAACAGTGTTAGGGTTGTCGTCTAGGAAAATAGCTCCAGCTTTCTCACTATTCTAGTGAGTCGGTGTTGAAACATCCTTTTGATCTTGTTCATTCTGATGTATGGGGTCCGGCTCCCCTCGTTTCGAAAGGAGACCATCGATATTAATTCGTTTTCATAGATGTTTTTTCTCGCCACACATGGGTTTTATGAAAAATCGTAGTGAGGCTTTTTTTATCTATAAAAAATTTGTCACCATGATCTGTACTCAGTTTGATACTTCTATTAGGGTCTTTCGTGCTGATTCTGCTGGGGAGTATTTATCTGGATCCCTTCGTCAGTTTCTTTCTGAGCAAGGCACTCTTGCCCAATTCTCTTGTCCTGGTGTTCATGCTCAGAATGGTGTCGCTGAGCGTAAACATCGTCATTTGCTTAAGACTGCTCGTGCTCTTATGATTGCTTCCTCTATTCCACCACATTTTAGGCTGAAGCTGTTTCCATTGCCACTTATCTGATTACTATTCAGCCCTCATCCTCTCTTCATGGTGGGATTTCGTATGAGCGTCTTTGTGGCAAGCTGCCTGACTATTCTTGCCTTTGCCTTTTTGGATGTGTGTGCTATGTGTTTCTTGCACCTCGTGAGCGCACAAAGCTGACCGCTCAATCTGTTGAGTGCGTTTTCTTGGGATATAGTGCTGAGCATAAGGGGCATCGTTGTTGGGATCCTGTTGGCCGTCGAATGAGGATTTCATAGGATGTTACTTTTGATGAGTCTCGTCTTTTTTATCCTCGTATTTCTCCTGATGCTTCTCATGCATCTGTCATTGAGCCACTCGCTTTCCGACTTTTTCCTGATACTCCTATTGCCCCTATGTTTCCTCCACATCTTGTGTCTCCTTCTAAGGCTCCCGTTGAGTTGCCTGTAGTTCCTCACTTATGGAGCCTTCTTTCATGGCCCCTTCACCTGTGGTCCCTTATTTTTTGGAGGATATTTCACAGATTCCTATGGGCACGGCTTATGACAGTAAACTGCCTGTCACACGTGTCTACACACATACTAGGCGGGTTGCGAAACTACCTTCTGATGTGCCTTCTACTCTTGATGACTCATCTTCTGATGTCGTATCTCTTCTTGTTGAGACATCTTCTGATGCGGGTTCTCCACGATATGCTCTTCGTGATCGGCAGTCTATTCGGCCTCCAGAAAAGCTTAGTTTTGTTGGTACTATCCTTTCTGAGCCAACTTCATACTGTGATGCCATTCATCAGGAATGGCAGCATGCTATGGCAGAGTAGATTGCTGCTCTTGAGCGCACTGGCACATGAGATCTTGTTCCTATTCCCGCACATGTCTGTCCTATCACTTGTAAGTGGATTTACAAGGTTAAGACTTGCTCTGATGGTTCACTTGAGCGCTACAAAGCTCATCTTGTAGCGCGTGGTTTTCAACAAGAGCATGATCAGAACTATGATGAGAGTTTTTGCACCTGTGGCTCATATGACCACTGTTCGCATTGTTCTTGCTGTGACTTCTGTTCGTGAGTGGTCTATATCCCAGCTTAATGTGAAGAATGCCTTAATGGTGAACTCCGTAAGGAAGTGCATATGCAGCCACCACTTGGGTATTCGGTCCTCGAGGGTATGGTTTGTCGTCTTCGCCGATCGCTTTATGGCCACAAGCAAGCTCGTGCTTGGTTCCAGCGTTTTGCCTCTGTGGCCACTGCTGCTGGCTTTTCTGCCATTACTCATGATCCTGCGCTCTTTGTTCACAGTTCCTCTCGTGGTCGGACTCTTCTTCTTTATGTTGATGACATGATCATCACAGGAGATGACTCTCAGTTTATTGCCTTTGTGAAGGCACGTCTCAGTGAGCAGTTTCCTATGTCTGATCTAGGTCCTCTTCATTACTTTTTTGGGATTGAGGTTTCTTCCATACCTCAGGGTTTCTATCGATCCCAAGAAAAGTAAATTCAGGATCTTCTTGATCGTACTTCTCTCACTGACCATTGTATTGTAGAGAATCCCATGGAACTGAATGTTCATCTTCGTGCCACTGATGGGGAGCCTCTTGTAGATCCCACTCGTTATCGTCATATTGTTGGGAGTTGTCTATCTTGGTGTTACTCGTCCTGACATCTCATATGTTTTATATCCTGAGTCAGTTTGTGTTTGCTCCCACTCAGCTGCACTATAGTCATCTTCTTCGTGTTCTGCGTTATCTTCGTGGAACCATGTCTCATCGCTTGTTCTTTCTGCACTCCAGCTCTTTACAGCTTCATGCATATTCTAATGCTATTTGGGCTAGTGATTCATCTGATCGTCGATCCCTTTCTGCTTACTGTGTTTTTCTTGGTGGTTTTCTCATTGCTTGGAAGACTAAGAAGCAAGTAGCAGTTTCTCGTTCTAGTGCAGAGGCTGAGTTGCGAGCTATGGCCCTTGTGACAGCAGAGATTACTTGGCTGCGGTGGTTGCTTGAGGATTTTGGTGTTTCTGTCTCTGGGCCGACTCCTATTTTGTATGACTATACCGGTGCTATCAGCATTACTCGTGATCCGGTGAAGCATGAGCTCACTAAACATATTGGTGTTGATGCTTCATATGCACGAGCACAGGTACTGGATGATGTTATTAATCTTCGGTATGTGCCTTCTGTAGGAGGAATAGAATTGGTGTAATGTTGTAGATGTATTGCATTGAAGGCTCGGCCGATATATATAAGAGTACAAAACTTGAAGGGCAAGGCTCCCCGGAATACATATGGCAGTTTACGATACGTATATCTACAACTATCAAATATACTCTAATACTCCCCCGCAGTCACAGCGGGAGCACCGCAAACGGTGAGACTGGAGAAGAAGCCGAAAGAAGTAGCCAACAGACTAATATCCCCCCGCAGTCATAACGTCGGTGTGTTGCAGATGCTGTGACTAGAGAGAAAACCGGTGAGTAACTCATGGATGGTAGCCCTTTGTGCCGATGTCGAGGTAGCCGAGCTTGAGGGCGAAGAGCCATGGTCGAAGATGCCGTGCATAGGATAGCCGTGGTCGACATAGAGCTGTCGAGGTTGCCGAAGACGAGGTAGCCGCACATGAAGCCGCGGGCACACGTGGAGGCGCCATGGTGGTGGCGTAAAGGAGAAGACGCCGGAAACGAAGATGGCGACGCGTCGAGGCAGTTGTAGAGGGAGCGATGCCGAAGTCGATGCAGTCAGGCCATCAGGCGACACATGCCTGAGTTTGCCAGGCTCGAGAACGCATCGAGGACGATGGGCACGCATCGGTGTTGCCAATACCGGACGTGCAAGGGAGGATGCACAACCAGACGCCGTCGCCGTGGGGACCAGCGGTGAAGATGCCAGCGCCTGCTGTTGCTGGAGTAGACGAAGTAGCCGGAGACGAGATGGCGACGCTGGCGACGTGGTTTTGCTAGACGAAGCGAGGGGAACCCAGATTTTCCAGCACAAGGCTGAATGATCCGGATGACGCGGCGGTGGCGCTCGAAAGAGATGGCGAAGAAGTCGTACAGCTTGACGAAGACCATGCGCGGGGTGCGCAGCGACGAGTCGACGATGAGGTCGGGGACGTGGTCGGCGGCGGTGAGGAAGCAATGGCGGAGAAGACCACGGGGTGACACCACTGCTGCCCGAAGAGGCGACGCAGCGACAACCCTCCGTGCTCGGTGAAGGCCGCGCTCGACGAGGACGGACGTCACGGAAGCCGGGTGATCACGCACATTGGCTGATCAGACAGAGTAGCGTGAGGCGAAACGACGGTGGGCGAAGTCGGTGAAGGCGTCCTGATCGGTGAAGGCGATGACGAGCCGGCGATGGTCGACGTGCGGACGAGGCGACGATGTAGGCGGCGGCGCAACGAGCGCCCCCTAGGGTGCCGGCCATCTTGCCATGCCGCAGGGTCGGAGAGGAAGAAGAGGCCGGTGAAGTCGACGCCGACATCGAAGTAGAGGCGCGAGGTCGACGGGTGGTGGGTGACGCAATCCCGATCTCTGATCGGGCAAAAGATAAAAGATAGGCAGCAACATCTCGAGTAGAACCTCGGGGTGCGTGTAGCGAAGCCTCTCATCCTCCTCTTATCTTTATCCTTCTCACACGGAATAGTATGTGAGACAGGAAGAAACAGAGGATTTTAGACAAGCCCGGCTGATAGCAATAGGGATGGGCGGGGTGGATCCGCATCGGGGAGCCGGCCCGAAGGATTCTGTCAGTCATCACGGGTACAGAACGGCGGTAGCAGGAGCCCCCGCGAGGCAGAGGAGGCGGGGTAGAGCCGCACCGAGGAACCGTCATGGAGGAGTCTCAGACGGCGGCGGCGAGAGTCCCCGCGAGTCACGGCAGAGGAGGCGGGGCTGAACCGCCAGGTGCGGCGGATCTCAGCGCGGATCTTCCAGGGGAGGAGGTGCGATCCGCGGGCTGGAGCACCGCCGGCAGATCCCGCCAGGAAGGAGGGTGGAGCCGCCTGCTGGGGCGCACAGGGCGGATCCAAGCCGGGCAGCACATCCCTCCAGGGAAGCGACTGAGAGGGCGGAGCGGGGAGCCGCCACGCAACCGCCGGCGATGAGGTGGACGCTCCGCGCAGAGGCCCGTGCTGCCACCACGGCAGCACGGATAGGGCACGGGAGCTCCAAGGAGACCGCTGCTGCCACCATGGCAGCGTGGGTCGAGGTCGTCGTCGACGGGTTCCATGGCGGATGACGAGGTACTTCCTGATCTATTGCTGCTAGACGCTGGGGACGGCGGACTAACTAGATCCGTCGCAAAGATCGAGGAGGGTGCTGCCCCCGGCGGAGATCGACATGGGTGATCTCCCCGGGGGCGCGCTAGGAGGCTGTCGAGGGGATGCCCTAGATGGGTGCCGTGGGTGACAACCGGCGGTGCGCAGGAGGCAGGGGCGCGAGGAAAGGCAGCGGAAGATTAGGGTTTGTGGCCTAGGGTAAGAACCCAAACTCGTGATACCATGTAGGAGGAATAGAGATGCGTATAATGTTGTGGATATATTGCATTGAGGCCTCGGCCGGTATATATAAGAGTACAAAACTTGAGGGGGAAGGCTCCCCGGGATACATATGGCAGTTTACGATATGACAGTCTACAACTACCAAATATACTCTAATACCTTCAAAACTTTAGTTGGCAGACTTCTTCAACAAGGCACAAACAAGAGTTCAGCACAGGTTCTATCGCTCCAAACTCAGTGTCATTGATCCACCTTGAGTTTTAGGGGGGAGGGGGGGTTAGATGTATATGTACACTTTGTAGTTTCTCTATTGTATATGGGGTTTTGTATATATTTTCTAATGCTAGTACATGTATATATTCGAGCCTAGAGCCCTCATATTGAATACAAGTGCTATTCATAACAAAAAATCTAGTAATTTCTATCAATCATACCAAAAGATATAACAATATAAAATATAAATAATTTTAGACCTCGCTCGGCTGCCCTTCCTGTCAACCGTCCAAGACTACGCCGATTGATTCAACACCTTCCTCTACCATGCTAGGGACATATCCGCGTCGCAAAAGGCAGAATTGTTCATCGGTGGCCTACCTGATCACATTCGCGTGTGGGGCGCCATGCACCTCGCTCGCACTTTCAAACGCAGCACGGCGGCCATACCTCAGGCCGCGACACCCGACACCCTGCGGCGCGCGACCACCACAGCGTGCTGCCATCCTAGCGCTGCCGCGAACCCATTCCAGCTCCACCATCCGGCCAAGGCACGCCGCTAGCCTTTCCGACTCCTCCAGCTGCTGGTGCTCCACTCCAGCAGCGCGCCTTCCGGCGCCTCACGCCGGTTGAACAATAGGAACACCGCTGCCAGGGCCTCTGCTACAATTGTGATGAGCCCTACGTGCGGGGCTATCAGTGCCAGCTATTAGAGTATATTTGGTAGTTGTAGATATACGTATCGTAGGCTGCCATATGTATCCCGGAGAGCCTTGCACCCCAAGTCATGTACTCTCATATATACCGGCTGAGGCCTCAATGCAATACATCCAGCATCTTTGGGCCGACTTTCGCCTTTATCAAGGCGATCCGATCCGCCACCGCGACGACCGAGGACGTTGTCCGCCTGCGCCAACAGCTACAAGTGGACGAGCTGTCCGCCACTTGGCGACACAAGAACGGCCTCTTGCTGCATGGCTCCAGCATCTTCGTCCCGGCACATGACGACCTCCGGCACCAGGCGCTTGTGCTGGCACACTCGGCCGGTCATGAGAGGACAAGAAGACCCTGCACCACCTACGGGCAGACTTCTTCATCCGAGGAGACCGCGGGCTGGTCCAGGACTTTGTGTGTTAGAGAAACAAGACCCAGGCCCTGCTACCGGCTGGATTGCTGCAGCCTTGCCAGTGCCTTCCCAAGTCTGGGTGGACATGTCCATGGACTTCATCGAGGGGCTCCACAAGGTCGGCGGGAAATCGGTCATCTTGACGGTGGTTGATTGATTCTCCAAATACGCCCACTTTATCACCTTGGGCCACCCCCACATCGACGGCATTGTACGCCTCCACGGCTTCCCGACTTCCATTGTCAGCGACCGGGACCCCGTCTTCACCGGCAATGTGTGGCGCGACCTCTTCAAGATGGCGGGCGTCAGCCTGCGCATGAGCATAGCCTTCCACCCCCAAACTGATGGGCAATCCGAGGTGGTCAACATGGTGATAGCTATGTACTTACGCTGGGTTACAGGTGATCGTCCCTGTGCGTGGGTGGATTGGTTGTCATGGGCGGAGTACTGCTACAACACCTCTTTCCACTCCGCCCTACGCACAACACCATTCGAGGTGGTCTACGGTCGCCCTCCGCCGCCCCTGCTCGCTTACATGATCAGGTCTACGTGGACCGACACCATCGACGGCTTGCTCCGTGACCGCGACGAGACCCTCACTGAGATCCAGGGACAGCTCCTCCAGGCGCAACAGCTGTCCAAGAAGTACTATGACGCTGGCCATCGTGACCTGGAGTTCGCAGTGGGTGGTTGGGTGTGGTTGCGCCTTTTTCACAGGCCGGTCAGGTCCTTGGAGCCTCGAACCAAGGGCAAGCTCGGGCCTCACTTCGCAGGGCCGTTCTAGCTGCTTGAATGGGTGGGCATCGTGTTGTACAGGCTCAAGCTACCAGACGTCACACGACTACATGATGTCTTCCACGTCAGCATGCTTAAGCCACACAAGGGCGATCACCCAACGTCTTCAACTGCCCTACCTCCTACACATGATGGCCGTCTTCTTCCTGCTCCGGATCATGCGCTACGAGCACAGTTGCGTCGAGGCACTTGGTTCATCCTCGTCAAGTGGCAAGGGCTTTCCAAGAAGGAGGGGACTTGAGCTGCTTCAGGAGTTCCAGACCCTCTACCCGGAATTCCAGCTCGAGGACGAGCTGTACATCGTGGGGGCAGAGATGTTATGACTGGCGTCGCAAAAGTGGCTAGAGGAGCCATGTCAAGTAGCAGGCCGAAAGGCCCATTAGTTCTTTGTTTTGGCCCTGTTAGCCTTGTCGTGAGATAAACCCTAAAAGGGTTATATATTCTATAAATATTGGATAATTAAGTAAACAGAAGCAACAATCTTGTTGCTGGCTTTCCTTGGGAGCCCTAGTCGCCCTTCCCATTCCTTGAGCCGTGAAGCATCACGGCGCCTCGCTGCCGACCTGGTTCTCCTAGCCCTCGTCCCACGCCCTCTCACTCATACTTCCTGTGTAGTGGAACCAGAGCTCCTATCAATATTCCAGCGACCCAAATGTTGGTCTATGACAACATGGACAGTAGTGTTAGAGAGTTTATCTCTATTAGAGTTTATCCCTTCCCCTGATTTAGGAGCTCACGGTTGAGTGTTTCCCGTGACCTTTCCTTGTGCGCCTTATCTCCCTGATCCTACTATAAATCATGTAGAGGGTGATCCTAGGTAGAGGCCTCTATATATTGTAACTCCTTTCATTCAATTGAATACAATCAATATTCACGCTATCATGATATCAAGAGATCATCACGATCCTGTGCCAATTCGCTTCCGCTAACCCTTCCTGCCCGCCTGCGCGGCTTCCCTGGTGCCTGCGCCGCCATGGCTGGCGAGCCTCCACCGGCCTCCTCTGAGGACGCCGCCGCTCAGGAGAAGGCCCGCCAGGTCCTCGTCGACGCCGCCACCGAGGCTGCCAAGGCCACAGCTGCCGCTCAGGAGCGGGTCCACGCCGCCCTGGACGCCCTTGCCAAGGAGCGCCAGGCTGCCGCCGCCCTCGAGGGTGCCGCAGCCGCCGCCCGCGATGCAGCCTTCCCTTCCGCCGATGGTGGCGATGCCAGCAACCTCGACTCCACCGACTATGAGGCTGCCGTCATCGCCAATCTCCACACGCAAGCGGCGGGCGTCCAGAACATCCACGCCCTCGTGCCCGTGGTTCTGGACCCCCCTCTCCTCCCACTACAACCACTGGCGTGACCTCGTCCTCTTCACCCTCGAGCGATGCGCCCTCACCGACCACGTCCTCTCCGACGACGCCTTCCCCGCCGTGCCGTCGTGGCGGCGCATGGACGCCATCGTCCTTTCCTGGGTGCTGGGCACTCTCTCCCCCGAGCTGATGGAGTCCGTCCGCACCCGCCAGGGCACGGCTAGCCGCGCTTGGCTCACCGTCGAAGTGCAATTCCTCAGCAATCGCGAAGCCCGCGCCCTCCGCCTCGACGCCGAGTTCCGTGTCTTCGTGCAGGGCGATCTTTCCATCAGCGACTACTACCGCAAGATGAAGGGGATGGCCGACGCTGTCGGCGAGGTCATCCACGACCGCACCCTTGTCCTCAATGTGCTGCGCGGCTTGAACGAGAAGTTCGCCCACAATGAGGCCCACTTCAAGCGCACCAAGCCGCTCCCCTCCTTCGACGAGGTCCGCAACGACCTCATCCTCGAGGAGATCGACTCCAGTGCACCCACACCGCCGGCGGCGACCGCGCTCGTCGCCACTGCGCCGTGGCCTGCACCCTCTGGCGGCTTCACGGCGGCTCTGGCCGCCCAACGCCCTCCACCAGCACTGGCGGCAACTCCGGCAAGGGACGCAGGCGCCGCCACGGCAACGGCGGAGGCACAGGCGGCGGCAAGGCCCAGTCCACCCCCGTGGCCTTCGATCTACAATCCGTGGACTGGGCATATCACCATGTGGCCCGGTCCCACGGGTGGGCCGCAACACCGTGGCGGTCCAGCGCCGCGCACGCCTTCGCCCCAGGCAGCGCCTCCACAGCAGGCCATGGTGGCCGCCCCGCCGGCCCACTTCTTGTCTCCTCCGCCCCACTTCGTGCAGGCTGCTCCTGGGCCGTTCCTGCCATACATCCCGGCCCGGCAGCAACCTAGAGCGCCTCAGCAACCTGTTCAGTAGGCGCAGCTGTGGACACCGTGGTCTGGCTCCAGGGACTAGCAGTCCCTTGCTAGCAGTTTCAGCACAGTGAGCCTCAACCATCCCGCCGTCACTGATTGGGTCATGGACTCTGGTGCCTCCAGTCACATGACTCCAGACTCTGGTAACATCTCTTTGTTCCGCCCCCCACGCTCCTCATCCATTGTTGTCGGCAATGGATCCACCTTACCTGTCACAGCATCAGGCCAATCTGTTCTACCAGGACCTTTTTTTTCTTAATGATATCTTAGTGCTCTTGATATAATTAAGAATCTCATATCCATTAGTCAGTTTACAATTGATAATAATTGTTCTGTCGAATTTGACCCTTTTGGCCTCTTTGTGAAGGATCTCAATTCCTGGAGCGTGATCGCCAGGTGCAATAGCTCCGGGCCTCTCTACACCTTCGCCGCCCTTCCA
Source organism: Panicum virgatum (assembly GCF_016808335.1). NCBI lineage: Eukaryota > Viridiplantae > Streptophyta > Magnoliopsida > Poales > Poaceae > Panicum > Panicum virgatum. Next base: position 39,527,544 of record NC_053147.1, on the reverse strand, counting down.
TCGGTGTCCTGCGCCCTTGTTGCAGCGGCTCCCTCCATCACCTGGCATCGTCATCTTGGGCATCCTGGGCATGATGCTCTGTCCAAACTAGCTAGCACTTCTGACATTAGTTGTAATAAAATTGCTAGTGATTCACTTTGTCATGCATGCCAAGTTGGCCGCCACATAAGATTTCCTTTTGGAACCTCCTCTTCGCGTGCTCTTAAGAACTTCGATTTAATTCATTGTGATCTGTGGACCTCGCCTATCACTAGTGTGTCCGGTTACAAATATTATCTTGTTATTCTTGATGACTGCTCGCACTTCCTGTGGACGTTCCCACTTCGGCTTAAATCTGAAACCTTTCCCACCTTGGCTAACTTTTTTCTCTTATGTGAAGACACAGTTCGGTTGCACCATCAAGAGCATTCAGTGTGACAATGGTCGCGAGTTCGATAACTCCTCGACACGCACCTTTTTCCTCACCAATGGCGTCCTGCTCTGGATGTCGTGCCCGTACACGTCTTCTCAAAATGGTAAAGCCGAGCGTACGATTCGTTCAATTAATAACATCATTCGTTCCATGCTCTTTCAGGCCTCCCTCCCACCCTCGTATTGGGTCGAAGGCCTCCACACCGCCACATACCTCCTGAATCGCCACCCCACCAAAACCTTGGCTTTCGGTACTCCCCACTTCTCCTTGTTCGGTTCGCATCCCACCTATGCCCACCTTCGCATGTTTGGCTTCGCATGTTACCCTAACATGTTCGCAACGGCACCGAACAAGCTCGCTCCCCGATCAACCCTCTGTGTCATTCTGGGCTACTCTAGCAATCACAAGGGTTACCACTGTTTGGACCTCTCGTTCAACAGAATCCTCACTTCTCGCCATGTGGTGTTCGATGAGGCATCCTTTCCACTCGCCGGCTCTCGAACATCATCTACTGATCTTGATTTTTTGTCTGAGTTTGAGGTCTGAATCTTCCCGATTGGGCCCTCCCCTTCAGGTGCTCACCACGCCTCGCCTGGCGTCTCGCCCGCTGCGGTCACTGCGACCAATGTCGCACCCGCTCCGGCCGCTGACGCCCCAGGCCCACAGCCCCTGGTGCCACTCCTACACCCCGCGCCACGCGCTGCCTCGGCTCCTTCGTCAGCGCCCGCGCCACGCGCGGCTCCGTCACCAGCGCCCGCACCACGCGCGGCCTCGTCGCCAACGCCACGCGCGGCCCCGTTGCCGTCTCCCGCGCCACGCGTGGCTCCGCCTCTACTGGTGTACAGCCGCCGACCACGTCCGGCCGTTGTGCCAGCACCACCGGCGCCTTCTTCGCCACCGGCCGCCCCTGTCCCAGCTCAGTTACCACCTGGTGCTGTCCCCATCGCACCGGTGGTTAACCAGCATGGGATGGCCAACCGTGGCAAGTCCGGCTTCCGTCAGCCGGCCGCATACACCGCCACGGTCCTCTCGCCGATTCCGATGACCTATCACAGCGCCCTAGCCGATCCTAATTGTCGCGCTGCGATGGAAAAGGAGTATGGTGCCCTGCTCGCCAACAACATGTGGCACCTTGTTCCACGTCCCCTCGGCACCAACGTCGTCATCGGCAAGTGAATTTTTCGTCAGAAGTTCCATGCTGACGGCTATCTCGACAGATACAAGGCTCGCTGGGTACTCCGTGGCTTCACACAGCGCCCCAGTGTTGATTATGATGAGACGTTCAGCCCAGTCATCAAGCCTGCAACCGTTCGCACTGTTCTGTCTCTGGCTCTCTCAGAACTGGCCGGTGCATCAGCACGACTTTAAGAATGCTTTCTTGCATGGCACCCTCAGCGAGACAGTCTACTGCTCCCGGCCCTCAGGTTTTGTTGATCCCGCTCAGCCTCATGCTGTCTGTCATCTCAACAAATCATTGTATGGCCTGAAGCAGGCGCCCCGTGCATGGTACAGTCGTTTCACTGCACATCTGCTCTCTTCGGGATTCACTGAGGCCAAGTCAGACACCTCTCTGTTCGGCTATCGCCGCGGGAATGACACTGCCTACTTACTGCTGTATGTCGATGATATTGTTCTCACTGCCTCCAGCATGGACCTTCTTCCTCGCATCATCTCTGCTCTCCAGAAGGAATTCTCCATGAAGGATCTTGGTGTCCTTCACCACTTCCTGGGTGTGGCAGTTCAGCAGTGTTCCGAGGGCCTCTTTCTTTCGCAGCGGCAGTACACCCTGGATGTGCTTGAGCGTGCTGGTATGAGTATGACTGACTGCAAGCCGTGCAGCACCCTTGTCGACACTCATGCTAAGGTCTCCTCCACTGCTGGTGCACCTGTCAGCGATCCTACTCAGTACCGTAGTCTGGTTGGTGCTCTGCAGTATCTCATCTTCACCAGACCCGACATATCGTATGCAGTTCAGCAGGTGTGCCTCTACATGCATGATCCTCGAGATGTTCATCTCTCCGCGGTTAAGCGCATCTTGCGCTACCTGCGAGGAACACTGGGTCATGGTCTTCTTCTGCGCCGGCCTTTGACCTCGGCTCTCGTTGTCGACACGGATGTTGATTGGGCTGGTTGCCCGGACACTCGCAAGTCTACTTCTGGCTACGCTGTGTTCCTTGGTGACAACCTGGTGTCCTAGTCCTCCAAGCGGCAACCCACTGTCTCCCGGTCCAGTGCAGAGGCAGAGTACCGTGCTGTGGCCAATGGTGTGGCCGAGGCTTGCTGGTTTCGCCAGTTGTTGCAGGAGCTCCATAGTCCCTTGACGACCAGCACACTGGTGTATTGTGATAATGTCAGTGCAGTCTACCTGTCAACCAATCCAGTTCAACATCAACGCACGAAGCATGTCGAGATCTATCTCCACTTTGTCCGCGAGCATGTTGCTATTGGCGATGTCCGTGTTCTCCATGTCCCGACGACGTCCCAGTTCGCTGACATCTTCACCAAAGGGCTTCCAACTTCAGTTTTTTCTGAGTTTCGTTCCAGTCTGAACATCTGCTCCATAGACATTCCGACTGCGCGGGGGGGGGGGGGGGGGTGTTAGAGAGTTTATCTCCTCTATTAGAGTTTATCCCTTCCCCTGATTTAGGAGGGATTTAGGAGGTCACGGTTGAGTGTTTCCCGTGACCTTTCCTTGTGCGCCTGATCCCCTCCCTGATCCTACTCCTATAAATCAGGTAGAGGGTGATCCTAGGTAGAGGTCTCTATATATTGTAACTCCTGTCATTCAGTTGAATACAATCAATATTCGCGCTATCAAGTAGAAGGGAAATTTAATCTAGTAAAATATTGTGAGATGTGTAAAACTAAGAATTAATATCGAAATGCCCAAAAGATATCACATCACATATCTCAAAACATATGCCACATTACTTTACTTTTTTCTTATTCTTAATGCAATTCTCTTGTATATTTGAGAAACAAAAAGATATCACATCACATGGAAGAAAGGAACCTGGCCAGCCTTCAGCTTAGCTCTGTGAACAAGGGCCAAATGTGATGTGCCAAATGCAACAGGTAAAGCCCCAGCAGCGACCAGATCGCATCCATCAGGCACTAAAAATCTGATTCCCAAAAACATGATACTGAATTAGCAGACCTCAGATAAGTACTAAAAAATTAATACATAAATGACAGCATTTGTTACGACTCTATACATACATTTACATCCCACAGATGTGATTGCACTAATTCATTTTTGAACTGTTAATGTTATGTACTATGTCAGTCGTTATGCATATTAGGTATCACTAAGATAAAAACTATGGTGAAGTATCTTGCTCTTTGGGATATTCTTTTTGATGTGGAACACATCAAAGCACTGCTGATAAACATATATGGAGGCTATCTACATCAGCTCACTACAGAGCTAAGTCTGCCTATGATGCTCCTCAGTTTGGTTCCTCATTCTACAGCCCTTTAGTCTTGCCATTGCTCCCACAGCCTACTGATTGTTCCTTTGATGATTGGTGGATGAACACTGAGAATTCAGTTAGCGGAGATGTGGGGAAGGGCCTCAAACTCCCTCATCATCAATGGTGCCTGGATCATTTTGAGACACTAATGATTGTGTCTCCAATGGGGTTTCCCCAAGTGTAGCTATGGCACTGACCTTTGCTTGAGAGGAAGCCCAGTTGTGGTGTATGGCAGGAGCTAAGGGTCTCACCTGCTAACTGCTAGTTAAGCCTCTGTCTTAGAGTTTGAGTTGTCTTTCTTATTGTAAAAGGCGTGTTTATAATCACAGTACTTAGGGATGCAGGTTTGAATGTGTCCACCCAACTACCCATTATCCAAAATATACAAAACAGTGTTAAAACTCTATAGGGTTGACCCATTTCTTTTTGGTGTAATCTGGGTAAAATATTTGTGGGTCGTTGGGTAACCCAACTAACACCAGTCGCATGGTTTCTCTCCTCTTCCCAGCACCGCTGCAATGCGCACGTTTCTTCTTCGCTTTCCCTTTTCCAATGATGTCGGACCTACAATTCCTTGAGGAACTCGGCCTCGAGGAAGGGCGTGGCTTCAATGTCACATGCTGATCACCACAGCGGTGTTGTTCTTTATCTCACCTGCTGTATGTCGAGCGTCGGATCAGCGACCATGCACCGGCCGTTGCGAACATGATGCTAAAACTTGCTGATATGGGGATTGACCTCTGTCATTTTCAAAAAAAAAAAAGGAGGCTGCATCTGGGACAGGGGAACCTTATACTTTGTGGTACTGCATGCTAAGCTCAGCAAGGAGAATGCAGAGATTCTGAATATTCTACGGGATCAAGGATATTGCTTTACTCCTTGCTAGCTTGCTCTTGTTGACCATATATTGCTAATTGTATAAGCAGAGCACTAAGCTAGTGTTTCATGGAAGACGGACGTACGGCAGAGAAAAATCAAGCAGCAAGAAAGAAACAGGGTGGCAATGGTGCTGCTTGCATGCACTCTAACAGGCTGTTTGGTTTGCCGGGTGGGTCGGTCTGTTAGAAGCTCAATTTTTACTCTCATTGAGCTGAGAGAATGACACTCAGTGTTGGGGCAATTATCTGGGGTTTTTTCATTCACTCAAACACAATGCCATGCCTTCCAACGGGAGGGGTGGCCACGCTTTTATACAGGGCAGCCAAAACACACACCAAGGACTAGTCTAAGATGCTATCCTCTAGGTCCTAACTGCTGTCCTCTAGATGCTAAAGCTAGTCTAAGATGCCAATGTGCTGCAGCTGCAGCAACCACCATGCAGCAAGGACCATGCAAGGTCTGAGATGCTGGTCAAAGAAAACTGAAACCTGTCCTAGGTGGAGACCCACAAAGACCGAGATGACATAGACTTATTCCTTCATTCTCCCCCTAAGTCTTGTCCATCGTCTTGTGGGAGGGTTGAACCATTCCGGTCCTGGAGCAAAGCTCAAGGAATTTGATCCTCCCAAGGGGCTTGGTGAGCAGGTCCGCAAGCTGATCCTTGGTGTTGATGTAGCTCGCATTGATGCTTCCTTCCTCCAAGCAGCCTCGGATGAAGTGATACCTCACCCGGATGTGCTTGCTCCGTTCGTGGAAAACGGGGTTCTTCGCTAGGGCCAGAGTGGACTTGCTGTCCACTCTAAGCTCCACCGCTTCAGTGTCTCTGCCAAGGAGATCACTAAGCAGTCGAGCAAGCCAGAGCGCCTGAGTCGAAGCAGTGGAGGCCGCTATGTACTCGCCCTCGCAGCTGGACAAGGCCACCACCTATTGCTTGACCGACTACCAGCTAACGAGGCACTCGCCGAGGAAGAAGAGGATCCCGCTCGTGCTCTTGCTGCTATCGATGTCGCCGGCGTGGTCGCTGTACCCGACGAAGTGTGCCGCCCCAGGGCACCTCGTTTAGTGGAGACCGTGGTCGAGAGTCCACGCAACATAGCGGATGATCCTCTTCACGGCCTGCTGGTGCTCCGTCGTCGGTCACTCCATGAACCGACTAACGTAGCCGACGGAGAACGCCAAGTCCGGCCGTGTGTGGGCGAGGTAGCGGAGGCTCCCAAGGCGCCGGTACTGCGTAGCGTCCACCTCCTCCGCCATGCTGTCACGGCTCAGCTTCAGCCGCTCCTCCATCGGAGTGAGGGCTGGGTTGCAGTTGGTGAGCCCAGCTAGCTCAACGACGCGCTTGGCGTAGGCAGTCTGTCGAAGTGTGATCCCGGAGTCGTCCTGGTGCACCTCGATCCCCAGGTAGAAGGAGAGAGGCCCCAGGTCGCTCATCTGGAAGGTGGCCTTCATCTCCTCCTTAAACGCCACCACCTCCGCATCCTTGGTGCTGGTGATCACCAAGTCGTCGACGTAGACACCCACCAGCAGGGCATTTCCGCCATTGCCCCGCCGGTAGATGGCCGCCTCGTGCGGGCTTTGCTCGAAGCCCATCCCCTTGAGCGTGGAGTCCAGCTTGGCGTTCCACGCCCTTGGGGCCTGCCGCAAGCCATAGAGGGCCTTGCGCAGACGTAGCACCTTACCCTCCTTGCCGGGGATCGCAAACCCCAGCGGCTGGTGCACGTAGACCTCCTCCTTCAAGTCGCCGTTGAGAAACGCCGACTTGACGTCCATGTGATGGACGCGCCAGCCCTCCTGGGCAGCCAGCGCAAGGAGAAGTCGCACGGACTCCATCCGTGCCACGGGAGCAAAGGCATCGTCGAAGTCGACCCCCTCCTGCTGCACGAAACCTCGAGCCACCAGGCGAGCCTTGTGCTTGACGATGGCGCCGGCTTCATCCCTCTTCAGCTTGAACACCCACTTAAGGGTGATCGCACGGTGACCGCGAGGGAGATCGGCAAGCTCCCAGGTGAGGTTCTTCACAACCGCATCCATCTCTGACTGCATCGCGGCACGCCATGCCACGTGTCCCTCGGCCTCTGCGAAAGACCGAGGCTCGCCGTCGTCGCACGCGAGGTGCAACTGCGCCTCCAGGTCGTCAGTCACCAGGCCCATCGTCGGCTGATCGCCGAGAAGGTCCTCCATCGTGCGGTACCGCAACGGCTCGCCGTCGTGGTACGCGTCGACGCGCTCCTCGTCGTGAGAGAGCGGAGTAGCGAACTCCACCGGGCTGTGCTCAACATGAGCAGGTGCTGGAGTAGACATGCCCGGAGGAGTGGCTGTCGGTGCTGGAGTGCGTGGCGTCGCCGGCTGTGGTGGTGCAGCCGAGGAACTCGGCGCAGCCGGAGTCGCGGCTGGAGAGCGTGGTGCCACCGGTGTAGCGGGCGCCGGAGTCGGTGGAAGCTCGGGGACCGGGGTAGGCACACTCGGCGAAGAAGAGCTGCCTACTCTCCCAGCCAGGGTTAAAAAAACCGGCCGGAACCGGTCCGGTAACCGCGGTTACCGGTCTAACCGGCCCGGACCGGTTCCGGTTCCGGCCGGTTTCAAACCGGCCCAAATTCAAATTTTAAATTTGAATTTCAAAATATGGAAAAATTCCAAAAAATTCTTAAAAATACTTCAAGTTGCGATGAATCTAATGGTGTCAAATTTTTTCAAATATTCGTTCATTTAGTATACTTTGCGAGCATTTGAAGTTAAACAAAAAAAACATGCATACAAAAGTATACAAATACAATGTAAAAGTAGTACAAAAGAGAGTTGGAGGGTTCATTTAGGCTAAAATATATTATACAAACATTCATTTAGTATACTTTGCGGGCATTTGAATTTAAACTAAAAAAGAAAAAAATTTGAATTTAACCTAAACCGACCGGTTACCGGTCAAACCGACCGGTAACCGGTCAAACCGGACCGGTAAACCGGTCTAACCGGCCGGTTAGATGTTCGAAACCGGTATAACTGTGGGTTTTGAATTCAAATTTGAGTTTGGCCGGTTTTTACCGGTAACCGGTCCAACCGGTCCGGTAAACCGGAACCGGTGGCCGGCGGTTCGGTCCCGGCGGTCGGTAAAAAAATCCCTGGCTCCGCCTCGACGAGGGATGGGAATCCGGTAACGGCCGCCGGTACGGATGAGGAGGGGACGTGGTTTCTTGGTGGATTGGATCCCGTCGCCTCGTGTTGCTGCTGCCGCCGCGCCCATGCCAGCCGCGGGCCGGACGGCACGGGAGGTTGGGATCAGGGTTAAAAAAACCGGCCGGAACCGGTCCGGTAACCGCGGTTACCGGTCTAACCGGCCCGGACCGGTTCCGGTTCCGGCCGGTTTCAAACCGGCCCAAATTCAAATTTTAAATTTGAATTTCAAAATATGGAAAAATTCCAAAAAATTCTTAAAAATACTTCAAGTTGCGATGAATCTAATGGTGTCAAATTTTTTCAAATATTCGTTCATTTAGTATACTTTGCGAGCATTTGAAGTTAAACAAAAAAAACATGCATACAAAAGTATACAAATACAATGTAAAAGTAGTACAAAAGAGAGTTGGAGGGTTCATTTAGGCTAAAATATATTATACAAACATTCATTTAGTATACTTTGCGGGCATTTGAATTTAAACTAAAAAAGAAAAAAATTTGAATTTAACCTAAACCGACCGGTTACCGGTCAAACCGACCGGTAACCGGTCAAACCGGACCGGTAAACCGGTCTAACCGGCCGGTTAGATGTTCGAAACCGGTATAACTGTGGGTTTTGAATTCAAATTTGAGTTTGGCCGGTTTTTACCGGTAACCGGTCCAACCGGTCCGGTAAACCGGAACCGGTGGCCGGCGGTTCGGTCCCGGCGGTCGGTAAAAAAATCCCTGCTCCCAGCTCCCTCGAAGTGGACGTACTCGACGGTGAAGTCGTCGTACGTCGGAGCCGAGCCGTCGTCCACCACCTTGTCCCACGCCCATCCTCGCCCTTCGTCGAACACAACGTCGCGCACCGTGCGCACACGCTGTGTCTCCGGGTCGAGAATGCGGTAGGCCTTCGAGCCCTCCGCGTAGCCGATGAATACTCCCGGAGTGCTCCTGTCGTCGAGCTTGCCGATGTGGCCAAGCTCCCTAGCAAACGCGAGGCAGCCGAAGACCCGCAGGTGGGAGACCGCCGGCTTAAGCCCATGCCAAGCCTCATACGGCGTCATGCCGTTGAGTGCCTTGGTGGGCGAACAGTAGAGGATGTAGACGGCCGTCACCACCGCCTCTCCCCAGAAGACGGCCGGCATCCCCCTCTGTTTGAGGAGGGCCCGGGCCACCCCCACAACCGTCTGGTTGCGCCGCTCGACGACGCCGTTCTGCTGCGGGTTGTACGGCGCGGAGTAGTGGCGCTGGATGCCCTCATCCGCGCAGGACGCCGCGAACTCGGCCGCCGTGAACTCGCCGCCGATGTCGGTGCGCAGCACGCGCAACTTGCGGCCGCTCTCCGCCTCCGCAGCAGCCTGAGCACGCTTGATGGCGTCCGCAGCCTCTCCCATGCTGCCGAGGATCATCACCCACATGTAGCGGGAGAGATCGTCGACGAGCAGCAGGAAGTAGCGCCGTCCTCTTGGTGTGGCTAGTGTCACCGGGCCACACAAGTCCCCGTGCACGAGCTCGAGCCGCTCCCTGGCTCGGAAGCTCGCCTACTGGGGGAAGGGGTGCCGCCTCTGCTTCGTCAGCACGCAGACGTCGCAGAGCTGCTCCACGTGGTCGAGGCACGGGAGGCCTCGCACCATCTCCTTGGCGCCGAGCCGCTTCAGGGCCTCAAAGTGGAGGTGCCCAAAGCGCTCGTGCCACTACCATGCCTCATCGTCCCTGCGAGCTGCAAGACAAAGAGGCTGAGCCACCCCTACGTGGAGGATGTAGAGGCGGTTCCTCCCTCGAACCACCCTGGCGAGAAGCTGGCGACGATGGTCCCAGATGCGGAGGACCCCGCTGTCGATCACCACGCGTGAGCCGCTCTCATCGAGCTGCCCAAGACTAATGATGGAGTTCCTGTAACATCCCAGAGTTTTAAAATGCTAAGTAAGAAATATTAAATATGATATTATGCATAATCAACCAAGAGATGGAATCGGATACATTTATATGTGCATGCATGTGTATGTGTATAGATGCATAGGTCAGAAACCGTAAATAATATTGTAAACCAATGCAAGTATACATATGAAATCGAATAGGCGTCTCTCTAAAATCATGTTAAATCAAAGTCTTGTTGAAGTCAAAGAGAGAAATAAAAGTTTGAACATAAAATGACAGGTCCTTTGAACCGAAGTATTCAAAGATTTAATTTATCTGTCAGATTTCAAACTAATCTGCTTTGAAAATAATTTCTAAAATGTAGCTCAAATGAATTTTTGTCCAAAATCAAAGTTGTAGGTTTTCAAAAGACAAACAATTTTCGTGTTCAAAGTTTTTCGAGTTATCACACGAAAATGGGAGAAAAATTTGAATTTCAAGGTGTATAGGACATTTTCTAATGCACTCAAGTTTTAAATTTTATCTTTCAAACGAAGCCTCAAATGAAAAAGTGCCTAAAACGAAAGTTGTAGATCTCGAAATTTTAAGCAAATTTGGTATTCAAAAGTTTTCATTTGACCTTTAGAATAAGGAGAAAAATTGAGTTTATAAACTGGAGTTTTGAAACTTTGTTTTATTTACGTTTTTGCCCTCAGTCCATCTCCCTGCTCTGTTTTCCGCCGTGACGGCGTCGCCGTCTCGCCGTCGGCCACGCGCCGCTCCCTCGCCGCGCCCCCAGCCCTCCCCATCCTTGGGTTCTCCCGAAGCCTCTCGGCCCCTCCACGCGGCGCCACCTCCCTGCACGCACGCCGAGGACGGCCGCTCCACGCGCCACGGCGACGACGCGCCGAGCTGTGCGCCACTTCTCCATCTCCCCTGCGCTCTCGGCCCTCTTCTCTCCCTTGAGCTCGTGCAGCACGCGTTCCCGCCCTCCCTCTCCACCCTTCCTCTCTGGCTCAAGCAAACCGAGCTGAGTTCGCCCAGAACCACGACCATGGCCGCCGCCATTGCTGCCACGGAGCTCGGGCTCACCGCGGAGACCCCACCTCCGGCCATCCACGCCCCGAGCTGACCCCGGGAACGGAAGCCTCTTATTCCCGTGAAGCTTTTGCGCCCATCCATCACTGCTCCCTCGCGCTGGAACGCCGCCGTCGGTGAGCAGGGCCGCCGCCGCCCATAGGCCACCGTCGAGCTCCCACCTCCGCTTTCCCTTGGCTCCAACCGACCGCGGGAACGGCTTCACCTCACCCCAACGAAGCTCCCCGGCCCGCTTGCCTCCGTCCAGGCCTACCGGAGCGCCGCCGCCGCGGTCCAGAACCGCCGCTGCCTCTGCTCCTCCGTGGGCACGCCGACGCAGGCCGCCCCAACCCCAATCCTGGGTACCCAGAGGTGCGGCTCAGTCCCCTCTACCTTTTCCCCAACCTAGCCCCCACCGTCGGTGCCTCTCCTCGCCGGAAAACGCCGCGCAAACTCTCCTCTGTTCTCCAATGTCCGCTAGGGACCTCTAGTTAGAAGAAACAGAAGTTCAGGGGCCTCTGCGCAAAAAGAGATCCTTTTTCCTTTTTCTTTTCCAAAGCAGTGAACTTTGAAAATTCGCATAAAATCGTAGAAAAATCAGAAAAATGCAAACTAAAATGTTTTGGAATCCTTAGATCAAAACCTACAACTTTTGTTACATAAACTTTTGCTTTTGACCAGCAGTTTTATCTCTATATTAAATATTAGTTTTATCCACATTTGTATGTATCTCAAGTTCCACCCATGATATTTAGCTGATTTTTGGACAGTGTTCTACACACCAGATGAATAGCTTACTGTAAAAATTTGAGGACATTTTGACAAATCTACCTATAGGTTTCATTAGATTTTGTTTTATGTCTTTGTTAAATAGATTTAAATCCACAAGATTCTATACTAGTTTTATTGAGCTTAAATTTTTATGAAAGTATTAACTTTGTTTCTAGATTCTAAAGAAAAATTTTGGGAATTTTTAGTAATGCATAACTAGTCCTTTCTTTTTAATCATGAATAAACTTTGTAAATCAAAAACCCTAGTTTCCTTCATTAGAAAAACCTCATAGTTTTACTAGAGCTTGAGTTTGAGTAGATGAACCTGCATGCCAAGTTTGAGAATCAATAACTTCCTACTTTGTCCTGTAAAAATAGATCTTTACCCCAGCAAAAGTTGTTTAACTTATTATTCATGTTTAATCTGCTTCATGAAAATAGCTGAAAATTTTATTGTAAGTTGGTACTTCAGTTTTGCTCCTTGCATCAAAATTTCAACCCCATGACCTATGGGTAATTATAGTTTTGGACAAAGCGTGTTATCTTTAGTTTTGTTAGAAGAAATAACTTTTGTATGTTTTGGTATATAATGAAAACCCCACTTTGATTTTATGAACTAAGTTGTGTTAAATAACTACTCTATAAATGACTGCCCAGAAAATGTTAATTAAGAAGTTCACGTCCAAACTCACATCATGTTGGACTACAACTTTATCGTGAAGGAAAAATAATAACATCTACATTGTTGAGCAACTCGAAACTGTGCATTCATACATATGCATTGTTGCATTTCATTTAGGTACGATAGATGAATCACGTGAAGGACGCGACGTTGGAGTCGAGCCAGAAGACGGTGAATGGTGGACACATCCAGAAGATGGACGCATGGAACCCGATGTACATGACCGAAGGAAGATGTTCGCCGAGCAGTTGTTCTCTAACTAACACTGACCTAGTGTTAATTTCAGGCAAGCCCCGGACATAACCTATATTTCAAATTATTACCGTTCACTGTTATTACTTGTGCATTTACAGTTCTTAGGATTTGAATTGAAACCCTAAATGCATGATCCTAGGAACCTATGTACTGAACACTAGATCTAAGTTCGACTACTTGCTAAGCTTATAGGACCGGTAAAAGTCGAGTGATTGCCTGTCACTCGCGAGCTTTATAGGAATTGCTTGTTTACTTTCTGTTATCAATATAAGGACGACGGGCGGGGTCGTGTTCGATATCATGACCTTTGGTGAGACCCCGTCTGTGTTGATGAACTTGCTAAGGTCGCGGTGTGTGGTAGTGCTGGTTAAGTTTTTGAACGTACTAGCCACATGCCGTAAATATGGTACGCGGTAAGCCTAGTAGCCGATTGGACCGAAGAGTGGATATACCTCCCACTCTCTCTTTAGAGATAGGTTTTTAAATGTTATTGTTGATCAACACTGCGACTTCAAGGGACAAGGGTGGACCTCGTAGAAGGGTGGACCTTGGAGTCCTGTAGTCGGGGAGAGTGGCACTATCCACAAGCCGGAAAGAAAGGCAAACGGTTGTTTGGAAACGACCCGACGGTGTTCCAAACGTGTGTGTTAGGTTTGCCTGGCCAGGTTGAATTTCGATTCAGAATCGTCCGCCTCTCACGATGAAATGAGACTGCTTGATCTCTTTGCCACACAGAGTAACAAGAGCAACATTATTATGATTAATCTTGATGTTTGCTTAAAGTTCTACCATGGTTGAATAGTAGTTGCTTACATAGAATGGTTAATCAACTAGAATATGGAAAGCTAAAATGTGAAATAAGGACCTACTCTTTATTGCTTTTCAGCAAAGGAAACCAGAGCCTCACAAACCCTGCATAGTCTAGCTAAGTGGGTTAAGTATACCCATTGACGGTTAAGTCTTGCTGAGTATTAGAATACTCAGCCTTGCTGTTGATACCTTTTTCAGGTATGAGTTTCGATAACCAGGTAGCTAGCTCGACCTATCCCTGCTCTTTGCCTGCTGGCTGGTCTACTGAGTGGGATCCGTCTTCGGCCGTCAATGAACCTGGCGAGTGATACCATGCTTGGGCTAGCCTGGTATACTTTGGCGACGTGTTGTAGCTGTCGTGTTTTATCTTCCGCTGTTAAACTCTGAAGTTTTACACTTATGACTTGTATAACTGCTTTACTAAATTTGGTTTTGTAATAATTACTTTAAATTGGTTTGTAATCTCTACTTTGCCTGTGTTGTAAAATTGTGGTTGTAATAACTCTGGACTCGCCTTCGTGCGGGGTATGCTTGATCGATCCGAGAACCGGTGGTTGTATCGGGACGTTACCCGACAGACCAAGAATTGTTCCGTTTGAAGTGCGTTTGAGCTAGTGTTGCCTTTATGGTGATGCCCTGCGCACTTGAGCCGGGATAATTCAGGTGGTTCTGCCACAGTTCCGCAGCGCCGGGATGTAGTAGACTCCGGTGCTCTCCGGACTTGGCGGTGAAGATCACGGAGCCCACGCCCTTGATCTCCACGGCGAAGGAGTCCCCAAACCTGACGGAGCCACCTACGTCGGTGTCCAGGTCGGAGAAGAACTCTCGCCGCCCGGTCATGTGGTGCGTGGCGCCGGAGTCGAGGCACCAGCCGTCAATCCTGTCGTCGTCGGAGCCGTTGCCGAGAAGGACTCGGGCACGCGGCTCGTCGAGGTGTAGGGTGGTGGCGGGCGGTGCCGCCGGGTGCAGCTCCATGGCTCCGTGGAGCAGGAACAGAGCCACCTCGTCATCCGGCTGGGCCTCCGCGACGTGGGCTTGGCCCCCACGCCTCCGCTGCGGGCAGTCCTTGGCCCAGTGGCCGGGCCTGCCACAGTTGTGGCAAGCGTCGTCTCGTTGTGCCATGGGCCTATCGGCGGCGCCGCCCTGGACGCCTCCGCGGGCGCCGCCCTCGGCCTCCGGCCTGGGCACCTCCGCGCCCCCTGTGCGGCTTGCCGCGCTTGCGGCCACCAGTCGAGGAAGAGGGCTCCCCCTTCTTCCTGTCACCGCGCCGGGCCTCCCACTGCTCCTGAGTGAGGTGGAGCTTCCCGCCGATGGAGATACCTCTCGAGGGAGGTTGTGGCTCGTTGCTGTCGACGACCTTGAGGCGACCAATTGCCTCCTCGATCGTCATGGTGGAGAGGTCCAGCAGAGACTCGATCGAGCGAGCGGTCTGCATATACCTCTCGGGGACGCACCGGAAGAGCGTCGCGACAGCTCTCCTCGTCGTAGGTGTCGTCGCCGAACGTCACCATCTTCTGCAATAGAGTGTTAAGATGGAGAGCAAAGTCATCGACGTCTTCACCTGGCTTGAAGGCCAGGTTCTCCCACTCATTGCGAAGTGCCTGCAGTGTGGACTTGCGGGCGCGGACGCTGCCGATGCGAGCCGCCGCGATGGCGTCCCAGGCCTCGTTGGCAGTCTCCTTCTGGGAAAGCGAGAACTGCATCTCGAGAGGGACTGCGGCGATGAGCGCATCCAGCGCTCGACGGTCCTCGTCGTAGTCGACGTCGTCGTACTGGACGGCATCCCACATGTACCGCACCTAGAGCCTCACCCTCATCACCGCGGCCCACTCGACGTAGTTGAACTTGGTGAGGGTTGGCCACCCGCCGCCGGGACCAACGTCCCAGACCACTGCCTGGATACCGTGGTAGCTAGGGGCGCCGCCGCGCGCACCCCAGCCTGGAGCGCCGCCACCTCCCTGCGCGCCGCCGCCAGGAGCGCGGGCGCCACCCTGCGCGCCGCCGCCAGGGGCGCGGCAGCCTCCGGGCGCTCGGGCCCCTGGACCGTCGCCAGGCGCGCCGCCCTCCAGGCCGCCGCCGCCGCCGCCGGGGTGGGCTGCTACCCACCGCGCGGTCCGCTCCCGCCCTCTCCCTCTCCAGCTCCTCAAGGTCCCCGTCGGCGGTGGTGTCGCCGGCGATGGAACCGCTGAGGCTGCCGCGCAAGGTCTCAACCTCAACCTCCGCCGCACGCGCTGCATCTTCCGCCTCCTCTGCTTCCACCTCCGCCCTGGCCGCCGCCAGCTCCGCTGCAGCCAGCCTGGCCGCCCTCGCCGCTGCTGCAGCGGCTTGAGCCGTCGCTCGCTTGCGCTCCTCTGCCGCGGCGAGCTCGGCGTCTCGCTGACGTCATGCGCTCGAGGCGACCGAGCGCTGAGACGGTGCGTCGGACATGGCGCGCCTCCAAGGGGCTGCTGCGTGGAGAGGGGAAAGGGAACGGGGAAGGAGAGGCAGCCGGTGCTGCTACTGCTGCGCTAGCTGCTGAGAGTGGCTGGGCTGCTTGGGAAGGAGAAGCACAAGAGATATCCAGTCTACAGGAAAGTACAGCCCTGATACCAGATGTTAGAAGCTCAATTTTTACTCATTGAGCTGAGAGGATGACACTCAGTGTTGGGGCAATTTTCTAGGGTTTTTTCATTCACTCAAACACAATGCCATGCCTTCCAACGAGAGGGGTGGCCACGCTTTTATACAGGGCAGCCAAAACACACACCAAGGACTAGTCTAAGATGCTGTCCTCTAGGTCCTAACTGCTATCCTCTAGATGCTGTCCTCTAGATGCTAAAGCTAGTCTAAGATGCCAATGTGCTGTAGCTGCAGCAACCACCACGCAGCAAGGACCATGCAAGGTCTGAGATGCTGGTCAAAAGAAAACTGAAACCTGTCCTAGGTGGAGACCCACAAAGACCGAGATGACAGACTTATTCCTTCACGGTCCGGTATCAGTTGGCTCATACAATTCTTCGTATCGAGATTCTTTGAAGACCTCTCCATTCAAGGTGGTTTATGGGTGAGATGCACCGGTGCTGCGGGCATATGAACCTGGGGAGGCTCGGCTACCAGCAGTGGAGCAGCAACTCCTAAAAAGAGATGAATTCCTCGCTGAAGTTCGAGATCGCCTTGAACAGGCCCAGCAGTATTCCAAGCATCAGTATGATAAAAAGCATCGGGAGCTCTCCTTTGAAGTTTGTGAGTGGGTCTGGCTACGCCTACAGCACCGTTCCATCTCCTCCCTCAAAGTGCAAGGTCGCGGCAAACTAGGGCCCAAATATTTCGGCCCTTATCAAATGGCAGAGAAGGTTAGCGACGTTTCTTATCGCCTATCCTTGCCACTGGGTGCTCGCTTGCACAACATCTTCCATGTTGGATTGCTAAAGCAGTTTCATGGAACGCCTCCAGGGGCTCGACCTCCACTGCAGCTAGTTTAGAATGGGCGTGCTTGTCCGAGGCCTGCTCATGTTCTTCGGGGTCGACTGCCTCACGGACGATATGAGGTCCTAGTTCAGTGGCCAGATCAAGACCCAGTGTCATCTTGGGTCACCTTTGAAGACTTCCGTCGGTCCTATCTAGATTTCTAGCTCGAGGATGAGGCGTTGCTCCAGGACGGAGAGATGTTATGACCGGAAAACATTATGAAAGGCGTCAGAAGAAAAAGGTGACCATAGAGCCGGCGGAACTTGGGTCGAACGGGCTGCAGTCGCCGTCCCAATAGTCAGTTAGCCTAGTTGGATTGTTAGTTAATTGAGGAATTATCTAAGAGATCAATCGTGATCACATAAGTTTAGGATGTGTATCCATTTTAAGGCATGTCGGACACCCTTCCAGTATCCCAATCTCGTTCCGTCACTGCTCTCTCCTCCGATCTCTTCCTGACGGCAGCCAAGCATCAGGGACCTGGACCCCATCCGGTTACCAATCACGACTACCTCCTATGCCATTGCCCTCCATTCAACGTCCCCACATAACAGGCATACCAAACTGGCCGTAATTGTTTGACGAAATGCTTGTGACAAAGAGAAGATTATGTGCTAGCTTCTCCGATGGTGCAAATACGGCATAATTTCTTGGGGCGCGAAGATCTCGACCGGCGAGGGCTGGGCAGTGCTGGCTACTGGTGTAGATGGTTGTGATATGCCTCCAGCAAAGGCAGAAACACACCTCAAGCTATGCCATGTTGAATACCTGCTTTCAGCTGCGGCGCACAGCCACATGTTCGGGTCTCAACAAACTGTGGCAATTAAAGGCAGTCATGGCTTCTTGGAGTTGTTGGTTTGAGTTCTTCACCATTCCAGACTTCTAGGCCACGTATGGGGATTTTGCAAGCAACGGCCTGATGATGGGGTTTTGGGTGGCATTTTTTTTCTCGAATATGCAGGAGAGCTGTTTCGGGTGGCATTGCATCGACCCAATTTGACCCACCTGCATCTTTAATAGTACTCTAGAGGGGGTGTGTGTGCCCCTGTATGACACTACTCTTCTCCTATTAATACAATGATACACAGCTCTCCAGCATGTTCAATGAAAAAGAAAGATACAGGCCCTATCCTTGATGCGAATGTGTGGGTTAACAGGAGCGTCCTTGTGATATGGTTCAGATGCTGGAAGCTTTGAACTGAAATCAAACATGAAAACAGATAGGGAATAGCAGACCTCCACTACAAGATTAGCAGCATCTAATTTAATAGAATCACAGCAGTCAATGCTTGACCAGGGTGACTGGTGAAAGACTCAACAATTCACCGGGTGCACTAGTCAGACAAGAAAGTATGCATTTTACATCAAACGGCACTAACATGGTGACCTCATATGCATTGGAAAATATAGCATTCACTTGCTTTCTAATTTACAGAAATAAATCAACACAAAAAGGCAATACAGCAATGCACAGTAACCTGCAAGGTTCTCAAGGGTATGGTGCCTGCACTGCGTACACCAAAAAAATGTTATTTGCAGTTGATTTCTAGAGCATATATGGCCAAGAAATGTATTATCTATTATCTGCATTATCTACCTAGCATCTACAACACAACAACGAAAACCCTGACCTCCAGTGATACAATTGCAATGCAAGGACCAAGCTAACCCAAATAATACTATCAAACAAAAATCCATTTTTGGACTCGAACCCAACAGATTCATGTTCAGTTTAGCCCGCCATTTACGGCACCTACCACACAAAGTACCAGGACATTAATCAGTTTCAGCAAAATAATGTATCGTTTATACTCCTGAGATCCCCTTTCTGCACCCAATCTCCTGAGATCGAACCACCGCAACATCAAACAGCAACAAACCAAAAGAAATCAGCAGAAACAAGAACTTACAGCTGCTTCTCCTCGGCGACGATGAAGTCGGCGAAGGACCCGAGGCCTGCGAAGGAGCAGACGCGGTCGCCGGGGTGTAGCCCTCGGACCCCGGGCCCGACAGCGTCGACGACGCCGGCATAGTCGGAGCCGGGCACGAACGGCAGCGAGGGCCGCTCCTGGTACTTGCCCTGCACTTGGAGGAACGTGGCGAAGTTGAGGCTGGTCGCCGCGACTCGCACCCGGACGGCCGTCGGCGACGAGAGCTCCGGCACCGGGTGGTCCCCGAAGACAGCGGCGAACGGAGAGGTCTCCTCGCCGGGGGCCACCGTGGGGTCACCAAGCCGCCGCACCACGAGCGCCTCCCTTGGTGGGGAGAACTCTTGTTGGGACTTGGAGTTGGGCATGGGGTGCCGGCTTTGGAATTCTTCGATTTATTTGATTTAGGGGTTAATTGATATATGACATTAAGAGTATATCAAATCAAGACCACAGGATTCTCCTCCCTTTAGAGGTCCTTTTGCACTTAAACCCCCTCTCCACCATTAGCAAAGCTAATAACAGTTTAATAGAAAACTTCTCCACGCCAGGGGCCACCGCAGCAGGAACTCAGTGCGCCAGTTTGCCACCGTAACTCTGGGCCACGATGGTGACCGGCCAGCCGCCGTTGCGCGCGAAATCTATTTATCGCGTGCGAGAAATCACCGCGCCGTCGCAGAAGCGTCCCTCCTCTCTTGTTCATCTTCTTCCTCGCGACAGGGGAGGGGGCACTGCCCCAGCGAGCAAGGGGGGAGGGAGAGGGGGGCGGGAATGGGTGGTAGGCGGCGGAGCTTATGGATCCGGGTTGCTGGGGGTGGGGGGCTCACCAGACCTAGAGGAGGGCTCGGCGGCGCTGGAGCGCCGCCGGCCGGGCGGGGCCGGACCCCCGGTGGGCGGTGCCGGTGGTGGGGGCGAGAAGAAGGCGGCGCGGCGGCGACTGGACGGCGCGACGGTAAGCTCGGTTAGTGTGGCGGATGCGGCGGAGGCGCCGCGAGCGGCGCCGGAGCCGGAGGAGGCGGGGGCGGCGGGGGAGTGCAGATGCGATGTGCCGTCGATTCCTCGCACATGCGAGGAATTGACACGCCCCCGTTGCGCCGGCTCGCCCACTCCATGAGCCCCTTGAGGCGGGCGAAGAAGGCGTCGCCGGCCCTGGACGGGTGGCCCGGCGACGCCATGGCGTACCGGAAGTCGTAGGGCGCGCCAAATAGGGTCTCGTTGTCGCGGTCGCTAGCCCACTCCAACCGGCACACGAATCGGTCCATGTCGATCTTCATGCCATGGACTCCGCCGTCGGTGCCGCCATGGAGTCCGCTAGGTCGCGCGCCATGGAGATTGACGCCGCCGCCGCCATGGAGACTGGCGCTCCTTAGGTCCTGCTGCTGTCGCTGTCATTGCAACGCTCCTGCCTGTATGTATCATGATATCATGATCCCATTGGACTTGATATCATTTGGTGGATGTATCAGCCAACAGCATTGTTCGGGTAATTGCGTGCATCATGATCCCCATTGGACTTGATATCATTAGATGGATGTATATCGACTTCATTTGAAATTTTAGTACCAAGAAAAGATTCATACTCATCATATTTATTAACTTCTGTAGCAGGCGTGATCATTTGGAGAGGTTCTACGGAGGTAAACCTAGGTACCTCCCAGCCAGGTAGGGTCCCCGCATCCGGGTGGATACCCTACTCAGACTGCCTAGCGGTCAGGCACTCGGCTGGACAACGGAAGGGTCCTCTGCGGATCAGGATAAAGGCTCAAACAAAGACACCAGGATTGTTAGGGATCTTAACCGACGTCTTTTTTTGTACTCGAGTAGATCTTATCCCTTACTTATGGCTCCTATGCTATATAAAGGGGACGTGGGAAGACCCATAGGCAACGCAATGCAGATCATGCCGACTCTAGCTCATTGTAAACTCCATCAGAAACCCTAATTCCACCCAGAACACAGGACATAGGGTGTTACGCTCATTGCAGCTAGAACTTGTCTAACTTTTGCATCTTCGTGTTACCATTAAGCTCTTGGCTCCGAGATCTCTTCCTCCTAAACTCTACTATCGGGCATACCCCTGGTGGACTTGCTGGATAAGCAATCTGACAGTTGGCACGCCAGGTAGGGGGATTCTCAGGAGTCCTTAAGGTGAGTTCGATGGCATCCAACCATGGCGTCTTCTTCTCTGCTCACGTTGCCATGCAGATGGAGGCTGCCGCCAACTTTTCCTTCACCTTCGGAAGCTTCCCGGAGGCAACGGTTCCCAGGAACCCAACCCCCATCACCTTAGACACCGAGAGCAGCACTTTCTCCAGGGTCAGATCCGATCTGACCTTCCCGAGCTCCATCACCCGTCGAGTTTTGGAGCCGACAACACTGACGTAGCATCCAGTCGACCCGCTATCTCCGCCAACGATCTCATCTCTAAGTAGATCATGTCGGTCGTTCTATCGTTGAGTGCATACAACTTGGCGAAAGTATTCTATGTCGTCCAGATGACTCGGATCACACTCCCTTTGGCCTTAGCAACCACACGGCCATCTACTGAGATCACATCCGAGAACCCATGGCGAATCTGCACACCGCAGATTTGATGCAGCCAGAGGAAGGTCAGATCAGATCTGACTTGGCTTCAGGATCGGGCGTCGAATACGAGGTGGCTTTGTTCACCCTCCCACCCAACCTCACTACATCTACGGAGCGGAGCTAGATCTCCGTCGTTTGCTTTGACTCCGACAAAGTTGGTGGCGAGGACCAGAAAGCATGGGACGATCGCCATCGTAGGAACAATGTCCACGCAACTCAACATTAAAATGAGGTTGCGCTGGATCAAGTCGAAGAGGACCTTGACAACACCGAAGGATGTCACCCCTAGTTGGAAAACCGGCGGTCTCCAATAAGGCCCAGGAACCATGAAGATGACTTCATCCTGGACTACGATGGCCATGATGTCTTCGCCACCCTCACCGCAAACATGCTGTCGTGTTCCAGGTATTTGAGAACCTCCTCAGCACTCCTGAGATCACAAAGGGCCGTGCCCATCTCCATGTTGCCGTAGCCCAGACCCAGCATCCAAGAAAGGAGAACTCAGCGTTCCGGGCCCAGTCCAGCAACAACCACTCGGCGCGACCCGGTGATCAAGGCGAGGAGGTCGATCAGCCTGAGCTCCAAATTAGCCTCAAACGGCAAGATCTGCTTCCTCACATCAACAACCACCACCGCGAGTGCGACGCGACCGAGTAGGAGCGACCCCGCTAGTATGATGAGGAGTATGACGCACCCGGCATCGACAGGCAAAAATTGTGGCCATCAAGGCAACAACAACCCACCCCGACATCAGGCACGCGACGTCATCAACGATGAGCCCTGCAATAACCTCGACGGCTTCTCTGCCTTCTCTAACTGGCTGCGGGCCAACCAATGGCATGCCACCTTCAAACAGGTCAGCATCAACGAATTCGATGGCGAATCTGATCCCAAGACATGGCTGCACACCTACTCCATCATTGTACGCGTGACGAACGACAACAACGACATCATGTCAGGATACTTCCCCGTGATGATGAGCCGCTAGGCCCTCAACTGGCTGGAGGAGCTCCCGGCCAGCTCCATCAACAGCTGGTAGGATCTCTATATCGCCTTCGTCCAATACTACTAGGCAGTCTGCTCGGGTCCCAAAACGAGATGGGATCTGGGCAGCGTGACACAACAACCTGGCGAGTCCCTCTAGAACTACATCAAGAGGTACTTCGCTAACCATAATACCATTACGGAGGTTGATGATAGGGATGTCATCCACGACTTCCACCAAGGCCTACATAGCATCAAACTATTGAGGAAGATGTTCAAGAGCAACCCCAAGACTGTCTCCGACATGATGGTCATCGGCAACAAGCATGCCGATGTGGAGGATGTCTGTAACGTCCGGCCTCCCCGAGGCCGGGCCCGCTTACATCTGGCTGCTTTCTAGGACATAGACTGTCCTCACAGACCAACACCAGTCTTTTCTGCACACTTTGTCCTCACTCGTGCGCACCCGGGAAAAACTTCCCGGTCGGTCACCCATCCCCAAATTTCTCCGGGCCAAGCACGCTTAACCTCGGAGTTCTTTGGAGACCGGCTTCCGGAAAAGAAGTTGCAACTTGTTTGTATGAGTATTCTATTAATCCTATTAAGCCATGGGCCGGGGTGTCACAATGTCGAACGCGCGAACAACTGCCACAAGGACCGACATGACCCTATCGATCGTCCCCGTCAAAAGGATGACCATCAGGGATGAAACGAACTAGGTTCCTAAAGAGTGAACCTGACTCCCTGTATCGTCATGATAGCCCATGGATCAGATGCTATCACAAACAGATTCATCATTTATGGCAATATCACAGTCATACCACTTAAACAGTGCAATGAAGGGTTTAACTATTACATAAATACTAGGGATTTGTAGTGCAATTCTCCCATTACAAGCCTGTTGGGATAATTCAGAGCAAACAGAAAACAACAGTGGTAGCTAAGCTTCACTGCCTCTCCTTCTGGTCTCCTTCTCTCCACAGGCAGACTTGAGTGTAGCACGAGCTTCAGTCGTACCGACCATTGTCATTGGTGTCGAACTCCGAGTCGGACCTTGCATCTGGACAAACAATTCCCAAGGTTGGGATAGGCTCACGTCACCATCCGTATGTGGCTTTAAGTGGACTATTCTATGCGTATAAAATAGTTCAAGGAAAGGCAAGGGTTTCCTATGCATAAGCAGCAACACGAGTATATCATTCATTCTCTAGACACGGGCCATTCCAGCACATGGACTCACGATCTACTCACACCTTCATATAAGCATATTCCACCCAGACGGTGCGAGAACTCCCTCTCCTCGGAATATAGGATAACTGGTGTGCACATTCAACATAGTTCCTTCACTAGGGGCAGCTAACTCAGTCCTTACCTGCCGAAGCGAGTGTCTTCATGTAACACCCTAATTTAAATTTCAGCAATTTATAATGAATTTAATTGGCTTTATTTAAATTTCTAAAGTTTATTGTGTTTAGTAGGGCATTTAATTCAATTTTGTTCCTTAAGTAATTAAAATTTTATCATAGGTTTAAATTTTTGTGTTGCATTCATGCTGGTGCATAGTTTTAATTATTTGAGTGTAGTTTGAATTCAAATTTGTATTTGAATTCAAACTTTGTTTGATTTAGGAATAGAAAAGAGAAATAGAAATAGAAATAGAAAAGGAACCCAAACCCAAAACCCTCAGCCCGACCCAGCCTCTCCCCGGCCCACCTCCTTTCCCTCTCCCACGGCCCAGCTCCGGCACTGGCCCAAACCGCATGGGCCAGCACCGCTCCAGCGCACGCGGCCCAACCGCAGCGCCAACCCCGCTCTCTCACTCCGCGCCCGAGCCCAGCACCCCGCGCGCGCCTTCTCTCGCTACCACCCGGGCCCGCGCGTCAGATCTCTCCCCTTCCTCCGTCCGCAATCTCCGCCCGAGCCCTCTGTTTCGCTTCCGCGCGCTCACCCCGCCTCTGCACTGTGGACCACCCCGCACCGCGGCCCGCTTGCCATACTGCGCCCGCCCAACGCCTTCTAGAAGCGCCACATCAGGGCCGGGATCAAGCCGAGATCCGCATTCCCCGCGCTGCAACCGCCGCCGCGATCTGCGCGCTACGCCAGCCGGGCACGCACGCCGAGACTAGCGGGCCTCCTTTCTTTAACTCCACCCCGCACCCCCTGCGCGTCCCACCCACGCCGCATCCACAGCCCTAGCCACGAGAGCAGCACCGGCGCCGTCGTTTTCCGCCAGGAGCGCCGCTGCAGGTGAGCTCGGAGTTCACTACGATTTCTTGCCGCCGGCGATTCCCCGGCCACGCTGACCCATGGTGCACCTCTACAGCACATACACGGACCGCCCGGTGGAGACCAGACGCCCGGAGGACCCCTGCGTCACCTACCTCCACGAGCTCGGCGTCGCCCTCGGCCGCCGGTCACCGTCACCGCGGCCCTGCATGACCCTCAAGCCCATCCTGCACCCAAGGTGAGCACCAGCGAGATCTCCTCTATGTGTTGTGCTAGCTATCGTAGCCCGTGATCCGCATCTGAGCCCGGAACGCGCACACCGGCGTCTCACCGCCGCACCCACGGTGGTTTCCCCATGGCGGACCTCGCCGCAGCACGACACAGCCACCACGCGACCCTGGTTCGGGTTCGCGCTCACTAAACGCACGCACGCGCACCCTTGGGCACCCGTTTCCACCCCAGTTCGGCCTGCACGCCGCGCCCCGGTGAGCGCCATGGCCTAGCACCGTCCCCCGCCATTGCACTACATGCCTGGGCCCTGATCTTGCCCTCCCTAGCGCCCAGATGAGTTCGTCTCCGCGCGTACTCCCCCCCTGGCCAGACCCGGTCTAGAATCGAGCCCGGATGGCCGAGATCGACCTTCGCCGGCGCAGCGCCGCCACGGGATGGCACACCGGCGACTGAGCACCGCCGCCCCGCGCGCCCCTTCGCCCGTGGCCATCCGATCAAGATCCGGAGGCTAGGATTAGATCGGCCCGAAGTCAAATCATTAGAAATCGGTCAGCGCCGGTACCTTTTGCTAAAGAGACCCTGCCTTTTACTGGATTCAACCCGCGGTCCTATATAGTGTAAAAATATTTACACTGAGGCCCAGATTTTAACGCGTAGCCCCCCTGAGTTTCTTTAAAATAGTACCCGCAGTCCAGGCTTGAAGTTTTTGCGGGTTAGACCCTGAAGCTTTAGTTTAATTACGTGTTAGTCCCTCTGTTTCTACAGAAAAGCCCCTGGAACCCTGTTTTTCTTACAGATAAGCCCCTGAACCTTGTTTTTAGCCTAGATTACGCGTTTTAGCTCTGTTTTAAGCGTTCTTTATGTCCACGCGATCGTTGTAACGCGTAGAACAGTTTAGGCTTAGTTTTTCTTGTTGTTTTTATGTATTGATGTACTGTTTCTTAGTTTTTGTTAGTGTTTGCTTGTATGCTTATTATTGTGCTTTGTTTCGGCCATGTGTTCGTGAGTAGACGTTGATCCATCTAAGGAGCCCCAGTACCAGTACCCGGAGCAGCCGTCTTCCGAGCACTTTGAGCAGCAGCAGGAGCAGTACGAGGAAGGCAAGTATAACATGAACAACCTATCATCTTTAAATACAATTTCATACTACATTTAATACTGTATGCCTATAAGGATTTCCTAGCCACATTTATCCTTTATATATTAACTTGGGTTGCATTTTGGTTAGTTGTGCTAGGTGCCGCGCTATAACACACTCTGGTCCTTTTTAATTAATTTGATTAATGGTTTACTTGAACTTAATTCTGAGAGTGGCCCTCTGTGTGGATGAGTGGCTCACATCTCGTTAAAAGATGGTTTTGTAGAAACATGGTTTAGGGGGCCAGCACGGTGCTTAGTGCTTGGTTGGCCACTCTCCATAAGGACCGGTTCATAGAGCGACAACCTGGGACAACAGCGCTTCCACAAGGCTAGAATGGGATAGACTTGGCTTACTAATTAGGTCTTTTTGGTTTGGAGTAACTTACCTGCGGGGCAAGAGTAGTAAGCTTCAATGGTCCCTGCTCCTCCGGCTGGTCTGTGCTTGGTTTGCGCACCTGTGCTTGTACCCCCGTGAGGTGGGCCCCATCGTCGCTGACCTAACTCTCGCGGTTACGCCTTACCAACGAGATTCTTTGTAACGGCCTCGTAGTGAGTCGCTAGTCATCTCACCTAAGGAAGTGTGATGAATAACTGGCGTAGCTCACGACTTGTGGGTAAAGATGTGCAACCTTTGCAGAGTGTAAAACTGGTATACTAGCCGTGCTCACGGTTATGAGCGGCCCAGATCCTCCTTTTGATTAGTGGGGTTATCTCCTTCCGACGAGGGAGGTGCCTCTCGGGGTTACCTTGGTGGCTTGGTTTCGGTTTGGTTCTCAGTAGTCTCTGAATTAAATTTGACTAATTACTATGTAACTGGGTTAATGGTAATTCATCAACTCGTAGTAAATAGCTTTAATAAAATTTTGCCAACACTTAAAAGCTAATGCAGTTGATTCAGCCAACCTTGGAGCCTTATAGTTTGTGTTATACTTGTTGAGTACAAGTTGTGTACTCACCCTTGCCTCTTCTCTACTTTTTCCTCTTGGATACGCTACTGCTGCTCAGTTCCTGCCGACACGAGGGAGTTCGTCCAGCGCTACCAGGACTACGAGGACTTCTAGGTGTTCGTCTCCCAGTCGACGTCCCTGTGGCGCCCTGCTCAGCTTCGGAGAGCTTTTATCGTATTTGTACTTCGCTTCCGTTGTATCAGACATTTTGTCATTAATGTAAAAAAATAACATTCGTACTCGCTTTATTATGTCTTTTTCGTGATATGTGCTGTGATATACTGTTCATTCTGTTGTATATACGTGTGACTTGATCCTGGCACGTATATGATTGCTCGGTTTATGTTCCTTTATAAACCGGGTGTTACACTTCATCTCCTGTGCATCTCCATGCGTAAAGGTCCATGATTGGCACCCATCACAGGTATCACCCCTCCAAAAGTCTCCTCCAGTCCCTCTCTGACCCTAAAGGATCGATTCCCCGATGGGAAACACTTGTACCCACCATAGGTACTCGCAGGGCGTGCCCAACACACACCCCCAGCCCCCAATCAAACAACTGGGTTAAGTTGCTCACTCCTGCTGAGTAGTCCTATCCACCAGCTCCTCAGAATCATATCTACACTCACGTCAAGAATATATCACGGTATCTTGCAAACACACATGCATAGCAAGGCAAGATCTCTCGACCATTCATAAATGGTAGAGTAGGAGATCAAGGGATAGGTAAACAAGTAGGCCATGCAGGTTCAATCCAATATAACAGTAAGTAAAGCGGTAGCGTAACTAGCATGTGATGCCTAATAGGATTCCAAGATCAGAGATGGGCGTGAACCTGGAGGTTCCTCGTAGAACTCCTGGACCTCCTGGTACTCCTGGTCGTCGGTCAGCTCCTCGGCGATTGGTCCTATTCGTAATTATGAATAAGTAGAGGGCCAAAGTGCAAAATGCACAAAAGGTACACAAATAAGATCCAAATGGCACTCAAATCCTAATCTAATGGGTAGATCATGATTTTAGAAGAATTATGAAACTGGTTTCGTACTTTTCGGAGGTCTGGTTAATTTATTATGATTTTTCTAAGTTTAAAGCCATTTCTAGAATTAATAAATGATTTTCAGAAAATCAAAGCACATAATCATACATGTGGCAGGCTCTGGACGTGCCACGTATCATGCTGACATGATGTCAGCCAGGGGGTCCAGGTTTGCTGACATCATGCTGATGTCAGCATGGCCCATGCTGATGTTAGTGTTGACTTGGTTGACGCTGACCTGGTCAATAGGTCCACGGTAAACGGTCAAGAGGGCCCACTAGTCATCGACTTAGTCTCATCGATAGGTGGGACCCACGTGTCAATTGGGTATTTAAGAAAAAGAAAAGAAGTGCTGTGCTTGTGGGTTGGAAGTGGCTGGGTTGGCTCGGTCTGGCTCACCTTGGATTGGCGCGATTTCGACCTGAAGGCCGGCTCGGTCCGGCGGCGCTTCGTAGGCCTCGACCTATCTTCTCTCCTTTTTTTCTTCTCTCCCTTCTTTCTTTCACTGGCGGGTCGAACCCACGGATCGGCACTTCCTCCCTCTCACTAGCAGGTAGGGCCAGGCTGTCAGTCTCACGGGGATCGGTTTGGCTGTGCCCTTGTCCCATGCGGCCTATGGGGGTGGGGGCGTCTGTGTGGGGCTCACGGGTGTAGTGGCCAATGCCTCCAGGATGTTTGGCCAAATGTCGTAGAGCCGGTGTGCATCATGAATGCAATGCCACGGCGGCATTCATGCATGGCGCAGCGGTGGCATAGCCACGGCGTGTCGGTAGTGGGCCGGTCATGGCGTACCTGGGTGTAAAGGCCGGGTCTTGGGCTCCCGGTGCTATCCCGCACGCACGCGGGGGGTCTTGGCATGGCAAGACCGCAGCGGCGAGCCAACACACCAGGGACGATGGTGGGGTTCTAGGCACCTGAGCCACGCGGTTTTGATGAGGCGCGAGCAAAGGCTAGGCCACTACATGCAAGCGCACGTTACAGGCGCAGGCGTGGCGAGTCCACGGTGCGATCACAACGGCTCGGCCCGTCGCTACAGGGCAGCGACAACGAAGGGATATGCGGCGAGCAAAGGCTCGCCTTGGTGAGCCAAGTCCGGGAACGAGCACGCATGCGGACACCTAGCCTCGTAGGGCCGCGGCGTGGCAGTGCATGGCACGACGGTGCGGGTTAGGTTGTCGGCGGGCTGCGGGCTGCGGGTTACGGGTGGCGGCACCGCGACGGGTCCCTGCAGGCGCACACAACTGGTAGGGGGGGGCCTAGGGTTTGCTAATGGAGTGCTCATCGGTGGTGCATGGCTCAGCCGGCAGCAAGGAACGGCGAGGTCCTACTTTGTGGCCTGGGGTGCCGAGTCTCGGTACCCCGATTTTTCTGGAATGTTAGAAAGTAAAAAAAATGTGAATTTAAAAAGTTTCTATGCTAATGTTGTAATTAGACGCAACTAAGTGTGAATTCTACATTTCTAAAATTCCTAGTAATTAAAAATTGTGAATTAAATTAAGGATTATTAAAATGCTAGTGTGAAATATTTGCAGTTATTTGAATTTTATCAGATCTATCTTGTTTATTCTAATTTGTGTTGTATTTATTATAATTTCTTGAAATTGTGTGGAAAATAAATTTGAAGTGTTCCCTTCAAACTTATTTTCAAAATGCTAGCTCAGCCTGCTAACTAACCCCGACCTCCGAACCCGACAGCCTGCTAAAAGTCGACCCGCTAACAATCTCGAGTGCTCACTGGAATGATGCATAAGTTATGATCATCTTTTTGTCTCTCCGGATTAATCCCTTGCCAATTAATCCGATCACAAAAAATAATCTAATTTATGTGTATCAAAATCTCCGTATGTTGAATTGAATTATGACATTACTTTCTCGGCTCTTTGAATTGAATTAATTCTGTTTGATTCGATCCTGATAACTAGTTTAATTCATTTGGCTGAGTTTTGACGAAATAAATTGCTACCATTTTATTTCGTGGGCTACAATTGTTTTAGCCCAAACATCTAAGCACACTTAAGCTGAACTAGTCTGCCCCTAACGGTAACTACTTCCTACAATATCACCCTCACTTCCCTCGCTCTCTCCACTCCTCTCCCAAGCCGCGGCCGACAGCCTCCATTTCTTTGTTCTCTATCGAGCAGGCAGGAACTTTGTGATGAGGGCACGGCACCATCGGATACGACCATTGATAATAAGGTGAGCTCGTTCCAAATAAATTTATCATCTGGATTTGAGAATAAATTACTACCTAATGATTTAATTATTGTTAGAAACCATGGAGATGGTGATGAGGACATTGGGGAGGAGTTTGGAGGCGTGGTGGACCAGCAAGGGCAGCCAAGCCGAGTTGGAGGCCCAATTCAAGTCGAGTTCTAGTCTGTTTCGGAGTCCAGGAGCAGCCCGCACCAAAATCAACGCCCAGGCCGCATACGGAGTCCGTTTTGGATGCTCTTTATATAGATAGAAAGATAATTTCAAGGAGCTTCCGATGGCACTAGTTTGATGTCCAAATTCATTCGGAGTCGACAGAAATCTTCGAAACAAGTGAACGTCCAGAATCTATGAAGTTGCTGCAACACCATCTTTTGGGCTGTTGGCCTGTGTATCATGTTGGGGTCCATGATGGACGTGGCTAGGGAGTTATGCATGCCCCAACACTCATATAATCAGCAGCCGCCACCATATTAGGGTTTAGGGTTTTGTTTGAGTTTAGTTTTCCATTGAGAATCTAAATCGTTCATTGTAACTGTGTCGATTAGTCCTTTTACAGTGATCCAGGGCCCCCTGTTCTTGTTCTTCACGACTGTCGATTAGTCCTTTCGTGCTAAGAGCTTGAACGTCTTCAATTCAAATTCACTTCATATATATTCGCAATTTCAGATTGCATATTTACCGTGTTCTTGCTTGTGTTCTTCGATTCGCTTGCAGGATCATCAATCGAGTGTGCTTGGTTGATTCTTGTTGGAGCAGTGTAACGGTTGTGGGTTTCGAATCCTCACTGATTAGAAGCCTTGATCGTGAGTTGAGTGTTCCACAAATCGAACTTATCTACCTCTCGAAAGATCGCTGCACGCGACTCTATCACTTTGCTCTTCCAGGGACCCAGCACGCCGCCATCAACCACACAACAACCCGATGTCATTGTTTGTCCGCACCGCCGCGCCACAGGCTTGACCCTGCCGAACACTTGCATGCGCGTGCGCACCCAAGCTGCCGTGGCCATGCCACGGCCATGCCCGGCACGCACGCATGAGGAGCCGCCCCAAGGCCTTGCCTTTGTGCCTTCCCAGCCTTGCCACCCTCTCGCTGGGGCACCTCGGACACGACACGGTTATGGAGATGACACGACGTCGTGGCACCGCGCAGGCAGGTGCCACTATGGCATTTCGCCGAGCACCCCGCGTGCGTCTGGCCACTGGAACACTCACACACACAGGCACACACCACAAGCCACCTCGCTGCTGGCCTGTTCGATATCGCCGGCCATGTCACGGCCCTTGCTTCCCAGGTGCCCACGAGAATGCGTCCGAGCCTCAGTCGGCCTAGCCAAAGGGCCATGCCCAAGGCAAGATCGAGCCTTTGTCTTGCCCTCGCCTTGCCGTGTTAGCAACGCTCCCAAGTGCTCTGGTCGCCCTCTGCCTTCCTTGAGTCACCTCTTCTTGCCGCCACCGCTGCACCACGGCCTTGCCGCGGCACGGTGATTGCGCACGCCACCGAAGCTCCGCCGCGTTCGTGCGTGGCGCTGGCCATGTTGTCGACCGTGTGTGTGCACCGCCACCCTGACCTCACATACCAATCCGTCCGTTCATGTGATGCCCTCGGCCATGCCGAGTGCCAGCGCGTGAACACGAATTCGCCACCATGCGAGGCCGTGCCTTGTCATGTCGATCTCACCTCTAGATCATTCTGTATAGACCCCGCCTTTGCTCCGCCTTGCCTGAGCGTGGACGCCGTGAACACACCGCGCCTTGGTAATGCCAAGCACGTGTGCGAACCTGACGTTGCCCAAGGCAGCGTCTTGCCTAAGCCTGAGCCTTGACCTTGCCTTGTTTCACCACTGTTCTACCCAGCCTCGCCAGACCTAGCCCCTCGTAGCCGCCGTTGCGCCTTGTTGCTGCACGTGCCCTATTGCGGCCGCGATGCCATGCCCTTGGCTCACCGCCGCCGCCTTGGCCCTGCCCGCGCCCAGCTTGCCTGAGCCCTCACCGCGCCGCCTGCCATCGATCTGCACAGAGAGGGGAAGGAGAGAGAGGGAAGGTGGGAGAGGACTACATGGGCCCCATCAGTTAGTTAGACCAAGGGGGGAGACAAGCGAGGGTGATGGAGCAAGGGAGAGAGTGTCAAGTGCGCCAACCTTGTCAGTAAGTGAGAGGACCGTGATGTCACCTAGAGGGGCGGGGTGAATAGGCGCACCTTCAAAATTTCACTTCAAAGCAGTGGATTAAATACACTATCTGCCAAACCCGGAAAATCCAGGTTTACAAATTTGGAACATTCGGATTTAGGCAAGACAATAGGTGAACTCGGAACTTCCAGGTTTTGCAAACCGGAACTTTCGAGTACAATCAGAGCAGAGTGAATACAATAAACCTAGTGTGTGTAAATGAATACAAGTGTCAGATTGCTTATCCGTCAAGTCCACCAAGGGTGTACCTGGCGGTAGAGTTTCAGGAGGGGGGATCTTAGAACCAAGAGCTTGATGGTAACACAACGACGCATGGACTAAGAAAGGATCGGGCCACGATGAGTGTAATACCCTACATCCTGATGAGGACATCACTGCATCGGATACGTACACGTTGAAGTCCGAATCGTCTTCAACTTGGACTTCATTTTCTTTCCAATGCCACTGGATTCGGGTCCATAGCATTTCGGAGTCGACGACAATTCACGAAACAAATCGACGACTAGAATCTGTCAGGATGTTGCGCCACCACTCTTGGGCCGATGGCTCGTGTATCGTGTGGGAGCCCAATAGGGGCACATCCAGAGGGTCTTCCACGTCACTAGGGTCTTCATTAACAGCCGCCACCACATCTCTAGGGTTTGGGTTTTGTTTAGATCAAGTTTTCCTCTGAGAAACTGTCTTCTTCATTGTAACTGTGACGACAAGTCCTTTTGCTGTGAATTCAAGGCCCCTATTCTTGTTCTTCACCACTGTGGCGATTAGTCCTTTTGTGATCAGAGCTTGAACCCCATCTTGATTTTTTCTTCATACACATATGCAATTTTAGATTGTGTGTTTACCCTTTCTTGCTTGTGTTCTTCGATTTGCTTGCAGGAAAAGCCTTCTCGGCGAGGTCAATCAAGTTGTGCTTGGTTCATAACCAACAGAGCAGTGGTGTAATAGTTGCGGGACTTCGAATCGTGTCTGATTAGAAGCCGGATCGCCAACGTCACATACTCCACCAATCGAATTTACCCTACCTCTCGGAAGATCAAGCTAGTCCTACATCAAGTAGTATCAGGATTCCGATTTATCGTGCGGTATAATTTCACGTTTCCCTTTAGATTCATCTTGTTCCTTGTTGACGCGAAATGATTACACACCAAGCCCGAGAGCCCCATACGCCAAGCTCAGACTGCACTTGATTCAAACCAAGGCATGCCAATCAATTTGACCTATAAATTGACAAGGAAACAGCAAACAGTCAAATTCAAGAGTGTATCGGCTGGATTTTCGAATCACTCTTATGCAGCGTATTGGCAAGGTTCTGCCGATATAGAAAATGATAGCAGATGAGGTATAAAAAACGTGTAATAAAGGCGATCTATAGGGAATCGGCAATAAGCTGCCGATACCGATATGCAACTAGACGGCTAGATCTTGAGCCCACACGTGTCAGGTAACAATGTACAAACTACGAATGTGTGGATCTGGACAAAGCTAAGCTTGCAATCGATCTAGTCAGCTTTACAAGGTTTATCGTGATAAACAAGGAGCTTACAGCCGATTAAACAAATCACTAAGCTGGGTAGTTTGTGAATAGATCTAAACGAGAAAACAGCGATGCGCCCGAGATCAATGCTTAGATAAATTCGATAAATTTTGAATAGAATTGAACAAAGCCACAGCGATATGCCCGGATGCTAAAGCTCTGATTTACTCGGTAAACGAAAACTTACCAGTAAACCAAGTCGTTCGAATGTGAGGCGTCCTTGATCAGCTTAAAAGAACTCGCGGAAAAGAAAAAGGATGGCGAAGTCGCCGAAGAGAAAGTAAATTGCAACTAGTAAAGTTTGTTTGTTTGGATGTGTATCAATTTTTACAATAGCCGGGGGGCTCATATTTATACCCCACGCTAACACAATCCTAGCCGATCATGGCAAAACACAATTCTATTCTATAAAACAAAACTGACTCTAAAATAAGATAACTCTTACCAAACCAAAGCCAAAATATATGGTCAATCCCCCCGTCTTCGGTCAACAAGATTTTCAACGGTGGTGCATGACCACCTCCCCAAGTCCACCGATTGTACGACACAGAACCTTTTCTCCTTTGCAACACTCTTCCTTGAAACGTGTTAAAATCTGTTGTCAACATTCCTTCACCTACAGTCCACGAAAAGCCAAAAAAATTACACTTTCTGCTATCCTATAACCTGTCTAGCATCTGCAATTTTCGTGTTTCAGTTTTGCTTAGTTGAGTTCGTGTCCGTGATCGAGTCTTGTTGCTGGTTTAGTGTTTTCGTAGTCGCAGTTCAACCGCCCGTCGCTGTTTTTGTTTCCGCCGCTGTCCCATCCACTTTTACCCAAACAACAAGTCGAGTCCTCATGTTACTTGACTTTCCCTCGCTAGCCATCTTGTGTGAACTCTCGCCGCGCAAGCCCTAGATAGGTTGCAAGCTGCCTTGTGTTATCGCCTTGCATCGCAGCCCTTCTTGATTTCATCTGGCGATACCTTTGCTGCATACACCAGGGATGCTTTGCCCTAGGTTGTTCTCTTGCTGAGAAGCTTTGCTCAGCCGTGGTTCTGCGTTGGAGAATAGGGAAGCTTTGCCCTAGCCGCCACCGCCCTATCTGCCAAGTTGTGCCCTCTTAAAACCATAACTTGAGTTACCTTCGGTAAAATGGGCATAACTTTTCGCTCAGTACTTCATTTTGGCTCAATTTTTTACAGAAGAAAGGTGACATAATTTTGCACATACACTAACACATCTTCGCCGTTTAGACCCGACCTCAGAAATTCTAAAAAAATATCACAAACATAGAGTTTTGAGGCTCCTAAGTTGTTTTCAGGTTTTCAAGAAACGTGCCTGACAACGGAGCAGCGCTATAATGGTTGCAGGACTTTGAATCGTGTAACACCCGGTTTATGAAAGGACATAAACCGAGCAATCATATACATGCCAGGATCAAGTCACACGTATATACAACAGAATGAACAGTATATCACAACACATATCACGTAAAAAGATATAATAAAGCGAGTACGAATGTTATTTATTACATGAATGACAAAATGTCTGATATAGCGGAAGCGTAAATACATATACGAAAACTCTCGGAAGCTGGGCGCCACAGGGACGTCGACTGGGAGATGAACGCCTAGAAGTCCTCGTACTCCTGGTAGCTCCGGGTGAACTCCTCCGCGTCGCCGGGAACTGAGCAGCAGTGGGGTGTCCCCAAAGAGAATAAGAGGAAAAGAGTAGAGTAGGCAAGAGTGAGTACACAACTTGTACTCAACAAATATAAAACAAACTATGAGGCCCTAATAATAAAGCGAGTACGGATGTTATTTATTACATGAATAACAAAATGTCTGATACAGCGGAAGCGTAAATACATATACGAAAACTCTCGGAAGTTGGGCGCCACAGGGACGTCGACTGGGAGACGAACGCCTAGAAGTCCTCGTACTCCTGGTAGCTCCGGGTGAACTCCTCCGCGTCGCCGGGAACTGAGCAGCAGTAGGGTGTCCCCAAAGAGAACAAGAGGAAAAGAGTAGAGTAGGCAAGAGTGAGTACACAACTTGTACTCAACAAGTATAACACAAACTATGAGGCTCTAAGGTTGGTATAATCAACTGCATTAGCTTTTAATCTTGGCAAAATTTTATTAAAGCTATTTACTATAAGTTGATGAGTTACCATACCCCAGTTACATAGTAATTAATCAGAATTAATTATGATACTACTGAGAACCAAACCAAACCAAACCAAACCAAACCACCTGGGGAACCCCCCTAATCAAAGGAAGATAACCCCACTAATCAAAAGGAGGATCTAGGCCGCTCATGACCGTGAGCACGGCTAGTATACCAGTTTTACACTCTGTAGAGGTTGCACATCTTTACCCACAAGTCGTGAGCTACGCTAGTTGTTCATCACACTTCCGTAGGTGAGATGACTAGCAAACTCACTACGAGGCCTTTACAAAGAATCTCCTTGGTAAGGAGTAACCGCGAGGGTTGGATCGGCGACTATGGAGCAGGTCTAGTGGGCGTCAAGACACAGAAGCACAGACGAGGCCACTCAGTACGAGGGCCATAGAAGCTTACCACCCTTGCCCCACAGGTAAGTTACTCCAAACCAAAAAGACCTAATTAGTAAGCCAAGACCGTCCCATTCCAGTCTTGTGGTAGCGGTGTTGTCCCAGGTTGTCGCTCTATGAACCGGTCCTTATGGAGAGTGGCCAACCAAGCACTAAGCACCGTGCTGGCCCCCTAAACCATGTTTCTAAAAAAACCAATTTTTTAACGAGACGTGAGCCACTCAAACGGGCCACTCCCAGAATTAAGTTGCATATATCATTAATCAAATTAATTAAAAAGGACCAAGTGTGTTATAGCGCGGCACCTAGCACAACTAACCAAAATGCAACCCAAGGGATATATATAAAGGATATAAAGTGGCTAGGAAAGTCCTTATAGGCAAACAATATTAAAATGCAGTATGAAATTGTATTTAAAGGTGATAGGTGTTGTTCATGTTATACTTGCCTTCCTCAAAGTTCTCCTGCTGCTCAAACTGCTCTAAAGACGGTGGCTGCTCCGGGTACTCCTCTGGTAGCTCGAAGTCTACTCGCGATCGCAACGCCGAACAATCATCGAAAACATACACATATATGCAAATAAAGGCAAACACTAAGAAATAGTACAACAATACATAAAAACAGCGAACAAAACTAAGCTACAACTATTCTACACATTACAATGATCGCGTGGACATAAAGAACACCTAAAACGGAGCTAGAACGCGAAAACTAGGCCTAAAACAAGATCTAGGGGCTTTTCTGCAAGAAAAACTAAGTTTCCAGGGGTTTTCTGCAAAAACCAGGGACCTATACATAATTAACGGTTAGGTCCAGGGGCTAGCGCATAAAAACGCATGGGCTGGACTGCGGGCGCTATTTCCAGAAAGCTCAGGGGCTAAAATGCTAAAAACTAGGCCTAACTGGAATTACTTTTAAACTTGACAGGACGACGAGTTGATTTCAAAGAAACCCGAGGACTCTTTAGCAAAAATGCCAGCGAACCGGTATTCTGGATCTAATCTGGCACGTCCGTTGCCGATCAGACGGCTCAGATTCATCCTGCACGCGAGGGCGGTGGCGTTCGCCCGCCGGCGGTTCTATCCGCGGCGGCGCGGCGTCAGGCTCGCCGGAGTAGGCCGAACTCGGCCGTCCGGGGCGCGATTCAACTCGGGTTTGGGTCGGGAAGCTTCAGCGTGGCATGCGTGATCCACTAGGGTGCTCAGGATGGGTTTTCCGGGCTCGAACAGGGCTCGCCACGGCTAGGGACGGCTCTGCACGGCGGCGCTCGCCGGCGCGCAAGCGCTGGGCGGCTCTAGGGCTTGGATCCGGGTGCTGTGGCTTCTGCGTGCGTGCGCTGAGCTAGTGCAAGCCAGGGAAAGGCTCGTGTGGGGCTAGACCGTGCTGCAGCAAGTTTGCCGTGAGCGGGCGTTGGCGGAGCACCGGCAAGCCGGCGTCCTAGCAACTAGGGCGCGCCACGGGCCACTACTTCTAGCGTAACAGGAAGGACAGGGTAGGTGAAGGCTCACCGAGGGCTCGAATTGAGCGGGAAGGCCGTGCAGGGAGGTCGGCAGCGAAGACCGGCGGCGAGGGTCGATGCTGCTCATGTGGATAGTTGTTCTCTTTGGGGACACCCTACTGCTGTTCAGTTCCCGGCGACGCGGAGGAGTTCACCCGGAGCTACCAGGAGTACGAGGACTTCTAGGCGTTCGTCTCCCAGTCGATGTCCCTGTGGCGCCCAGCTTCCGAGAGTTTTCGTATATGTATTTACGCTTCTGCTGTATCAGACATTTTGTCATTCATGTAATAAATAACATTCGTACTCGCTTTATTATATCTTTTTACGTGATATGTGCTGTGATATACTGTTCATTCTGTTGTATATACGTGTGACTTGATCCTGGCACGTATATGATTGCTCGGTTTATGTCCTTTTATAAACCGGGTGTTACAAATCGTGTCTTATTAGAAGCCAGATCGCCAATGTCACATACTCCACCAATCGAATTTACCCTATCTCTCGGAGGATCGAGCCAGTCCTACATCACGTTGTGTGTTTGGTGTGGAATTAGGGTTTCTAGTGGTGTTTACAATGAGCGTGGGAAAAAGAGTGTACAGGATGATCTGCCTATGGGTCTACCCACGTCCCCTTTAAATAGACCAGGAACCGTAGGGCACAAGTAGAGATCAGGATCTACTCGGGTTGATACAAGGAAGGAGGTCAGTTAAGATCCCTAACAATATGGGCGTCTTGTTGGAGCCTCCATCCTGATCCGTAGAGGACCCTTCCGTCAAGAAGCCGAGTCCCTGCGTGCTAGGTAGTCGATGCCGAGTCACCGAGCAGGGTAGCCACTCAGATACGGGGACCCTACTTGGCACGATGGCACCTAGATCTACCTCCGTCAAGCCCCTGAGCGCTGGAGGGCCGAGTTGAACCCCGACGTCATGGACGAGGTCCTTTGGGGCTCTTGAAAACATCTTGAGTCGTTGCAAGTCTTGAACGGGATGCGCCCCTGGGCGCACCCATTGGGTGTAGCTCTGAGCCTTGGAAGGTTTTGCGGAAGCATTTCGAGGGTCAAAATAATTAGCCTTTCTTTTCGTTCCTCGAATGCATGAACACCCGATACCGTGCATGAAGTTATTGGCCACCTGTGCGAGGCAGCCTGCTGGGTCACTGGGAGCACCCACGATACGTTGTAATGCACATGACCCCCAAGGAGGGTTGATTCGCAGAACCACAAAGGTATCTGGATTAGTCTCGGCACCCAGCCCCCAAGCAGGGTCGCTGGCGGAGTCGTAGAGACGCGTCAAGTGATAACGACGTCCAGCCCCTAAGTTACTGGCAGTGTCACAAAGACACACCGAGTCGTTGCTGCGCCCAGCCCCCGAGCAGGGTCGCTGGCGGAGTCACGAAGACGCGCCGAGTGGTAATGACGTCCAGCCTATGAGGTACTGGCAGGGTCATTGTCAAACCTGGGGCCACATGATATCTCATGTGGCGCGGTCCTATACAAGATATAGGGTTGGAGATATCGCATGTAACATGTAACCATCCATAACATATCTTGTACTAGTCGAATTGGTTAGAATCTACCCGGAAACTACTCGGGATAAGATCTAGGAGATAAATAGACCTAGAACCTTCCTTGTAACCCTGCTCCCCCAGCATATATAAGGGCGGGCAGGGACCTCTCCATTCAAATCAATTCCCCTCAAGGCAATACAAACCACACAAGACAGAGTATTACGCAACATCTGCGGCCCGAACCAGCCTAACCCTTGTGTTGCTTGCACCATCGTGTTCCTGATCTCGGCGATTCGCCATGATCATCTCTCTACTTGAGGGTATCCCTAGGTAGACCGGACGGTAAAACACCGACAGCTGGCGCCCACCATGGGGCAAGTCTCAAACGATCCTTCATAACTCGATGACATCCCTAGATCATGATTGAACCCTTGAAAAGGGTACAACTCTCACATTTGGGTCATGGATCTGCGTGGCTGATGGATCGAGTGGTTTCACCAGCCACCTTGACGATCAACAACCATAGAAGTCTGATTCCTCCAGTCAGCAACTCCCCGACAACTCGGCAGCCAACGCAAAATCCTCCCGAGGATCCCCGAGAAGAAAAATTTTTGATCTGATAAACAAATACTAGACTGACCCCGATGTACCACTCACTTCCTATGACTACAACCCGAACCCAGCTGTAGTAGGAGATCAACTCTGCGACAAGATCGCCGAATGCGTCAATTTGGCTCAGGAAACGCTAGAACGTAGATGAACCTCCCACGTCATTGATTCAGATGAATCCCACAAATTGGAGCGCGCTATAGGCTATGTGCACCAAGTGGATAGTTCACTCCTGGACTACATCAACATTGCCGAAAGCACTCTAGGAAAAGACCGCGTGCCAAGTATAGCAAAGCCTCGAATCATGAGGCTACACTACCTGTCGCCTAATGACCTCCTCGGTTAGATTGATCGAGTAGATGAAGCCCTGCTAGGATGCATTAACCTAGCAGAAACTACCCTGAACGCTAAACATCAGGATGACCAGGAGGTCAAATTCAATAAATAATTTGACGATTTCATAGAGGGTCTAGAGCCACTCGACTCCGGACCCATGCAAATAAACCCCGAATTCCTTGATCCTGATAACGATCGAGAATTCATCAACTACCTCAAAAATCTGGATCCACCAGATGAGTTTGATGACTTAGATGATTGGATGGACGACGTCGATCTATTCATGGAAAGCTTACTTCACCCTGACAAGATCAATGAACTTTGGCACATTTCATGTGACACCTCAGGTGTCAGTACTTTTAAATACAATCAATGTACCTTAGTTAAAGTTAAAATAAAAATTTGAGAAACTAATTCAAAGAGAAAGGACCAAATAAAATACAAATCATACAAAAGAAATTAAAGGAAAAAGAGAAAGGAGTGAAAAGCTACTCAAAACTTAATTAAAAAATGTGCACAAAATTTTTGTTGGCTCATGAGAGGTGTTTCAATTGACATGTGCTCAATTGAACTTCAGCCAAAATCAAGTCAAAAACTGAATAAAACTAAAGTCCTTTTGTGCAAA
The DNA here is from genome assembly GCF_016808335.1 of Panicum virgatum. Taxonomy (NCBI): domain Eukaryota; kingdom Viridiplantae; phylum Streptophyta; class Magnoliopsida; order Poales; family Poaceae; genus Panicum; species Panicum virgatum. Next base: position 39,486,577 of record NC_053147.1, on the reverse strand, counting down.
TATGCAAATGTACCAATAGTTCAAAATGTGAGTTTCAAATGAAAAATTGCATAACACAAAAGTTGTAGATCTTGAAAAGTTATGCAAAAGTGGTATTCAACACTTTTCCATTTGAGCCCTCCAATTAGGAGATAATTTTAGTTTACCGAGAGGTCCCTGGAATTTCAGAAATCACAAATATGCCCTTATCTCCATCTCTCTCTTTCCCGGCCTGCTCTGTTCGCGCCGCCCGCCGTACGCCGCCGGTGGACTTCATCCACCGCGCGCCCGCGGCCAAATGGACCCGGGGAAACCTCTCCACGCCACCTGGCCCGCCCCTTGGCGCCCTCCCACGCCCACACGCGTCCTAGGCCGCTCCCCGAGCCGCCACGACACCCCCAGCCATGCGCCGCGCCGCTGCCTCCTCCGCCCGCTCGCCGTCGACTCGCCCAGGCCAAATCGACCGCCCCCAGTCACTCCATTCCTCACCCAGGAGCTCTTTGGCCTATAAAGACCCCCAGAACCCCCACAGTCGCGCCCCTTCTTCCCCTTCTTCCTCCTCCCGCCGCTCCGCCATGGCCGCCGAGATCCAGCTCTCGCGGACTGGCTAGCCCAGCCCCACATTGCCCCCTCCGACCACCGCAGCAGCTTCGCCACCTCCCAGTTAAGCTCCACGCGCGCGGAATCGAATCCAAACCCCCTCCCGAAGCCGTTCCCCTTTTGCGCCGCCGCCGGCGAGCTCAGGCTCACCGCGGACCGGCCAGCTCCGGGGAAGACCGAGCTCGACAGCTACCCCAGAAGCATCCACGAGCTCACGCGGTGCTCGTGCGCGCCTTGTTCCCCTACCTCGAGCCCTCCTTCGCCTCCAGCGCCGGCGAACCGAACAACCGACCCGCCATCAACGCCGACGAGCTTGAACCTGTGCTCCAAACACTCGAACGTCGACCAGGGTAGGTGTTCCTCGATCCTTTCTCCCCCACGCGCCTCCCCGTGGCAGCCCCGGTAAGCCCTGCACCGCAGAACACCACCGGCAAGATGCCACGGCGGAGAAGGCCGGCGAAGGACCCGGTTGTAATTTTTTTTCGTTCAAGGGTGTCTCTGCAAGTTTTACAGTGTATACCAGTGAACTTCTAAAATGCGAAACAAATCACAGAGAAATCAGAAAAATGCAAACTCAACTGATCTGGAATCCTTGTAACAAAATTTATAAATTTTGTAACATTCACATTTGCAGAAACTCAACCGAATTTAATCTAGGGAAAAGATTAAGAAAATCACCTTATGCATGTTCATGAAGTTCTGCTCATCAAATGACCTTGATTTTTGGATATGTTATAACTAATGGGATGCTAAGATCACAGAAAAAAAGATGACACCAAACCAAAACAGTTATCATGTTAGAACAATCAAGATTCTCTAATCTGTTGTTAGCTTTCTCGATTTAATTCTGGAAAATATGCACATGAACTTGCTCTGAAAATTTTACTACAGACTTGTGCCACTGAATCCCTGCAAATCTCTAAATTTCAAATTTATTAGAGTTCATTTGCTATATACCATGATTTATGCTTGTTTAATCAACTTAATTCCTCGTATATAGTTGTTGTGCTCAGAAAAATCCATATTTATTTCTGAAGTCTCTTTTTAGCTCTGTGTTCCTGTCTAAAAATTTTGAGCTGCAGTTACTGAGTTTGGCTTTGTCGAATAATCATGCTTAGCATCTTAGGGCTAGATTTACTATTTTTGTTCTGAGTAATCTACAACGTTTCTGATCATGATTTTTGGGCATGATCTTGTTTAGAGTATGTTCTACCTGTGTTAAAAAGTTCAGATGCAATACTGGTCAAATGCATCTTGAGAAATTTATTCAAACTCATGTTAAGTTAACTTAATAACTAATTTATCATAGTGAGTTAAATCTTGAAAAATTTTCTGGAGTATGTTTAACTCAGGACTAGTCTCTGGTAAAAATTTGAGAACCAAATCCTTAGTAAAACTTTTTGTAGAATTAATCTTTGTTAATAGATTGCTGTTTTTAATCTTTTTATCACCTCTGCTATATAAGTGTATAAAATCTGGAAAAATTTCAGTACTGAGTTTATGCTTTGAAGTTGCTTGCATAAAATTTGTAGCACCAGAACCCATGTTGAACATTCTGTACAAAAAGATGAAGCAACTAGAGTAATCCATTTGCATGAATAGTTATAGTTTTTGCTCTATGGTAGATGCTGAAATTTATACCATGAATGTTCAAGTTTGGATCTGAGTTACCTTAGTGTTTCATCACTAGCTCTTTAGTAGTTGTGTTGATAAGAAATAAGGGAAGCATGCTATGTGTTGAAATTAAATTTGAAAACCCAAAACCCCACTCATTCATGAATAACCGTAGTTATGTTTGCTACTCTATAAACGATTGCCCATGCAATGAAATGTGAAATCGTCACTAAATTAACTTTCGTGGACTACAACTTTATCGTGAAGGAAAGAAATTGTATCCATGAATAACTCAAAATCTTGCATTGCATATAGAAACGGTTAACCTCGCGGACGGAGACTACGAACTGGTGCCCGCGGACTCTCGTGCGGAGCAGGAGGTTAATCTGAACTGTACTAACTTGTCTCAAGACCTGGGCCAAGCCCCAGAAGCTTTTCTGCCTGACAGTGCCCAAGAAGGCAAGCCCCGGAGCATAATCCCACTATTTTTCCGAATTATCATTCTGCTATCTATTTATTAATGTATGGTAATAGTTGGTTTTCTGCATTTAAGTTCTCTAGGCGTTGATCGAAAACCCTAGATGCATGATCCATAGGAACCTATGTTTGATACCGGATCTTTTTATCGACTAGTTGCCATGCTAAATAGGCACGGTAGAAGTCGAGTGGTTCCCTGCCTCTCGCGAGCAAATAGGAATTGTACTGACTTTAATTCCTGTTGAAATGTAAGGACAACAGGCGGGGTTGTGTAGTTGTGATACCCCGCTGGTGTAGTCAAAAATGGCTAAGGTCGCGGTGTGTGGCTCATTTCGTTAAGCGTTTGAAAGTACTAGCCACATACCGAGAAATATGGTAATCGGTAAGCTTAAGTACCTGATTGGACCGGCGAGTGGAACGATCTCGCACCCTCCTGGTAGAAGTAGGGTTTATTTTTATGTCGCGACGTACGGGTGCAGAGTGGTCGGACTCTGTAGTCGGGGAGGGTGTTCTGGATCCACGGACTGGAAAGAAAGGGGAAAAGTAGCGTGGGCGGGAGCGAAGTCGATCCCCATGCGTGTGGTCTAGGTTCCCCTGGCCAGGTTGAAATTCGATTCGGAATCGTCCGCCTCTCACGGCATGAGATTGCTTAATGATTTCGGTCACATAGAGTAACAAGTGGAATACGATGATGAAAATACTGCTGGTTGATTAAATGGTTGCTCTACCATGTTTGAGTAGAGTTAGTTGCAAATTTAGAATGGTTAATTCCACTGGAATTCTGGCTAAGTAAAACCTGAAAGTAAGGATCAACACTTAGCGGCTTTTTTTGGCAAATAAACCCTACCAACCAAAAAGCCTTGCATGTCTAGTTATCGGACTATGTTATAACCGGAGACGGGTCAGTCTTGCTGAGTATTAGTATACTCAGCCTTGCTTGTGGCACTGTTTTTCAGGTACTAACTTTGAAGATCTGTTTGCGAGTCTTACTTGGCCTTGTACTCTGCCTCCGGGTTGGTCTGTTGAGTGGGATGGCCCTTCAGCTGGTGCTAATCACCCTCCCGCTGAGTGACGCATTTGTACGGGCTTTACCGATGCGTCACGTTATTTCGTTAGTTATCTTTTAATGCTTCCGCTGAACTTTGAGACTTGAATAATTTGAGGAGTTGGAACTCCGTAGTACTTCGCTAGTCTGAACATGGTTTGTAATAAATTTTCTTTCCGCTGCAATCACTCTGAGATGTATGAAATGGTTTGTGTTGTAATCTCTGGGCTCACCTTCGTGTGAGTGTTGTCTGCTGATCCTGGAATAGCGTGGCTTTTATCGAGGCTTCACTCGAGGAACTACCGGTGAGTGCCAAATTGGGTCAGAGTTGCTTAGCAACGAAGATCAGTGCACCCGGGCCCAGTAGTTGTGGGTGGTTCCGCCACAGCTCAAAGGCCAAGAGAATGTGGGAAGAATAACAACACGAGCAGCAACGTCGTTCACAACCCTCTACTCACCAAACCCAACGCGTAACCGTACAAATGGAAAATGCGCCAGCCCACGTGGCACCACCGGCACAGATGGGATTCTCCCCACCTGAGCCCACTTATAATTCCCAAAACATTCCTTTTGGGTTGAAATACTCGGCTTCCATATACCAGGAAGCCACATCATCAAAAACCCTGACCAAACTCGAAAAGGGTTCGGTTTCCCCGATCGGTTACGATTAGATCTCTGATAATTCTGGAACCACGGTAACCGACCAAAAGAAACCAAGCAAAGGAAGGATACCCAACAATCCTTTCCCCACTATAAAACCAAACAAGGATTAGCCCAATAGCGGCGAAGAGGAGCTACCGTACCAAGAGGGACCGGCTCTACCCTCCCCGCAATAAGATAGAAGCACCAAAGATCCATCCAGAGAGATCAACGTGGTGTGCCTCCTGGAGCTAGAAGAAGACGATGATGACTTGATGGAGCGAGTCAACCTCGATGACTACAACTGTGACGACTACAAGCAGTACCTCTTCGATGAGGACATGGTTGACAACCCAACAACCACTCGAGAAAACATCCCGGAGTACAGGAAACCTCCCCTCCCCCTCCTCCAGCAGTCACAGTCATCGTGAAATTTAAGGACTAGGACAGGGAGAATGAGATGGAGCACCACAGAGCCCGCAACCAGAAGCGAGCCGAACGATGGCAACGCCTATTTGATCAACTACAACAAGATGTTGGAGATCCCCATGACTACTCCAACAACGACCTCCGCAACGTCATCAACATTGGGCGAGAGGCCCGCACCATCATCATCTCCAAGTGCCAAGAACACGAGGAAGCTGAGGCCTACTCTCCCTCCTCCAACTATCGCGTCTTCAACGACCATCAGAGACAAGCGTGCAAGAGGCCCAATTGTTGGTGTTTACCTCCAAGCCTACTCAGGAATACCCTTAGCAGTAAGGTTTGTAGGTAGGGATCGACTACTCTGGAACTCGATGGTGCAAGGAACACAAAGATTTAGACAGGTTCGGGCCGCGAGTTGCGTAATACCCTACGTCCAGTGTGGTGATTTGTATTGCCTTAGGTGTTGATGATTGTTTCGAGGGGGTCCCTACCTGCCCTTATATATTCGGGGGGACAGGGTTACATGGAAATCCTAGCTGAGTACAGTTGGAGCCCTACTACAACATGATCGGGTAGTTTCCTTTGTACTGCAGCTAGTTCTATGCCTATTCGGGTAGTTACAGGAGAGGTAAGGTACATCCATGAGCTACCCCTTACTCTAGAACATTCTATGCCTATAAGAAGTCCTGCTGCCCCGGGTCTGACAAGCCCCTGAGCTCTTCGTAGCCGAATTCTGCAGGCGTCGAGTACTTTGTCGGGCGTCTTCGAGTACTTCAAGTAGTCAGAACGTCCTTCTGGTTGCTTCTTGGCCTCCCTTCAGAAACGTGGAGTAGTCCTCCAAGTACTTCTAGTTGCTTCGAGGCTGTGAGGTGCTCAAGCCCCCAAAATCTTGATCATATATGGTGCGCGAAGTACTCGCGCTCCATACGGAGTAGCCCCCGAGCCTTAGGTTGAATCGCAGAATCACGCTGAGGGTCACTTCAGTCTTTGTCTTTCATTATTTTCCAAAAAAATTGAAAAATAAATCTCTGATGCACATATCCCACAGCCCCTGAGTCTTAAATTAAAATCCCTTATTCTGTGGGTAGCCCCCAAGCAAAGCTTTGGAATTAAGGATTTAAGACGTGGCATCAGATTTTATTCTTCAGAATTTGTAGGATTCATCAGATCCGGTATCCGAAAAGACCCTTTTTTGGGTAAAAAATCCCAAAAATGATATGATTGGATACACCACACTGATTGCACCCGAAATAACTTCAGAAATAAAACCCGAGATGTACGTCTATTTACTGTATGCTCACGTGGGACTTTACTGTATGGAGAATCTACATTATTGTGTCCATGAATGCATCCGTGAATGCTACCACTGTAGCGTCACGGGTTGTCCTCTAGTAAGATCCCTTATGGCTATAAAAGGCAGGAGAGAGGCCCTTGCCAGAAGCACCATCATTTAGGAGCCATGGCTTACATTTGGTGTTCTTGCTCTCGCCCTTCTGGAGTTTATGTAGTTCTTTCCAGCAAAAGATGCTAGAAGAGAACTTGCGAGTGACAAGAGAAGTCCCTGCTACCTCATCCTGCCACTCCCATGCTCTCATTGGATCCATTTTGGACATCATGTCCTTGCATATTCCAATGAGGCAGGTTCTCTGTGGACTGGTTGAGTCTTGTTGTGTCACATCCTTGGGGTTGCCTGTTTCTGGGTGCCCAAGAACTGACATCTCTGGTAAGGAGACTTAATTTTGTGACAACGTATTCAGGGAGAAGGAGAAATTTCTCCGCAAGATGCTACAAGATATCTTGCGAGGCGATTACTGTAATCTGCCTCCAAACTCTTGAAACTTTTCTCCCAGAATACGAGTATCGTTATTCCCATGATGGGAATAACAAGTTTGTACTTTGTCATGGCCTCGGGCCGATCTAGCTGCAGCAGGCTTTGCTCAGGAAGCAAAGAAGTGTGCGTGCAGACCCAAGCCATTGTAAAGTTAGTAGGGAAGAAGTACTCGAGTTGTAATATCGAGTAGTTGTACTGTGTCGAGTACTTTTCCTTGTTCTGGAATGTAATCCTATTTGAAGGAAGTAAAGTCGAGTAGTTGACAAGGGATGTGAGTGTTTTCTTTTCCAGAATACAATCCTAGAAAAAGGAAATATCTCAAAAAATCCCGTCTTTTCCGTATTTGGCAACAGACTGTTGGCCTTTTGAGTGTTTTACAATGTTTCCACCGCCATTATAAAATAAAACGGTAACTAGGTTTTTACCCCACTGGCCGCCATTTGCTGTTACTGTTTAGATCTGTTCTTGCCTTCTAGCCCTCAGATCTAAATCTTCCTGCTCTCTCTCTTGCTCCCCAATCCGCCTAGGGTTTAGCCAGTGTATGCGCGTGAAGCGCTCCAATGATTTCCGGATGGCCCCCAAGAAGTCGAGCAAGGGCAAGGGTGCGGCTGCGGAACCAACCCGTGAAGAAGGATGGATTGGAAGTAAGTGCTCTAAATCTGACCTAGAAACCTTAGTTTCTGCTGGTCTTTTGGCGCACAAATCCGTCATCCAATGGCATCCTGCCTTGGGTGAGGATCGTCCATATGAGAATACGGGCGAAATTGTTTCTTTTGTCCCTTATTTAGAACGGGGATTGGGGTTTCCTTGTTTGTTTTTCTTCTCTGGGCTACTGCGCTACTACAGGATCCAGCTTCATCACTTGACCCCCAATTCCTTTGTTCACATTTCCATCTTCGTGCATTTGTGCGAAGCTTTTCTGGGCATCGAGCCCTATTTTGAACTCTTTCGATTCCTCTTCCACATGAAACCGCAGTCGGATTCCTACGTTTTAGATGTAGTAGGAGGTGTGGATCTTCAGCTTAGATAGGGGAAGGATAAAGTTTATATCCCCTATAGGCTTAGTAATAATGTAATCGACTGGAAACCCAAGTGGTTCTATGTCGAGAACCAATGGGAGAGTGTCCCAGCGATTACTCCCGGCCCTTCGATTCAGTGGCCTGAGTGGATGTTGGTATTTTATAACGTCATGAATAAAATCCGCAAGCGCACAGATACCGCTGTAGCTTTCACCCAAGAGTATTCCAGGGTATCGTATCCACTAGAGAACGTGAGTACACTACCTACGGGTTGAGGCTGTCCAAGGACACACACACTGGTGTAGGAGGATAGGAAAGAGAGGACTTTCTAAGATCTAGAATCTATGTTTAGAAGAAGAAATCACGTCGCCGTTATACTTCGAGCTAAAGGTATCGACCGACTTATACAAGCCGATAGTTCCAATATGTGCTCTATCCAATATCCGAACATGGAGGATTACTAAAAGGCTCGAACAGGGCTGTCACCACCTGCCGGCTACCTCTACAAACTGTGGGACTATCAGACAACTAGGTGGTATAGTCTAGCCTAGACACCACGTCTACGCCTTTCCCTACTAACTCTAGAGGCGATCAGGGTTATCCTTTTCTATCCGGAGCCCATTCTAGAGTCAAATGCTACTCGCTAGCATACACATCATGTAATATAAGGTAGAGATGATAACTTGCGATCTAAACTCTAATTCCAAATAAACAAACAAAGAAAGTCTTGAACACTTACAACCGAATAAGCATCCGTCGAGGTACAAGCGGAGAAGAGTGCCGACAGACCCGGTACTTCCCCCGACTATCTCCCTCACTCTCGTAGAGGTACAATTTGGAGAAGAGCGCCATTGCCAGCGCCCCTCCTGAGTACCTCTACTCCTAAACTCCTACTAAACACAAGCTAGAGAGGTTCTACACTTGGAGGTGAGTGATGTCTTCATTTGGACCCCCTCCCCTTGTATTTATAGGAGGGAACCACCAGCCATTCGCCCGAGAACCGACCCAAACCACCATGGAGGACTAATAGCACCTCGCCACGTGTCATCTGAGAGGCGGTGGGCCCCGTGGGCCGCCACCACTGGGTCGGGCGACCTGGAGGTCGGCTGACCGTGGGCTGGGTCCGTTTGGCCCGGTGTTCGGTCAGGTGGCTGCTAGGTGGGCTCCCATGTTATGTATATGGGTAAGGGCCTGTCTTAAGTCAGTTTGGTAGCTTTGGTGGGCCCTTGGATCCTCGTGAACGCATCTGATTCGTCGAGAAGGTGTTGCCTTGGATCGATGACGTGTCGCCTTGCTTATGGACTGCGTCTCTCTCTCATGTGCTTGGCCCAGGAATTTATGCCTTGGATAATATGCTTGTTTCATGCAGTTTTGGCCCAAATTCACCTGCACACATTCTCAGACCAGCATCTATGGAATTCGTCAAATAATCATCCTATGCTAACATTTATTCCTTCTGATGCTCGACTTTTGCACGATAGTTGATGGTCAAAATGGGTCGTTAGTGACCGTCAACAGTGGAACAAGAAACAAGTCGACGAGAGTCAACTTTCTGAGCTACTCGCACGGATTGCCAATCTTAAGCAAAAGAATGTGACTGGAGAAACTGTCATGTTCGACTGGATTAAAAGAAGGATCCAGCCATTGCAGACTCGGGAAACGCTTGGTTTCCAGTATCAGGAAACAACTGACTCATCAAGGTACTCGGAGGAAGAGATCTCGGATGAGGAAGTATTTAGTCGAGTAGAGCGGCTGCTAAGGGATGTAAAGAAAATTCCCATTGTTCCTGATACTTTTTCTGCTGCAAGTCCTCCGAAGCATGTACCGATAAGAGTAGTCGAATTGTAGTTATCGAGTACTTTACCTTAGTATAATTCTGATAGAATTTGCTTTCTGTAGGAGGACGTAGAGCGTTTTAAAAGTAGTCCTCCACTACTAGGCACTTATTTGACCTTTTTTACTTTTCCATGCATTCCTATGCTGCCAACCAAGTCATAGAATGTTAATATTTTTATATAAACAATACTGATGTCAAACCTTGGTTGTGCAGATGAGAAAACGGCTGGGGGAAGGAGTGACAGGGAGCTAAGCCCCACTCCAAGCGCAGATACCCAGATCGGGCATCCGAAGGGTGCGCGGTCAGTGGTGAGGAAGCGCTACAGCTCGCAAACTACTAGCGACAGGTAAGTAGCTAGTTGGTTGCAATCGAGTCTTTCGTCTTTGATTTGCTAGTTTTAATTTGAGTTTTTGCTTTTTCAAGTCCGGCGACTAAAGTGCCACGGACTTCAGCATCTGGGGATGATGCTGTGGTGGGACAAACCGTCCCTTCCACCACAGTGGACTCATCAAAGGGGACTGGGACTACTCTACCGGCGAGTAGTTCCAATGTAGATATTGACGGAGATGCGGGTAAGCAGGCCATTATTACGAGGCCTACCCGAAAATTTGGCATCAAAACGCTTGCCTTCAAAAGGGCTCCTACGTAAGTGTAAGACCCGGGACAGCGGGACTGCTTATAGACATAGAATGTTCTAGAGTAAGGATAGCTCATGGATGTACCTTATCTCTTTTGTAACTACCCGAATAGGCGTAGAACTAGCTGCAGTACAAAGAAAACTACCCGATTGTGTTGTAGTAGGACTCCAATTGTACTCGGCTAGGACTTTCCATGTAACTCTGTCCCCCCGGATATATAAGGGCGGGCAGGGACCCCCTCCAAACAATTATCAACACCTAAGGCAATACAAACCACAAAGGACGTAGGGTATTACGCAAACTCGCGGCCCGAACCTGTCGAAATCTTTGTGTTCCTTGTACCATCGAGTTCTAGAGCAGTCGATCCCTACCTACAAACCCTACTACTAAGGGTATCCCTGAGCAGGCTTGGCGGTAAACACCGACAACTAGCGCGCCAGGTAGGGGATTCGGTGTGTTCATCAACGAATTCGATGGCCGGACCAAGCGACGCCAACGGCATGCCAGAAGGCATGACTTTTGTTTTCGGTTCTTGGGCTTGCACGGCTGATGGAACGGGAGGCTTTTTCAGCCACCTTGTCACGCCTAACTCGCCTAAATCGAAAACCCGCTCCCAACTTGCCAACATCCGCGAGTCCGCGGATCTCGACGAGAAAAGAGTTCCACCCGAACTCGACTCGGACAACCCAGGAAATGTGACAACTCAAAACCGAACTCTTGGTTTGGTCGAGTTCGACACAAATTCTGATTCCGAAAAGCCTTACTTTTCCAAAACTCTTGGAAAATACCTGGCTCATCTGAAGACAATCAAACGCCCTAAGATCAAAAACTCAGAACTACTCACCGGAGTAGATCAAGTTTCACGGTCAATTGAGGGCTGCATCAAACTTGCATAAACCGCTCTCGGCTCATATGCGCCACAGCAGAACCCTAAAGCACTAAACCCACCGCAGAAGAGGTCGGGCGATACACTCTCAGGGGTCGATCTGGTAAATCCGAAGCTTGCCAACTGCATTAAGGTGGCTGAAAGCATTCTGCAAAACAAAGAGCAGAAATCGGGAGGAGAAATCTGCAGGGGAGCTGGTGAGACAAACCCCCGGCTTGTTCGGATGGGACCGTCTATCTCCAGGATACCTCAGAGCCCTTCACCGAAACCTGCTCACACTCGGACTCCGAAACCAGTCGAGTCCAAGTTCTATCAGGACTTTGATTGCTTCAAGAACGGTCTCGAGAACTTTGAACCATTTGACGATCTTGAAGAGTGGTCAGACAACTTCGAGCTGTTCATGGACGCTATGGCCAAACCAACTGAGCATGCCGACGCTCTTTGGGAACTTGCCAAGCTTAAAAAAGGAAAAACCAAGGCCCCAGAACAATCTAGCGACTCAATCTATGACAAATCCTGGATTAAGGAGCCTAAGGGGCTAACTCCTACTCAATCATGGCTACACTGGATGAACGAGAACGCCCTCCGTGTAGAGATGGGCATACTGCTTCTCGCTCACCCAAAGCATACATACTCAAAAATCAGTGGGCTAACCGACTCCGAATCTGTGTACTCCTCCGATCCGGAGGAACAACTGGACGACCTAATCCAGAATAGTAAACAAGTCGAGTCCAACTCGGCTAAGAACCTCAAGTCTGATCAGGACTCCCTCCCTAACCTGATTATATATGCAACGCCACGAGGACGGATGGTGCACCTCAGGAAGGCACAAGATCCCAACGCTTCTGCCTCGCAGCTAGCGGATCTGCCTTACCAACAGAGCACTCCTTTAGACCCGTCCTCAAGCAAACAAGACCAAGAAATTCAAGACCTCTGCCGTGAAATCCTCATGGTTCGTCTCGCCGAAGAACCTAAGGGCGATCCCACGGAGCATCTCAACCTTGACGACTACAATTCTGATGATTTCAACGAGTACCTTTCCGACAACATGGAAACTACTCCTCCTACAATCACAGAAGCCGAAGTCACTACCAAGGAGGATCTACCTGCTCCTCCCCCTCCCGAGTAGTGACCGTCACCATCCAACTAGATAAGCAGCATCCAGCTGAAGATCTCTACGAACGTCGTTGCCAGCTCAACCAGAAGATAACGTTCAGGCGTCAGCGCCTAGCTAACAGCCTACAGGAATAGCAAGGTGACAACTACGACTACTCCAACTGCGACCTCCGCAGTGTGATCAACGTTGGGCGCGATGCGCGCAACATCATCATCTCAAGGAGAAAGGAACGGGAGGAAGTCGAGGCATATAGCCCTTCTTCCAACTACCGCATCCCCCAACAGCTTCCGCATCCTTCAAGAAACACAAGCCGGCAACCTTCACTACCCGTCCTCAGGGTAAACCACGCACCCAGCATCAAGCTGAACCATCTCAGAACGGAAACAAGATCAACAAAGCACTGCTACGCAAGTGCTTTATCCACCCAAAGAGCTCTGACACGATCTTCCAGTGTGACTCACTCCGCAAGGCCCTTGGGGCACCTCTCCTGAAGGAGACCCAACCAATAAATCCAGTTGACCACTGCATCGACTAGCTCTACCCCAAATCTAGTTGACCCCCATATCGACTAGTACTATCTTTGAATAAGTTTTATTCAGTTATGTAAACCATTGCTCATGTCCAACGAGCAAGGGGTAGGTCTTAAGAGTCAGAGTCTGTCACTTTACAGTTATTTTCATTTCGACAAATCCAAATAAAGTTGATTTCTCCTATATCGACTATTGGCTCTCGCTCACACGACCAATACCCCACCTCGAAAGTCTTGCTCAGCATTAGAGCAGCTATCGAGTAGTTTTTATGGTTCTCACTCGTGTGCTTTTTTGACATTTATGTCTTGGCCAACCCGACAGGGTTCGTACCTAACAGTTCTGTCCTAAAAGACACTCTAGTCCTCTGGTAGGACACCCTACTCGCCCTGCTCGAGTAGGTCTTGGATACTCTTTCGGCACCTTCATCTTGGGCAACCTGACGGCGTTAGTACCTAATAGACTTGCCCTAAGAGTTACTCCAGTCCTTGGTTAAAGGACACCTTACTCGCCTTGCTCGAGTAAGTTTTGGATATCTTTCTGACATTTACGTCTTGGGCAACTCGACGGGGTTCGTACCTAACAGTTCTGTCTTAAGGATTACTCCAGTCCTTGGTTAAAGGACACCTTACTTGCCTTGCTCGAGTATGTTTTGGATATCTTTCTGACATTTACGTCTTAGGCAACCCGACGGGGTTCGTACCTAACAGTTCTGTCTTAAGGATTACTCCAGTCCTTGGTTAAAGGACACCTTACTCGCCTTACTCAAGTAAGTTTTGGATATCCCTTCGACATTTACGTCTTGGGCAACCCGACAGAGTTCGTGCCTAATAGTTCTGTCTTACGAATTACTCCAGTCCTTGGTTAAAGGACAGCCTACTCACTGGCTTGAGTAGGTCTTGGATACTCTTTCGGCACCTTCATCTTGGACAACCCGACGGGGTTAGTACCTAACAGACTTGCCTTAGAGTTACTCCAGTCCTCTGGTAGGACACCTTACTCGTTCTGCTCGAGTAAGTTTGGGATGTTTCTAGAATATTCACGTCTTGGTTCACTCGACGGAGTTCAATCCTAACAGTCTTATTCTAGAAATCAATCCAGTCCATTAATAGGACATACTACTCGATATGATCGAGTAGTTTGGGCCATTTTCGTAAATAGCTGCATACTATCTGGGTAACCAAATAAGGTCTATCCTAAATAGTCAACTACGAAAACCCTCAAAGAGTATAGATAAGCCCTTGATACTCTAAAATAAGTTGACACAAGTTTCCCGCTTGCTTGGTTTACTATGGGAATCTCCGTTACAGAATCTTTTTGCCTCGAGTACTTGACGGGTACTACTCGCTTGCTTGAGATACAAAAAGAACTCTGGTTTGCCCTTAGTACTCTGAGTAGTTGTCGAGAGCTGCCTGTCTTGTTATCTATCAAGAAAGTTATTATACCTCCTTAAATACTCAGTAAGAGTTGCCCCCCCTGATTGGACAACAAAGTTCATATTAGCCACGTGCTAATTGAAAATTTTTCCTCCAAAAAGGAAATTCATACTAAGCTACATCTTCTCACACCTTTAAGTGCTATTCCCACTTGGTTAATTCCGCGGGATTCAATCCTAACCGGTCAGCACTATGGTTATGATTCAGAACCATACAAACTCGATTTGATTTGAGAATATGTTGCCTCCTAAGGCACCCACGGATACAATGCATCGTATCTACTATTATGACTGAGTGGGCCCAATGCTGCCTACACTCAGGACCCACGAGTACAACTACTCGACACATTAAGGGACTCCACAATCCTAACAAGTACTTGACTTTACACAAACATCCAGCATTTGTTCAAAGTACTTCTGGCTCACACGCCAACTCAAATACAAGAAAAGCTTATGGAGACTCTGCTCTGCTCAAGGCTTCTACAATCTAATCAGCCACCCTGGAAGTGTCCGCCAAATACTTATGGAACTGATCATCAGTACAATCAGCCTTGGCTCCTCGTCCAAGAGCATCTAGACGAGTGGTTGGCCAATAAGATTTCATCAACCCAAGTACGTGACCCACGTACTGGCGGGTGATGGTTGAAACAAACCTCTCAAAAGCTCCAGGAACTTTGCGAAGCTTCCCTGCCAGTGTGAGCGGTTCATCTCCATCTTTAACTAAGATATCCATCGCCTCGGCTACCTCCAAGGCGGCATCTCTGACTTCTTTCAGCTCCACAAGCTCGCGCTGCATTGAGTCTCGAGACTCTAACAAAGTCTTGAGCTGTTGCAGCACCGTCGCTGCCTCACAGTAAGAGTCCTCCTTGATCTTCTTAAGTTTCTCTATTTTATCTGCGTTTCGGCACATAAGAATCTTTAAATCCAGTACCAAGCTTTCCTGAATCTTTAAAGATTTGGCACAAGCTGTGTACTCGATTAATAAGAAAATCTTATAAACACCAAGCAGATCTACTAGTCGAGTGTATATCAAATGCTAAAGACTAACCTTTCTTAGATTGGGAAAGCTTTTTTAGCTTCCCTTCAAGCACAGTCTTCTCAGATGAGAGCGTCTTAACCCTCTCCTTGAGAGCATTCAGCTCTGTCTCATCTAGCGACTGGACACCCTTTCGTCCCAGTTCCTCCTGCAAAACAAAAAGATCAGTATACTACTCGATCTACTCTAAAAGTACTCGAAGCATTCGACTACTTACCTCCAGCAGCTTGAAAGCTAGCTCCACCTTCTCTCTTAGCAAGTCACTTCTCGATATGACTTGGGAAGTACTCGCCCCAACAACAGCCTTCTTGGCCACTTCTTCAATCCTTCCTACAGTATTCCCCGTGACTTGGGAATCTAAAGGAAGAACATGCTACTTAATCACACTAAGAGCAAACAGAAGGATACCTTTGTACAAGGCACTACAAGCTTACCTGCAGGGGTCTCCGCAGGCTATTTATCATCGCCTCCCTCAGGAAGCTTCTCGCCTTCTCCTTCTCCTAGAAGCTTGCTGCTTCCACAATCCTCCGGGATCTCCTCATTGGCCGTCTTAGGATTAGGCAATGGAGAATCCAGAAGCATACTATTGGCCATCACCTCTGCATCATGAGTACTCATCTCAGGAGTACTCGGGGGCTTCTCCAGCCCCGGCTGAGAATCCGAGTGGCTCTCAGCCCCCATGTCCTCTCCCAAGACTGCATCTCTGCAAAGACAAAGTAGTTATAAACTACTAGATTCAAAACAGATCCTACACATACAAGTTTTAAAGAACTTACGTAGGAGCTCTTATTGGGGCAAACCCCTTGATGCCAAATTTGTGGGCAGGCTTTGCGATCATGGCCAGCTTACCCGCATCGACGGTCTTATTTATATCGAAACTACTCGCTGAATGAGTAGCCCCGATCCCACTTGATGGGTCCACTGTGGTGGAGGGGACAGTTTGTCCCACCGCAGTATCATCCCCAGATGGTGAGGTCCGTGGCATCTTAGCCGCCGGACTGGGAAAAGCAAAAATACAAATCAAAACTTGGAAATCGACAACTAGAAAGTACTCGATTGCAAAATAACTAGAAAGCTCATATGAGCTGCTACGCTTCCTTGCCGCTGAACGAGTACTCCTTGGGCGCTCAGTCTGGGCATCAGCACTTGGAGTGGGGATGTGCTCCCCATCACTCCTTTCCCCAGACGCTGCCTCATCTGCACAACCAAGTCTGGATATCAGTACTGTTTATATGAAACCTCATATGAGCATACTAAGATTTGATTAACAAATCGAGGAAATTAAAAGAACAAAAGGGCGAATAAATGCCTGGTAGCGAAGGACTACTCTTAAAGCGATCCACGTCCTCCTACAGAAAGCAAATCCTATCAGATTTACACTATGGTAAAGTACTCGATTTCTATGAATCGACTACTCTTATCAAAAACCTGCTTCGGTGGATTCGCAACAGAAAATGTACCAGGAACAACTGGGATTCTATTTACATTCTTCAGAAGTCGTTGTACTCGACTAAAAACTACATCATCCGAGATCTCTTCCTTCAAGTATCTTGACGGATCAGTTGTTCCCTGATACTGGAATCCAAGCAATTCCCGAGCCTGCAATGGCTGGATTCTTCGCTTCATCCAGTCAAACACGACTGTTTCCCCAGTCAATATATTTTGCCCTAGAATGGCAATCCGCGCGAGTAATTCAGAGATTTGACTCTCGTCGACTGGTTTTTTATTCCACTCGGGCCATTGGATTGGAGGGCCGGGAGTAATGGATGGAAAACTTCTCGACTGGTTCTCGACATAGAACCACTTGGGTTTCCATTCGATTACTTTATTACTAAGGTCATAAGGGATATATACTCTATCCTTCCGTTGCCTAAGTTGGAGACTCGCGCCCCCTACTACATCTAAGACGAATCTGTTGGGCTGCGGTTTTAAATGAAAAAGAAAGCGAAAGAGCTCAAAATGGGGCTCGATGCCCAGAAAAGCTTCGCATAAATGCACGAAGACGGAAATATGAACAAAGGAATTTTGGGTCAGATGATGCAATTGGATCCTGTAGTAGTGCAGGAGTCCAGAAAAGAAAGAAGAGCAAGGAAACCCCAATCCTCGTTCCAAGTATGAGGTGAAAGCAGCGATTTCCCCCGTATTCTCATACGGATGATCTTTCCCCAAGGCAGGACACCATTGGATAATAGATCTAGGAACTAACAGACCTTGTGACACCAGAGAATCTAAGTTAGATTGAGAACACTTACTTGTGTTCCAACCCTCATCACGAGTTGGCTCTGCAGCCACACCCTTTCCCTTGGTCGTTTTCTTGGGGGCCATCCAGAAATCTACGGATCGCTTCACGCGCATACACTGGCGGAAACCCTAGGGCGATAGTGGGGAGCAAAAGGAAACAAGAATTTTGGATCTGGAAGCTCGAGAGTGAAAAGACAGATCTGAAGCAGTAAAAACAAGTGGCGGCCGGTGGGGTAAAACTTAAGTTACCGCTTCAATTTATAATGGCGGTGGAAACATGGTAAAAACACCCAACAGGCCAAAAGTCCATTGCAAATCACGAAAAAAACGGGATTTTCAAGAGACATTCCTTTTTTCTGAGATTACATTCTGGAAAAGAAAACACTCACATCCCTAGTCGATTACTCGACACCCTTTTCCTTAACTGAGATTACATTCCAAAACAAGGATATGTACTCGACACAGTACAACTACTCTGACACTCAACTCGAGTACTTTTTACATAACTTTACAAATGACTCAGGTCTGCGCGCACACTACTTGGCTTCCTGAGAAGCATGCTGCAGCTAGATCGGCCCGAGGCCATGACAAAGTACAAACTTGTTATTCCCATTTCGGGAATAAAGATATTTGTATTCAGGGAGATAAGCTAGAAGAGTATGGAGGCAGATTACAGTAATCACCTCGCAAGTCCTCTTGTTGCATCTTGCAGAGAAATTTCTCTTTCTCCCTGAACACTTTGTGGCAAGATCAAGATTTCCCGCCAGAGATGTCAGTTCTTGGGAACCCATAAATAGGCAACCCCAAGGATGTGACACAAGAAGACCCAACCCAGCGACCCCAAATCTGCCTCATTGGACGATGCAAGGACATGATGTCCAGCATGGATCCGATGAGAGCTCTGGGGATGCAGGAGGAGGCAGCAGAGACTTCTCTTGTCACT
This sequence comes from Panicum virgatum, assembly GCF_016808335.1. NCBI lineage: Eukaryota > Viridiplantae > Streptophyta > Magnoliopsida > Poales > Poaceae > Panicum > Panicum virgatum. Next base: position 39,468,287 of record NC_053147.1, on the reverse strand, counting down.
CGCAAGTTCTCTTCTAGCATCTTTTGTTGGAAGAAACTACGTAAAATTCAGGAGGACGAGAGCAAGAACACCAAGGAAAAGCCATGGTCGCTATACTTTGGTGCTTTTGGCAAAAGCCTCTCCTCTGCTTTTTATAGCCACAAGGAGACTTGCTGAAGGAGAACTCGTGAATCAATAGTGCACGTTTTACAAACATATTCATGGCAGCATTCACGGATGCAATCAAAGTTGCAATAATACAGATTCTCCAAACAGTAACGTCTCATGTGAGCACTGAATAAAGAGCCGTACATCCCGGGTTTTATTCCTGAAATTATTTCGGGTGCAATCAGTGTGGCGGATTCAATTGTATCATTTTTCTGGGATTTTACCCCAAAAAGAGGTCTTTTCGGATTCTGGATCTGATGAATCCTTGAAATAATCTGAAGGATAAAATCTGATACCACGACTTAAATCTTTAATTCCAATTCTACGCTCGGGGGCTACTCGCAGCAAACAGGATTTTGATTTAAGGCTCGGGGGCTACTGGATATAGGCGTCCGAGATTTATTTTTCAATTTTTTTGGAAAATAGTCTGAAGTGACCCTCAGCCTGATTCTGCGATTCAACCTAAGGCTCGGGGGCTACTCCATATGGAGCGCGAGTACTTCGCGCACCATATATGATCAAGATTTCAGGGCTTGAGCACCTCACAGCCTCGAAGCAAATAGAAGTACTTGAAGGACTACTCGACGTATCTGAAGAAAGGACCAGAAGCAACTAGAAGGATGTTTTGACTACTTGAAGCACTCGAAGATGCCCAGCCAAGTACTCGACGCCTGCAGGACTCGGCTACAAAGAGCTCGGGGGCTTGTCAGACCCGGGATAGCAGGACTGCTTATAGACATAGAATGTTCTAGTGTAAGGGATAGCTCATGGATGTACCTTGCCTCTTTTGTAACTACCCGAATAGGCGTAGAACTAGCTGCAGTACAAAGGAAACTACCCGATTGTGTTGTAGTAGGACTCCAACTGTACTCGGCTAGGACTTACCATGTAACCCTGTCCCCCCGGATATATAAGGGCGGGCAGGGACCCCCTCCAAACAATCATCAACACCTAAGGCAATACAAACCACACAGGACGTAGGGTATTACGTAAACTTGCAGCCCGAACCTGTCTAAATCTTTGTGTTCCTTGTACCATCGAGTTCTAGAGCAGTCGATCCCTACCTACAAACCCTGCTACTAAGGGTATCCCTGAGTAGGCTTGGCGGTAAACACCGACAGTAAGTTCCTTGAAACTTTGTAATTTGTAGGATTTTGTCTGTGTATCGAGTATTTTTCAACTGCTTTGTCTTGACAGAGACACGCTCCTTGAGACAAAAGGGGATACTGAGGACAACTTAGCCCCCAAGTCAGTAGTGGGGAAGAACCCGAGTACTCCTGAGATGAGTGCTCGTGATGCAGAAGACATGGCCGATGCCATGCTTCTGGACTCTCCACTTCCTGATGCTGAGAGGAGTGAAGAAGGGCTCTCGAGGGGCAGTGGAAGTGACAAGCTTCCGGAGGAGAAGGGTGGCGAGAAGCTTCCTGAGGGAGGCGACGCGAAGCAGCCTGAGGACACCCCTACAGGTAAACTTATAAAGCCTTGTACTGAAAAAGTATTTTTCCTTTGCTCTTCATTTGATTAAGTAGCGCTTTTTCCCTCTGGATTCCCAAAATCCTGGGAATACTGTGGGGGTGATTGAAGATGCGCCAAAAAGGGCGAGTTCTGAGGTGCAGGCGAGTGCTTCCCAGGTCTCATCAGGAAGTGTCGTGCCGCAAGAGAAGTTGAAACTTGCGTTCAAGCTGCTGGGGTAAGTAGTCGAATATTTCGAGTACTTGCATTTAGATCGAGTAGTGTATACTGATCTTTTTGTGCTTTTTGGTAGGAGGGACTGGGGCATGAGGGTAGCCAGGCCTAGGATGATACAGAGCTAAATGCTCTGAAAGAGCGAGTAAAGACGCTCTCATCCGAGAAGGCTGCCTTTCAGGAGAAGCTTAAGAAGCTCTCCAAGGCCAAAAAAGGTTAGTCTTTAGCGTACAAGATACAATCGACTAGTTGTTCTGCCTGGTATTTATAAGGTTTTCTTTGAATCGAGTACACAGCTTGCTCTAAATCATCAAAGATTGAGGAAAGCTTGGTATTGGATCTAAAGATTCTTATGTACCGAAATACAGATGAAATTGAAAAGCTCAAGAGGATCAAGGAACACTCTGACCGGGAGGCGGTGACAGTTCTTCAACAGCTCAAGACCTTGTCAAAATCCCGGGACTCGATGCAATAAGAGCTCGTAGAGCTGAGGCAAGTGAGGGATGCTGCTCAAGAAGTGGCAGAAATTATGGAGATCCTAGAAGCGAATGAAGACGAACCGCTCAGTTTGGCGGGGAGGCTTCGTAAAGTACCCAAAAGTTTCGAAAGGTATGTCTCCACAACCACCCGACAATATGTAGGACATGTACTCAGGTTGGTGAAGTCCTACTGGCCACAGACTCCTCTTGATGCACTTGGGAAGGGTGTAAAGGCTGACTGTACTAATGATCAGTTCCGTCAGTATTTGCAAGAAACCTCCATGGTGGCTGATCAGATAGTGGAGACCCTGAACAAGCTCGACTCCCCTTGAACTTTGCTTGTAATTTGTTTTGGCGTGAGGGCCACAAATACTTTTGAACAAATGTTGAATATTTGTGTAATGTCAAGTACTTTCTTTGTGGTAGGATTATGCTAACCTTTGATGTGTTGAGCAATTGTACTCGAAAGTGATGAGTTTTGGCGTTTCCCTTTTTAAGTTTGGCCAGTTCCCAGAGGGCGTCAGCATGCTGGGATGGGTTGGCCATGGCCATGAACAAGTCGACGTTCTCTGACCAGTCTTCGAGATCATCGAAGGGTTCGAAGTTGTCGAGGCTGTTCATGAATTGATCAAAGTCCTGATCGAATGAGGACTCAGAGGTGACAGTTGATTTAGGAGTCTGACTGTGAGCGGGTTTCGGTGAAGGTTTCTGAGGTTTCCTGGAGAAAGATGGTCCCATTCGAACAAACCGGGGGTTTGTCCTTCCAGATCCCCCGCAGATTCCTCCTCCTGGTTTCTGCTTCGTATTCTGCACAGTACCTTCAGCCATCTTAATACAGTCAGCGAGCTTGGAATCTACTTGATCAATCCCTGAGAGTATATCGCCCGCCCGTTCCTGTGGTGGGTTTAATACTTCTGGGTTCTGCTGAGAATTGGATGACCTGAAGGCTGATTCTGCAAGTTTGATGCATCCTTTTATTGATCGTGAGACTCGATCTACCCCATCGAGTAGTTCTGAGTTGCTGATCTTGGGGCGCTTGATTGACTTGAGATTAGTCACGTATTTTCCGTGGGTTTCGGAAAAGTGATGTTTTTCGGAGTCAGAGTTTGTGTCGAACTCGGTTGGCCCGAGAATTCGAGTTGGAGTTGACACGTTTTCTGGGTTATCCGAATTGAGCTTGAGTAGAACTCTTTTTTCGTCGAGATCCGCAGATTTGCGGATGTCGGCGAGTTGGGAGGTGGTTTTCGGTTTAGGCGAGTTGGGCGTGATAAGGTGGCTGGAGAAGCCTCCCGATCCATCAGCCGTGCATGCCCAAGAATTGAAAACAAGGGTTGTGCCCTCGGGCACGTTGTTGGCGCCGCTTGGTCCGGCCATCGAATTCGCCGATGAACTCGCCGAATCCCCTACCTGGCACGCTAGCTGTCGGTGTTTACCGCCAAGCCTGCTCAGGGATACCCTTAGCAGTAAGGTTTGCAGGTAGGGATCGACTTCTCTGTACCTCGATGGTGTAAGGACACAAAGATTTAGACAGGTTCGGGCCGCGAGTTGCGTAATACCCTACATTCTGTGTGGTGGTTTGTATTGCCTTAGGTGTTGATGATTGTTTCGAGGGGGTCCCTGCCCGCCTTATATATCCGGGGGGACAGGGTTACATGGAAAATCCTAGCCGAGTACAGTTGGAGTCCTACTACAACAAGATCGGGTAGTTTCCTTTGTACTACAGCGAGTTCTACGCCTATTCGAGTAGTTACAGGAGAGGTAAGGTATATCCATGAGCTACCCCTTACTCTAGAATATTCTATGCCTATAAGCAGTCCTGCTGCCCCGGGTCTGACACAAAATATCAGAGCCCACAACTCGGAGGCTGGCCCCTCGAGTCCAGCTCCTCTGCCTGTAACACCCGGTTTATAAAAGGACATAAACCGAGCAATCATATACGTGTCAGGATCAAGTCACACGTATATACAACAGAATGAACAGTATATCACAGCACATATCACGTAAAAAGATATAATAAAGCGATTACGAATGTTATTTATTACATTAATGACAAAATGTCTGATACAGAGTATGCGGAAGCGTAAAACATAAACGAAGCCTCTCGGAATCTGGGCACCACAGGGACATCGACTAGGAGACGAACGCCTAGAAGTCCTCGTACTCCTGGTAGCTCCGGGTGAACTCACTCGCGTCGGCAGGAACTGAGCAGCAGCAGAGTATCCCCAAGAGGAAAAAGGGTAGAGTAGGAAAGAGTGAGTACACAACTTGTACTCAACAAGTATAACACAAACTATGAGGCTCTAAGGTTGGCTGACTCAATTGCATTAGCTTTTAAGTCTTGGCAAAATTTTATAAAAGCTATTTACTACAAGTGGATTAATTACCATAAACCCAGTTACATAGTAATTAATCAAAATTAATCATGATACTACTGAGAACCAAACCGCAACCACCAAGGTAACCCCACTAATCAAAAGGAGGATCTGGGCCGCTCATGACCGTGAGCACGGCTAGTATACCAGTTTTACACTCTGCAGAGGTTGCACATCTTTACCCATAAGTCGTGAGCTACGCTAGTTGTTCATCACACTTCCTTAGGTGAGATGGCTAGCAAACTCAGTACGAGGCCTTTACAAAGAATCTTGTTGGTAAGGAGTAACCGCGAGGGTTGGATCGGCGACGAGAACCCGCGGCGGAGCGGAGTCCGTGCTCGAGGATGGGGTGCTGCGGAGGTCCTCCGGGCGCCTGGATCCGTCGAGGAGATGCGCAGAGGTGCTGTGGAGCAGGTACGGGGGTCAGAGGGACCCGAGGGTTGACGGCGGCGAGCAAACGCTCGGAGACAGCCTCACCTGTGGCGGAGGAGGGGTGGTCGATTCTGGCGCGGTCGTGGTGGAGGCCGAGGGCAGCGGGCTCGGGAAGTCTCCTGGGGCTCAGGCGGAGCTCCGGTGCGGGTTATTGGCGGCCGTGGTGAGGTGGGGCAGCGAGTGCATGGCGGCGCAGAGGCGTGGCACGGCGGAACAAGGTGCGACACTAGGGTTAGAGGCGGCTGCGAGAGTGGGGAGATACGGGGCGCAGGGGGTCGCGAAACGTGTTAAAGGAGGGGAAGCCGGGGATTTCGGCGTGCGGGCTGGGATTGACGCGCTGCGCTGGCTCGAGCGCTGAACAGGGCAGGTGGGAGAAGGTCGCGGCGGGGAAGACGGAGGATCTGACAGTGGGACCGAGCTGTCAGCGAGCGAGCGGTAACGGGCGCGCGAGGTCTACGGAGCGTGAGCGAGGGAGGCTGGCAGGTGGGCCGGCCGGGGAGCGGGGTGCGTCGCTTGGTGCCACTGAGAGGTGGGCCTGGCGGGGAAAACACGCGTCCGTTGCGCTGGGTCAGGTTGCGGAAGCGGCTGACTGCTGGGCCAGAAGAGAAGGAGGGGCGCGTGCGTGACACGGCCGGGTTGAGCGCGTGGAAGGAGAGCTGGGCCGCGGCGTTGGCGCTGGCGCTGGCGCTGAGCGGGTGAGGGAGCTGGGTCGTGAGCGTGGAACACGGGAGAGCGCGGGAGGCGGGCCGGAAAGGAATGGAGGCGAGGTCACGGGTCAGGTGCAGGAGGGAACTGGGCCGTGCGGGGAAGGGAGAGAGGAGGAAAAGGCTGGGCCGGCCAACTGGGCTGCTGGGCCGATTTTGGGTGGAGAGAAGGTTTTGGGCTGAGCTGATGCGGGCCTGGGCGGGTTGGGTTGGTTAGGGTGTTGGGCTGTTTTCTTCTTTTCTTTTCCAAACACACTCAAAACTATTTGAATTCAAACTAATTTTGAATTCAAACCCTATGCACTCAACCAATTAAAAATATGCACCAACATGAATGCACAAACATGTTGAACCTAAAATAAATTTTAATTACTTTATGAAGCAAAAATAAATTATAAATGCAAGGCTAAGCAAATTAAATCCTATAAAATTAAATAAAGCCAATTAAATTTATTATTAAATACTGAAATTTAAATTAGTGTGTTACCAATCCTACCCCCTTATAGAAACCGACGTCCTCGTCGGTGAATCCTGGAATTTCACATCCTCTTCGCGCTATCCTTCTTCTCAACAAGCAAGACAGAAGCTCAAGGCATGATAAAGTAGACAGGATAGAGTGGACGGTTTTACCCCCAACGGTCTAACTCATTTTATTAATTAATTAACTTTAACTTAAGACTGATTTTCATTAAACAATTTAAGTACTAAGCTATGCAATCAACCAAAGATCCAAATCAAACATTTGCATAATCACAAACATACAAATTTCACAACTTAGCCGAGTTTAACACACAACTCAACTAACACAACGCGGCGCAGAACGTGCTATCGTGCTTTTGTAAAGGGGTCATTTAGCTTACACCTATGATGGGCAGACGACTTATTTCAGGCTAGAATCTACAGAAACTAATTCTGTAGAGAGAAATCAAGGCAAGGAGAGTAAAAATCTTGGAATTTCAAGGAATATAATAGCAAAATAGTTTCAGCAGACAAGGCTGAGAGAGAACAAGGCTTAAAACTCGACCAGTTCTATCTAGGCTTTCGTTCTACAGTCGATATAGCTCTGATACCACTCTGTAACACCCAGTTTATAAAAGGACATAAACCGAGCAATCTTATATGTGCCAGGATCAAGTCACACGTATATACAACAGAATGAACAGTATATCACAGCACATATCTCGTAAAAAGATATAATAAAGCGAATACGAATGTTATTTATTACATTAATGACAAAATGTTTGATACAGAGTATGCGGAAGCGTAAAACATAAACGAAGCCTCTCGGAAGCTGGGCACCACAGGGACGTCGACTGGGAGATGAACGCCTAGAAGTCCTCGTACTCCTGGTAGCTCCGGGTGAACTCCCTCGCGTCGGCAGGAACTGAGCAGCAGTAGAGTATCCCCAAGACGAAAAAGGGTAGAGTAGGCAAGAGTGAGTACACAACTTGTACTCAACAAGTATAACACAAACTATGAGGCTCTAAGGTTGGCTGACTCAACTGCATTAGCTTTTAAGTCTTGGCAAAATTTTATAAAAGCTATTTACTACAAGTGGATGAATTACCATAAACCCAGTTACATAGTAATTAATCAAAATTAATCATGATACTACTGAGAACCAAACCGAAACCACCAAGGTAACCCCACTAATCTAAAGGAGGATCTGGGCCGCTCATGACCGTGAGCACGGCTAGTATACCAGTTTTACACTCTGCAGAGGTTGCACCTCTTTACCCACAAGTCGTGAGCTACGCTAGTTGTTCATCACACTTCCTTAGGTGAGACGGCTAGGAAACTCACTACGAGGCCTTTACAAAGAATCTCGTTGGTAAGGAGTAACCGCGAGGGTTGGATCGGCGACGAGAACCCGCGGCGGAGCGGAGGCCGTGCTCGCGGACGGGGTGCTGCGGAGGTCCTCCGGACGCCTGGATCCGTCGAGGAGACGCGCAGAGGTGCTGTGGAGCATGTACGGGGGTCAGAGGGACCTGAGGGTCGACGGCGGCGAGCAAACGCTCGGAGACAGCCTCACCTGTGGCGGCGGAGCGGTGGTCGATTCCGGCGTGGTCGTGGCGGAGGCCGAAGGCAGCGGGCTCGGGGAGTCTCCTGGGGCTCAGGCGGAGCTCCGGTGGGGTTTATTGGCGGCCGTGGTGAGGTGGGGCGGCGAGTGCACGGCGGCGCAGAGGCGTGGCATGGCGAAGCAAGGTGCGGCGCTAGGGTTAGAGGCGGCTGCGAGATTGGGGAGATACGGGGCGCAGGGGGTCGCAGAGCGTGTTAAAGGAGGGGAAGCCGGGGATTTCGGCGTGCGGGCCGGGATTGACGCGCTGCGCTGGCTCGAGCGCTGAACAGGGCAGGTGGGAGAAGGTCGCGGCGGGGAAGACGGAGGATCTGACAGTGGGACCGAGCTGGCAGCAAGCGAGCAGTAATGGGCGCGCGAGGTCTGTGGAGCGTGAGCGAGGGAGGCTGGCAGGTGGGCCGGCCGGGGTGCGGGGTGCGTCGCTTGGTGACACTGAGAGGTGGGCCTGGCGGGGAAAACATGCTTCCATTGCGCTGGGTCAGGTTGCGGAAGCGGCTGACTGCTGGGCTAGAAGAGAAGGAGGGGCGCGCGCGTGACGCGGCCGGGTTGAGCGCGCGGAAGGAGAGCTGGGCCGTGGCGTTGGCGCCGGCACTGGCGCTGAGCGGGAGAGGGGGCTGGGTCGTGAGCGTGGAACACGGGAGAGCACGGGAGGCGGGCCGGAAAGGAATGGAGGCGAGGTCACGGGTCAGGTGCGGGAGGGAACTGGGCCGTGCGGGGAAGGGAGAGAGGAGGAAAAGGCTGGGCCGGCCAACTAGGCTGCTGGGCCGATTTTGGGTGGAGAGAAGGTTTTGGGCTGAGCTGATGCGGGCCTGGGCGGGTTGGGTTGGTTAGGGTGTTGTGCTGTTTTCTTCTTTTCTTTCTGGTTTCTCTCCTCTTTTCTTTTCCAAACACACTCAAACCTATTTGAATTCAATCTAAATTTGAATTCATACCCTAAGCACTCAACCAATTAAAAATATGCACCAGCATGAATGCACAAACATGTTGAACCTAAAATAAATTTTAATTACTTTATGAAGCAAAAATAAATTATAAATGCAAGGCTAAGCAAATTAAATACTATAAAATTAAATAAAGCCAATTAATTTTTTTATTAAATACTGAAATTTAAATTAGGGTGTTACACTGCCTCAACAGGGTAGGAAAGCAGCGATCCCTACAGAAGCGTTGCCCTTAGCACCCAAGAGGCAAGCACTCTGCCTTTGAATGCCGCAATCTTTGCCTCGCATTAGGGGCACCTCAGCTGCCACCTAATCCTCCACGCAACCCGGACGACACCCCTCAAGGCTAAAGAAGCAGGATCGCTGTTGGTGTCTCTTATGCTCAATTTGAATAGGTATTCTGCAAGCGCACAGAATCACCGATGTAGCACTTCACCATGGACTATTCTGGGTTATCATGAAAATCCTCAGGGAAGCACTATGGTAAAGTGTGTTGTTGACGGTCTTTAAGTCAGAAATAGAACCGTCAACTCGTGCATTTTTTCATAACATTTCATCACCAAACTTAGTTGTAGAGCTTAATTCTGACAAGTTCCATGAGTTTTGGTGAAATATGATCTGCAGGCACCCACTGGTGAAATATGAGGAAAACACAAGTGAACATAGGGAAAAAGACACAGAAGATCATGTCCTGCGTCTCACTTACAAAAGAGGCCCACATGACAGAGCAAACCGACCAACCAAGTCCCGACACCAACGTACCTGACAAGAGGACCCACTTGTAAGCAACCCAGACGAAGGCGGTGGCAAGAAGCGGCTAAGGGGGGTCAGCTGACCCCACCTGGAAGCCCCGCCAGGAGAATTTTGGTGGGAACGTTGTTCTTATCCACTCCAAGGCGGTGTTCTATGTTTCCATATTTATTGATGGCGGGAACCGACCTCTAACACTATATAAAGGGCCTCCCTCACCCCTCTCAAGATACACCATTCAAGAGTAGTTGTAGTGCCACATTGCAAAGTGCGATGAGCTAGTTCTCTAGTGCTTAGAATAAAGGATGAGAGTGAGGAGTAGTTCGGGAAGCACCGGGCCTGTCAGTGTTCTTCTCCAATCTGTACCTCTACGGATATCGGCTTCTTTCATAGTAAAGTAAGTTGGTATTTGTGATTTCCTGTTCTTGCATAGTACTTATCTTTGAGTGAGATCAGTTGTCTTACTCGTGGTTGCGTCGCTCTGTATTTATACAGAGTGTCGTAGTTTGCTACGGGGTACCAAACGTAGTTAGACTACGGTAGTAATCAATAGCATAGACGTGGTGTCTAGGCTAAGGGTTACCTTCGTTTGCCTTATATCTCACGGTCTGTGAGCTAGTCCACAGGTGGTGACAGCCCTGTTGGTCCTTAGTAGCCCTCCACGTTTGGATATAGCGTAGAGCCGTTGGCCAGAGTCTCCTGACCATTTCAGGGGTAAGCTAGTGCCCAAAGCAATTATCTAGCCCGAGAGATCGACCTTAACTCGTCTAAGTGCTACCTCAGGAATCCTCTCTATCCTCGCTACTTATCTTGGTGTGTCCTTGGACTGACACAGCTAGAAGTTAGTGCACACACGTTCCCTATGGATATGATAACCCTTGAATACTCACGGGTGAAAGCTACAATGGTATCCGTGTGCTTGCAGATTTATTCGCAGTCGTTAAAATACCCTACAAGCTTTCTAGCACCGTTGCCGGGGAACGGTTGCTGTATCTCTCTTTGAACCTAGTTGGTCCTCGTATCTTATCTATTCAAAACAAAAAAACTCTTATCTTTTGTTTTTCCTTATCTTCTATCCTCACCCCTTCTATCATGGAGCAGCCATCGATCCTAAGCTTCTCTGCTCCTAAGGGCGAGCTCTTAGAGCCTCCGCAATCCGAGCGCCCAATTCTTGCATCTAGCTATGAGCTCCGCCCCGACCTTATTGCTATTGTTCAGAAACTGACCTTCTCCGGCTTAGATAGCGAAAACCCTTACCATCATCTGTGGGAGTTTGAGCAAGTGTGTTCATGTCGCACCATCGCAGGCATGTCACACGATACCCTCAAGTGGAAGTTGTTTCCCTTTTCTCTTGTCGAAAGGGCGAAACAATGGTACACGCATACCGTAGGAAGTGTGAACGGAAGCTGGAATGAACTGAGGGACAAGTTTTGTCTTTCATTTTCCCCCCAGTCCCGTATCGTCGCCTTACGAAGGGATATCCTCTACTTTCAGCAGAATGAGAAGGAAACCATAGGTGCGGCCTGGGCTAGGTTTTCACTTCTTCTAATATCTGACCCTAACTTGTCGATATCCGATCATGTGTTGCTTCAACATTTTTACATCGGGCTCGACACGGAATCCACCCTTTACCTTGACATTGCCGCTGGAGGATCCTTTTCTCAAAAGACTCTGTCCGAAGGTAGGGAAATCCTAGATTGTATCACAGAAAACACCTCCTTCGTTGCTAACGCCGGATCCTCCCAAGAAGAACATACGTCAAGCCATGAGGACACTCTAGCAGCCGAATCAGATCTTTCACCTCCCACAACACAAGATTCAGCTCTAGAACCCTCTTCTAAACCACAGGCTCTGGAGGAAGAAGAAATTCAACCTTCAGAGCTCCCTTTCAAGTTCGAGGATGAACTTTTTGATGATTTCGGAAACACCTCGAACTATCTCTACACGAGGAAGCCGCCAGTTCCTATCCCATCCACAGATCCTATAGAAGCCACATTCCTTAGGGAAAATGTCAAGAAGGTAACAGCCATCATGGCCGGCGAATGGCCAAGGGAGACGGAGCTGTCACCGGAAGTTCTCCGGATCAACTCCCTTCTGTCAACCATTCCTTGCACCATAAGAGGAACCCTGGTAGACATCCTCTATAGTCCCACTGTCAGAGCCAACATCATCTCCAGCGAATGCGCGTTCCAACTCTTGGGAAATGAGCTATTGGTACAAACCAACAAAACCTTCCAGACTTCCTCTAGAAAAATTCTAGAAGGAATTGGGATTTTACAGAACGTGACTGTCAAGCACGAAAACGTCGATGTGATCCTTGATTTTCATGTTTTCAATGTCCAAGACTGCGATCTCATGATCGGGCACCCCATTGAGAAATTGCTTATGGATGCCCCGACTCAAGGTAAACTCGATGTCCGCCTAGGGAAGGAAACCTTTTCGGTCCAAATCTCAAGAGCAGCAAACTCTTTGGCCGAACCTTCCCTCGACTCTGAACCGATCATGGAGGTGACGGGAATTCTCCCTTTTGACTCACCAGAATCCCTCCTTCCAAAAGATGCTGAAAAGTTCATCGAGGAGGATGATGATCCCACTGAACCCATAGACATATCCGAGTTCGAGTCTCTCCCTAGACCTCTGATCGAGTTAAAACCTTTACCCACAGGCCTCCGTTATGCTTTCTTGCACGGTGATTATCAGTCTCCCATGATCATTAGCGATAAACTTTCGGAAGAAGAATCAGCGAGACTAATCACCATCCTAGAGAAACATAGAACCGTTCTGGGATATTCCCTCCAAGATCTGAAGGGAATTAGCCCAACTCTTTGTACCCATCGCATTCCCGTGGATCCATCTTTCACACCATCTAGGGAACCTCAAAGGAGGTTAAACAATTCGATGAGGGAAGTCATTAAGAAGGAGGTCCTGAAACTCCTACAAGCCGGGGTTATCTACCCTGTGCCGTATAACGAGTGGGTTAGTCCCGTTCAGGTACTGCCTAAGAAGGGAGGGTTGACAGTTGTCCCCAACGAGAAGAATGAGTTGATCGCTCAAATTCTCCCTACTGGGTGGAGGATGTGCATAGATTATAGGAAACTCAATAAGGCTACAAAGAAGGATCATTTCCCGCTGCCCTTCATTGATGAAATGTTGGAGCGGCTTGCAAATCATTCCTTCTTCTGTTTCCTTGATGGGTATTCCGGTTATCACTGAATTCCCATCCACCTTGATGACCAAAGTAAGACCATGTTCACATGCCCTTATGGAACGTATGCCTATCGTAGGATGTCGTTCGGGTTGTGTAATGCACCCGCTTCGTTCCAAAGGTGCATGATGTCTATTTTCTCAGACATGATTGAGGAGATCATGGAAGTTTTCATGGACGATTTTTCCATCTATGGAAAAACTTTTGATCATTGTCTTGAGAATTTAGATAAGGTCTTACAACGATGCGCGGAGAAAGACTTGGTACTTAATTAGGAAAAGTGTCATTTCATGGTCCGTGAGGGCATTGTCTTAGGGCACTGAGTTTCTGAACGTGGGATAGAGGTGGATCGAGCCAAGATTGAAGTTATAGAAAAGCTTCCACCTCCTGCTAATGTCAAGGGAATCCGTAGCTTTCTAGGCCATGCTGGGTTCTACCGCCGTTTCATCAAAGACTTTTCACACATCGCTAGACCCCTCATGAGCCTCTTAGCTAAGGATGCACCCTTTGACTTTACTGATGAATGCCTTGATGCCTTTCACACTCTCAAGAAGGCACTCATCTCAGCGCCAATCATCCAGCCCCCAGATTGGACGCTCCCCTTTGAAATCATGTGTGATGCTAGTGACTACGCCGTATTGGCCGTCCTCGGCCAAACTAAGGATAGGAAGCATCACGTGATCGCTTATGCTAGCAAGAATTTGATAGGAGCTCAACTAAAATATGCTACCACTGAAAAAGAGCTCCTTGCCGTTGTCTTCGCTATTGACAAGTTTAGATCTTACTTAGTAGGAGCAAAGATTGTTGTTTACACTGATCATGCTGCTTTGAAATATTTGCTCACTAAGAAAGATGCTAAACCTTGCTTGATACATTGGATCCTTCTACTCCAAGAATTTGATATTGAAATAAAAGATAAAAAGGGAGTAGAAAACTCTATTGCAAATCATTTGTCGCGTATGCATTTCACTAACATGCAGGAGCTACCGATAAATGATTTCCTCCACGATGACATGCTCTTGAAGGTAACGGACGTCACACCCTGGTATGCAGATATTGTGAATTTTATGGTTGCAGGGTATGTACCACTAGGGGAAAACAAGATGAAGCTGGTCTACGAAAGTAGACACCACCTGTGGGATGATCCGTACCTCTACAGAGTTTGTGCTGATGTCTTGCTGAGAACATGTGTACCCACAGCCAAAGGAATGAGAATCATTGAGAAATGACATACGGCACCAGATGGGGGACACTATGATGTTTACCGTACTCAGGCCAAGATCTGGCAAAGCGGATTCTTTTGGCCAATCATGTACGAAGACACCAAATACTTCATCCAGAAATGCCGAAGTTGCCAGCACCATGGAGGAATCACTGCAAGAGATGCCATGCCCCTACAGAACAACCTCCAAGTAGAATTATTTGACATTTGGGGAATTGACTTAATGGGACCATTCCCAAAGTCCTATGACAGCGAATACATCCTCGTGGCAGTCGACTATGTGTCAAAGTGGGTAGAAGCAATGACATGCCATGCTGCCGATGACAAGCATGCTCGAAGGATGTTCCACGAAGTCATCTTCCCTCATTTTGGAACACCAAGGATGGTGATAAGTGACGGAGGGTCTCACTTCATTGATAAGACCTTCCGAAACTTCCTGAAAGAGCTTGGTGCAGGGCACGACATTGGAACTCCATATCACCCCCAAACCAATGGTCAAGCAGAAACATCAAATAAACAAATCAAGAACATTCTGCAAAAGATAGTACATGAGATGGGTAAATCATGGAAGACGAAGCTACCCGATGCGCTTTAGGCATTCTGCAAAATATAGTACATAAGATGGGTAAATCATGGAAGACGAAGCTACCCAATGCGCTTTAGGCATATCGGACTGCATACAAAACACCATTGGGCATGTCACCCTATCAGCTAGTATACGGGAAGACATGCCACTTGCCTGTTGAGCTAGAGCACAGGGCACACTAGGCAATCCGGAAATTCAACATGGACTTTAAGAAAGCCGGAATGCTCAGAAAGCAACAACTATCAGAGCTGGAAGAATGGAGGGACAAAGCATACCACAGTGCCAAAATCTTACAAAGAGTAGACAAAGAAGTGGCACGACAAAAGGATCAAGCACAAGGAGTTCAAGCCAGGATAAGGTATTCCTGGGTTAAGATTTTCGGACATGGCAAGCTTCATAGCAAATGGGAAGGACCGTACACCGTCGTCCATGTTGCGTCACATGGAGCAATCACTCTCCAAGATGACGGAGGTAGGACTTTCAAGGTAAATGGCCATCGTCTGAAAATCTTCCTAGAACCCGACAACAAAGAGTATGATGTAATCAACTTCATTGAAGAAACCTGGCCGTAAATAATAATAATAAATAAATAAAAATAAATAAAAAAATTGGCTAGACAACCCTTATCCTCCTAGGTTCCTTTTGTTTTGCTTTGTCCTCTAATAAAATGCAGGCAAAAGAACAAGTGTGTGTGTGTTCGGGGGGGGGGGGGTCGCCTGGCCCCTAGATGGTCTACACAGCACGAAGGTATGCAACCAAAAAGTCTCACACTCCTTTATTCCTGAGTTTGAATGAGTTTTAAAACTGATCATCTAAATCAAGCTCAAATAAAATGAATCAACATGACCCTCTTGCTCTACATACTTTCTGGGGTTGGCTTGCATATGTTTTATTCCTTATTTATCATCTTAATGCTTGTGAACAAATATCTTTAGGATCACATGCTCATCTAAGTAGTTGATGTGTGTGATATGGTTTGATGACATGATCTTCACTCTTAATGCTTAAGTACTTGGGAAATTTTATTTGAAAAAAAACTTGCAAAGCTCCTCTTTGATTTGCCAAAGTCCTACCAGAGCCATATAATGAATTATCTTGAAAACCCTATACATTTGCTGCTTGTCTTTGCATTGAGCATTGTCAAATTGTTGTGACCCTTGAAAGAATTCTTTTCATGCTTTCATGATCAAGATTCACGTGCATACTATATACCCCCTTGCTATGCTTCCATGAGAAGTTAGCATTGTACCACTTTTTACATACCACAAAATAAAAACTCCACATTATGATTGTGGTCTCTCTCTCTCCATCTTTTGTTACAAAAGAGACATGGGCTATAGAAAAAAATGGACACATGAAGGTCCAAGCAAAAAAAAGAAGAAAAAAAAGAAAAAAAAGTTGGACACATGAAGGTCCATGAAAAAAAAGGAGAGAGAGAAAGAAAGATAGTCATGCTCTCAGAAAGAATTTACAAACGGAGAGAGACCACACGAAAGGAGTTTCCATCCACCATATAACATCCACTATATCCATACACGTGCACATCTTGATCTGATGGTATGACTAGTTTTCCTCCTTGGATCCGGTTTTTGACATTGCAATATATGTGATGCAAGTATGCCTTTTCCTTCATACCTACCTTAAGCTCCACATAAGGGCATCATTAGAAGTAGGATGAAGAAAAGGGGCAAGTCAAATGCCTTGGTGAGGACTTATACACCTTGAGTGATCCGAGAGTATGAAATGAGGAGCTAAGCAAGCTTTATTTTTGAAAATTCTTTGAAAAATCACAAACTACTTAACTTGAAGAGTTAAGGTGACTTGATTCATGACCATTCCACTCCTCAACTACCCAAGATGGCATGATAGACACTTCAAAGTTCATAAGTGCAAGGTGAGGTTTGGAATATCTCTCATGCTCGCTTCATAACTTTGGAAGTTATGTTTCACCTTAGTCCTTTCTCCTTCACTCGAGAACGAGCAAAGGCTAAGTGTGGGGGTGTTGTTGACAGTCTTTAAGTCAGAAATAGAACCGTCAACTCGTGCATCTTTTCATAACATTTCATCACCAAACTTAGTTGTGGGGCTTAATTCTGACAAGTTCCACGAGTTTTGGTGAAATATGATCTGCAGGCACCCACAGGTGAAATATGAGGAAAACACAAGTGAACACAGGGAAAAACACACAGAAGATCATGTCCTGCATCTCACTTACAAAAGAGGCCCACATGACAGAGCAAACCAACCAACCAAGCCCGGCACCGATGTACCTGACAAGAGGACCCACTTGTAAGCAACCTAGATGAAGGCGGTGGCGAGAGATGGCTAAGGGGGGTCGGCCGACCCCACCTAGAAGCCCCGCCAGAAGAATTTTGGCGGGAACGTTTTTCTTATCCACTTCAAGGCGGTGCTCTATGTTTCCATATTTATTGATGGCGGGAACCGACCTCTAGCACTATATAAAGGGCCTCCCTCACCCCTCTCAAGATACACCATTAAAGAGTAGGAGTAGTGCCATATTGCAAAGGCAACGCGCTAGTTCTCTAGTGCTTAGAATAAAGGAGGAGAGTAGGGAGTAGTTTGGGAAGCGCCGGGCCTGTCGGTGTTCTTCTCCAAGCTGTACCTCTACGGATATCGGCTTCTTTCATAGTAAAGTAAGTTGGTATTTGTGATTTCCTGTTCTTGCATAGTACTTATCTTTGAGTGAGATCAGTTCTCTTACTCACGGGTGTGTCTCTCTGTATTTATACAGAGTGTCGTAGTTTGCTACGAGGTACCAAACGTATTAGACTATGGTAGTAATCAATAGCATAGACGTGGTGTCTAGACTAAGTGTTACCTTCGTTTGCCTTATATCCCATGGTCTGTGAGGTAGTCCACAGGTGGTGACAAGCCTATTGGTCCTTAGTAGCCCTCCACGTTCGGATATAGTGTAGAGCCGTTGGCCAGAGTCTCCTAACCATTTCAGGGGTAAGCCGGTGCCCGAAGCGAGTATCTAACCCGAGAGATCGACCTTAACTCATCTAAGTGCTACCTTAGGAATCCTCTCTATCCTCGCCACTTATCTTGGTGTGTCGTTGGACTGACGCAACTAGAAGTTAGTGCACACACGTTCCCTGTGGATACGATAACCCTTGAATACTCACGGGTGAAAGCTACAACGGTATCCGTGCGCTTGCGGATTTATTCGCAGTCGTTAAAATACCCAACATGTATCGTACATTGTAGTGACAACCTTTACTGAATATATTGACCGACTAATTCAGCAGAGGTAAGCCAATTAACTTGATAGGATAAATGGCCAGGCTATGACCGTCTGACACACAGGAGACTCTATGCCTTAGAGATGTAGCAGCTGGGAGGACAACAAGCGACAAAGGACACCTGGAACACTCCTAAACTACTGAGCTAGCCTCACTAGAACTAATCTAATCTTCTTCCTTGAAGCCGACAACCTGGAGCTTACTTCGGCGGGCTAAGAGAAGGTCTCAGAATGGGATGAGAAGGGAGTCCAACGTCCTTCGGCAACTACTACTATGAAAGCACCTGAACGTGGTGAACTATATAGGATGGATAAGGCTGTCATCACTTGCCGTCTACCACTGCGGTACCGTGGGGTGGAACGATCTTCCTAGTTAGTACTGAGTCAGTCACCACGTCTACTCTCAGCACTAGGATTTCTCTTGAGGCCTTCGAAAGAAACCCCCCTCAACCTAGAGAACTAACTTGAGTTCACTAGTCCGGGCGAGAAAACCCGTAGACAAGATCCGACAAACAAGTTAGAGAACTTAAACTGAACTAGAGGTAAATTACTTCTGCAGACTAGTACTTGTACTTGAAAAGATAAACGACTTGCGGAAAGTAAAGTTGACTCAAGTAAATAAAGATGATTACTTATATTAACAAAGTCAAAGGAAAAGATACAAGAGCTTATACCGAGCTCCGATGATGACTCTGGATCCCCGAGACAAGCTCGACTCGACTCTAACTCCCAACTACTAATCCTACTCTAGATATGAGAGAGAGAGAACTCCTTTTTGGTGTGTGTATACAAGTGAGGATGGAGGGCCTATTTATAGTAGTTAGAGGTCGCTAACTGACGGGTAGCTGCAAGAACACGCGACGCCTTGCTTGGCTTAGACTTCACGCAAAAGGGGAGCACCGGTGGCTGAAATGTGGTGCCAGGCGGCCTAGCCTAGGCCAGCCGGCCTGGCCCTAGCACCACCTGGCCATCGCCTTCGAGTGGATGTCTCTGATTGCTTCTTGGAGGTCGGTAAGTTGTGTATCGGTCCAGACTCCGTTTTCTTAGGCCGGGCGGCCCGGGGGAGGCCGGGCGGCCCGGGGGAGGCCAGGCGGCCTGCCTCTAGAGCCTGTTGGCCCTACGTTTTGCCGACATTGTAAATTAGCGCTCCACATTACTCCTGGGTTGGGCACCACTGACGTTTGATCATGTAGGCGCTGACTTGTGGGTCTTTTACATGATGCTCAAGAGTGTCCCCAAGAGGAAAAAGAGTAGAGTAGGCAAGAGTGAGTACACAACTTGTACTCAACAAGTATAACACAAACTATGAGGCTCTAAGGTTGGCTGACTGACTGCATTAGCTTTTAAGTCTTGGTAAAATTTTATTAAAGCTATTTACTACAAGTGGATGAATTACCATAAACCCAGTTACATAGTAATTAATCAAAATTAATTAAGAACTACTGAGAACCAAACCGAACCAAGCCACTCGGGGAAACCTGCCTCATCAATGGAAGATAACCCCACTAATTAAAAGGAGGATCTGGGCCGCTCATGACCGTGAGCACGGCTAGTATACCAGTTTTACACTCTGCAGAGGTTGCACATCTTTACCCACAAGTCGTGAGCTACGCTAGTTGTTCATCGCACTTCCTTAGGTGAGATGACTAGCAAACTCACTACAAGGCCGTTACAAAGGACACGTTGGTAAGGTGTAACCGCTAAGGAATCAGGCTCCGCAACGATGGTAACCACCTCGAGGGGTACGCAGACCAAGCCTCATAGCCTGGCCACCATTGAAGCTCACCACCCCCCATGCCCCGTCGGTAAGTTACTCCCAAACCAAAATGACCTAATTAGTAAGCCAAGACCGTCCCATTCCAGTCTTGTGGTAGCGCTGTTGTCCCAAGTTGTCGCTGTATGAACCGGTCCTTATGGAGAGTGGCCAACCAGGCAGTAAGCACCGTGCTGGCCCCCTAAACCATGTTTCTAACAAAACCAATTTTAACGAGACGTGAGCCACTCAAGCCACACAGAGGGCCACTCTCAGAATTAAGTTGCATATACCATTAATCAAATTAATTAAAAAGGACCAAGTGTGTTATAGCGCGGCACCTAGCACAACTAACCAAAATGCAACCCAAAGGATATATATAAAGGATATAAAGTAGCTAGGAAAGTCCTTATAGGCATACAATATTAAAATGCAGTATGAAAATGTAATTAAAAGTGATAG
Organism: Panicum virgatum; assembly: GCF_016808335.1. Classification (NCBI taxonomy): domain Eukaryota; kingdom Viridiplantae; phylum Streptophyta; class Magnoliopsida; order Poales; family Poaceae; genus Panicum; species Panicum virgatum. The sequence goes on along the minus strand of NC_053147.1, from coordinate 39,448,209 downwards.
GTTGTTGATGTTATACTTGCCTTCCTTGTACTCCTCCTGCTGCTGCTCAAACTGGTCGGAAGACGGCTGCTCCTGGTACTAGTACTGGGGCTCCTCAGATGGATCAACGTCTACTCACGATCGCAACGCCAAAACAAGTCCAACTCATACACATACATGCAAACAATAGCAAAAACTAAGAAACAGTACAACAATACATGAAAACAGCAAACAAAACTATGCTAGAACTATTATACGCATTACAATGATCACGTGGACATAAAGAACACCTAAAACGGAGCTAGAACGCGAAAACTAGAGCAAAAACAAGGTCTAGGGGCTTTTCTCCAAGAAAAACTAAGTTTCTGGGGTTTTTCTGCAAAAACCGAGGGCCTAAACATAAATAAAGTATAGACACAGGGTCTAACTAGCAAAAAGAGAAGGTCTGGACTGCGGGTTCGATTTTTGAAAAGGTCAGGGGCCTAAGAGTTAAAATCAGGGCTTAACCGTAAATATTTTTGAATACAGATGGACTGCGGGTTGAATATGGAAAAGTTGAGGGGCTCTTTAACAAAATGGCCAGGGCGAAGGGGTACGGGTGGATTTCAGCCGTTGGATCGAGATCTGAGGGTTCAGGACGAAGGGGTACGCCGATCTAATCTGGGGCGTCCAACCGGGATCGGGCGGTCAAGGGGGTTTGGGCGCGCGGGGTGGCGGTGCGGCTCGCCGGAGCTTTGCTCCGCGGCGGCGCTCCACCGGAGAAAGCCCTCCCGGCGTTCCCGTGGCTGGTTCGGGCCGCGATGTTTGCGCGGGCCACTGGAAGTGGTTGTGCGGGCCAGCAGTGATCGGTGCATGGGTTTCGGGCGGCGAGGCGGAGCTTGCGGCGGTAGGGTCGCCGGAGTGCGCCGAATTGGTGCGCCCGGGGTCAAATTGACCGGAGTTAGGCTCTGGGGTGACCTACGCAACATGGCCAAGCTACCTGGGATACCCTATGGCACAGCAGCAAGTGGAGCGGGGCTCGGCCATGGCGGCGGCGGCGCGGTTAAACTACGACGGGGAAATCTACAAGGAACAGAGGGGGAAAAGTAGGGGAAATGGGCACGACGTGTTTCTCACCCCCGCTAGAAGCTGTGGCCACCCGTAGACGTCGACGAGTGGCAGCGCAGGGTGGTCGTCGAGGTGGAATCGCGGCGACGCAGGGGCGAGTCGATGGCGCTCCTCCACGAAAAATCCCGTGCGCAGCGGGTCCGAGGGCGGAGGAGAAGGGCTCGGAGAGGGTCCTGGTCCCGAGGAGGAGCGGCGGCGATGGCCTACGGTGGCGGAGGTGTTGCGGAATGGCCGGACCACGGCGGCGCAGGGGGTGTTCTGCGCGGCAGAGCACGGCGGAGGTGGTGCGAGGGTTTGGGGCGGCGAAGGTGGTAGGGCGAGGGCGCAAGAGGAAGGCCGGGGCATTTAAAGGAGTGGGAGCCGGGGATTGCGGGGCGTAGCTGAGGAAGTGGATCCCCGGCAGTTTCGCCGGTGATCTCGGGCGCGAGCTGGTGCGGGGAAGAAGGGCCTGACGGGTGGGGTCGGTCTGTCAGGCAGAGGGGGAGCGGGTGACGCGCGCTGTGTGAGAGAGCGCGGCTGCCGTGTGGGGTCCGGGCGTCAGCGGAACGCGAGCGAGCGATCAGGTGAACCAGCGAGCGGACGTGGGAGCTGGCAGGGGGGCTTCCTTGTCAGTGACGAAAAGGGCGAAAGCGGGATGCGCTGCGTCGATCTGCAGCGGCTGACACGCGGGCCCTAGGTGTCAGCGTCAGGACGCGCACGCGCAGGCATGGAGAGAGCGGGAGCTGGGCTGAGCGCGCTGTGGGAACAGGCCGTCCGAGCGGGTTTTGGGCCGGGAGCGGCATGGGTCTGCTGGGCCGCGGGGAAAAGGGAGGGAAAGGGAGCACGGGCTGGGCTCAAGAAGGATTGGGCTGAGCTGGGATGAAGGGTTTTGGGCTGATGGGCTGGTTTTAGGGTTTTCTTGCTTTCCTATTTTCTAATTCCTATTTCAAACACTACTCAAACTAAAACCAAAAGAATTCAAATTTGAACTTGAATTCACTCTAGCACTCAAACAATTAAAACAATGCTCCAGCATGATTGCACAAACAAGTTAAACCTAAAATAAATTTTAATTATTTTATGAAGCAAAAATAAATTATAAATGCAAGGCTAAGCAAATTAAATCCTAGAAAATTACATAAAGCCAATTAAATTTATTATTAAATAGGAAAATTAAATTAGGGTGTTACATCCTGTACCAAGGACGCACACCTGTATGTTGAGGTGTTAGGCCGGCCGGCACGATTGAGGTTGGGCGGCCTAGATTTTCTCCATTTTCGACTATCTTTGGTCTGTGATCTCCTGCATGCACAACTCATCCAAAACTTGTGGAACTTATTAGAATTAAATAAAATATGTATGGAACATAGTGCAAAAGCTCATTTTATTCCCGAGAAGTTGACGGTCAGAACGTGAAATAATGGCCGTCAACACCCTTCACTTTTGTGAAGACGAACAATCGTCATCTCCCTCGATCGAGTTAGAGCCTCTTCTGAATGGCCCAGAATATGTTGTTCTCGACCTTGGTCGAGGTACAACTTTTAACTTTCACGATGATCTCTTGAGATAAAGAATCAATGGGCTAAGGAATCTTGTGAGTCACCGACTCTAGAGTCTAAAGAGAAGGATTCCACGGATGAGCATGGGACCGTCATTTTTTAAATACTATGCTCGTTTAATTTTTCTCCAGAGTTAGGCGCACTTAGAGCCCGGAGCACACACGAGGACTACAACCACCTTAAGGTCCTCTTCTGCAAAACCTTCAGAAGGTTGGTTGTAGATGTATATGTTTATCGTAAACATTGTAATTTTCATGTTGCACTATGGCACTGACGTTGTAGCTAGCTCCAACAATTGGTGGTGAAACAATGACACATCATCAATGATAGCTGCAAGAACCCCTATGGTCAAGATTACGACCATAAACAAAGCACTACCGGGAGATAACCCGGACTATCATTTATTTATTTCCCTATATAATAAAAGCAAGAGCATGTTGTAGGATATAGCTTTCCTTCGGGTATTTTTTTGGTCGCTAACCATTAGGGGTGAAGATCAAAGAGAACGACGGACATGCAACACCTACGAACATAAGCTACACCGACTACGAAACATGGAAACGTCTTGGTGGAGGAATGACTACGAAAGGCGACTTGATCTCCACAAACTTGAGTTTTGTTGCTTAGCAATGCAAACTCCAAGTGTGGGGTGAGATATGTGACTATCCCCAATTGAGTTCTTTTCATACCAATTCTTATCATGGTTTGGAAGTAGTGTTAGCTTTCGCATCTTGCTAAAAAATATCCTGCTTTGGACATTAAACAAAGCCCTTCCGGGAGGTCGCCCGAGGATCGCTAGGTACGTGCTCACGCTTATCTCCCTTCGAATAAAGCTCAAGCATGCTACATGTAACCTTTATCCATTCTTGTATGCTCTGGTTTGAATATGTAGCATGCAACACATTCATAGGCCTTTTAAAATAAGCATGGTGCTTATGTTAAAATACTTTCTTCAATTAAATGAGACATGGACTTAATTTTGATTGATGAACATAGAGTTAATACTTTTATAGACATTGGTTGTGTATGCATGGACTAACCCCTGCAGGAAAGCATCAATTCCAAATGGGTGTGTCATTGGGCGGAATTCAATGGGAAGGTAAGTCAAGGCATTGGATTCGTGTTGCACAACATCATCATGTTGATACAACTAGAATCAAGCCTTGCTTTAGTAAGTATCATGGTGAATAAAGCACCACTATTTGTTTAAACATTTTTGTTTTTGAATAAAGCACCAGGTACAAGAACAAGTGTGGGGAAGATCGCTCAGAGCTTCGACGGACATCTACTCAAGATCTTCCACACTACATGCACAACACCGAATGAACCAGCATGCAAAAGGCCAAGACAAACTAGTAATAGCATTGGTTGGCGGAAGCTCAGGTTTAGTCAACTAGCAGTAGCCCCCGTTTGTTCTCCATCACGACGGTTTGTGCTCCATACCCCTCACTCTCCCCAATCTATGAGTTTAAATGATATCCATGATTAATCACTAAAATTAAACTAAGAGATATCCTCTGGTTGATTGGCTTGCATACATTTTATTCTTCGCTGATCCTGAACTTGTGAATCATATCTTAGGGAACCCATAATTGTTAAGTTGTTGAACAGTGAGATATGGTTTGATGAAAGAATCCTTGCTTTATCTGTTTATATGTCTGGGTAATTTTATAAAAAAGGAAAATCTCCATAGCTTTACAACTCCACGTGTCTGTCCTACCAGAGCCATATGTCAACCTTCATGATACAAACTTTATACATATGCGCCTTGTTGTTGCATCGAGCTTCATAATATTTTGTGACCCTAGTGAGATACATTTTATATTTCCTTTATCAAGATCACGTACTTGCCACATGCTAAACTTCTACACTAGAAGTTAGCTATTTAATTCCATCCATTCTACAAAATAAAACTCCATGAAAATGATCTCTCTCTCTCCATATTATCCCTCAAAAGAGGCATGGGCTATATTAAAAAAAGAGAGAAAAGATGGCATGCCAAAGAAGCATGGCCCACAGTGAGAAAGAGAGAAAAGGTGGCGTGCCAAAGAAGCATGACCCAAAAAAAGGGAAAAAATGGACACATGAATGTCCAAGAAAAAAAAGGAATAATATAGCCATGTCCTCATGTCATTCAAATAAAGGAGAGAGGGTTTCATGCAAGGAGTCTTTTATTTTGATCATCCACCATCCATTTTGCATACATGTGCACAATCTAGATCAGCTTTTAATTTGTCATCTCCATGGATCCATTATTTGATTTTGCAACATGTGACACATGTGCATACTTCCTTTTTACCTACCATGAGCTCCACATAAGCTATCATTAGAAGTAGCACGAAAAGAAGCAATGCCTTGGTGAGGATATATACACATTGAGTGTCATCAGAGATCCTATGGAGAAGTAAAGCTATGGTTGGTATTTGAAAAATATTTTCGAAACCCCCAATCATATGGCAGGAAAGTGGAGGAGACTGAAGTCAGCACCGTTCCACTCTTCAACTTCCGAAACATTTTATGGTAGACATATCAAAATTCACAGGTAAAGGTGAAGCTTAGAATAATATGTATGCAGGTGTCATATCATATGGGAGCCGGGTCCGGCTTAGTCCTAGCATTTTACTTGGGACTATGTCAGACCCGGGGCCACAGGATACCCGATGTGGCACAGATCAATACCATGTACAGGATAGAGCATGCCTTGTACTCGTGGGTCATGTAACTAGTCGTGTTGGCTTTAGAACTAGTCAAGGGAATAAGAGCCACCTGAGTAGTATTTGGATAAGTCCTTAGGCCTTCACCGTCTTAGGGTTTCCATGTAACCCTACTCCCTCGGTCTATATAAGGGCGTGTAGGGACCCCTCTCATTCATTTTGAATACCTCATAGCGCATAGAGACTTCCTCTCTATGCATACCCGAAGCAATACAAGCCACATAGGACATAGGGTATTACGCAACATCTATGGCTCGAACATGTCTAAACCCATGTGTTGCTTGTACCATCGTGTTCTTGATCTCGGTGACCCCCCATGATCATCTCTGACAGCTGGCGCCCACCATGGGGTAGGTCTCCGACGATCCGCCGACGAACTCGATGGCCATTTTCAAGTTCCCCATCACCATGGCCGAAGAAGGTACAACTTCCATCTTCGGTTCATGGGTTTGTGTGGCTGATGCCCCGGGAGGCTTTAGCAGCCACCTGGATGCCCAGAGATTGATCAACCCAGCATTACTAATAGCGCTGCCAGAATCTCCAATCAGATACGGAAGTTATCCGTTGATCAAGAGATCCAATCTGAGAGTTTTTTCAATCTTGAAAAAGACTAAAAAATTTATCATAATTCGATTGCCACCAAAAAAGGGAAGGCATCGATGCTCGATGAGACCTTAGAGGATGAACCAATATCTCTCATAGATCATCATATGGGTCTCACGATTGCGTCTACCTCTCAAGGCAACTTCATCTATTGGAAGGGTTTAGAAACCCCATAACTACTCGGATTGGATGCACACCTCATAGCATACATTCCAGACCTCCCAAACTAGGAAGGGAATCAACTCTCCCCTATTCAAGAGGAGGGATCCGGATTCATAGTGCCAGTCATGGACTACTCTGATGAATCCTACACTGACCGCCATGTTTACGTGGCAGATGCTGCCAATGGCAGAAGGGACAATGAACCCCCAGACTGCATCTTAGCAGATGAACTCACTGCAAACACTGGTAACAAAAATGACGCCGAGCGTGATGCAAGACGCAAAAGAAACCGCATGCGTGAACAAAGAAGTTCAGATGCGCGGCAGCGCCAGCATCATCGACCTCAACACAATCACAAGAAGAGTTCGAGTGCGCTGCTGAACAGGGTTTTCGCTCCCCATTGGCCAACATTATGCATGCCGCAAGGCTCCTGGATCATGTAAATGATCTAGTAGTCCATCAAACATCAATCTGTTGCAACATGCTGCATTACAACTCAATGATAAAGAGAAGATGCCATCTCTATCAAAATGCCACGACTGCGCAAGGTCCATTCGAACTCCAGGAGTAAGACGAAGAAGGAAGGAAGGAGAAGCCCAGAACAACTAGGACAAGCAACCCACCGCTCCTGTCCAAGGCGCACCCCCACCAACTCCGGCCAATTCTGCAACCGACGGAGGAGGGAATAACGACTTCGACCACCACCCAGAGGTAATTATCAATGCCTACAAGGTGCCCCTTCTGTTGAACTTTGCAATTGTGCAGTAGCAGGGTACGACACCAGGCAGATCATCAACGCCCGGCAAGATGCACGTGCCCTCCAGGAAGGCTTCAAGGCTCCATCTGATGCCTATCACTTCCCAGCATTCAGGTGGGAGTTCAGCCTCTATGTCTACCTGGAAGGTTGTTGACGGTCATTAACGACCAATTTTGACTGTCAACTCCTGCACAAAAGGGAACCACAAAGTGGAATAAATGCTAGCATAGGGTTTATTTATTAACAAATTCCAAAATATGGTGCTTGAGAATGTGTGCAGGTGGTTTTGAACTAATTTCACAGGTTTCAAGTACACTTTGGCCCGACATAAATTGTAGAAATTATCAGAGCACCGATTCAACCTGCTGGACCAAGTGTAGACCAAGAACCCAGTTCAGACCACTCAAGACAGGCCAAGCCCAACAGGGTTAAGACAAGGAGGCCCAGGACAGCCTGCTGGACGAAGCTGGGGGTGGTTGGCCCACCTGGCAGGTCGACCGACATACTGGTCGGCCGACCAGGCCCATGGGCCCCACCGCCTCAGTTTCGACATGTGGCGCCTCCCTACTAGTTGCTTAAGTCAGTTCCAGGTGCTTCAGCCCGTGGCGCCCTCCTATAAATACAAGGGGAGGGGGTAGAGGAATGGACACACACACATCACACCCTCTCAACTCACCGTTCTCACTTGGAGCTTGAGGCCTTCATCCTAGATGCTTAGGTAGACTAGGAGGTGTAGAGGAAGAGGGGGAGAGTGAGGAGGAGTCGGGGGAAGTGCCGGGTCTATCGGCACTCTTCTCTGCTTGTACCTCGACGAATGCTTATTTGGTTGTAAGTGTTCGAGACTTTCTTTGTTTGTTTATTTGGAATTAGAGTTTAGATCGCAAGTTATCATCTCTTCCTTATATTAGTTGATGTGTATGCTAGCGAGTAGCATTTGATATTAGCTTAAGACCCCAGATAGAAAAGGGTAGTCTTGGCCAGGGCTAAGGTTAGTAAGGAAAGGCGTAGACGTGGTGTCTTGGCTGGACTATACCACTCAGTTGTCTAATAGTCCCACGGTTTGTAGAGGTAGCCGGCAGGTGGTGACAGCCCTGTTCAAGCCTTTTAGTAATTCTCCACGTTCGGATATCAGATAGAGCACATATTGGAACTACCAGTTTGTATAAGTCGGTCGATACCTTTAGCTCGAAGTATAACGGCGACGTGATCTCTTCTTCTATGCATAGATTCTAGATATAGAAAGTCCTCTCTTCTGTCTTCTCCACACTGGCACGTGTGTCCTTGGATGAGTCTGAACCTGTAGATAGCGTACTCACATTTCTCAGTGGATACGATACCTTGGAATACTCTTGGGTGAAAGCTACAGCGGTATCCGTGTGCTTGCGGATTTTATTCGTGACATTGCAAAATACCAACAAGCTTTCTGGCGCCGTTGCCGGGGAACGGTAGCTACATTATCTACGGACTCAGTCGTCCTCGTATATTTTTTTTCTTTTTCCTTGATTCTACCTCAACCCCCGCTACCCATGGAGCAGCTATCCCTTTTATAGCTCTCTTCACCCTAGAGCGAGTTCTACGAGCCAGCACCCTCTGCTGACCCAATTCTTTCTACTAGCTATGAACTCGACTCAGGCTACATAGCCTTTGTTTAGGAAAATTCCTTTTCAGGAAGGGATTGTGAAAATCCCTACCATCATCTGCGCGAGTTTGAGCAAGTATGTTCATGCAAGAAAATTTCAGGCATGACACACGAAACTCTTAAATGGAAATTGTTTCCTTTTTCACTTTCGGGAGAAGCGAAGCAATGGTACATTCGTGTCGTAGGCGATGTGAATGGAAGTTGGATTGAACTTCGGGACAGATTCTGTTCTGTATTCTTTCCGCTTTCACGAATATGCGCCTTACGAACGGAAATTTTAACTTTCTGTCAGAATGATAAGGAATCAATCGGTGTAGCTTGGGCTAGATTTACCTTATTGGTAAAATCAGGCCCAGACTTGTTATTACCCGAGCATTTATTGCTCCAGCATTTTTATGCTGGTCTGGACAAGGAGTCTGCACACCATCTCGATCTTACCTCTGGAGGATCTTTCGCTCATCTCACCCCAACCGAAAGTAGGGAAGTCCTCGACAAAATCTTAGACAGAACCACTTTCATTTGTATCCACGAGCCAGTCCCCACAGAGCCCGAGATGCGTCAAGCGGAGCCTTCAGAAATCGAATCGGAATCCCCTGAAAGCCAATCAGTAGATTCGATCTATGAGACCACCCCTGAACATAAATCCGAAACATCGGAGGAAGAAGACCCTCTACCTCCAGAATTTCTCCGAAGTATCGAGCCAGATGTCTTTGAAGATTTCGGCAACACCTCAAGATACTTCTGCCAGAAGCGACCACCAAGCCCTGTCACTCCTACGGATCCCTTACAGGAGAATTTTCTTCGGGAGGCAGTTCAAGAGTTGACAACATTGATCAGCAACAAATGGCTACAGGAAGGAGAGTCATCCATATCTCCGATTTATCTAAACTCTCCCTCCACATCATTCCGTTGCTGTCTTGTAACACCCGGTTTATAAAAGGACATAAACCGAGCAATCATATACGTGCCAGGATCAAGTCACACGTATATACAACAGAATGAACAGTATATCACAGCACATATCACATAAAAGATATAATAAAGCGAATACGAATGTTATTTATTACAATAATGACAAAATGTCTGATACAAAGTATGCGGAAGCATAAAACATATACGATAACTCTCGTCGGAACCTAAGCACAGCGCCACATGGACGTCGACTGGGAGACGAACGCCTAGAAGTCCTCGTAGTCCTGGTAGCGCTGAGTGAACTCCCTCGCGTCCGCAGCAACTGAGCAGCAGTAGAGTATCCCCAAGAGGAAAAAGAGTAGAGTAGGCAAGAGTGAGTACACAACTTATACTCAACAAGTATAACACAAACTATGAGGCTCTAAGGTTGGCTGACTCAACTGCATTAGCTTTTAATCTTGGCGAAATTTTATTAAAGCTAATTACTACAAGTTGATGAATTACCATAAACCCAGTTACATAGTAATTAATTAAAATTTATCATGTTACTACTGAGAACCATACCAAACCAACCACCTGGGGAAACCCTCCTAACCAAAGGAAGCTAACCCCACTAATCAAAAGGAGGATCTGGGCCTCTCACGACCATGAGCACGGCTAGTATACCAGTTTTACACTCTGCAGAGGTTGCACATCTTTACCCACAAGTCGTGAGCTGCGCTAGTTGTTCATCACACTTCCTTAGGTGAGATGACTAGCAAACTCACTACGAGGCCGTTACAAAGAATCTCGTTGTTAAGGCGTGACCGCGAAGAGTTAGATCGGCGACGATGGGGCCCACCTCCGGGGGTACAAGCACAGGAGCACAGCCCCAAGCATAGACCAAGCCGGAGGAGCAGGGACCATTGAAGCTTACCACCCTTTGCCCCGCAAGTAAGTTACTCCAAACCAAAAAGACCTAATTAGTAAGCCAAGACCGTCCCATTCCAGTCTTGTGGTAGCGCTGTTGTCCCAAGTTGTCGCTCTATGAACCGGTCCTTATGGAGAGTGGCCAACCAAGCACTAAGCACCGTGCTGGCCCCCTAAACCATGTTTCTAACAAAAACTAATTTTAAAGAGACGTGAGCCCCTCAAACGGGCCACTCTCAGAATTAAGTTGCATATACCATTAATCAAATTAATTAAAAAGGACCAAGTGTGTTATAGCACAGCAACCTAGCAGAACTAACCAAAATGCAACCCAAAGGATATATATAAAGGATATAAAGTGGCTAGGAAAGCCCTTATAGGCATACAGTATTAAAATGCAGTATGAAATTGTAATTAAAGGTGATAGGTGGTGTTCATGTTATATTTGCCTTCCTCAAACTGCTCCTGCTCAAACTGATCTGAAGATGGATGCTGCTCCGAGTACTAGTACTGGGGCTCCTCAGATGGATCAACGTCTACTCACGAACACATGGCCAAAAACAATACACAACATAAACATACATGCAAACAAAGTCTAACACTAAGAAACAGTACAACAATACAAAAAAACAGCAAACAAAACTAAGCTAGAACTATTCTACGCGTTACAACAATCACGTGGACATAAAGAACGCCTAAAACGGAGTTAGAACACGAAAACTAGGCCTAAAACAAGATCCAGGGGCTTAACTGTAAGAAAAACAGAGTTTCTGGGGGTTTTTTACAAAAACCGAGGACCTAAACATAAATAAACCTTAGATCTAGGGTCTAACGCGCAAAAGGACAGGGCTGGATGGCGGGTTTTATTTTAAAGAAACTCAGGGGGGTTCGTGTAAATATATGGGCCGATCTGTAAATATTTTTGAACATCTGTGGACTGCGGGTTGATTACAAGGAAATGGAGGGGCTCATATGGAAAACTGACGGCGCTGACCAGTATCCTATCTGTTTGACTTGGCTGGCTCGATTTGGGATTGTTGGATCCAGATCGGGCGGTCCAGAGCGTGGGGGCGTGCTGGCGGCGGCGCGAGATCACCTGAACAGGGGTTCTGCGGCGGCGCTGCGCCGGAGGTGGCCATTCTCGGTCCTCTGGGCTGGGTTTGGAGTGGCAAAAAGGGCTAGGGGGCTCAGTGCGGCACGCGTAACCCACCTGGGGTCACAGCGGGGTTCACCGGGGGCGCGGAGCAGCGGCACGGCTGCGGGGCGGATCTGCGGCGGCGGGTTCGCTGGCGAGCACGTGCAGGACGCTCTGGTGTTCAGATCCTAGCGCAAAGGGGCTGGTGTACGTGCTCCAGGCCAACGCAACCCAAACAAGGATCGCGAGATGCTGTGCCGTGCTGCAGCGGTGTCCGCCACGGCGGATCCGCGGTGAGGATCGCCGGTGACTGGCGTCCAGCTACTGGAGTGGCTTACATGCCTAGGTAACGGGCGCATAAGGTAGAGGGGTGCTACGGGTGCTCACCGAGGGTTGTATTGGACGGATGCGTGGCGCAGGATCGTCGACGGTGAGGTCGAGCGGCAGGTCGCGGCGGCGCTCGTGGAGGAGGCGATGCAGAGGGAGCCCGGGCGTCTGGACTCCTCCGATCGACGTGCGGTGCTCCTTCGTAGAAGCTACGGGGTTCAGGGCGGCCGGAGCACCAATGGCGGCGAAAGATTTCGACGGCGGAGGTGCTCATCGGCGGCGGGTCTCTGGCGATTCGGGCGCTGCAGAGGTTGGAGCTGAGGGCAGCGGGCTTGGTGAGGCTCCTGGAGTCAAAGCGAGGCCAAGGCGGTGCTTTGCAGGGGCCGGAAGGCGGTGGCGCATCGGGTTCACGGTGGTGCGGCGGACCTCTGAGCTGCGGAGCGAGCGGGGGCGGTGGCGCTAGGGTTTTGGGCGGAGATTGCGAGGTGTGGTGCCGGGGGGGTCGCGGATGCGTTTAAAGGGGAAAGCCAGGGATCTCGGGGAGGCGCGCCCAGGGAAAGGCCGACGAGAATCACGGCCGTGATCGCGGGCGGGCGTTGCGCGGAGGCTGGAGGAGCGGGATGACAGGTGGGGTCGGGGGCGCAGCGAGACAGGGGCGAGCGCTCTGCGGGCGCGAGGTGCCGGGTTGGCTGACTGGTGGGCCCGGCTGGAGCGGTGTGTAACACCCGGTTTATAAAAGGACATAAACCGAGCAATCATATACGTGCCAGGATCAAGTCACACGTATATACAACAGAATGAACAATATATCACAGCACATATCACGTAAAAAGATATAATAAAGCGAGTACGAAAGTTATTTATTATATTAATGACATAAATGTCTGATACAGCGGAAGCGAAGTACAAATACGATAAAAACTCTCCGAAGCTGAGCAGGGCGCCACAGGGACGTCGACTGGGAGATGAATGCCTAGAAGTCCTCATAGTCCTGGTAGCGCTGAGCGAACTCCCTCACGTCGGCAGGAACTGAGCAGCAGTAGAGTATCCAAGAGGAAAAAGTAGAGAAGAGGCAAGAGTGAGTACACAACTTGTACTCAACAAGTATAACACAAACTATGAGGCTCTAAGGTTGGCTGACTCAACTGCATTAGCTTTTAAGTGTTGGCAAAATTTTATTAAAGCTATTTACTACGAGTTGATGATTTACCATTAACCCAGTTACATAGTAATTAATCAGAATTAATTAACAAACTACTGAGAACCAAACTGAACCAAGCCACCCGGGGAAACCTGCCTCGTCGAAGGAAGATAACCCCACTAATCAAAAGGAGGATCTGGGCCGCTCATGACCGTGAGCACGGCTAGTATACCAGTTTTACACTCTGCAGAGGTTGCACATCTTTACCCACAAGTTGTGAGCTACGCCAGTTGTTCATCACACTTCCTTAGGTGATATGGCTAGCAAACTCACTACGAGGCCGTTACAAAGAATCTCGTTGGTAAGGCGTAACCGCGAAGAGTTGGATCGGCGACGATGGGGCCCACCTCACGGGGGTACAAGCACAGATGCGCAAACCAAGCACAGACCAAGCCGAAGGAGCAGGGACCATTGAAGCTTACCACCCTTTGCCCCGCAGGTAAGTTACTCCAGACCAAAAACACCTAATTAGTAAGCCAAGACCGTCCCATTCCAGTCTTGTGGTAGCGCTGTTGTCCCAGGTTGTCGCTCTATGTACCGGTCCTTATGGAGAGTGGCCAACCAAGCACTAAGCACCGTGCTGGCCCCCTAAACCATGTTTCTAACAAAACCAATTTTTAACGAGACGTGAGCCACTCAAGCCAACACAGAGGGCCACTCTCAGAATTAAGTTGCATAAACCATTAATCAAATTAATTAAAAAGGACCAAGTGAGTTATAGTGCGGCACCTAGCACAACTAACCAAAATGCAACCCAAAGGATATATGTAAAGGATATAAAGTGGCTAGGAAAGTCCTTATAGGCATACAATATTAAAATGCAGTATGAAATTGTAATTAAAGGTGATAGGTTGTTCATGTTATACTTGCCTTCCTCGTACTGCTCCTGCTGCTACTCAAACTAGTCGGAAGACGGCTGCTCCGGGTACTGGTACTGGGCTCCTCCGGTAGCTCAACGTCTACTCACGAACACATGGCCAAATCAAGGCACACAATAAGCATACAAGCAAACACTAACAAAAGCTAAGAAACAGTACATCAATACATAAAAATAGCACACTAAACTAGTCTAAAACTATTCAACGCGTTACAACGATCGCGTGGACATAAAGAACGCTTAAAACAGAGCTAAAATGCATAATCTAGGCTAAAAACAAGCTCCAGGGTGATGAGCCCATGGCTCCTCAAATTATTCATGCATGCAAGTCCGGTATTATATCAAATATGATAACCGGTGTTCCTTTGGATTTATCTCGTCTCAAATTTGGAGCTATTAATTTTGATGAGAAGTATAGCAAGAATATGGACAAAATTACTAGAGCTGATCTATCATCAAATATAATTTTTAGTGGAGTTAATTGTCACAAGAAAAGAGAAGAAAAGAAGGAGAGGAAATATATTTTTATTGGGGCTATGCAAGTGTACGTTGATGATGAGCTACCAATTTAATTATGAGCAACAGCTTTGTCCTTACTAGAAGAAGAACGTGACAGGCAAAGCTTCTGGAATAATTAATACGTGTCCGGGTTAGTTACGTGATAGTCAAAATGCTTTGTTAGATATGTCAAGTTGGAGTCAACTGTCCATTATAATATTTTAATGTCTGGTCTCGTTAGTTTGGGTCCTGGTCACGTTGTTTAGTGGGTCATGGGCCTCGAATCAGGAGTCCATGTGTTGAGTCCTACGCCTGCGTGCGAATAAAGGGCTGTTAATCAGCCGTGTATGAGAGAGATTAGATTGGATTTTATTTGTGTCTCTTGTCTAGGGTTTCTCCTACGAACAGCGAGACGCCATCCGATCTCATCTACCTTGCCGATTCTTCTGGATCGTGATTGGGGGCGTGATTAGGATTGTTTCCTGGGTTCGCTGCTCCGGATTCTTCAGTGGATCCCCATCTTCTGATCGTGGTTCATCGTGGCCGCGGGTGGAAGTTTCTTCTAGGGTTTCGGATTGCAACTACTGTAAGCCGATCCCCTATTTTTGCTACTGCTTGTGTTGGTAATTACTCAAGGAACTGGTTTGTATCTTGTCATATATATTTATCTTGCCTTTGCGCCAAGATTCCTTTGGAGGCTGCTGTGTATTTTTATTTCTGCTTGTGATTGCCCTTACGTACAAGTATATAAGCTGCTAGTGAGGTTGATGGTTTGGAGCTACAGCTGAAAGGACTGCACCGTTATTTTCTAAGCACTATATTTCCAGCAAACAAATATATTATTTTAGTGCTAGAGATTGTCGATAGCCCTTTTGTTCCAGCTGTTGGCTACTTATATAAAAATATTCAGAGAAGCTCTTTCTCGTTAATTGGTACCGTGAAAGATTGGGACAAATTTTCGGGCATCGTAGGCGTGTCTTTATCAGTTGGTATTCAGAGACAGGTTGTTCACGGTACTTTTGAAATTATTGCTATTGATCTGTGATGGATCAACTTTATTTGCTCGATGAGATGAAATTTATGCCACAGCTATCTCTCGCAACAAGTCCTAGTGAATACTTTGCTTGGCAAGATGCCATGGAGAATTTCTTTGCGGGCCGTGGTTTTAGCTCAGTTGTCAAGATGTATTATGCCGAAGAGACATTTGATAAAGATGTTTTGCAATGGTGGCTTGATGTGGATGACCCTTGTCGGACATGGGAAGATATGAAGTTTTTGCTCCGACAACGATTTGTTTATTCATCTGACGCCATTAAAAAGGTTGCTGCAGCTGTTACCCAAAAAGCTTTTGCTACCATGTCACTTATTAGCTCGAATGCAATACAAAATGAAGATTCTCAGTTGTTGCAGAAGATTGAAGTGCCTGTGGTCGAAGCACCAGTTGTATATGAGAGTGATGATTTTTCTTTGGCATCCGGACTACATTCTAGTGCTTCTTCTTGTGATACTCATTCTGACAATGAAATTGATGATACTAATGATGTCTCCGATGGGCTCTCTATGATGGCGCAGGAAGCACATATTGATAGTACTGCAATTATGGTGAAGGGGCAGCGTTCCAATATATTTCAGTCTGAATGCAAAATTCAAGATAAGGTATGCAAGCTCATTATCAATGGTGGTAGCTCTACAAATGTTGTTAGTTCAGATTTAGTACACGCATTGTCCCTATCTACGCGGAGGCTTTCAAAACCGTGTTATGTGCAGTGGATGAACCAAAGTGGTACACTGAAAATTACTCACAAGGCTCGAATAAAATTTTCAGTGGGAAATTATGTTGACTCCGTGGACTGTGATGTGGCACCAATGAGTGCATGCCATTTATTGCTTGGCAGACCATGGCAGTTTGATCTTGATGCGACACATAAAGGCCGTTGCAACTATTATTCATTTGTGCATAAAGGTGTGCATCATATTCTAAAGCCAATGAAGGAAAGTGATATTAAGGCCCATGTTTTTGCTGGTGCAACAAGGAAGAAATCTGGTGTACACAGTACCTCAAAGTCGAGGACGGCTTTGTTTCAAGAGGGAGAGAATGATATGGATATGAGTTCCCTGATTATTGCTTCGTCTTCACATGACAATTCATCTGCTCTAAAGAATGTTAAGATGCAGGTTGCTTCAGCTGATAATGAACCATTGAGTGAACTCTCAAAGCCAGGAACAGTTCTATTTGAAGCTGACAATGATGCTGTGGCAGTCAGGCCTATAATTGCGTCTTCAGAAAATTTCTGTACTCCTCAGAATATTTTGGGCAGTGATGTTTTGATTCCTCATATGAATCAGCTGGAATCTAATGTTATTGGTACAAAGGATAAGATCAAAGTTCTTGCAAAAGAAGCTCCTAAATATATTCCAAAGCCGAGGACGGCTTTGTTTCAAGGGAGCGAGGATGATGAGCCCATGGCTCCTCAAATTATTCATGCCTGCAAGTCCGGTATTATATCAAATATGATAACTGGTGTTCCGTTGGATTTATCTCGTCTCAAATTTGGAGCTATTAATTTTGATGAGAAGTATAGCAAGAATATGGACAAAATTACTAGAGCTGATCTATCATCAAATATAATTTGTAGTGGAGTTAATTGTCACAAGAAAAGAGAAGAAAAGAAGGAGAGGAAATATATTTTTATTGGGGCTATGCAAGTGTACATTGATGATGAGCTACCAATTTAATTATGAGCAACAGCTTTGTCCTTACTAGAAGAAGAACGTGACAGGCAAAGCTTCTGGAATAATTAATACGTGTCCAGGTTAGTTACGTGATAGTCAAAATGCTTTGTTAGATATGTCAAGTTGGAGTCAACTATCCATTATAATATTTTAATGTCTGGTCTCGTTAGTTTGGGTCCTGGTCACGTTGTTTAGTGGGTCATGGGCCTCGGATCAGGAGTCCATGTGTTAGAGTCCTACGCCTGCGTGCGTATAAAGGGCTGTTAATCAGCCGTGTATGAGAGAGATTAGATTGGATTTTATTTGTGTCTCTTGTCTAGGGTTTCTCCTACGAACAGCGAGACGCCGTCCGATCTCATCTACCTTGCCGATTCTTCTGGATCGTGATTGGGAGCGTGATCAGGATTGTTTCCTGGGTGCGCTGCTCCGGATTCTTCAGTGGATCCCCATCTTCTGATCGTGGTTCATCGTGGCCGCGGGTGGAAGTTTCTTCTAGGGTTTCGGATTGCAACTACTGTAAGCCGATCCCCTATTATTGCTACTGCTTGTGTTGGTAATTACTCAAGGAACTGGTTTGCATCTTGTCATATATATTTATCTTGCCTTTGCGCCAAGATTCCTTTGGAGGCTGCCATGTATTTTAATTTCTGCTTGTGATTGCCCTTACGTACAAGTATATAAGCTGCTAGTGAGGTTGATGGTTTGGAGCTACAGCTGAAAGGACTACACCGTTATTTTCTAAGCACTATATTTCCAGCAAACAAATATATTATTTTAGTGCTAGAGATTGTCGATAGCCCTTTTGTTCCAGCTGTTGGCTACTTATATAAAAATATTCAGAGAAGCTCTTTCTCGTTAATTGGTACCGTGAAAGATTGGGACAAATTTTCGGTCATCGTAGGCGTGTCCTTATCACAGGGACTTATCTGCGAGAAAAACTAAGTTTCTGGGGCTTTTCTGCAAAAACCGAGGGTCTAAACGTAATTAACCATTAGAGCCATGGGCTAGCGCGCAAAAAGACCTGGGGCGACAGCTAGGTGGACCGCGGGTTAAAACTGGAAAACCTCGGGGGCTTAGGTGTAAAGATTAGGACCTGGATAGAAATATCTTTACACAGACATGGACCGCGGGTTAATTGCAAGGAAGTTGGAGGGCTCTTTAGCAAAAATGCCAGGGCGAACCGGTATATTTAGATCTGAGCCGTTAGATCGCGATCACACGGCTCGGGTTTGATGTGGTCTAGATCTAATCGGGGCCGTTGCCTACAGATCGGGTGGCCCAGGGTGAAGGGAGCGCAGGGCGGCGGCGGAAGGTCGCCGGAGCAGAGCTCCGCGGCGGGGGCAGCACCGGCGTTGGCCAAATTGGCGCCCCAGTGGTCCGTTCGCGCTGCGATTTGGCCGTGGGGCACGAGAGCGGCATGCGTAATCCACTGGAGTGGATGGCGCGGTGCTAGGGGGTGGAGCAGAGTGCACGGCGTGGAGGCGGCTCGGCGTGGCGGCACGTCGCCAGCGGGAGCGTGTTCGTGCCACGAAGGTGGCCTACGGGCTAAACCGTCTAATGCAACAGAGAGGGGAGGTGGGGGTGTGGCTCACCGAGGCTCGAATCGAGCGTGGGGGTCGTGCAGGGGGTCCAGTGGCGAAGACCGATGGTGAGGTCGATGCGGGCTCGTGGAGGAGGCGATGCAGAGGGTCCTTGGGAGTCCTGGGCTTCACGGATCGACGCGCGGGGTTCCTGCGGAGATGCCACGGGGTCAGGGTGGCCTGGACTTCGCCGGTGGTGGGCAATTGCAGGAGAGTCGAGCTCACCTGCGCGGCGGAACGAGATGCGGCGCGGCGTATTAGGGTTTGGGGCGGCGATGAGGGGTGAAGATAGGGGAAAAGGGGTCGTAGGGGGGTGTTTAAAGGGGTGGCCGCTGTTCCTGGGCGTCCGTGCCGTGGAGGGTGCGGGCGTGATCCCCGGCGAGAAGCTCGGGTTCTATTGGCGCACTGGAGAAGGGAAGGAGGAAGGAGATGGCGCCGACAGGCGGGCCTGGGGCGCAGTGAGAGAGGGAGGGGCGATGTGCGGGGGTGAGCGGGCCGCGCGCGACGCGGGGCGCGCGAGAGTGGGCCGGCACGCGCGAGTTTGAGCCGGAGGGCGCGGGCGCGGAGCAGGCCGGGGTGCGGAGGGGAGCACGCGCGCTGAGCGGGCCGAATGGGCGCGTGTTGCTGGGCTGAGGGTGTTGACCTGCGGTGAGAGAGGAAAGGAGAACTGGGCCGGACGCATAGGAGTGGGCCCAGGGAAAAGAACAGGCCGGGCTGGGTGAGAAGGAAAGGGGGGTCGCGGGTTGGGCCAAGGAAACTAGGTTTTGGGCTTGGTCTTCTTTTCTAATCATTTTTCCTATTTCTATTTTCTATATCAAACCCAAAACTCAAACTAAAACCATTTGAATTCAAATTAAAATTTGAATTCAACCCTAGCACTCAAACAAAAAGAACAATGCACCAGCATGAATGCAACAACAAATTTTAAACTTAGACAAAATTTTAATTACTTGTGAAACAAAATTAGATTAAATGCAAGCCTGAACACACTAAACCTTAGAAATTTAAATAAAACCAATTAAATTTATTAATAAATGCTGGAATTTAAACAAGGGTGTTACACGGTGCGTCGCGCAGAGTGGAGCGGGCCACGCGTTTGGGAGTGGGCCGCTACGCGCTAAGCGGCCAAGCGCGTGCGGGGGGGGGGGGGGAGGCGAGCTGGGCCGCGGTGCGCTGGGCCGTGCAGGCTGAGGGGAGAGGGAGTGGCTGGGCCCGCGTGGAAGTGGGTTGGGCTGCTATGGGTTTTTATCCTTTTCTATTTTCTATTTCAAACCCAAAACTCAAACTAAAACCATTTGAATTCAAATTCAAATTTGAATTCAACCCTAGCACTCAAACAAAAAGAACAATGCCCCAGCATGAATGCAACAACAAACTTTAAACCTAGAGAAAATTTTAATTGCTTGTGAAACAAAATTAGATTAAATGCAAGGCTAAACATAATAAACCTTAGAAAATTAACTAAAGCCAATTAAATTTTTTATTAATTGCTGAAATTTAAATTAGGGTGTTACACGTCTCCAAAATCAAAATGTGGACGCTCTCTATAGTCCCACTGTCGGAGCTAATCTTATGTCAGATGAGTTTGCCTTAGCTTTTCTAGGCAATTACAAACTCACTCCGACAGACAGACAGCTCAAGAGACCTTCAGGTTCTCTTACAAGCATCTACGGGATAATCACCGATGTGCCATTATGGCACAATGATGTTAAAATCCTTCTGAACTTCCATATCTTCGAAGATCTCAACTTCGACTTCTTGATAGGACATCCCCTTAAAGCTCTCTTTTTGGATGTTCATAAGGACGGATGTTTAGACATCAAGTTAGGGAAGGACACGTTCCACATCCCCGTGGATCGAGCATTGACATGCTCAGTGGAGGATCTCCCTATTCCAGAGCCGATCGAGGAAATAATGGCCACTTCCACCTCCGAGTTTTTTGACTTGGGCCTCGAGGAGGATATCGAGGAAATGCCAGAAGAAGTCAGCGATGCAGAAGAAGAATCCGGTGAAACTTCTGAACTGCTCGCGACCGAGAAGCCATCACGACCTCCGATTGAGCTAAAGCCTTTACCTTCAGGGCTTAGATACGCCTTTCTGAATAGCAATGTAGAATCTCTCGTGATCATCAGTGACAAACTCTCAGAAGAGGAGACAAATAAGCTCATCGCTATTTTAGAGAAGCATCGATTGGTCTTAGGCTATACCCTACAAGACCTCAAGGGCATCAGTCCTGCCCTCTGCACCCACCGAATCCCATTGGATCCCGCAATAGCACCTTCTAGGGAACCCCAAAGAAGGTTGAATAATTCTATGAGGGAGGTGGTAAAGAAAGAGGTTCTTAAACTCCTAGATGCCAGAATTATCTATCCTGTTCTGCATAGTGAGTGGGTAAGCCCAGTCCAAGTTGTGCCCAAGAAAGGAGGCATGACGGTGGTGGAAAATAGCAAGAACGAGCTAATTCCCCAATGAACCGTCACGGGATGGAGGATGTGTATAGATTACAGGAAACTCAACAAGGCCACTAAGAAGGATCACTTCCCACTACCTTTCATTGATGAGATGTTGGAGCGGTTGGTGAAGCACTCCTACTTCTGTTTCCTTGATGGTTATTCTAGTTACCATCAAATACCCATCCATCCCGAAGATCAGAGCAAGACCATGTTCACATGCCCCTATGGAACATATGCCAACCGACGATTGTCGTTTGGGTTATGTAACGCACCCGCGTCATTCCAAAGATGCATGATGTCCATTTTCTCCGACATGATCGAAGAAATTATGGAAGTTTTCATGGACGACTTCTCGGTCTATGGGATGACCTTCGATCATTGTCTAGAAAATTTAGACAGAGTCTTGCAGATATGCCAAGAGAAGGACCTGATCCTCAACTGGGAGAAATGTCAGTTCATGGTCCTTGAAGGCATCATTTTAGGACACTTAGTGTTTGAAAGAGGGATAAATGTGGATAAGGCGAAGATTGAAGTCATTGAACAACTTCCGCCTCCCATCAATGTGAAAGGAATCAGAAGCTTCCTTGGCCATGCCAGATTCTATCGAAGGTTCATCGCAAACTTCTCCCAGATTGCTAGACCCCTCACAAGTCTCCTAGCCAAGGATGCTCCTTTCCAATTCACAGATGAGTGCCATAAAGCCTTTGACACACTCAAAAAGGCACTCATCTCGGCTCCAATCATTCAACCCCCAGATTGGAAGCTCCCGTTCGAGATCATGTGTGATGCTAGTGATTACGCGATGGTGGTCGTACTTGGTCAAACCAAGGATAAGAAGCATCACGCGATCGCGTACGCAAGCAAGACACTTACTGGAGCTCAGCTCAATTATGCCACAATAGAAAAAGAGCTCCTAGCAGTTGTCTTCGCTATCGACAAGTTTAGATCCTATTTAGTGGGTACCAAGGTCGTCGTCTATACAAACTAAGCCGCACTCAAGTACCTCTTCACTAAAAAGGATGCTAAACCGAGGTTGATCAGATGGATTCTTCTACTCCAAGAGGTTGATTTGGAAATTAAAGATAAGAAAGAAGTAGAGAATTCAGTGGCAGATCATTTATCGCGTATGACCAATACGAATACCCAAGACCCGCCGATAAATGACTTCCTACGGGATGATATGCTTCTCAAGGTAACAGCTTCGCACCCCTGGTATGTGAATATCGTAAACTTCATGGTTTCGCGGCATATACCCCCAGGGGAAAGCAAAAAGAAGTTAGTGCACGAGAGCAGACGCCACCTATGGGATGCACCATATCTGTACCGAGTCTGTGCAGATGGGTTACTCAGACGTTGTGTACCTCCGGTAGAAGGACAAAAGATCATAGAGAAATGCCATGCAGCACCATATGGAGGTCACTATGGTGTATTTCGCACTCAAGCAAAAATCTGGCAGAGCAGTTTCAATTGGCCATCTATGTATGAAGATACGAAGAACTTCATCTGCAGATGTCCAAACTGCCAGAGGCATGGAGGGATCACAGCTCGCGATTCATTGCCCCTGAACTACAATCTTCAGGTCGAACTTTTTGATGTCTGGGGTATTGAGTACATGGGACCTTTTGTTAGATCCCAAGGATGCGAGTATATTCTGGTCGCCGTAGATTATGTCTCCAAATGGGTCGAAGCCATGCCATGCAGAGCCACTGATGCAAAGCATGCCCGTAAGAAGTTCCATGAGATTATCATTCCAAGGTTTGGCACACCATGGATGGTAATCAGTGACGGAGGGTCACACTTCATTGACTCAGCCTTCCGGAACTTTCTCAAGGAACTAGGGACAAGGCACAACATCGCGACTCCGTATCACCCATAGACCAGCGGTCAAGCAGAAACATCTAACAAGCAAATCAAGAATATTCTGCAGAAGACCGTGAATGAGATAGGGAGGGGATGGAAGCTAAAATTACCGGATGCACTGTGGGCATACCGTACAGCATACAAGACACCCATTGGAATGTCACCCTATCAGCTTGTCTACGGGAAAACTTGCCACTTACCCGTAGAGCTGGAGCATAGAGCGCATTGGGCTATCCGGAAGTGGAACATGAATATTAAAATAGCTGGAGAATACTGAAAGCGTCAAATCTCGGAATTTGAAGAATGTAGAGACAAAGCTTATCATAGTGCCTAGATTTACAAAGAAAGAACCAAGAGATGGCACGATAAGCGATTGAAGCCTAAGAACTTCAATCCCGGAGACAAGGTATTGCTCTTTAATTCCAGGGTCAAGTTATTTGGTCATGGGAAACTATGAAGCAAATGGCAAGGACTGTATCACGTCATCGACACATCACCACATGGAGCCATCATGATACAAGATGACGATGGTAACGCCTATAAGGTAAATGGTCAACGACTCAAGCTTTTCCTAGACCATAATAAAGCTCTCGATGAGGAGATAGACGTGATTGACTTAGTTGATCCCGTACTTACATTCAAAAAGAGCCATATAGGCCAAAAGGGCAGGTGGGCCCATCCTACCTCTCAAAATTATAACCCCCCCAGTTGACCCGCGCAAGCTGGGGCCCACTGGGGCCCAGCCTGGGCCAGCCGACCTATAGGTTGGCCGAATCTGGGCCAGCCCTAGTGAGGCCCAACTTCGGCGTACGGCCTCCTTGACCAACCTAGAGTCCAACTCCGTGAGGCGTGACGGTGTTTTGCGACGAGAAAAGGAGTCTCGTACCCTTCTTCTTCTCTTCAAAAACCCAAAACTCCATACCTTGTTTCCATCTATTCCCCAAAATCTCCATTGGTTCCACCAGCATTCCATCACCATCAACCCATGGCCGGCAAGGGAGAATCCAAAACCGTAGCCACCACACCAGCCATGACTCCTCCAGCGACTCTTCCAGCAATCAACACCCCAACTCCTACAACTGAAGCATTGATGGAAGACGTGGCGACTTTTGTGCAGCCCCTGGCCATGATCCACGCCTGGAGAATAGGCATCTCGAGAACCAGCTTGCGGAGAGGAAGATCGAGGTGGAAGAGCTTCAGGATGACATACGTCTTCTGCGGAGGGGGTTGAGCACTAAGATGAAGCGCTTGTTTGAGGCTACGGGTCACAAGGACCTCTATTAGGAGTCACTTCTTAAGAAAGGTAATTATCATAGGTTTAGTTAGGGCACTAGTCTTAATCGTGTCATTTAGGTTTAGGTCAATCTAGTCGCGCCGAGGTCTTTATTTCATCAAGATTTGTGAACTTTGGTTCCCCGGTGTTAATGCCGGTAGAGCCCCATTATCTTTCATATTTGGTTTGTTTTGTCTATGATCAAAGAGCAGGTCGAAAACAAGTGTGGGGGGAGATCCCATGACGCTACACATCTACGATCACATTCACACGTCACGTGTACCTCCCGCTCCGACTCATAAGTTTGCACTACCTCACTTGTTTCCTCCCTTTAGCGTTTCTAAACATGAGCATATCTTTTCAAATTCTTGAGCTTGTTTTAGAAATTTGCTAATAAGAGCTCTTGATAAATGCCTTGCATAAATGTTTTTCATGCTGCGTTTAAGTTTGTGAACCATATTTTATAGGACCCATGATGCTTAGTTGTTGACTAATGTGACATGTCTGGTTAAAGTTGTTTGTCTCTTTCATGTTGACCAGTCTGGGATTTTATTTATAAAAATGAAAACTAAGTTCTTGGTCTTATCTCTTTATCCACCATGCTACCAGAGCCATATAAAAACCCCATGCTATGACTCTCAGCTACATGATTGAGCATGATCAAATTTTGTGACCCATCATGGTTCTGCTCTATTTACGCACTTGATTTAAGGTTTTATGTTCAGATGAATCTTGTGCTCCTTAAACACTGTCTGACAATGTTATTGAAAAAAAGAGGGAGAGATGAAAAGAAGGCATGCCAAAGAAGCATAACCCAAAGAGAGAGAGAGAGAGAGAGAGAGAGAGAGAGAGAGAAAAGATGGCATGCCAAAGAAGCATGACCCAGCAAATAAAGTCAGACATGAAAAGGAGCACATATTTATCTGTGCACTAACCTGATCAGTCGTAAATATGAGTATACACCTGTGGATCCAATCTTTGATTTTGCAACAGATTTGGGCCAAGCAGACGACATTCTACCTCATCCATCGAAACTCCATCTATACCATCAGAGCTGGTGAGGTAAAATAAGGATAAATGTTGGTAAGAGGCTACGAGCGATTCTGAGAGACCCATGGAGGAGAGTAAGACCATGAACAATTTTATAATAATATTTTTCAAAATCCCCAAGTCTAGCAACATGACAGGATGACACTTGAAGCCAAGATCATTCTGTTCTTCAACAACTCAAGATATCATGATAGACACATTCAAGTTCACAAGCAAGAGCAAGGTATGAAATAACTTTTGTGCAGGATATTCTATCAGGAAGCTATCGGCTCACCTTAGTCCTGACCTTTACTCAGGATGAGCAAAGGGCCAAGTGTGGGGGATCTTGTTGACGGTCATTAACGACCAATTTTGACCGTCAACTCCTACACAAAAGGGAACCACAAAGTGGAATAAATGCTAGCATAGGGTTTATTTATTAACAAATTCCACATATGATGCTTGAGAATGTGTGCAGGTGGTTTTGAACTAATTTCGCAGGTTTCAAGTACACTTTGGCCTGACATAAATTGCAGAAATTATTAGAGCACCGATTCAGGCTCAAATGGACCAAGTGTAGCCCAAGAACCCAGTTCAGACCACTCAAGACAGGCGAAGACCAACAGGGCTAAGACAAGGAGGCCCAGGACAGCCTGTTGGACGAAGTTGGGGGCGGTTGGCCCACCTGGCAGGCCGACCGACCTACTGGTCGGCCGACTAGGCCCATAGGCCCCCACCGCCTCAGTTTCGACACGTGGCGCCTCCCTACTGGTTGCTTAAGTCGGTTCCAGGTGCTTCAGCCCGTGGCTCCCTCCTATAAATACAAGGGGAGGGGGTAGAGGAATGGACACACACATCACACCCTCTCAACTCACCTTTCTCCCTTGGAGCTTGAGGCTTTCATCCTAGATGCTTAGGTAGACTAGGAGGTGTAGAAGAAGAGGAGGAGAGTGAGGAGTCGGGGGAAGTGCCGGGTCTGTCGGCACTCTTCTCCGCTTGTACCTCGACGGATGCTTATTCGGTTGTAAGTGTTCGAGACTTTCTTTGTTTGTTTATTTGGAATTAGAGTTTAGATCGCAAGTTATCATCTCTGCCTTATATTAGTTGATGTGTATGCTAGCGAGTAGCATTTGATCTTAGCTTAAGACCCCGGATAGAAAAGGGTAGTCTTGGCCAGTGCTAAGGTTAGTAGGGAAAGGCATAGACGTGGTGTCTAGGCTGGACTATACCACTCAGTTGTCTGATAGTCCCACGGTTTGTAGAGGTAGCCGGCAGGTGGTGACAGTCCTGTTCGAGCCTTTTAGTAATCCTCCACGTTCGGATATCAGATAGAGCACATATTGGAACTACCGGTTTGCATAAGTCAGTCGATACCTTTAGCTCGAAGTATAATGGCGACGTGATCTCTTCTTCTAGGCATAGATTCTAGATATAGAAAGTCCTCTCTTCTGTCTTCTCCACACCGGCGCGTGTGTCCTTGGATGAGCCTGAACCTATAGATAGTGTACTCACATTCCTCAGTGGATACGATAACCTGGAATACTCTTGGGTGAAATCTACAGCGGTATCCGTGTGCTTGCGCATTTTATTCGTGATGTTGCAAAATACCAACAAAGGTTTCAAGCCAGTCGGCTTCAACAAGTGCGACGGCAAAACTCCACCACACCAATGGCTTCAGATCTACTCCCAAGGAATCGACATCGCCGGCGACACCGACACTACAAAAGTCGCCTACTTCCCACTGGCTCTATAGCCCGCACAACTGTTGTGGCTCGACTCCCTCCCGGAGAACATCGTGGACTCGTGGCCTACCCTACGCCGACTTTTCATCAACAACTTTCAAGGAGTCATGACTCGCGCAGGTACTCGGCATGACCTATCTTAGTGCAAACAAAACAAAAATGAGTCCCTACGAGACTGCACAAATAAAGTGCTTCTTCGAGAAACACGCCACCGTCGCCAACATCACCGAAGATGATGTCATCGACTACTACTACCAAGGCCTCTTTGACCGCTACATCTTCAAAGATTTCGGCTACCAATGACCCAGGCCAATCATAGAACTTCGTGACATGATGACCAAATGGGCCGAAAACGAAGAGCAAGAAAATGATTGCTTCCCAAAGCACACCGATGATAACAACAACAGGAGGTCCAATGATAATCAAGGCAAAGGCCCAAGAGACCAGCCCGATCAAGGCAGAAAGAGAAGGGCAGACGATCATGTTGCGGCACTCGATCGCCCCCAGCGTGGAAAGAAACTATCCACACAAGAGCAATTCGAGAAACTCCTACTCAAAAGGTGCCCATTTCAACTTAATGGAAGGAACTCAGCAAAAGATTACCGGAACTTACAAGAAGCCATCAGTAGCTTTGTCCCTGAAGATAAAAACAAAAAGAAAAAGGACAAAGAAGATGACAATGAAAAAGAAGGTGCAGACAAAGCCATGGGCTATCAAGACCAAAGCAGAATAGTAAACATCATGTTCGGGGGTGATCATTGCCTTTCAAAACGACTAGCAAAACTAACCCTTCGAGAAATACTGTCAGTGGAACCTGCTGCCCCAAGATATCTAAAAATGAGTGATGTCGCAATTTCCTTTTCAAGGGAAGACCAATGGACCAGCTTTTCTGAGCCTGTGAATCTACCCCTAGTCCTGGACTAAGTAGTTGCAGGTGTAAGGCTCACGAAAGTCCTCATAGACGGCAGAAGTGGCCTCAATATCCTGTTTGCGAGTACCCTATGCCAGATGGGACTAGAGTTTGATAAAATAAAGCCACCCGGGTCACCATTTTACGGAATTGTCCCAGGTAATGTGGCAATTCCACTCGGGACCATCTCCCTGCCCAGCTACCTTCGGGACCCCTGAAAATTACCGTATAGAGTACATTACATTTGAGGTCGCTGACTTTGATGCGTCCTACCATGCCATATTAGGCCAACCAGCCATGGCCAAATTCATGGTAGTACCACACTATGTGTACCTGTTACTCAAGATGCTAGGACCAGGTGGTGTTCTATCCCTGCGCGGTGACTTGAGAAAATCCTTTGAGTGCGACCAGAAGGCAATACAGTGTGCGACAACCTGTCAAGTGCCTGACACAGCAGGTGAAGTACTCGCTATTGCTCAACAACTCTCAGAATTCGGGATGGAAATCCCGACAAAAAAATCTAGCCAGATTAAACCGCATGCTGAATTTGGAACAAAACCCATACAACTCCAAGAAGGAGATTCCTCCAAGAAAGCCTTAATAAGAGCAGGACTGGACCCCAAGTAGGAAAAACACGCTCGTTAGCTTCCTCAGGGCAAACCGGGACATCTTTGCCTTGAAACCAGTGGATATGCCAAGTGTACCATAGGAATTGATCGAGTACTCTCTAAAAGTGAACCCCAAAGCTACTCCTAGAAAGCAACGCCTGCAGTGATTCGCCTAGGACAAAAGGGAAGCAATCAAGAAGGATTTTGCAAAACTACTCGCAGCTGGCTTCATCAAAGAAGTCTATCACCCCGAATGGTTAGCCTATCTGGTACTAGTCAAAAAGAAAAATAACATAACAATGAGTGGAGAATGTATGTCGATTACACAGATTTCTACAAACATTGCCCGAAAGATCCCTTTGAACTCCCGAGGATAGATCAAGTAATTGACTCCACTGCTAGATGCACTTTACTATCTTTTCTCGACTGCTACTCGGGCTATCATCAGATAGCCCTCAAGGAAGAAGATCAGATAAAGACGACGTTTATTACGCCATATGGCGCGTACTGCTACAAGACCATGTCCTTCGGCCTGAAGAATGCTGGAGCAACATATCAAAGGGCCATACAACTATGCTTTACCAACTAGCTTCACCGCAATGTCGAAGCTTACGTGGACGACATGGTTGTCAAGATATGGAACCCCGACGATTTCATTAAAGATCTAGAAGAAACCTTCGACAGCCTAAGAAAGTTCCACTAGAAGCTCAACCCAACAAAATGCATCTTTGGCGTTCCTTCAAGAAAATTACTCGGTTTCATCATCAGCAACCGAGGCATCAAAGTCAACCCTGAAAAAGTGAGTGCCATCACTTAGATGGGGCCTCTTGTCAATGTCAAGGACGTTCAGAAACTCACAGGTTGCTTAACAGCACTCAACAGATTCATCTCAAGGTTGGGTGAAGGAGACCTGCCATTCTTCAAACTCCTCAAGGGGCAAGAGAAGTTCAAGTGGTCAGAAGAAGCCAATTCCACCCTCGAAGACCTCAAACTACACATGCAGTCCCCACTAGTTCTCACAGCTCTAGCAGAGGGCGAAAACCTACTACTATACATCACTGCCACAACACACGTGGTCAGCACAACAATTATCGTCGAATGCTCCCAAGAAGGCCATGCATACCCAGTGCAGAGGCCAGTATACTACGTCAGTGAAGTACTCTCCGATTCCAAGGTCAGGTACCCCGCAGTCCAGAAACTGCAATATGACATCCTCATGACTTCACGAAAGTTACATCACTACTTCGAAGCATACCAAGTAACAGTGATCACCGAGTACCCGTTAGCAGATATACTCCACAATCCGGAGACTACCGGTAGAATCGCCAAGTGGGCAACGGAACTCGGAGCTCTTCACCTCAACTTCAAGCCAAAAACCGCCATCAAGTCGCAGGCACTAGTCGACTTCATGGCAGAATGGAGGGAAAATGAAATCCCAGCTCCAGCAAACATGGTAGAGTACTGGACAATGTATTTTGATGGTTCGCCGAAAGCAGCCGGAGGAGGAGCAGGAGTCCTCTTCATCTCTCGAATAGGAGAGCAACTCAAATACGTCCTCCAGATCCTTTTTGAAGTCTCTAACAATGAGGCCGAGAATGAAGCACTACTCCAGGGGCTACACCTGGCGATCTCCCTTGGAATCAAGAGGTTACTTATCTTCGGAGACTCAAAACTAGTCGTCCAACAAGTGAACAAGGACTGGGACATCAACAACAAAAGAATGGATGACTACGTCACTGAGGTATGCAAATTGGAAAACAAATTCGCCGGGTTGGAGATTCACCACGTCGTACGCCACAACAATGTTGGCGCCGACATTCTCTCCAAACTTGGATCAACCCGATCCCAAGTTCCACCTAGCGTCTTCGTCCAAGAATTGCATCACCAGTCTATCCAAAAACCCACAACAGCCACCCTCGACTCTGCCCAGGCAGACAAAAACTGAGAGGTCATGATGGTTGACGTAGACTAGAGAGTCAAAATCATCGACTTCATTACTGACAAAAATTACCCACAGACAAAAACTAGGCAGTAACAATAGCCAAAAGAAGCAAAGGCTATGTCCTTGTGGGAGACAAACTCTAGAAAAGATGTTCCCATTCCGGTGTCCTCGTGAAGTGCTTCCCACGAGAAGAGGGAAAGAGCATACTCAACAAGATCCACTCGGGAGTGTGCGGAAACCATGCAGCGTCAAGGACGCTAGTAGGCTAAGCTTTCAGAGCTAGCTTCTATTGGCCCACAGCCCTTAAAGATGCAGAAATCCTCATAAGACAATACAAAAAATGCCAGTTCTTCGGAAAACAGGCAAAGGTACTAGCACACAATCTGATTACCATCCCACCATCTTGGCCTTTTGCATGCTAGTGGCTCGACTTGATTGGCCCCCCTAGCGAAGGCCACGGGAGGATACACCTACATGCTGGTCGTCGTCGACAAATTCACAAAGCGGATAGAGTACAAGCCGGTGACCACATAGAGTGCAAACAGAGTCGTAGATTTCATCTGCAACATATTGTACCGGTTCGACTTCCCCAACACCATCATCACCGATCTGGGATCGAACTTCACCTCAGAAACTATCTGGGACTTCTGCGAGCAAAGCGCCATCATCGTCAAATATGTCTTAGTGGCTCACCCAAGAGCCAATTGTCAAGTGGAATGCGCAAATGGGATGATTTTGGACGGCTTGAAGAAGAGACTCTACGAGTCCAACCGCAATAAGGGAGGAAAATGGTTTTTTGAGCTACCTCATGTTGTCTAGGGACTCCGAACTCAGCCATTCAAGTCAACAGGACAGACACCTTTTTTCCGAGTCTTCGACTCGGAAGCAATCCTACCGGAAGATATCATGTGGCATCTTCAAGAGTCGAGATGTATGAAGAAGGAGAAGCAGATAACACAAGAAAATTGGAGTTGGACTCAGTAGAAGAAGAAATATGCAATACCCTTGTATAGCTAGCAAGGTACTTGCAAGGAGTGCGACGCTATCACGACCGCAACATGCAACAAAGATCTTTCAGCATTAGCGACATGGTCCTACATCGCATCCAGAATGAAGAAGGGCTCCACAAGCTTAACTCAAGATGGGAAGGACCATTCATCATCTCCAAAGTAAAAAGGCCACGGTCATATCACCTCTAGCACCCGGATGGAATAGAGAACACCTATGACAATTCTATCCATAATGATGCTGCCTACACCAAGATGTACTGACACACCTCAGAAGATAATAATGATCCAGTTCCCCAAGAATCTACTCTAAGTATCCAAACTCCTCCTTTCGGCTAGGCTCTGAGTCCTCATCATGAACAAGGTACCTGGGCACACCTATGCCCGACGAGTTCCCAAACTCCACCCTTCGGCTGGGCTCTGAGTGCTTGTCGCAAACAATGCACCCGGGAAGTTCCATGCCCGATGAGTTCTCAAAGTCCTCCTTTTGGCCATGCTCCGAGTCACGAATAAGGCACACGGGCACGCCTACGCCCGACGAGTTCCTAAACTCCTCTTTTCTGCCAGGCTCTGAGTCCTTGTCACGAACTAGGTACCCGGGCATGCCTACGCCCAATGAGTTCCGAAACTCCTTCCTTTCATCCAGGCTCTGAGTCCTTGTCACGAACAAGGCACCCGGGCACGCCTACGCCCAACAAGTTTCAAAACTCCTCCTTTCGGCTAGGCTCCAAGTCCTTGTCATGAACAAGGTAACCGGGCACGCCTACGCCCAATCAGTTCCCAAACTTCCCCCTTTTGGCCAGGCTCCGAGTCCTTGTCACGAACTAGGTATCCGGGAACGCCTACACCCAACGAGTTCCTAAACTCCTCCTTTCGGCCAGGCTCCGAATCTTGTCACGAACAAGGTACCCAAGCACGCCTAAGCCCAACGAGTTCCCAAACTCCCTCTTTTCGGCCAGGCTCTGAGTCCTTGTCACGAACAAGGCAGCCGGGCATGCCTACACCCAACGAGTTCCTAAACTCCTCCTATCGGCCAGGCTCCGAGTCCTTGTCACGAATATGGCACCCGGGCATGCCTATGCCAAACAGGTTCCTAAACTCCTCCTTTCGGTTAGGCTCCGAGTTTCTGTCACGAATAAGGTACTTGGGCACGCCTGCGCCCAACGAGTTCCCAAGCGTAGTCACTACATCACACATGATGCTTCCTATCCTTAGTTTGGCCAAGGACGGCCCCTACAGTGTAGTCACTAGCATCACACATGATCTCAAAAGGGAGTGTCCAATCTGGTGGCTAGATGATTGGCGCTGAGATGAGTGCCTTTTTGAGAGTATGAAAGGCATCAAGACTCATCAGAGAAGTCAAAGGGTGCATCCTTAGCTAAGAGGCACGTGAGGGGTCTAGCGATGTGAGAAAATTCCTTGATGAAATGGCGATAGAATCTAGCATGGCTAAGGAAGCTACGGATTCCGTTGACATTAACAGGAGGTGGGAGCTTTTCTATAACTTCAATCTTGGCTCGATACACCTCTATCCCACATTCAGAGACAAGGTGCCCTAAGACAGTTCCCTCGCGAACCATGAAATGGAACTTTTCCCAATTAAGCACCTAGTCTCTCTCCGCGCATCGTTGTAAGACCTTATCTAGATTCTCAAGACAATGATCAAAGGTTTTTCCATAGACGGAGATGTCGTCCATGAAAACTTCCATGATCTCGTCAATCATGTCTAAGAAAATAGACATCATGCACCTTGTTGACGCTCACTAATGACCAATTCTGAGCGTTAATATTGCCAAAATAAATGGATGAACTTGCATTTGTTACACTCATGCTACTAATAAATTACCGAATTCCACATGCCCCTCTAGATTTCTATGAGTGCAGGATTTAACTGAAAATGGAGGGCAATCACACCCCTTTGGGGCCCGGGAGCAGACACCGATTGATCAGACATCATCAACATGGATTAAAAGGCCACCAGAGCAGAATTTCACCAGAAACAAAGCCGGGCTACACACCATGAACAAGTAGGCCCAGAGTGCAGCCCATGGGGCAAAGAAGAAGGTCGGTGGGCCCAGTAGGAGGCCGGCCGACCTGGCCATGGGCCCCACCGCCTCAAATCTTCGACGTGGTAGCTTCTCATTGGATGGAGAAGTCGGTTCTAGGGGTTCCCTGCTTAATTCACGGCCGAGGAGAGGGTGGCTCCCCCCTATTTATATGAGGGGAGGGGCTCCATTTCAAGCATCACCAAGCATCAAGCTGTCAAGTCACTCTCTCAAGATGTAGTTCATCTTCTCTTATAGAGGTCTTAGGACTAGAGGAGTTCGGGTTCGAGTCGTAGTTCGAGGTCTTAGAGTCTTCATGGAGAGTCTGGTATGTCTTTTACTTTATCTTCATGTAATTCTCTGAGTTTGTACTAGATGTTTATTTACTCTATTCAGTACTTTGGTTCGTATACCCTTGTTGTGTATATGATCTTTCTTGTGAATTATGAATGTCTTGAGTGATTCATGTGCATAGACTAGTCGTGTATCATGGCTGTGTTTCATCTTCCTTAATTGGGTGCTCTAGAACTAAGGCCCCGGATAGACAAGGGAGTCCTTGCGCAAGGCTAGAGTGGTGTTCGTTAGTGTAGGCGTGGTGCCTAGGTTGATGACCACATTTGAATGCGATTCTACCCCATGGTTTGTAGAGGTAGCCGGCAAGTGGTGACAGCCCTATCCGAGCCTTTTAGTAATCCTCCACGTTCGGGTGGAGGAGTAGGAGGTGCATAAAGCCGTCGGATGATCAGGCTCCTCCCGTTCATCTGGATGCGGTCTCCCTAGTCCATTGATCAGGCTTTTCCTTTTGTTGTGAACGACTCAGTTCAGCTGTTCATAAGAGTACAATAGAATATAGCTCTAGTTACACTTGATCTTGCTCTTACCTCTCCGATATCCTAAGCATGCCGTCTAGTTGTGCTTGTGTGTTCACTACCCCCTTTACCATGAATATTATTTCCCTGTTTGGACCATTGACATTAATCTTTAGTGATCCCTCCTAGCTTAATTAAATTCTATACACCACCGTCTTCCCTGCGGAAATATAAATGACACCCCGGGTTACTCTCGGGTAAAATGCTACGGCAGTACTCCGTGCGCTTGCGGATTTATTCGTGGCCCATGATTTACCTGCCACCCCATTGACGTCTGCGGACGCCATCACTGATCTCCATTGGTGACGTTGGTAGGCGTCAACACACCTTTGGAACAAAGCGGGTGCATTGCACAACCTGAACGACATCCTACGATAGGCGTACGTTCCATAAGGGCATGTGAACGTGGTCTTACTTTGGTCATCAGGGTGGATGGGGATTTGGTGATAACTAGAATACCCATCAAGGAAACAGATGAAGGAATGGTTTGCAAGCCGCTCCATCATTTCATCAATGAAGGGCAGCGGGAAATGATCATTCTTTGTAGCTTTATTGAGTTTTCTATAATCTATGCACATTCACCATCCAGTGTGGAGATGTTGAGCGATCAACTCATTCCTCTCATTGGGGACAACTGCTACCCTCCCTTCTTAGGCACTACCTGAACGGGACTAACCCACTCGCTATACGACACGGGGTAGATAACCCCAGCGTGTTGGAGTTTCAGGACCTCCTTCTTAACGATCTAGAATTTCCCTACCTTCGGATGGAGTCTTATGGGAAAAGGATCCTACAGCGGCAACATCATGGTAAAGGGCAGATTCCGTGTCGAGCCCGATGTAAAAATGTTGAAGTGACACATAATCGGGTATCGACGGGTTAGGGCTAGATATTAGGAGAAGTGAAAACCTGGCCCAAGCCGCACCTATGGATTCCTTCTTGTTCTACTGAAAGCAGAGGATATCCCTTCGTAGGGCAACGACACGGGACTGGGGAAAAATGAGAGACAATTTGTCTCTAAGTTCATCCCAGCTTCCGTTCACGCTCCCTACGGTATGTGTGTACCATTGTTTAGCCTTCTCAAGAAGAGAAAAGGGAAACAACTTCCACTTGAGGGTATCATGTGACATGCCTACAATGGCATGACATGAACACATTTGCTCAAACTCCCGCAGATGATGGTAAGCGTTTTCGCTATCTAAGCCAGAGAAGGATAGTTTCTGAACCATAGTGATAAGGTCGAGGCGGAGCTCGTAGCTAGATGCAAGGATTGGGCGCTCAGATTGCGGAGGCTCTAAGAGCTCACCCTTAGGAGCAGAGAAGCTTAGGATAGATGGCTGCTCCATGATAGAAGGGGTGAAGATAGTGATAAGGAAAAACAAAAGATAAGAGTTTTTTTTGTGAAAAGAGAAGATACGAGGACCAACTATGTTCGAAGAGAGATACAGCAACCGTTCCCCGGCAACAGCGCCAGAAAGCTTGTTGGGCATTTTAAAGACTGCGAATAAATCTGCAAGCGCACAGATACCATTGTAGCTTTCACCCGTGAGTATTGAAGGGTTATCATATCCACAGGGAATGTGTGTGCACAAACTTCCAACTGAGTCGGTCCAAGGACACAGCAAGATAAGTGGCGAGGATAGAGAGGATTCCTGAGGTAGTACTAGATGAGTTAAGGTCAATCTCTCGGGCAAGATACTTGCTTCAGGCACCGGCTTACCCCTGAAATGGTCAGGAGACTCCGGCCAACGGCTCTACGCTATATCCGAACGTGGAGGGCTACAAAGGACCAACAGGGCTATCACCACCTGCGGCCTACCTCACAGACCGTGGGATATAAGGCAAATGAAGGTAACCCTTAGCCTAGACACCACGTCTATGCTACTGATTACTACCATAGTCTAACTATATTTGGTACCCAGTAGCAAACTACGGCAGTCTGTATAAATATAGAGCGACGAACCCGCGAGTAAGAGAACGATCTCACTCAAAAGACAAGTACTATGCAAGAACAGGAAATCACAAATACCAACTTACTTTACTATGAAAGAAGCCGATATCCGTAGAGGTACAGCTTGGAGAAGAACACCAACAAGCCCGGTGCTTCCCTGAACTACTCCTCACTCTCCTCCTTTATTCTAACACTAGCGAACTCGCACGTCGCCTTTACAATGTGGCACTACTCCTAATCTTGAATGGTGTGTGTTAAATGAGAGGGGGAGGGCCTTCTTTTATAGTGGAGAAGGTCGGTTCCCGGCGTTTCTAATAAGGAAGCACCTGAGCACCACCTTGAGGAAGAGTAGGGGCACACTACGTCAAAGATGGGCTTGACCGAGCTCAGTGGGGGGTCGGCCGGCCCCTTTCTGAGGCAGTTTGGGCCCATCTTCGGTCGGAGCACTCCTCGGGGGTCCTTGCTCTGATTATGAGGTGCCTCTTCCTTGGAGCTTCCGTTTCCTCTGATTTGTGGGCCCTCCATGTAAGTGACACATCTGGATAGCGATCTTCTGTTTATTTCTTAATGTGTTCTCTTGTGTTTTCCTTTGTATTTAAGCTCTGGGTGCCTGCAGATCACAATTCACCAAAACTCATAGAAATTGATTAGATATAATCCCTATAACTAAGTTTGGTGATGCAATACTATGAGAAGCTGCAGAAATTGATGGTTGATTTTATGACTTAAGGACCGTCAACAACACCCCCACAATTAGCCTTTGCTCGTCCTCGAGTGAAGGAGAAAGGACTAAGGTGAAACATAACTTCCAAAGGTATGAAGCGAGCATAAGAGTTATTCCAAACCTCACCTTGCACTTGTGAACTTTAAAGTGTCTATCATGCCATCTTGGGTAGTTGAGGAGTGGAACGGTCTTGAATCATGTCACCTCAATTCTACACGTTAAGTAGCTTGGGATTTTTCAAAAACAAACCTTGCTTAGCTCCTCATTTGATACTCTCGGATCAATAAGTCCTCACCAAGG
This sequence comes from Panicum virgatum, assembly GCF_016808335.1. Classification (NCBI taxonomy): domain Eukaryota; kingdom Viridiplantae; phylum Streptophyta; class Magnoliopsida; order Poales; family Poaceae; genus Panicum; species Panicum virgatum. Next base: position 39,410,825 of record NC_053147.1, on the reverse strand, counting down.
CATTTGACTTGCCCCAATTTCTTCATCCTACTTCTAATGATGGCCATATGTGGAGCTTAAGGTAGGTATGAAGGAAAAGGCATATTTGCATCTGCATGTATTGCAAAGTCACAGACCGTATCCAAGGAAGAAAACTAGTCATACAATTAGATCAAGATGTGCACGTGTATGGATATAGTAGTTGATATATGGTGGATGGAAACTCCTTTTGTGTGGTCTCTCTCTGTTTGTAAATTCTTTTTGTGAGCATGGCTATCTTTCTTTCTTGTCTCTTTTTTTTCATGGACCTTCATGTGTCCATTTTTTTTGTATGCGTGGACCTTCATGTGTCCATATTTTTTTCTCTTTTCTCTTTTTTTTGTAGCCCATGTCTCTTTTTTAACAAAAGATGGAGAGAGAAACCATCACATAATGTGGAGCTTTTATTTTGTAGGATGTAAAAAGTGGTACAGTGCTAACTTCTCATAGAAGCATAGCAAGGGGTATATGGTGTGCACATTAATCTTGATTATGAAAGCATGAAAATAATTGTTCCCAGGGTCACAACAATTTGACAATGCTCAATGCAAAGACAAACAGCATATGTATAAGGTTTTCAAGTTAATTAATCATATGGCTCTGGTAGGACTTTGGCAAATCAAAGAAGAGCTTTGTAAGTTTTTTTTTCAAAGAAATTTTCCCAAGTACTTAAACATTAAGAGTGAAGATCATGTCATCAAACCATATCACACACGTCAACTACTTAGATGAGCATGTGGTCCTAAAGATATTTGTTCACAAGCGTTAAGATGATAAGTAAGGAATAAAACATATGCAAGCCAACCATAGAAATATGTAGAGCAAGAGGGGTATGTTGATTCATTTTATTTGAGCTTGATTTAAATGATCAAATTTAAAATTCATTCAAACTCAGGAACCAAGGAGAATGAGGCTTTGGGTTGCATACTTTCATAGTGTGTAGATGATCTGGGGGTCAGGCGACCCCCCCCCCCCCCCACACACTTGTTCTTTTGCCTGCATTTGATTAGGGGACAAAGCTATAACACCCCAGAAGAAAACAAAACAATCCTCTAGAGAACTACCACACGACAACACAAACATAAAACACAGTACGCGGAAGCAACTTAAATCGTTCAAATAAATCAACAAAAATTTCACTGGTGTGAAATAAAAATTTCACAAACTGAACCACGCAAGAAAAATTGAAACAACAACAACAAAGTCTCCACATCCAAACATTTTATTATACAACATTTGTTCAACATATAATGTTAAGTGTGTGCACACGTGTTGTTACTCCCATCCCAAGCATGCAACGTCCAAGCTCAAGCACCTGTGAGGGGGGAAATCAACGTGTGAGAAATCAACGTGTGAGGTTTATGGAAAAACCTCAGCAAGCAAACTGCTTTAACCAAGCTATTTAAATCACAATTTGATTAAACATCAGATTAATAATCAGATAAAAAGAAGCACATACTGCGACAATGAATAACTTTAGGTAGAGAAAAATATATGAAAACTTCATATTAATACTTCAATGCACATGCAAATGGTGCAATGCATATGCGAATGATGCAATGCATGCATGACTTCACTTCTACCCATACTTCCCAAAGAGAGGGAGTGAGAGCTGCAACCACATTGCTCATCAACGTCTGTACCAGTACTTACGCACCAATTCGGTTATGGTTTCTTCAAATGCATATCAACGGGAAGAGTGCAAATGCACATATTGCAATGTATGCACTTCATGTACTTCATAATTCAACAATAGTCCACAAGATATAACATCATATACTTCAAAGTAGAGCAAAGTAAAGCAAATAACTTCCAATTTCAGATTATATGGCTAGTGTGAGATTCTTAAAATTTAGTGGAGACTATTCAAACAACAAAGCCAAAGCGTGTGGACCACAGTGCCACGTTTACTTGCCTTCACCGAAGATCAAGAACGTGAGCTAAGCATGATCCAAAGGTGCACCACCTAGGGTTTCCCCTTGAAAAGAACAAAGGCGACGGTGATGATGGCGACAACTACGGCGATTCCACTCAGTTTCCCATCTTCCTTGCATCCAACCTCGGTGCACTACACCACACAAGGCGGCACCACCATGAACAGCGAGAAAAAGCCATGGAGGTGGGGAAAACGGAAAGGGAAGAGGAGCCCCAACCGGTTTGTGGAGAGGAACAGTGAGAATCAACGACGACGTGCCCTAGTTTTCCTTCTCTTCCTCTCCCTCTCCCCTCTCTGTCTTTTTTTTTTGGTGCACGACAAAGGGAGTGGCGGCGCAGGGAGGCGATGGATTTAGGTTTTGGAGGGGGTCGGGCACTGTAGCAAATGCTACTGTAGCGCGGGTTCTGTAGCGTGGCCCTGCCTGGCAGGTTAAATAAAAATATAACTTTTCGATCCAAACTCCAAACTTGACATATAAATAGTCAAACGGAAAGTACTCGACGAGATCTACGCAACCCCAGTGTCCGTTTGTCCATTTGAGCAATGGATAAAAAAGTCTAATTTTAGGTATCAACTTTATGTATTTCCATGTAAAAAGCATATTTTGCCCTTTACTCATCTTGGGTGTTACATTCTCCCCTCCTTGGAGGAATTCGTCCCCGAATTCAGCATCACTGACACAAAAGTGGGGAAAAGAACCATGGTGACAGGGGTGTAAACCCGGGATCCCTAATGGGCCCGACTCATACAATATCAGCCCAATAGCCCATTGTGCTCACCATAGCACAGCCCACCAACCGGTACAGGCAACTGCCTTCCTTTGGGATCCAACACAGCCAAGAGCCGGCCCCTCAGGGGACACGTGGAGGCCTCCCGACCTAGCGCTTCGGGTCAGCGCCGTACTGAGCGACCCGGGCCGTGAGCTCCAAGACTGCCACCCCATGTAACAAGCGTGCCGGTCAAGATAGGTGACGGCGGTAGATCTATATACCTCCCTGCCAAGTGGGATCCCCAAACTCGGGAGACTACCCTGCTCGGTGACTCGGCTACAACTACTCGGCGTGCAGGACTCGGCTGTGTGTGGAAAGGATCTTCAGCGGATCAGGATGAAAGGCTCTAGCTAGAAGCCCGGATATCTAGGGATCTTAACCGATCTCCTTCATTGTAAAACAACCCAAGCATACCTTCCTTGTACCCCCTATGACTCCTAGTCTATATAAAGGAGGCGTAGGAAGACCCATAGAGAGGACTCTCTCCTTTCTTTTTCGCAGCATTCCACAAACCCTAATACAACCTCGAACACTGGACGTAGGGTATTACGCTCATCATGGCCCGAACCTGTCTAAGTCACTGCGTCTTCGTGTTACCATCGAGCTCTTGGTCCTGAGATCCCATCCTGAAAATCTACCGCGGGGTACACCCCTGGTAGATTGGCTGGAATAGCAATCCGACAGTTGGCGCGCCAGGTAGGGGACTCAGGGCTCATATGTCGAGTTCAATGGCAGCCAACACCGGCGTCGTCTTCTTTGCTAGCGTCACCGCCTAGATAGAGGCAACAGTCGGCTTCTCCTTCACATTCGGGAGCTTCCCGGAGGTCATGGTTCTCAGGAACCCCGCTTCCGGCCCTTCCACCACCGGATGCAACATCTTCGCCGGGGTTAGATCCGATCTAACTCCCTAGGCTTCAGTTACCTCTCGGATTCCCGAATCCGAGAACTTCGATGTGGCCACTCCGAGATCCGTCACACCTCGAGTTCCCGAAGCCGAGGCGGACTACATGACGGTCACTCCAACCAGGATAATCCGCCGCCCTGCCGAATCTGCTGACGATCTGATCTTCCAGATAGATCGCGTCGGTTGATCCATTGCTGAGTGCATCCAACTCAGCGAACTCGCGTTTCACCACCGAGATGATCCTGACCGAGTCCTCCGCGGACTCGGCAGCTCTTCTGCCAGAACCAGATCTGATCTGGCCACTCCGAGATCCGTCACACCTCGAGTTCCCGAACCCGAGACGGACTACGTGATGGTCACTCCAACCCGGGTGATCCGCCGCCCTGCCGAATCTGCTGACGATCTAATCTTCCAGATTGATCGTGTTGGTAGATCCATCGCTGAGTGCATCCATGTTGACAGTCCTTAAGTCAGAAATAAAGCCATCAACTCCTATATCTTTTCATAACTTTCAAACACCAAAAGTAGTTATAGGGCTTATTTCTAACTATTTCCACGAGTTTTGGTGGTTCTTGGATTGCAGGCACCCATACACGGAATAAGGCAAAAACAGACAAAAGACATAATACAACTGCACAGAATACCCAACGCTGCGTCACACATGCAAAGGAGGCCCACAAACCAGACCAAACCGACCAACCAAGCCTCGGCACCGACCATCTGACATCAGGACCCACCAAGCAGAGACCCAGACAAAGGCGGTGGCCAAAGGCGGCCATAGGGGGTCGGCCGACCCCACATGGAGGTGTCTCGAGGTGAAATTTGGCGGGAAGGCTGATCTTATCCTTCTAATGGCGGTTTGGCATGTTCTCATATTTGTTGAAGGCGGGAATTGACCTTTGGAGCTATATAAAGAGCCTCCACACACCCTCTCAAATACACACCATTCAACAACTTTCACTCCACAAGGAGAAGGAATAGTAGTAGGACACCACTTGTATCCTTAGAGTAGAGGGAGTGTGCGAGGAGGAGGATCAGAGAAGAGCTGGACGTGTCGGCCTCACTTTGTCTTGTACCTCGACGGGTACGAATCACTTGAGTAAGTATCCGGAGTTCATCTTTTGTTAAGTTCTTGGTTCAGTATTCTTAATCTATTCATTTGTTTACGGGTTCATCGTTCGTTCTCCTAATGGTTGCTCTGGTAGAGGGCCCCTGATAAAGACAGGTAATTGTTGGGTATTTTAGCGTCACGAATAAATTCGAAAGTGCACGGATACCGTTGTAGCTTTCACCTCAGAGTATTCCAAGGGTTATCGAATCCACAGGGAACGTGTGTGCACTCTCTTCTATTCTAATCGATCCAAGGACACACCAAGATATGTAGAAGGGTAGAGAGGATTCCTAAGATAGTGCTACTGCTGAGTTAAAGGTCGATCTCTCGGGCACATTAATCGCTTCGGGCACCAGCTTACAACTGGTCTGCAAGTCGACTCCGGCCAACAGCTCTACGCTATATCCGAATGTGGAGGACTATGAAGAACCAATAGGGCTGTCACCACCTACAGCCTACCTCTACTAAATCGTGGGATATAAGGCAAACGAAGGATAACCCTTAGCATAGACACCACGTCTACGCTATTGATTACTACTGTAGTCTAACTACATATCTCGAGACGTAGCAAACTACAGCACTCTGTACGAATACAGAGCGACGATCCCGCGAGTAAGAGAACTGATCTCACTCAACTACAAGCACTACTAGCATCTACTATATCAAGTAAATTACTAGAGATAGGAACCACGAATACTTACTAAACCCCGAAGAATGTAGCAGCATCCGTAGAGGTACAAGCTGGGGCAGAGTGCCGACACCTCGGCACTTCTCCCGAACTAATCTCTCACTCTCGTAGAGTTACAATTTGAAGAAGAGCGCCGAAGACCAGCGCCCCTCCTGAGTACCTCTACCCTCTCCCTATTCTAAGACAACTCTAAATGCAAGAGAAGATGTGAAGCTCACACTTGGTGGTGTGTCCTCATTTGAGCCCCCTCCCCTCATATATATAGGAGGGTGCCATGGGTTCTTCTAACGTGAGTTCAGCCCGGAGCCTCCTGGAACCGACCTTGGCATCGAATGGGGAGCCAACACGTGGAAGATGGGGCCAAGACGAACCGACATTAGGTCGGGCGACCTGGTTGGTCGGCCGACCGGAAAAGGTGGCCGAACCGCCTCAAACTTGGTCTGGAGGATGCTAGGTGGGCCCCCATGTTATGTATGTGGGTCATGGCTTGTGTTGAGACAGTTTAGTAGCTCTGGTGGGCCCTTAGATCCCCGTGAACGTGTCTGATTAGCTGAGAGAGTGTTGCCATGGATTGATGACGTGTCACCTTACTTGTGGGCTGCATTCCTTCTCATGTGAGGCTTATCTAGTGGGCCATTTGATCCTTGTACATAGTTGTACATTTTGCCTTGAACTGAGGAGTGAGTTTCCCTGCTCATGAAGTGTGTTTTCACCCTTATTTCACCTACATACAAATATTTACCAACACTCGTGGAAATGGTCAGTAATAAACCCCTACCACTATGTTGATGTTTATATTTCATGTAATTATGCAGGAGTTGACAGCCTAAATTTGGTACTTAAGAGCCATCAACAACTCCACCACACTTTGCCTTTGCTCGTCCTCAAGTAAAGCAGAAAGGACTAAGGTGGAACATGACTTCCAAAGGTATGAAGCGAGCATAAGAGATATTCCAAACCATACCTTGCACTTGTGAACTTTGAAGTGTCTATCATGCCATCTTGGGTAGTTGAGGAATGGAATAGTCGCGAATCAAATCACTTCTACTCCTCATGTCAAGTAGATTGGGGTTTTTCAGTAAGTTTTCAAAACAAATCTTGCTTAGCTCCTCATTTGATTCTCTCATATCGCTCAATGTGTATATGTCCTTACCAAGGCATTTGACTTGCCTTTTCTTATCCTACTTCTAATGATGGCTATATGTGGAACTGAGGATAGAGTATGAAGGTTAAGGCGTACTTGTATCACATATATTGCAAAGTCAAAAACCGGATCCAAAGAGAAATCAAGTCATACAATCAGATCAAGATGTGCACGTGTATGGATTGTGGTGCATGAAATGGAAACTCCTTTTGTTTGATCTCTCTCCCTGTATAAATTCTTTTGAGAGCATGGCTATCTTTCTTTTTTTCTCTTTTTTTTCATGGACCTTCATGTGCCCACATTTTTTTTCTTTCCCTTTTTTTTCAATACTTGGACCTTCATGTGTCCATATATTTTTTTCTCGATAGCACATGCCTCTCTTCTCTTTTTTTAACAAAAACTGGAGAGAGACCAACACATATAGTGGAGCATTTATTTTGTGGAATGAGTGGATGGTACAATGCTAACTTCTCAAAGAAGCATAGCAAGGGGGTATATGGTGTGCACGTGAATCTTGATCATGAAAGCATGAAAAGAATTCTCTGAAGGGTCACAACAATTTGACAAAGCTCAATGCAAAAACAAGCAGCATATGTGTATATGGTTTTCAAGAAGCATCATCATATGGCTTTGGTAGGACTTTGGCATAGAGGAGCTTTGCAAAGGTTTTACAAATTTTCAAAAAAAAAATTTCCCAAGCACTTAAACAAAAAGGAGCAAAGATCATATCATCCAAACCATATCTCAAACGTCAACTACTTAGATAAGCATGGTTTCCTAAGGATTTTTGTTCACAAGCATCAAGGTGATATGCATGGAATAAAACATATGCAAGCCAACCATAAGAAACATGTAGAGCAAGAGCAACACACTGATTCTTGGGTTTGATTTTAGTGAGTAAGATTTAAAAACCATTCAAACTCATGAATCAAGAGAGTTGAGAGGTAGAGGATGCACAAACCATTGCTTTTGAAGAAGATGGGGATCAAGGCAATGGTGATTCAGCCAAACCACTAGGTGGCTGGCTGAATTTGGTGTCCTTGCCTTATCTCTTGTCATGTTGGTGCAGACGATGTTGTGCGATGCATCTGTGGGAAATCTCGAATGTGTATGACAATGATGATCTTTGAGAGATCTCCCCCACACTTGTACTTGTACCTGGTGCTGTATTCAATGAGATAGTGGAAACAAAATAATGGCTCTGCTAGTTTTAAGAACCAGGGAGCTCTAGAATTTACTCAAACTAAACTTTACTCTCACCATGAGACTTACTCTGGTGATCCTCGGGAGACCTCCCGGTAGTGCTTTGTTTAATGTCAAAAGCAGGACATTGAGAGTACTTACCATGGCGTTTTGTTGATGGGAACTCAATGTTGTCACCATGGCAATTCCTTTCTTTTTTTTCTTTTTCTTCTTTCTTTTTATATAGAGCAAGATGCAGGAACTAACACCAATTCGAAGACAAGATATGGATTGAGAAAGAACTTACTTCGGGGCACTCAGATACCTCCCCCACAATTAGAGTTTGCAAAACTTCAAGTGTATGGAGTTCAAGTTTCCTTCTGTAGTTGTTCCTTCATCAAGGCATATCGAGGAGTTGTAGTTGGTGTAGCTCTCATGTTCTTAGGTGTTGCTTGTCCGTCATTCTTTGTGATCATCCCCTGAAAAGGTTAGCGACCAAAAATACCCGAAGAAAAAATACATCCTAGAACATGCTCTTGCTTTTATTGAAGGGAAATAAATAAGTAAATAAATTAATTAATTATAATCCGGGCTATCTCCCGGCAGTGCTTTGTGTTTTGGTCATAAGCTCGACCATGGGAACATCCTCTTGCAGCTATTGTCGATGATGTGTTCCCCTTTTCATCACCGATTGTTGATGTGTCATGAAGGTTTAGCTGCAAGGTCAGCACCACAGAGCATCCACAAAATTTGCAATGTTTACGGTAAACATATGCATCTACAACTAGCCTTCTAAAGGTTTTGCAAGAGAGGACCTTAAGGCAGTTATAGTCCTCGTGTGTGCTCTAGGCACAATGCGTCCCTAACTCTGGAGAGGTATGGAAAGAGCATGGTTTTTGAGGTATCACTAGGATGAAGCTCCCATGCTCATATATGGAATCCTTTTCTATGGACTCCAGAGTTGGTGCCTTATAACATTCCGTGGCCCGTCGATTCTCCATATCAAGAAATTCATCGTGGGAAATCATAGTTGAATCTCGATCGTGGTCGAGAACAACTTCCTTGTGGCCAGAGGAAAGAGGCTCAAACTCACTCAAGAGGGATGATGATCGTTCGTCTTCACAAAACCGAAGGATTTCTTCCGAGTTGTTCTCTTCGGAAGTGGTAGATTTTGCAACCTCGAAGGGAATGGACTCAGATGGTATGAACGGAGATTCATGCATCATTTCCTCGAGTGGGTTTGGCTCGGGAAAATGCTTTGCCACAGAATTTTCTAAGCAAGAGACAATGGCAGAAGCGGTTTTCCTAAGCTTTTTATCTAGATTCCCTTGAGATGTGAGAAGTTTTTCAAATGGAGAGCCTAGGAGAAGATCAAAATTGAGGATATCGAAGATATGGAAATCTAAGTTGACCTCAATCTTGTCTATTATAAGCGGCACGGCACTTGCGACACCCCGACATTTAAGGATGTGTCCCGAGGGACAACTCCTTAAGAGCGTGTCGGATGGTCTTAGCATAACATTGCCCAAAAGTGTGAACGCTAAGTGCCTGTGACACCTCAGGTGTCAGTACACTTAAATATAGATCACTGTACCCAATTAAAACTTAAAAGAAAAATGTGGGAAATTAATTCAAAGAGGAGAGGTCAAATAAAAATCAAAGTATACAAAAGAAATTAAAAGAGAAAGAAAAAGGAGTGAAAATCTACTCAAAATCAAATTCAAAAATGTGCACAAAAATTTAGTTGGCTCATGAGAGGTACTTTAAATGACATGTGTTCAATTGAACTTCAGCCAAAAAACCACACAAAAACTGAATAAAACCAAAGCCCTTTTGTGCAAGTTTAAAAATTTAAAAATAGTTCAAAATGTGAGTTTCAAATGAAAATTTGCATAAAACAAAAGTTGTAGATCTTGAAAAGTTATGCAAAGTTGGTGTTCAACACATTTTCATTTGAGCCCTCTAAGAAAGAGATATTTTTAGTTTACCGAGAGGTCCCTGAACCTTTAGAAATCACAGATAGGCCCTCACCTCCATCTCTCCCCTCTCTGCTGCTATGTTTCGCCCGCCGCCCGCCGTACGCCGCCGGTGGACCTCGTCCACGGTGCGTCTGCGGTCAAGTGGACCCGAGGGAGCTCTCCAGTGCCACCTGGCCTGCCCCTTGGCACCTCCAAAAGAGGACACACGCCCCTGAGGCCTTCCCGAGCTGCCACGCCGCCCCGCCATGCGCCGCGCCGTCGGCTCACTCTGCCACCTCGCCGTCGAGCCTTCCCAGGCCAGTTCAACCTTCCCCAGACGCCGCTCCCCTCGCCCAGGACTCCTCTCGCCTATAAATAGCCCCAGAACCCCGCCGTCGCGCGACTTCCTCTTTTTCTCCGTTCTTCTACCGTCCGCCATGGCCGGCGAGATCTAGCTCGCCCGGACCGGCCACCATAGCCCCGCATTGCTCCATCCAACCACCCCAACAGCTTCGCCACACTCCAGTTAAGCTCCACACGCGCTAAATCGAGCCCAAATCCATCCCCGTCGCCGCTTCCCTTCCGCGCCGCAGCCGGCGAGCTCGGGCTCACTGCGGACCGGCCAACCCAGAGGGAGACCGTGCACGAGAGCTACCCCAGGAGCTTCCTCACGCTCTTGTGGTGCTCGTGCGTGCGATGTTCCTCTACCCCGAGCCCTGCTTCGCCTACACCACCGGCGACCGAACTTCTTCTCCGCCATTAGCGCCAACGAGCTCGTCTCCGGCCATCTTCCACTTGAACGTCTACAAGGGTGGGCGTTCCTCGAACCCTTCTCTCTCACGCGCCTTCCCGTTGCAGCCCCGGTAAGCCCTGCCTAGCAGAACACCACTGGCAAGATGCAACGGCGGAGAAGGCCGGCGAAGGACCTAGTTGTAATTTATTTTTTTCATTCGAGGGTGTGTTTACAAGTTTTCTAGTGTTTGGCAGTGAACTTCTAAAATGCATAACAAATCATAGAAAAATCGTGAAATTGTAAACTCAACTGATCTAGAATCCTTGTAACAAGATCTACAAGTTTTGCAACAACCAAATCTGCAGAAACTCAACAAATTATTATCTAGGGAAAAGAATAAGAAAATCCATTAATGCATGTTCAGGAAGTTCTACTCAACAAATAACTCTAATTTTTGGATATGTTGTTCCTAATGGAATTTTAAGCTCACAGTAAAAAGATGGCACCCAACTAAAACTGTTATCTTGTTGGAACAATCAAGATTCTCAAATCTGTTGATGACAATCACGATTTAATGCTGGAAGACATATACATGAACTTGCTCTAGAATTTCTACTACAAGTATGTGTTACTGAAACCATGTTAATCCATAAATTTCAGAATTATTAGAGTTCATTTGCTATATACCATGAGTAATGCTTGTTTAATAAACTTAATTCATCATATATAGTTTTTATGCTCAGAAAAATCTATATTTATTTCTGAGTATTGCTTTAGATAAAAATCATGCTTAGTATCTCTTGGTTAGAATTACCATTTTTGTTCTGAGTAAACTAGGCCATATCTGATCATGATTTTTGGACATGTTCTTAGTTAGAGTATATGCTCGCTATAATGAAAAGTTCACATCTAGTACTGATCAAATGAACTTTGAAAAATTATGCTAACTCATGTTAAGTTAAATGCATAACTAATTTATCTGGTTGATATAAAGCTTGATAATCTTTTTCTGGAATATGTTTAGCTCATGACTAGGCTCTGGTAAAAACTTGAGAACCATATCCCTAGTATAACTCTCTGTAGAATTAATCTTATTTAATAGCTTGCTAAATTTGTTCATTTTGTCACCTCTGATGTATAAGTATATAAAATCTGGAAAAATTACAGTACTGAGTAGATGCTATGTTCCTTCCCGTAAAATTTGTAGCACTAGAACCCATGTCAAACGTTCTGTGCAAAAAGGTGAAGCAACTAGAGTAATCTACTTACATGAATTGTTATGGTTATTTGCTTTATGATTAGATGCTGAAAATTATACCATAGATGCTAGAGTATCTGATCTGGGTTACATTAATTTTTCATCACTAGCTCATGAGTAGATTTTTCTGTTATGAAATTATCAAAACATGCTATGTTTTAATATTGAAAATGAAAATCAAACCCCACACTCATTCATGAAGAAACATAGGTGTGATTACTACTCCATAAATGAGTGCCCATGGAATGAAATTTTGAGATCATCACTGAATTAACTTTTGTTGGACTACAACTTTATCGTGAAGGAAAGAAAAATCATATCATGTCATAATAACACATCTTTGCATTTGCATATAGAAACAGTTAATCTCGCGGATGGTGAATACGAATTGGTGCCCACGGACTCTCGTGTTGATCAGGAGGTTAATTTGAACTGTGCTAACTTATCTCAAGACCTGGGCCAAGCCCCAGAGGTTTTTCTGCCTGATAGTGCCCAAGAAGGCAATCCCCGGTGCATAACCCATTATTTTCCGTATTATTATTCATCTAATTATTCATATATGCTGTAATAATTTTATTTGCGCATTTACGTATTCTTAGGCGTTGTTCGAAACCATAGATGCATGTCTCCTAGGTACCTATGTTTGTTATCTGGATCTTTTTCTCGACTAGTTGCCCCGCTAACTAGGTACGGTAGAAGTCGAGAGGTTTCCTGCCTTTCGCGAGATTATAGGAGTTGACTGACTTTAATTCCTGCTGAAATATAAGGATAACGGGCGGGGTTGTGTAGTTGTGATACCCCACTGGTGTAGTCGAAAATGGTTAAGGTCGCGGTGTGTGGCTCATTTCATTAAGCATTTGAAAGTACTAGCCATATGCCGAGAAATATGGTAATCGGTAAGCTTAAGTACCTGATTAGACCGGTGAGTGGAACGACCATTCACCCTCTTGCTAGAAGTAGGTTTTATTTTTGTCCGGACGTACGGCTGTAGAGTGGTCGGACTCTGATGTCGGGGAGGGTGACCCGGATCCACGGACTGGAAAGAAAGGGGAAAAGTAGCGTGGGCGAAAGCAAAGTCGATCCCCATGCGTGTGTGTTAGGTTTCCCTGGCCAGGTTGAAATTCGATTCAGGATCGTCCGCCTCTCACGGCATGAGATTGCTTAACGTTTTCGGTCACATAGAGTAACAAGTGGAACATGATGATGATAATACTGCTGGTTGATTAAATGATTGCTCTACCATGTTTGTATAGAGTTAGATGCAAACTTAGAATGGTTAATTCAACTAGAATATGGTAAAGTTAAAACTGAAAATAAGGATAAACTCTTAGTGGCGTTTTTGGCAAAACAAACCCCACCAACCAAAAAGCCTTGCATGTCTAGTTATCGGACTATGTTATATCTGATGACGGGTAAGTCTTGCTGAGTATTAGTATAGTCAGTCTTGCTTGTGGCACTGTTTTTCAGGTACTAACTTCGAAGATCTGTTTGCGAGTCTTACTTGGCCGTGTACCTTGCCTCCGGGCTGGTCTGTTGAGTGGGATGGCCCTTCAGCTGGTGCTGACCACCCTCCCACTGAGTGACCCTTTTCGTACGGGCTTTATCGATGCGTCACACTTTTCGCTAGTAGTCATTTACTCCTTCCGCTGCAATAACAAGACATGAATAATTTGTGTAGTTCGGACTTCTGTAGTACTTTGCTACTCTGAACATGGTTTGTAATAAATTTTCCTTTCTGCTGCAAACTCTGAGATGTATGAGATGATCTGTGTTGTAATCTCTGGGCTCACCTCGTGTGAGTGTTGTCTGTGCGATCCTGGAATAGCGTGGCTTTTATCGAGGCTTCACTCGAGGAACTGCCGGTGAGTGCCAATTTGGGTCAGAGTTGCTTAGCAACAAATATCAGTGCACCCGGACCCAGTAATTTTGGGTGGTTCCGCCACAGCTAGCATCAGAGCTCGCAGACAGCCTACCAGAGATGACAGCCTCAGTTTTCAAAACAACAAATTAAAACTTGACTTCAAAACTATTAAAGTTTTTGAAAGAGTCTAGGATCTCCAAGGACAAATCTAGAACGTAAAAGCCCTAGGGGATCTTATGGGTATAATCAGGTGGCTTATATTGTATGGCTAACTTCCAGCACATTACTTTTCAATATTTAAATTCTGCAACTACATCGTCGCCGCGGAGGTATGCTTACTCAGTTAGCTGAGGGAGTCTGACCTTCCCGTCGGTGATGCGAGCCGAACGCTGGAGCTCAAGCAGTGGCCTACTTGAGCTGCTGCCCATATACCAACTCTGGTTGATTATATGGGGAGTAATGGTTAGAAATTGGAATTCAATTCCCCGTCAAAGACGGTACTCAGTCAATACGTTGTTTCGATAACGTATGCTTAACGTTGTCCATACGGAGGGAATTGTATGGATGCCGATTCTATAGTGATCGGTAATGTATGGGAATGCTTTTGTGAGTGCTGGCACGAAAGGATCATTTTATATACTGCCAATTTTCTGCAGGTACGCTAACTCGAAATCGAATCCTAGGCTATCTAGCTATATCAAGTAGCTACATAGTGAGAGACGTAATATGTATGCCACCAAAGTCATTTGCGTAAGACGAAGGTTACTTGGCAATTCTTTTCCTTGGTGAGGACGGATAGGTTCTGCATTCATCCTCAAAATTGTCAGCAAAGAAATCTTTGGAAGAAATCGCAATCAAATCGGCTAAAACCCTATCCTAGGAGCATCTAGATAGTCTGCAAATTCAGGGAAATTGGTTTCCATGAATTTTAACCCTCAGTTAAATTATTCAAATCAACCTGGGGTAGTAAGATGAAATGATATTCCCTAAGTTATCAAACTCTTGTAAAAATTTGAGAATTTTTGAAGCCTTCTAGCTTGATATTTGTGAATTTAGATCAACCCTGTGTAAAACTGTCAACTCTGAACAGTCTGTACAAACTGAATTTTTTTTCGACCTTCTTAAGTTGTTCAAATGAAAAATCATTCAACACGAAAGTTGTAGATAACTAAATGATGAACTTACCATAAAATTTTTAATTATTTTATACAAATGGTTTGGTAGTTATGGTCAAAATACACCCTCTCTGGACACCCAGTTTTCCTGGTTGACGTCACTCTGAAAACCTGAGCATATCACCCCCTGGAGTCCGAATTGATCTTAGTGATGACTAGATGAATTGTTCCTTATTATCATAGGGATCTTGTGTAAATTTTTGAGAATTTTCGGAGCATATTATCTATCATTTTAGCAATTTCTTTCACTGTCCAGAATTAGCTATTCATTGTTTACCATCAGCTGATCCATCGGTCTTTTGTTTGGACAGATGGAAGAGCTGCTGGTTGTTGATGAGCAGGGGCACGTGCACTCCGCTTGCTTGCACTGGGACGGATTTCCTCACCGTCTTTGGGAGCTCTTGAGTGCAGCCGGGTACTCCCAGCCACCGCTCTACGATGGCCACGACTTTGTGGAGGACGGAGTTCGTCGCTGCAGTGTGACGATGGTGATCCCGCAGCACCCGCTCAATGGGTGGGAGCCGATCGTGACTCAGATGGTCAGTCACCATCTGCTTGACACTTGGGAGCTTACTGCCATGAGGGCGATGATCACTTTTTGCTCTTTGCACCCTCTAGAGGTGGTTCTGACCGCGTTCGGGTTGTTCCCTGCACACGACCCGGCAGACCCGCTTTGGCTTGACCGGATGGCACACGTGGACGTAGTCGCTACCCTCGACCCGGTCGGGGCACTTTGGACGACAGCGATGTGCTTAGACAGTCTCTACAGACTTCACACGTTTCAGAGTTACGCCGTCGCTCAGTTGGTGGACCAGGCTCAGGCCTTGCACCTGACTGTCCAGCTGAGAGACGAGCAGCTTCAGGAGGCTAGTGCTGAGCTCGAGAGCAGGGCTGCTCTTATCACCCTGCTTCACGGCTAGGTTCACGAGCTTCAGGACACGGTGACAGATCGTGACGCTACGATCATCTTCCTGGAGGACCTGTTTCACGACCTTCAGCTTGACTTGGACGACGCTCAGGCTCAGCTCCACCAGATGTAGGTTGATCCACCCGCACCACCCTGCCTGATGCAGGTGGATGGAGAGGAGGAGCCTCAGGAGATCCAGGGCATTTCGGAGATGGACTTTGAGGACCAGGCGCCGCAGCCCGCACCGGTTGAGGTTCACACTCCCGTGGCGAGTGAGGCATCGGTCAATATGTAGACCGAGGCGCTGTTTTGTTAGCTTTTGTAGACTCCTCTTATTGTAGCCTACTTTTGGATCATGGCTACTAGGCTAACTTAGAGTTGAGTAACCCCCTTAGTACTGATGTTAGAAGTAACCAAGTGGAAATGAGAGGATGATGAATGTAATGAACCTCTAATGCTACTAATGTGAAATATCGGTGATCTGTGAAAAGCTGAATGCAGCAGCTAGTTCGAATTTTTATCCTAATTTCCTTTCTGAATTAGCTCCTGAGTTGAATACCAAGGTTGTTCCAATTTTCATCATTGAAATGCTCACAAAAATTCAGCTCAAACGGATTGTATCGCAGGAGATAATCGCAAATTCCAGAAGCTCTGTTTTCTGTAAAATAGAAAACCAGAGGAGTAAATGAATTTTTCGACTAACCTACTCTGGGAATCTGACTTTGTGATGACTACCAAAGTTGTAGCTCATGAAATTATCTATCTCCTATAAAAGTTTCAATTTTATATCATGTACAGAACTCCAGTTATGCGCGATTTCGTATCACCGGTTTTTCTCCACAACATGATTTAAGCGATTCCTATTACTTCCATGTCCTTTTGAGTTGTATGTTCCATTTGAAATGATGATAATGTTGAGCCTAGTGCAAAAGTACTCACATTTCATATGGTTGGATCAACTTGAGGTACCCCTAGTGGTTTTGGAGCCGGGGGGAATGGCGATCCACCTCCACCTCCTCCACCAATGGGTATCGCTAAGGTTCTTGCCGCCCAGACGGAAATTTTGCGGCAGTTGGTTCAAGCTCAGCAACAACCGCGGGGTGGGCATCTTGCTCATCGAGCACAAGAAGCAAGCTACCAAGATTTCCTTAGTATTCAGCCTCCGCTGTTCACTAAAGCGGATGAGCCTCTGGACGCGGACGCTTGGATTCGCACAATCGAGTCCAAGTTTTCTCTATTGACTACTCCTTGTTCAGAAGCGAACAAGACTCGCTATGCCGCGCAGCAGCTTCGCGGATCAGCTCGTATGTGGTGGGATCATTACCACGGGATGCTACCGGCTGATCATGTGGTGAATTGGAATGAGTTCAAAATAGCTTTTCGGGCTCATCATATTCCAGCTCAAGAAGTTCTTGGCCTTAACTCAGGGCACTCGTACTGTATTGCATTATGCCCAGGCATTCAATCAATTGTGTCAATATGCTGGACATCATGCGGATACCAACGCTAAGAAGCGTGAACGCTTCCATCGAGGCCTTAGCACCAAGTTACAAGAAAGGCTGAATCTTGTCCATGCGGACTTTTTCAATGAATTGGTGAATATGGCTATCTCCCAGGAGGATCTTATTTCTGCACACCGCACTGAAAAGAAGCGCAAGGCACCCGCTGGACCCTCTAGTGCCTCTGCACCGAGGTATTGCCTTGGGCAGAATAACCCACCCGCACCCTCTCAGAAGGCCACTCAGCCAGGGCGTTGGATTATTCGTCCTCCTCAGCAGCAGCAGCAGACTGGCCCTAGGCCGAATACTTAGCAAGCGGCTCGCCCTGACAACAATAACCAATGTTTCAAATGCGGGAGTCCGGATCACTTTGCCAAGATGTGCCCCCAGGCGGGACAGTCTCAGGGGCAGGCTTCTCGCAGAAATGATCAGAACAAAGGCAAGAAACAAACCGTTCAAGTCAGGCAGGGCCGACTTAATTTCACCAACTTGGCTGATCTTCCAGAGGGAGCACCAATTATGTCGGGTACATTCTCTATAAACCATCACCCCACAGTTATCTTATTCGATTCCGGTGCATCTCATAGCTTCATTAGTTCTAAATTTGGCTTCATCAGATCCGAGTGCAACTATCCAACCCGGCTACCTAGGGTCAGATCCGATCTGACCTGGCTTCGGGAGCGGAACTTGGCTTCCAAGACCCTCGTTCACCCTCCCACCCAACCACTCTTCGGCGACAGAGCGTCGCCGGATCTTCGTCATCTCTGCCAACTCTGACACTCGGCCCAACGAGGATAACAAAGAGAGGGAGAACCGACTTCGCCTCAACGAGATTCGCGCCGACAGAAGGCGCAATGAAGCAGCGATTCGTCAGTCTGAGCGTGACATGGAGGACGCCGATCGCCGCAACCCTAGGAACCGGCATTCACCGATCCGACTGCGCAACCTCGACGCCGACTTCGTCCTCAACTACAACGGCCAAGATGTCTTCGCCACGTCGTCGGCCAACCTCGCTGTGGTGTTCCATGTGCTCGAGGGCCTCGAGGAGGCCCCCGAGATCGTCAAGGCCCGCACTCATCTGCATGTGGCCGCCACGCAAGCCCAGTAGCTGCGCAAGGAGAACTCGGCCTACCACGCCCAGTCGAGTCACCACTCGACCTGACCCCACGGCGATGATGAAGAGGAGGTCAACTAGAATGACCTCTGCCTCCAGCTCAACCAACAAGACCTGCGCCCGCGCATTAACAACCATCACCGGCAATGTGACGCCGCCGAGCGCGAGCGACGTCGCCAATATGACGAGGAACACGGCGTCCCCGATGCCGACCACCAGAACCGCGGTCGCCAGGGTGACAACCCTCCCCGACGACCTCGTCGCGACTACGAACCCAGCAACGACCTCGACGGCTTCTCCGCCTTCTCTAGCTAGCTTCGGGCCATCCAGTACCTGGCACCTTTAAGCTAACTGGGATTGAGAAGTACGACGGTGAGTCGGACCCTAAGATGTGGCTGCGCACCTACTCCATCGCCGTCTGAGCTGCGTGCGGCGACAATGACATCATGGCTGCCTACTTCTCGGTCATGATGGGTCACCAGTATTGGCGTTTCTTATGCCCGATTAGAATAGATATTCTGCAAGTGCACAGAATCACCGCTGTAGCACTTCACCTTGGAGTATTCCAAGGCATCGTATTTTTCCTCAGGGAAGCATTATGGTAAAGAGTACCGTAAATCGAATGATAGCCGTACTAGCTTGATCGACCGACTGACTAGACGGCGGTAAGCCAGATAGATGAGTGAGATAAATAGCCAGGCAATGACCGAATGACACATGAAGATTCTAATCATTAGAGTGGTAGAGCTGGGAGGACAACGAGCGAGACAAGACACCTGATACACTTCTGAACTATTGAGCTAGCCTCTCTAGATCAGACTAAACACCTAACTAGTTCTTGGGAAAGGAGAGCTTACTTCGGCGGCTAGAAGAGGAAGGACTTCAGAAAGGGATGAGAAGGGAGTCCAACGGCAACCTGCACTACTGCTATGAAAACACCCGAACGTGGTGGACTACAAAGGACGGATAGGGCTGTCACCACCTACCGACTACCACAACGTTTCCGTGGGGTGGAACACACTTTCTAGCTAACACTAAGGTCAGACACCACCTCTGCACTCGGTGTTAGGATTTCTCTCGAGGCCTTCGAGAGAAATCCCCTTGAACCTAGAGCACTAACTTCAGATACTCTAGTCCGGGAGAGAAAACCCGTAAGATAAGTTCCCGATCACTAAGAAAGATAACTTAGCCTAAGCTAAAGGACAACTTCCGTGCTCAAGCTGAACCTCAGACTCGAGTAAATGAAAGACTACAGAAAGTAAAGCTGACTCAGAAAAGTAAAGAAGATAACTTATATTAATAATGGCAAAAGAAAGATTCAAGAGCTATACCAGACTTCCGACGACTCCGGAATCCCGAGCAAGCTCGACTCGACTCTAACTCCCAAGCTACTAACCTACTCTAGAAAGTACAAGTGAAGAGAGAAGAGCTCCAATGGTGTGTGTTGAAGTGATGGATGGTGCCCTCTATTTATAGCCCTCCCAAGGTCGGTTCTGACGGTTACTACAGTTGGCGTCAGTTGTAAGCAGGTAAGACAGTTGTGCTTTGCTTCCACGCCAAGACCCAGCCCGAGGGGCTTCCAAGTGGGGCCGGCTGGCCTCCCCTAGGCCGGCCGGCCTGGGGGTGCCGCCACATGGCCACCGCCTTTCGGACAATGGCTCTGATCCCCTCCTGGAGTCGGTTGGCAGTTGGTTTCGCTTCGCGGTTGCAAGTGCTAGGTCGGCCGGCCTAGGGGAGGCCGGCCGGCCTCCCTGTGGCCCATCTCGGCCTCCGGTTTTGCCGAGGCTTCGCTCTGCCCTTGTGCATTCTCTAGGGAAGTGGGTTACTAAATTCTTCTTGATCTTGGGCTGCTTTGTGGGTCTTTGGACCAATGATGATGCCTTTCGGTGTATCCAGTTGAACCGAGGCCCAACCCTCGACTCAGAGCCTCATGAATGTGTCTTATTGCCACTGGACTGAAGCTGGGGCAGTGTTTCTGGAGGTGCCAGGCCGGCCGGCCTAGGAGAGGCCGCCTGGCCTGGGTTTTTTTCCCATTTATGCTCATTTTTGGTACACCTGCTCCTGCAATCAGAACTCATCCAAAACTTGTGGATCTCGTTAGAGATAAACAAAATATGAATGGAACATAGTGTAGAGCTCATGTTATTTGCAAGAAGTTGACAGCTTAGAATGTGAAATTATGGTCGTCAACACCCCCCAAGCTTAAACTTTTGCTTGTCCTCGAGCAAAGCTAAAACTGAGGCTCGGTGGATCAGGAGTTGCGTCAATATTTACCCCCTTGCAGGTACCTTGTGCACAGCATATTACTCTTCCCATTTGTACTTATGAAAAGTTGGCTCATGCCTATGGTTCTGGAAGATGGGGCGTATCCGTTTTTCATCCCTCGGTCTTGGGCGGTTGTTGGACTTAACAACCTTCACCGGAATGTTACCTGCTACCTGTTCAGGTTCCCAGCTCGGATTTTTGCAAGAATTTTTTCAAAAGAGGTTCAGGTTTTCCAATGGTACTCTTGAGTCACTCAAAGTGTATGATCCTCACCTATGGTCGAGATATCTGACCATGTTCTTTCTACAGCTGATATGTGGAGTTTATGGGTAGGAAGATGTATGCATACCTTGGTTACCTGTATTGCTCGGCCGAATGGTAATCCAAGACGGGGTCGTACTTAGCCAAATTCAGGTCTCATGGAACATGGGGTATTTGGAGGGTATGAAGTGGATGGAGTGGATGGCTTCCCGTTTGAATTTATTTGAACTCCATCATTTGCAAGTTGAAATGGAGAGTGGGCTTCTCTTTTTCTTTTCTCTTCTTTTTTTTTAAGATAACTCCACTCTCCTTGCTGATTTAACTTGAATCTCTTTGGAGTTTTGAATGGGAAGCTCTTGTGAGATGAACTGAGGTATTTGAGATGGTGATTGTGGGGGAGCATAGCTGGCAAAAGTGGATGTCAATACCCGGAGTGAGTGACTGATAGGCCAGCTATGTTTGGGCTAGCAAATGCTGGATTTGTGTGGGATAAAGACCTATAGACGGCAAGTACCATTTCCGAGGTGGATGCACCATTCGAAAAAAGCTCAAAGTAACTTCAGATAGCTCAAACGGTTTATGCAATATAAGGCTCTGGATGGGTCATTTTAATCATGGGAAACCTTCACCAAAATTTTAGTTTTAAAAGAATTTCGAGGGGTTCCCTACTAGAGAAAGCAGTTTAAATTCCGGTTTGGGCTATCTCGAATCCCGTAACAGCTTAGACTTCAGAGATTAAACTCATGCCTCCACACGACCAAATTTTCAGTGGAACTACTATGTGCCAACTAATTTAGGTACTAGGAGAGTAAAAAGCTGTAAATGAGGCACATACAGAGTCTAAACAGAGCAACTATTCACCATTTCCAAAGTAAGAGGTTACACGGATTTCAACTCATATAAATTTTATTCAAAGCATGTAAATATTTTTTTTGGTGTTTTGTTAAGAGATTATTTATTTATTACTACTATTATTATTTTTGTTTTTTTAGCATGGCTACTGCATAGAAAGAGCGGGTGCGATGACTTACCTGGCGGTGTGACCCCCCAAGCTTCGATGAAGCACAGTCCTCCTCATCGGAGTCCTGCTCTCCCTCGTCGGGGCTGTCGTTGTTCTCCTCGTCGTCGTCATCGTTGTTCTGTTCGGGCAGATGGTACGGTTGGTATGGCTAGGACTGCTGATAGTCGAGCCCAAGGTGTATGAAGACGTTCGAGACGTCGTACTGCAGAGTGGAGGTCAACCCCCAACTCTCCTGGGTGATCTGGGTGTTGTGTGCCATCGTGTCCTGCATCTGCTGCTGCTGTGTACCAAGTGTGCTGATGCGGTTCGAAAGGTCCGTGATGCTCCGAAGAATCGGGTCCTCATAGTTGAAGCGTGCTGATGATGAGGGACCCACTTGTGGACCATAAGGCGAATGCATACCTGCGGGGTAGTACGGTCCTTGTCCATCGGCGAATTCGTTGCTGCCGGCCTGATACGGGTCGTAGTTGTAATGCCCGTACACCTCCTCGCAGCTCATGTTCTCCGTGACGGCCCCGGCTGTGCCGAGGCATGAACCAAGGGTGTCCGTCGTGAAGGACATGCTTCGGCTTGTCCGCGCCGGGTCCTGCTCCTCGTCTGTGGACCTGCAACACTTTGTCGTGAGGGTTCTCTCTTCTCCATCTGCAATGTTAGACTTTTCACCAAGTAGAGAGAGAGTCTCGGGCATGGAAGCTCGATCTCCATATCGTACCCGTGGTAACACATAAAGAGAGAATTTCCTGGCCCTTCCCGCATCATGTGCCCTTGCACAAAATGCTCAAGACCGACCTCGTATCTGTACGCCTCCGTCTCGGGCAAGAAGGTGACTTCTGCGCCATCCATCACTTTGACATACATCGCCACACGGGTGACCAGTGGGGTTATGTCGATGGGGCATTTACCCGTAATCATCTTCTGCCAATGAGCAAGCATGCTCCGGACGGGCGAGAAGCGAATCTTGTTCGCCATAGCGTACAGACACTGCAGCTCAGGCAAGCTGCAATGGCGAAGGTCTGTGCGAGAAAGCACAACCATGGCGAGCCACTTGGCGAGAAACCTCAGAGCAGGATTATGAATTGAGACTATGTTGTTCTTACAACTCACGGGTTCATTAGAAATTTCACTCCACCAAGAGCTATGGTCATACTGATAACGCTCAACAAGTGTGTTGGGATCTAAGATGCATCTTTTACTAAAGCCAGAAACACTAAATTGTTGGAGAGTCATTTCAAATTGTTTGCTAAAGAACCGAAAGTAAACTTTAGTTTCGGTGCTGGTTTTTTCAATGGTAAGAGACATAAGAAATTCCATGGTCAAGAGATGAGAACCTGGCTCGACACTGTCGATGAAGTTCTCCCATCCGACGGTGGTGAAGGCTTGGTTCATGTCTTGCAAAAGCCCTGTCGTGATGAGGAAGCGGGTTTCGAACCTCTTGACATGGGCATAGGTTTGCCTCTTTAGCAGCTTAAGTGCTTGCCGCTCGTAGTCATTCTTGAAGACGATCTGTTCAACCATCGTCAAAATCCTGATGCGGAAGTGGCTTCTTGGGACTGCGGGAATTTCTTCTTCTTCCCAGGATGTGTGTGAGCGGTGACCGGAGTCGACCGACATGTTATCCCGAGAAGAAGAGGAACTCCGCGAGCTTCTCGACCTTCTCGAGAATGCCTTCTTGACCTTCTCCTTGGCTCGAGTTATCATGGTGCCTACAAAAGGTCAGTATGAGCAATACCCAAAGGAAACAAGGGGTTAGGAGGAGGGTTAGCGTTAGTCGTCAGTCGTTAGTCGTTCTTGCGGGGCGTTAAACCACCACAAACGTTCAACGTTTAGCGAGCCATGAATTTATTTAGAAGGGAAATATTTTTGTGTTTTCTGGTTTATGAACTTCACTAATTAGTACTAAAATTTTGTTTTTAGGCGAGCTAGCACTCGAGTTCTCTACTTAATCAACTCAAAAGAGCTCAATTAAGCAAAGAAACTCAAGGAAGGGAGAAGTGATTAAGGAGCTCGGCCTGGGGCATGTGTACCTGAGCTTCTGGTGCACTGAGAGATGTCGGGCTCGCTGGCTTTTATAGCTAGGTGCCAGGGCTAGGCCGGCCGGTCTGGGGCAGGCCGGCGGCTCTTGCGCGGCGGCCGTTGAGCCACATCTTCGGTCTAATGCTTAGGCTTGCAGGTGATGATGCTGGCATCGGTGGTGACGGGATGTGAGCGGAGGGCTGAGGCCGGGCGGCCTGCATGGGGCCGCGCGGCCTGCCCCAGCACGTTGAGTGCCCATCCCTTTGTCTCTTGCTTCGTGCTTAATCAAAGTCCCCACTCCCTGCTGCTCTCTGGCAAACAAAAGAAGGGGGGGGCCGGCCAGCCTAGGTGGGGCCAGCCGGCCTGGTACTCGGCCAAAAAATTTTGAAAATTTTTGTGAACTTCTAATGGTGCAAAACTTTCAAATTTTAAACATGTGTTGGTTGAAACTCAAACATGATTATGCAGGATGGAAAGAAAATTATGCAAGGAAAAATTTAAACTATCCTATATGCAATGCAAATGATGGATACGTGCCACGCACCTCATGGCGTGGGCTCGGGTTTTGTGTCCGGAGCTGGACTCTCCATTCCTTCGGTTTGATTGTCGTCGCCGGATGGAGTCTTGGGCGATGACACTTTCTTCTGCCACACTTTCTTAGGTGTGGGTTGTGTTTCGACCTTTGCTTCCTCTGATTCCAAAAATTTCTTATGCTGGATTCGACGTTTGGCATTCTTCTGATTGTGAAGCTTGTTTTGCCTTGTTTCCTCTTGAATTCGTAACTCCTCCTGGATCCGTAGACTTTCCACGAATGCAATGAGGGCTTCAATGTTTGGAAGCGACGGTTTCTTCGTCTCTTTTTCGGGTTTCTTCTTCCAATGGACTTCTTTGACTTGTGAGCATTGTTCGACCTTCGGTTTGAAGGCGAACTTCTCCTGCTGGCCATTAATGTTGAGCTGAATCTCTCCAGCTCCAACATCAATATGGGCGTTTACTGTGCTCAAGAATGGCATGCCCAGGATGAGCGGCGTCTTGGCATCGACTTCCATGTCGAGTACGACGAAGTCGACGGGAATGAAGAAATTCCGGATTTTCACCGGGATATTCTCTGCTATTCCGTTTGGTCCGCTAGCTACAAACACATGGTAGTAGGGGCAAGTGCATGATGGTTGAGTTTGTCATAAACTACCTTGGGCATGACACTGATGCTTGCTCCCAAGTCGCAGAGGGCGTTGGAAAAGTTTTGAGCCCCAGTCGAGCAAGTGATGGTGGGGCAGCCTGGGTCTTTCTTCTTCACCAGGAGAGGATCGAGTATAGCAGCGCTGCACTCTTCCGTTAACTGCACGACCTCAGTGGTGGGCAGTGTCCGCTTGTTTCCAAGAATATCCTTGATATACTTGGCATACGTGGGTACCTGCATAGCGTCAAGAAGTGGTATATTCACATATAACTTCTTGATTACCTCGACGAATTTGTCGAATTGGTCGTCGGCCACTGGCTTCCTTATCCGCTCCGAAAACGGTAAAGCAGTTGTGTCGTGATAGTCCCGTGAAGTTCTCGGGGGTTCCACGGGGTCTTCCTGGGTAGCAGATGTATTGGAGTCGTCAGCCTCCTCCTGTACTTCGTCTTCAACTTCGGTATGGCTAGCGGTTTGTTGGTGCTCCTTAAGTACCCATTTTATCCCTTGTTTATCCCTGATAATGGCATGAATTCAATATCAAAATCACTAACCGTCCTAACCCCAGCCTAATTATTGGTCATTTTCACATATGCACATATATTTTGGAGGAACTTCGTTTTTGCAGGTTTTTGGCCTATTTTGGAGCATGAAATGATGAGGCCTATGATCGAGCGCTAACACGGAGAAAGACGAAGGCCAAAGCCCAAAGGAAGGGCCAAAGCCCATGTTGATTCGAAGCCCATTCATGCACATCCATCCTCCAAGAGAGCCCAAAGGACCAAGCCCACGAAGATGAGATCAAGATACTTCGGGATTAAGCAAAGCAAATGAAGATTTAAGGAAGGATTCCCTATCCTATCCTTTCCTCGAAGATATCTCTAAGATAATGACGTCAAAAGGGGTGCAATCATGAAGGACATAAACTCTAGAAGATGCGAGGAGTCTGCACGTGAAAAATGAGACCGAGGCGAGCCCGAAAGGGGGTAGGCCGGCCGGCCTAGGCCCATGGGGCCGGCCGGCCTAGCCCGTTTCTGAGGTGGTTCGGCCTCCCCTTCGACCGGTGGCTTCCTCGGCTTATAAATAGCTCGCACCTTATTCATCTCGAAGCATCCATCGACCCAGAACTCGACGAAAACCTATGGCCAAAACCGGAGGGAGACGACAGCTGCCGCAAGTCTTCAAAGTTGTCTAGGAGATGGCTTAGGCCACCCCTAGCCGCCATGGCCTCCCTGCGAGGTTGTGCCATGGTGGAGTTCATGAGCTAGTTGGAGTCGTCAATGGTATGTACTCGGTGGTGACGATCCAAACGAATCTATTATGTGAGTAATGATAATCATGTCTTCCGAATCTTTTAGCGACCATGTTCTCTCTTTCGATTTCGTTCTTTTCTTTGGGTTTGCTTCATCTTAGATCTATTATTGAGATAGATCACTTTAGCATGATCTTGTAGTCATGGTGGCTAGAGGTTCATGGCTGAACTACCAAAGGGGGTTCGACTTGCTTCAGGGTATTTCGTTCAAAAGGGAGGCGTCGTGACAGGCCGTCTCCACAGTGTAGGTGGAGTATCGAGGGATCGGATTGGAGATTTTGAGTTTAAAGATGCTTTTGATTGAGATGCATGTTTTATTTGCTCGTTAGCTTGAACTACAACTAGATGACGATAGGCCTAGTCATGTCTTTGGTTTTGCTATGATTAAGCCTATGTTCATGGATGAGATCAACCTTTACACATTACTCATATCTGTCAAAGGTTTACCCTTTATATGCAATCAATGCTTCATGTTAGGATAGATCCGTTAGATTAGATGGAAAACCTTAGGTAGTTCTTTGTCGATCCACGGATTGATAAACCTTGGGGGAATACTCTAAGGGAAAAGCTACACGAACCGTGCGCTTGCGGTATACAAATCGGGGGTGCTAAGGAGCGTCAACAAGTTTTTCTGGCGCCATTGCCGGGGATCGGCAACACGAACCCTAGGTTGATCTATCAAGTTTTTTTGGACTAACCCTAATTTTTATTATTGCATATACCCTTGTTTTCTTGTTTGTGTCCTTGAAAGCAGGTGGAAAAAGCTAGACACCAAATTTGGACTTCGAGAAGTCCATAATCCACTTCGACAAATTTCAAGAATCGGCAATAAGATGATCGAGGAGTCTCGACATGGAACATCGACAACGTCCACATCGACATGACGGCAACAACATCAAGATTCGCTCTTTAGTGGTAGGTGCTAACTTTTGTTAGTGGCCCAGCATCCGCTATCGAGTCCCCACTCCCCAAAGCAAAAGATGATAAATAAGGTACGCCGCCGTGTCAATTGATTTTAAAGACATTGTTTTTGGGAAAATTTGTTTGTTCAAGCAATAGGTATGAAGCATGCCCGCGAGGAAAATCGTGCGATCGGATCATCATCATCTCCAAAGTGTTACTGTTGTAATGAGTTTTTCGTCCAAGATCAGAGGAGTACCATGAGAAAATAATAGATTATTTTGAAGCTCCATCAAGTCTACTTTCCAACGCATCAAGAATCATGAATTTTGGAGATCGGTATGAAGAGTTATGCTAAAATCTTTCAACGCTGCGCGTTCTGAAATGTCTCTGGACAGAGCGTAGTGCCGGAGTAAAACGACCATAACTTCTTCATCCGGAGTCCGTTTGGGATCAATGACTACTCATTGAAAAGGTAATTTCATAAGGCTTTCCATGGAGTAGAATTTTGGTACATGTTCTGTGCAGGATGATTAAGGAATTCAACGAAGAAGAGGCAGCAACAAACAATGGAGAAAGTGATGACGATGTCGCAAGATGTTTGGAGAACCTTGTGCACAAAAGTTGATGATTTGAAGTTGACCAACGCTAGAGGCAACAAGATTAGAGGAACCATGATGCCACCCATCTTCTCCATGGGATGCTCAAGAAGCTTCTAGTCGAGTGCAATCAAAGAAAGAGACCGCTCTGATCATCGACACAAAGCACGGGAGCCTCCTTCGATCCCGACACCTAAGGCAAAACAAGAACCATGGAGACAGACCATTGGAGCCATGCTACTCGCTAGTGAATCAATGGTGATGACTTTGAAGCCAAGGATGCACAACAAGATGCTCCGAAGACTACAAGATCAAGATCATCGACATCTTCGGATCGATTCGTAAGAAGTCATTGTTATCATCAATATTCTGCTCAACCTCAGAAGCAAATAGCAGCATATTTTTGGATATTCAAAATCTCCACGAAGTTCCCGTTCCAACGAATCAAGAACCAATTCAATCGGAGATTCCTACAAGCGGGTATGGCCAAAACATTGAAGGTTGTGCACTCTGAAAATTTCTGGACAGCACGCAGCGCCAAAAGTGAAATAGGCATAACTCCCTCGTTTGGACTCCATTTAAAGCAAATGACCACTCATTGGAAAGGTAATTTCATAAACTTTTCAATAGAGCTATATTTTGGTATATGTTCTGTTGAGTATACAGGAGAGATTCCATGAAGAAGAGGCAGGAGCAACGCGATGAGAACAAGATAGAAAAGATGACGATGACAACAATGAAGGGGAGCTTGGGCAATGTTTTCATCAAGCGTACATGATAAAATTCAGAGGCTTGGAGCAAAGGAAGAACCCTAATGACATTGGCAAATGAAGGCACAAGCGGTCGACCATCAACAAACGAAGATGTTGCAAACAAACCACGACGGATTACAAGAGCGCAACATTCAACACATGGAGACGTGAGAAGCAAATCACGACGAACCACGAGGAGTGCATCAAGATGACATCTCGCACAAAGCACCACGACTCCAATGAGTATGAAAAAGCTCCGAGGCTAAGGTATACAGTGAATTCTCAAGCTTCTATTTGTTTTGTTGATAATCGTTAAAAATCTCATGCTCAAACCAATAGTCGGAATGAAAGTTTAAATTCTATGCCTTGTTCTTTTCATGATGATAGGCTAGAGTTTCTTGAGAAGGTTGATTTCATGCTTAAAGAACCTCTGCCTAATAATGAGCTCCGCGCTATGCAAGAAACACATGCTGCAGTTAATTACACCATGCCTTGTTGATGAAATTTAATTGATGATGTGATTATGTTGCATATGTTTACAAATAATTGCAAATCTTGATCTTGCTTTGCGCTTGGTCAAGCTCATGACCCTAAAAGAGCACATGTCGGGAGAAGCCCCGAATTTCACTAACCATGCAGGACATGAAACTCAAATGATGAGGAGGGAAACTATGCCCAACATTTTGAACACCATCATCAACATCTTCAAGTTTCAAGAACGGACGTCGCTAAGTCTCATCAATTTTGTGCACAAGTCCAGAGATTCACAATACAAGAAAGTTGAATATTCAGGATCTCCATCAAGTCCTCAGTTCAACGCATCCATGATTGATACAATTGAAGACCCATGGGAGGAGCTATGTCTCAAACATTGGAGATGCACGTGCTGAAATCAGCACGGGGCAGATTGCAGTGACGGGGAAAAAGGGGCATAACTCCCTCAATTGGAATGCGTTTTGGGCAAATGAAGACTTGTTGGAAAGAAGATTTCGTGCACCTTGCATTGGATCAATTGTTTGGTGCCATTCCCAATCTGGACAGAGAGGAAAATCCGTGAAAAGAAAGGTAGCGACGAAGGACAACAAAGAAGGAGGTGACCATGATGTGAGAGACGATTGGGCAAGTTTTCCATTAAGCGTGATTGATCATGTCCAACAT
The DNA here is from genome assembly GCF_016808335.1 of Panicum virgatum. Classification (NCBI taxonomy): domain Eukaryota; kingdom Viridiplantae; phylum Streptophyta; class Magnoliopsida; order Poales; family Poaceae; genus Panicum; species Panicum virgatum. The sequence continues at coordinate 39,381,109 of NC_053147.1, read as the reverse complement.
GGGAAGTGGAATAAGAGCTGCATAGGAACACCTTCACCTCTTGCATGAAGGACCATGGCTTCGCATCAATGAGAAGGTATGTAAGAAAGTCGAGCTCTATGACTTTAAATGAAGCACTTTGCGGGAGGCAACCCGATCTTTTATTTTATATATATTAATATGACCGTCTACATTGCACTCTTTAATCGGAATATCAAGTAACATTGTACCGTTGCTCTAACAAAAAAAACACAACTTCATGTTGTTCATTCTAAATGTTATTGAGGGAGCACTTTATTATTTGATCTTGGGAAACTTGTAGACCTTTTTGTGTGCCTATTAGCATTTTGAGTCTTTTTCTTTGTGTCTTTTTAGAGAGATTTATGAAGCATTGCACCACCCTTTGATTCTAAACTTATGGCTAGTTAACTTATGCTAACTTTTTGTTTTGTTTTAGACCACCTCATCATGTCATATCATTTTGTTCACCTACCCCGTATTGCATTGCATACCATGTTGTTCGTCTCACCCTTGCATTGCATTGCATGTTGCATTTAAAAAAAACCTTTTCTAAAAACATTGACTAGCCTCACTTTTGAGATCCTAAAATCCTTAGGAAAACCACTCATAGAGCAATCCTAAAACCATAGGTTATGTTTTTCATTCAAAAAAAAATCTAACTTTTGTTTCTCTCTAGTTTTTTTTTAAAAACCACCTTAGATAGAATTTCTATACCCAACACTCTCTCTTCAAAAATTTTGTTTTAAGCCAAAAAAATATAGGAAACCCATAAACCTACTTCTAAAACCTTGTTAGCTCGGTTGCTTGGTCCTTTCCGATAAATAACCTTTTCATTGACAAAAGCCTCACTTCTTATGAAGTGTCGCGAAGGCTTTTTGTCACTCTTAGCAATTGTTTTTGAATAAGCTAGTTGCGGAACAACCTCGAAAAGTCCTTTCAACCTTGCTAACACTTGTTTTTGCTAACTTTGCATTTATATTTTGCATCCACCTCATTGTCCTCCCTTTCATTTTGTTAGCTTGATCCTTCAGAAGAACTTTATTGATGAAAGCTTTCATATCCATGTTAATGCTTGACATGAGCATTTTCCTTTTTGCAATCTTGTGTAAACATGGTGTTTAGACATGATTGAAGACCATCATCATTCAGTTTTATAAACCAAGCTATGAGGTTGCATTTGGTTGGTTTATAAGCTTTGCAATGCGCTTTATTTTTTTCTTGTGCTATGAAGGCCTATTGATCTTGGGATAGACATGGTGTTTTGACCTTGGTTAAATAAGTCTTTGTGGCTATGGAGAAGTTCGGAAACCTAGTTGTCAACATGGTGTTTAGAACTAGGTGTAAACATTGTCTTTGTTTATATACCTTCCTCTCATTTGCATTTACACTAGCACACACGTACACTCACTAGGTTTTTATTTTTTTCGCTAAGCTAGCTATGCCACAAATTGAGATCTTAGGAATGGTAGGTTTGTTGGCAATTGTCTGTACTCCCGACTGTCACCTTGGGGGTAGATTGTGCACTTGAATTGTTTTGCAGGCATGACAAAGTGTTCCCATGAATTCGTGATCAAAGAAGAAATCAAATTCGTCAACATCTCCAAAATTCGAAAGCAAGCCCCGCTGTTTTCATCAAATTTTTGCACATGTACAGAGATGTACAAGGAAAAAAGTTGATATTCAGAAGTTCCATGAAATTCCCGTTCCAACGCATCCAATATCAATGAATTTGAAGACCCGTACAAGGAGATATGGTAAAAACTTTGGACGCTGCGCGTTCTGAAATTCGGAACAGATTGCAGCACTGGGATAAAATGGACATAACTCTCTTGTTCGGAATCAGTTTTGGGCGAATGAGGACTCGTTGGAAAGGAAAATTCATGCACTTTGCAATGGAGCAATGTTTCAGTACAGGTTCTGTTCTGGAAATTGAAAGAAAAATTCGTGAAGATGAGGCAGCAATGGGACAACGAGGAATTGAAGGAGGCGACGACGATGAGAAGCAAGGATTGGGACCATGATTTAGTACAAGTAGAAGTTGAAGGAAATTGAGGCAACAAAGGTGAAGACACATTGAAGATGATATTCATACACATGAGGGAAGGACTTCAAGAATTTCAAGATGGTCCATCTTCTCCTTCCACGCCTAGCATCATATTAAGCATGGGGGAGGATTTCGTGAACAAGGAAGAAAGATCTCATGGAGTAAGATAATCACGGTTGCCACAAGATGCTCATGATTCTTCTTCCATGCTTAGCACAATGCATAAGTATGGGGGAGGCCGCGCTACACTTCATTACGAGCATCGAGAAGGACGGTAATTCTTCCTCAACTCCCTCTTTTTCTAAATGCTTGTACATATATGCCTTCAACCATAGATGCAACCTTTGTATATACCTCTCAACCTATCACATGGCTTCTAGGAGGACAACCTAGTTTTGTTTTTGTTTTCAATAAGTGTAGGATCACCATTGCTTTGTGCTCACCACATTGATACATTTTGGCAATGCCTTATGCTTATGGAAAAATGATGAAAGTTGCCGCTTTGTTTTACCTACGCTATGTTGTATATGACTTGACCATTTGCTCTCAATTAAATGGAATTAAAATGATTAAATACCGGCTCTTTTATTTGTGGAGGTTAAATGACTAAATCCTAACCCACATATTCTATGTTGCTCTTTGATTTAAGTCTACCGATGACCTTACACCTTGTGATTGTTTAATTTGAAAACTTAATTCCTATGCTATCTACATTTGTGAATCTCTTGCAAAGTTCTACCTACCAAAGCCTATACATACATATTCTTTCATGATGAAACCTTTAGATTGCAAACTTATGTTTTGATGAGTTGGATTAAGATTGATTTCTTTGGTATGAGACTAAGAAGCTGGTCTTTCCGTTTTTTTTGTAACCTTCTTTTTGCTAGCCCATTTATCCATGCATTGCGAGTTTCTACTTCGGGAATTTTGCAAACCTCACTGGATATCCACCCTAAACCAAAAATATCTTTTTGTGATTACCTCCTTGACCACAATCCAATTTGAGTATGGATTATCATTTCGACGGAATCAAAAGAATCAAGGGCACCATATAAAGAAAAGTTTTGGGAGACAAGGCTCTCCGGAGATTCAAGAGGTTCTACAAAGAAGAAGGTGAATTTGAGATACTTACCCTAGCTAGTTGGTTCTCCCACTATTCATACTCGAGGATGAGCATTCGTTCAAGCATGGGGGGATGGCTCGGTAAGTATTCTATGCTATCAAAAGTTCTAAGGAGCAAAAAGAAAAAAAAAGAAAGAAAGAGAAAAACAGAAAAATGAAAAAAAAGGAGAAAAGAAAAGAAAAATGAAAGAAAAAAAAGAGAAGAATAAAATGCTCCTTAGCTCTTTTTGGCTTCATTAATTTTCCAAGTTACTTTGAAGAATTATTCCATACTCAAATCTTCCAACCATGTGCAATCCGATAAACTCTAGAAGATGTGAGGAGTCTGCACGTGAAAAATGAGACTGAGGCGAGCACGAAAGGGGGTAGGCCGGCCGGCCTAGGCCCATGGGGCCGGCCGGCCTAGCCCGTTTCTGAGGCGGTTCGGCCTCCCCTTCGACCGGTGGCTTCCTCGGCTTATAAATAGCTCGCACCTTATTTATCTCGAAGCATCCATCCACCCAGAACTCGACGAAAACCTAGGGCCAAGACCGGAGGGAGACGACAGCCGCCGCAAGTCTTCAAAGTTGTCTAGGAGATGGCTTAGGCCACCCCTAGCCGCCATGGCCTCCCTGCGAGGTTGTGCCATGGTGGAGTTCATGATCTTGTTGGAGTCGTCAATGGTATGTACTCGGTGGTGACGATCCAAACGAATCTATTATGTGAGTAATGATAATCATGTCTTCCGAATCTTTTAGCGACCATGTTCTCTCTTTCGATTTCGTTCTTTTCTTTGGGTTTGCTTCATCTTAGATCTATTATCGAGATAGATCACTTAGCATGATCTTGTAGTCATGGTGGCAAGAGGTTCATGGCTGAACTACCAAAGGGGGTTCGACTTGCTTCAGTGTATTTCATTCAAAAAGGGGGCGTCTTGACAGGCCGTCTCTACAGAGTAGGCGGAGTATCGAGGGATCGGATTGGAGATTTTGAGTTTAAAGATGCTTTTGATTGAGATGCATGTTTTATTTGCTCGTTAGCTTGAACTACAACTAGATGACGATAGGCCTAGTCATGTCTTTGGTTTTGCTATGATTAAGCCTATGTTCATGGATGAGATCAACCTTTACACATCGCTCATATCTGTCTAAGGTTTACCCTTTATATGCAATCAATGCTTCATGTTAGGATAGATCCGTTAGATTAGATGGAAAACCTTAGGTAGTCTTTGTTGATCCACGGATTGATAAACCTTGGGGGAATACTCTAAGGGAAAAGCTACACGAACCGTGCACTTGCGGTATACAAATCGGGGGCGCTAAGGAGTGTCAACACGGTTACAGTCTTCCACTGCTTCCCTGCATCCTTTGGAAAAGGTTGCTCTTTCGTGGTCTTACCACCACGCTTGGTCACCGTACTAACATTTTCCTTCGAGGGTACTTCCGGTTGTCCGGGTAGTTTCCCCGCATTAATGTTAGGACATGAGGATGCAAGCTGAGCTACTTGGGTTTCTATCATTTTATTAAAACTTAGTTGATTTTTAATAACAAAATTAAATCCCTCTAGTTGTGCATCCATAGACTATAGGATCTTGTCATTAGCAAGGAATTTCCTACTAATGTTATCATTGATTTGCTTTTGGCCGTACACTAGGTCTTTTAATGTGGGCCGAAAAATGTTATTAAAGTTCGTACCTTGTTGTTGACCGAAGGGGAGGTTGGGCTTGGAGTTCCAACCCTACTGAGGACGAAATCCTGAGTTGGGATTGTTGTTGCTCCCAACGAAGTTTGCATCCTCTTGAGTTAATGGGCATGAAGTGCCCGAATGCCCAGTCTCGCCACATGTCTCACATGTCATACGAGACTCTGAAACCTGATTAACCTCCTGGTGTGGAGATTCCAGCTTCTTCATCAGAAGTTCCAACTTGGCAGCTAACATGTCGACCGTGTCGATTTGATGCACGCCCCTGGGACGGGCTAGCTGCCTTTATCCTTTCCAACTTTGGTTGGAAGCTATCTTGTCAATCAGCGCCTTCGCTCCCGCAACATCGAGAGAAAGGAAGGAACCACCCGGAGCTGCGTCAACGTGGTGCTGGGCTTGATGATTCAGGCCATTCTTCTATGCCGTGATGTGGGCATGCTTGTATGTACTCCTGGAGATGCTCCCAGACTTCTGGGATGGTCTCATCTGGTAATTGGTGAATTCTGGTAATCCTGTTCCGGAGGGCATTGGTCTTGCCCACTGGAAAGTACTTGGCTAGGAATGCATTTGAGCAAGCTTCCAATGTTGTGAAAGCTTCCTTGTTGGAGTAGAACCACGTCTTGGCTTTCCCGAGTAGTGAGAACGGGAACAGGCGAAGACGGATGTCATCCAGAGTAGTTCCTCTGGGGTTGATGGTGTTACTCACCTCCAGGAAGTTCTGGAGATGGGCATTGGCATCTTCAGATGCCTTTCCGCAGAACGGACTTGCTTGGACCATGTTCACTAGTCCAGTCTTTAGCTCGAAGCCGTCATTGCCGGCTTGGTTGACATTCAATCCAGTTGGAATGTGGCTGCGGGACGGGGCAAAAAACTGACGGAGAGTCTTCTGAGGCATGGATGAGGATGCTGTAGTGGAGGGTGAACTAAAGGGCCAAGCGAGTCTTTTCTGAGATGGAACGACGCGGCGTCTCATGTTTCTCCCAATTCTTTCTGGATTTGGGTGGAAGTTACTTGGTAGGTCGAAGCCAGTCATGCATTGCTCTGCATCGATCAAAAGATATAGAGAGCAATGGTAAGCCCGCTAGGGTTAGCGGTGACAATCTAGTAGAGTTTATCAAACTATCTGTAACACCCGGTTTACAAAAGGACATAAACCGAGCAATCATATACGTGCCAGGATCAAGTCACACGTATATACATCAGAATGAACAGTATATCATAGCACATATCATGTAAAAAATATAATAAAGTGAGTACGAATGTTATTTATTACATAAATGACAAAATGTCTGATACAAAGTATGCGGAAGCTTAAAACAGGTACAGAACTCTCGGAAGCTGGGCGCCACAGGGACGTCGACTGGGAGACGAACGCCTAGAAGTCCTCGTACTCCTGGTAGCTCTGGGTGAACTCCTTCGTGTCGTCGGAAACTGAGCAGCAGTAGGGTGTCCCCAAAGAGAACAAGAGGAAAAGAGTAGAGTAGGCAAGAGTGAGTACACAACTTGTACTCAATAAGTATAACACAAACGATGAGGCTCTAAGGTTGGCTGACTCAACTGCATTAGCTTTTAATCTTGGCAAAATTTTATTAGAACTAATTACTACAAGTTGATGAAATTACCAAAACCCAGTTACATAGTAATTAATCAAAATTAAATTATGATACTACTGAGAACCAAACCAAACCAAACCACCCGGGGAACCTCCCTAATCAAAGGAAGATAACCCCACTAATCAAAAGGAGGATCTGGGCTGCTCATGACCGTGAGCATGGCTAGTATACCAGTTTTACACTCTACAGAGGTTGCATATCTTTACCCACAAGTCGTGAGCTACGCTAGTTATTCATCACACTTCCGTAGGTGAGATGACTAGCAAACTCACTACGAGGCCTTTACAAAGAATCTCGTTGGTAAGGAGTAACCGTGAGGTATTGGATCGGCGACTATGGAGTAGGTGTAGTGGGCGTCAAGACACAGAGCACAGACGAGGCCACTCAGTACGAGGGCCATAGAAGCTTACCACCCCTGTCCCACAGGTAAGTTACTCCAAACCAAAAAGACCTAATTAGTAAGCCAAGACCGTCTCATTCCAGTCTTGTGGTAGCGCTGTTGTCCCAGGTTGTCGCTCTATGAACCGGTCCTTATGGAGAGTAGCCAACCAAGCACTAAGCACCGTGCTGGCCCCCTAAACCATGTTTCTAGAAAAACCACTTTTAACGAGACGTGAGCCACTCAAACGGGCCACTCCCAGAATTAAGTTGCATATACCATTAATCAAATTAATTAAAAAGGACTAAGTGTGTTATAGTGCGGTACCTAGCACAACTAACCAAAATGCAACCCAAGGGATATGTATATAAAGGGTATAAAGTGGCTAGGAAAGTCCTTATAGGCATATAGTATTAAAATGCAGTATGAAAATGTATTTAAAAGTGATAGGTGGTGTTCATGTTATACTTGCCTTCCTCAAACTACTCCTGCTGCTCAAAGTGTCCCGCGGAGGATGGCTCCTAGTACTCCTCCGACTGCTCAACGTCTACTCACGATCGCAACGCCAAAACAAGTCCAGCACATACACATAAATGCAAACAAGAGCAAACACTAAGAAATAGTATAATAATACATAAAAATAGCAAACAAAACTAAGCTAGAACTATTCTACACGTTACAATGATTGCGTGGACATAAAGAACACCTAAAACAGAGCTAGAACGCGAAAACTAGGCTTAAAACAGGGTCTAGGGGCTTTTCTGCAAGAAAAACTATGTTTCCAGGGGTTTTCTGCAAAAACCAGGGACCTAGACGTGAAAATTGGAAATATCCCAGGGCTGACGCGCAAAACTACATTGGTCGGACTGTGGGTTCAAAACTGGGAAAGTTCAGGGGTCTAAGTGAATAAAACGGGGCCGGGATGTAATTACTTTTACACTGGTTAGGACCGCGGGTTAATTCAGGAGAAGGTCAGGGGCTCTTTAACAAAACAGCCGGGCCAAAGGGGTATCTTCGGATTTGATTTCTTGGATCCGGATCTTCTGGCTCAGGTCAAAACAGTTCGCGATCTAATCCTGCGCGCTGATCTCGGATCGGGTGGACAGGACTGATCTGTCCGACGGCGGCGGCGCAGCTCGCCAGGAAATTGTTCCCGCGGCGGCACTCCTCGGTCTCTCGCCGGAGTTCATCGAATCCGATGATCCGGGGATCAAATCGACCAGCACTTGGATCAGGGGTGTTCATCACGCCATGCGTGATCCACCTGAGCACTCAGCTGGGCTCGAGGATGCCCTGGGACGCAGGTGCGGTGGCGGTGGCGGCTCTGCATGGCGGGGCATCGCCGGCGTGCGTGCGTTCACACGTTTCTAGCCTAGGTTCTGGGTGTAAAGGGGTGTGGGCATGTGTGCAGCACAAAGGCGCACTGAAACTGGGCCTACGCGGGGCTGGGTGACGCTGCCGGCGTTCCGCCACGGCAGAGCAATGGCGCACGCGGTGGCGGAGAACCGGTGGCCGGTGTTCTAGCATCTAGGGCGTGCCACGGGCCATGCTAACTAGAGAAAATGAAAAGGGGTTCGGGGATGTGCTCACCGAGGCTTGGATTCAAGCAGGGAGGCAGTGCAGGGCGTCGGCGTCGAGGTCCGGCAGCGGTGGTCGACGTCGCTCACGCGGACAGGTCGACGTAGGGGCTTCTTGGGCTGCTGATCCACCGGGGAAGGTTCGCGGCGGTCCTGCGGAGGTGCAAGGGGGGTCAAGATGGTCCAGTGATCACCGGAGGCAAGGATTTGTTGGGGCGGAGGTTCTCACCGGCGGTGATCTTGGTCCAAAATTGCGGCGCTACTCCGGTCGAGGTCGTGAACTGAGGCCTTGGGAAGGTTTCTGGTTGCACTGGGAAACTGTGGCGGGGGTCGGTAAGGGTAATGGGGTGGTGGTGCGGTGAGTGCACGGCGGCGCAGAGGTTAGGTGCGGCGGAGCACAGCGGAGATGCTAGGGTTCTGGCGGCTGTGGCTGCGGGGTGGCGAGGTAGGGTTCGGAGGAGGTCGGGGATCCTACTTATAGGGCGGCGGCATGGCCTGGGCGTGCGTGCCTGGTATGGAAAGTGCGGCGAAATCCTCGGCGAGGATCGGGTGCGGCCGTTGTGCGACGCGGGGAAGGAGGAACGGACGAGCGGGCCCCATCCAGCAGGGAGAGAAGGCGGGCGCTGGCGAGCGCGCGCTGCTGGGCTGCGAGGCGGGGGAAAGAGAGAGGGGGCACTGAGCCGGGAGGGAAGGAGGGGTGCGCGCTGGCGGCTTGCTGGGCCGAGGTGTGGGCCGCGGGGGAAGAAAAGAAAGGGAAGCTGTGGGCCGGTGGGTTGGGCTGCTGGGCTGGAAGCTGGGTTTTCTATTTTCCTGGTTTTTCCTTCCTCTTTTCTTTTTCAAACTCCACTCAAACTATTTGAATGCACTCAACCAAATAAAATTATGCACCAGCATGAATGCACAAACATATTTAAACCTAGAGAGATTTTAATTACTAGCGAAAGAAAATTAAATTAAATGCAAGGCTAAGCATATAACACTACAAGAGGGATGGGTATTAACGACGGGATATGTGGTCATTAAAAGTCTAGATGTGGTCGTTAAAAGTTATTAACGACCACAAAAATGTAGTCGTTCATGGTCGTTAAAAGCTCTGTCGTTAATACTATTAGGGACCACATACAATTTCTCATCGTTAACATTTTAACAACGGCACAATATGTGGTCGTTGATACGCTAGTATCAACGACCACATTTCTAATAATAACGACCACAATATTATTCGTTAATATTATTACACCATGTTGCATGAGTCATGAACAACCCTTTTTTCAGCAACAACGACGACAATTTTGTCGTTAACAATAGTTCACTAGATTTTAGGTAGCATTAACGACCACTTCAACAACTTTAGCAACCACATTGGTATAGGTAATGTTTTTACATTGGCACCACTTTGTACCACGTGCAACGACCACATACCTTTTAAAAGGAGAATGCAAGTAAAATAAATAAATTTACAAAAACAAACATAATTGTAAATCACAGTACTTGAAGATGTTTCTTTCTGAAAGAGAAAAAACAATCTGTCCAGGACAGAAACTAGCAGAGACTAACTTAAGGCTAATCCTAGCAGCAAGAGGCCTCCTCAAGAACCATTCACTTGTCTTGCTTCTAATAATCTTCTCCATCCTGATCCCTACCCTACAATATGTAAGTTTCATATCAGCACCCAAACAAAGAAAAAAAAGTAGATCAGGAATACATCTTTTTTAGTGTAGAGGCTTACAGATACTGGCTATTCATGTTGGCTACAATTAGCACTCACACTTCTTTATTTGTGCCCACTCTTCTTCCATTCGGCTCACATGATTGTTAACCTTCCGATTTTCTTCATGAAGAACTTGATTACCATCTCTAAGTGCTCAATTATCTTCTTGAAGTGCCTGTCTTTCATGCTTGTCCTATTAGTTTTTCTATCAGTTCAGCCTTGCAGAGACATGATTAAAACTCACTGTGAATATAAACGGAGAACTGACAATAGACTAGATGAATTTTCAGAATGTCAATGTGAACTTGTTTCTGTGTTTCCTCAAGAATAGCTGATGATTCGTCAATTACTTTCTTTCGTGATGCTTCATATTGACTAAATAACAGAGTCTATGTTTACCTGGGAGTCCTCTTGATGTCTTCCATTCTGTTCCCCTTCCAAAGAATCTACAACAGTGAGATTTTATTGTGATAGAATATGATATAGCACTGATATTGTATTCTACCAATTTATCTTGTTCATATGCAAAACATATCTGATAAAGTCTAAATGAGGAAACTAAGTAAATCTTCTCTGTAATAAAAGTGAAGCTCAAAAATTGTGAAACTAAAGGAAACATGATGTAATCAAAGATTATAAACTCACATCACAAACTAAGCAAACAAATGCTAAACTTTGCCAGGAAATAAATAGAAAGGAGGAAAATAAATGAATATAATTATTAGCTTAGCATCATACATTTAATGTCCGAAATGAACAGACTTAATCTGAGCAGAGTATAATAGGATTGTTGTGCCAGTTCAGCATATATGGAACATGCCTTCCAGAAGCTATTTTTATCCTGGACTCAAGTGAATGGACAACTTTATTAAGCTAAACTAGATTATATCCGAAAAATGTTAGAGCAGCTATCTTTGGAATATTCGTCCTTTTCAAAAAGCAAAGATTTGGACTTTGGACTCATTCTCTTAACGGCTGATGCATTATTGGATACTAGCTAGAGCACTAACATAATAGAATGCAGAAGCATCCACTTCATTCATATATTATAATGAATAGGAATTTACAAGAAGGTGCTACAGGGTCGCTTACATACACTTGGGAAAAGGTTGCTGTACTATATTTTCACAAATATATGCTCCAGATAGTAACAAATATTTGCATTTTGTTCTTACTGATGGACTTAAGATGTGAGCTCGTGAAAATGGCAGATGTAATCTGATTAAAAAAATGCAGAAAACAGCAGCCTGTGAAGTGTAAGATATTAGAAGTGGAATATCCGGTTCATTTGAGATTTGAATGCATTTTCAGCAAGACTGATAGAAAAATGGCAGATTATATTGAATCTTAATGCTTTATTACTGTCACTACTCAGAAGCACCATAACAAAACAATGAAAATTCAGTATATGCAAGAGTCTGCAGTTCAGTAGTAATTTATAAGTGAACTGGTTCATATATTTGTATTCTGAAAATGATCATACAAAACCAATCTAAAATAGAATGGACTGTTATGCTACTTATTCATTAAATCTGAGAGGTACCAAAATGAATAAAGAATAAGACAGACCAACCATACCTTAATCCCAATTGTATCTTCCTTTACTGTGCAATTAGCCACGATTGAGAGTTGGTTCTGCATGTACAGATGGGACAGGGGAAAGAGATCGATGGTCGAATGAAAATTGAAGAGAAGAGGAACGCATACCACACTGGGAGATCTGTTCGCTCCTCGCCCTAACCTGTGATAAGGCATGTCGCCAAATCAAAGGTGCAGTCCGTATGGCCTTTTGCCCTCGGGCTTAGATCACCACACTCATCCCACTGGTTGGAGACGTCGATGCTGCGAGTGGCGGTGGGAAGGAGGATCGCCGGCAAGGGGCATGGAGCCATGGGAGAAGTCAGGAGTGTCGGGCAGATGGGCGGCAAGATCGGTGGGTGCAACCGTGCAGAAGGGGAGAAGCAACATGGACAATGGCCGTGTCCGCCTGGAACCGCTACCGCACCTGCATAGCGGATCGATCTATGGAGGGGAGAAATCACGCCATCTATATGACAGGAAATCATGTTGATTAGCGACCAAACCTCGGAGTTGGATAACGACGGGAATTAATTTCGTCGTCGCCCGGTGTAGTTCTCACTGAACCGAAAACGAAAGATGATCCGACGACCACATCTTGTTGGTGGTCGCTAAACTCAGGTCGTTAATATGCCTTCCTCTTGCAGTGTAAACCTTAGAAAATTAAATAAATTCAATTAAATTTATTATTAAATACTGAAATTTAAATTAGGGTGTTACAAATCCTACCCCCTTACAGGAATCTCGTCCCGAGATTCTAAGGGCTGGCTAGCAAAGGGATCAGGATAGGTCTTCCGCAGCTCATCTTCTTGGTGTGGTCACTCCATTGCATTCTGCACACCTTGATCTTCCGGTTCCGTGTAACTCTCTCTAATGTCTCCAATATCTTCATCGGATGCTCGCTATAGGTCAGATCTTCTTGCACATCCAATCCTTTCAACGGTGCTTGTTCTTCTGGCACTCTCAAGCACTTCTTCAACTCCGATCTGCATAACTCTTCTACCTCGTCTGAGCAATCCTCAAATTCTCATGTGCTATCTTTAGGCCGGGGTGTCACATCCCTACCCCCTTACAGGAACCGACGTCCTCGTCGGTGAATCCCTGGATACCACATCCTCTTCGCACTATCCTTCTTCTCAACAATCAAGACAGGAGAAACCCAAGGTATGATAAGGTAGAGGGAAACAGAGTGTATGGTTTAACTCCGATGATCTAACTCATTTTATTAATTAATTAACTTTAACTTAAGACTGATTTTCATTAAGCAAATTTAACTACTAAGCTATGCAATCAACCAAAAATCCAAATCAAACATTTGCATAATCACAAGCATAGAAATTTACACTTTAGCTGAGTTTAACACACAACTCGACTAACACAATGCGTCGCAGAATGGTCTATCGTGCTGAGCTCAGAGAATCCTAGACTGAAAAGGGTCGGTGAGATACTTCAGGACCAAAGCTACGGAAACTAATTCTATAGAGAAAAATCAAGGCAAGACGAGTAAAAATCTTAGAATTCAAGGAATATAATAGAAAAATAGTTTCAGCAGACAAGGATAGAGAGAAGAAGACCTAAAACTCGACCAGTTCTATCTAGGCTTTCGTCCTACAGTCGATATAGCTCTGATACCACTCTGTAACACCCGGTTTACAAAAGGACATAAACTGAGCAATCATATACGTGCCAGGATCAAGTCACACGTATATACAACAGAATGAACAGTATATCACAGCACATATCACATAAAAAATATAATAAAGCGAGTATGAATGTTATTTATTACATAAATAACAAAATGTCTGATACAAAGTATGCGGAAGCGTAAAATAGGTACGGAACTCTCGGAAGCTGGGCGCCACAGGGACGTCGACTGGGAGACGAAAGCCTAGAAGTCTTCGTACTCCTGGTAGCTCCGGGTGAACTCCTCCGCGTCGCCGGGAACTGAGCAGCAGTAGGGTGTCCCCAAAGAGAACAAGAGGAAAAGAGTAGAGTAGGCAAGAGTGAGTACACAACTTGTACTCAACAAGTATAACACAAACGATGAGGCTCTAAGGTTGGCTGACTCAACTGCATTAGCTTTTAATCTTGGCAAAATTTTATTAGAACTAATTACTACAAGTTAATGAAATTACCATAACCCAGTTACATAGTAATTAATCAAAATTAAATTATGATACTACTGAGAACCAAACCAAACCAAACCACCCGGGGAACCTCCCTAATCAAAGGAAGATAAGCCATCAAAAGGAGGATCTGGGCCACTCATGACCGTGAGCATGGCTAGTATACCAGTTTTACACTCTGCAGAGGTTGCACATCTTTACCCACAAGTCGTGAGCTACGCTAGTTGTTCATCACACTTCCGTAGGTGAGATGACTAGCAAACTCACTACGAGGCCTTTACAAAGAATCTCGTTGGTAAGGAGTAACCGCGAGGGTTGGATCGGCGACTATGGAGCAGGTCTAGTGGGCGTCAAGACACAGAGCATAGACGAGGCCACTTAGTACGAGGGCCATAGAAGCTTACACCCCTGCCCCGCAGGTAAGTTACTCCAAACCAAAAATGACCTAATTAGTAAGCCAAGACCGTCCCATTCCAGTCTTGTGGTAGCACTGTTGTCCCAGGTTGTCGCTCTATGAACCGGTCCTTATGGAGAGTGACCAACCAAGCACTAAGCACCGTGTTGGCCCCCTAAACCATGTTTCTAGAAAAAACACTTTTTAACGAGACGTGAGCCACTCAAACGGGCCACTCCCAGAATTAAGTTGCATATATCATTAATCAAATTAATTAAAAAGTACCAAGTGTGTTATAGAGCGGCACCTAGCACAACTAACAAAAAATGCAACCCAAGGGATATGTATATAAAGGGTATAAAGTGGCTAGGAAAGTCTTTATAGGCATACAGTATTAAAATGCAGTATGAAAATGTATTTAAAAGTGATAGGTGGTGTTCATATTATACTTGCCTTCCTCAAAGTACTCCTGCTACTCAAAGTGTCCCACGGAGGATGGCTCCTGGTACTCCTCCGACTGCTCAACGTCTAGTCACGATCGCAACGCCAAAACAAGGCCAGCACATACACATACATGCAAATAAGAGCAAACACTAAGAAACAGTACAACAATACATAAAAACAGCAAACAAAACTAAGCTAGAACTATTCTATGCATTACAGAATCACTGCTGTAGCACTTCACCTTGGAGTATTCCAGGGTATCGTATTTTTCCTCAGGGAAGCACTATGGTAAAGAGTACTGTAAATCGAATGATAGCCGTACTAGCTTGATCGACCGACTGACTAGACGGGGGTAAGCCAGATAGATGAGTGAGATAAATGGCCAGGCAATGACCGAATGACACACGGAGATTCTAATCCTTAGAGTGGTAGAGCTGGGAGGACAACTGTAACACCCGGTTTATAAAAGGACATAAACCGAGCAATCATATACGTGCCAGGATCAAGTCACACGTATATACAACAGAATGAACAGTATATCACAGCACATATCACATAAAAAGATATAATAAGGCGAATACGAATGTTATTTATTACATTAATGACAAAATGTCTGATACAGAGTAAGCGGAAGCGTAAAAACATATACGAGAAGCTCTCGAAAGTAGGGCGCCACAGGGACGTCGACTGGGAGACGAACGCCTAGAAGTCCTCGTACTCCTGGTAGCTCTGAGTGAACTCCCTCGTCTCGGCAGGAACTGAGCAGCAGTAGAGTATCCCCAAAAAGGACAAGAGGAAAAATAGTAGAGAAGGCAAGTGTGAGTACACAACTTGTACTCAACAAGTATAACACAAACTATGAGGCTCTAGGGTTGGCTGACTACTGCATTAGCTTTTAAGTCTTGGCAAAATTTTATTAAAGCTATTTACTACAGGTGGATGAATTACCATAAACCTAGTTACATAGTAATTAATCAGAATTTATCATGATACTACTGAGAACCAAACCAAGCCAAGGTAACCCCGAGAGGCACCCCCCTCGTCGGAAGGAGATAACCCCACTAATCAAAAGGAGGATCTGGGCCGCTCATGACCGTGAGCACGGCTAGTATACCAGTTTTACACTCTGCAGAGGTTGCACATCTTTACCCACAAGTCGTGAGCTACGCTAGTTGTTCATCACACTTCCTTAGATGAGATGACTAGCAAACTCATTACGAGGCCGTTACAAAGGACACGTTGGTAAGGTGTAACCGCTAAGGAATCAGGCTCCGCAACGATGGTAACCACCTCGAGGGGTACGCAGACCAAGCCTCGTAGCCTGGGCACCATTGAAGCTAACCACCCCCCATACCCCATCGGTAAGTTACTCCCGAACCAAAATGACCTAATTAGTAAGCCAAGACCATCCCATTCCAGTCTTGTGGTAGTGCTGTTGTCCCAGGTTGTCGCTCTATGAACCGGTCCTTATGGAGAGTGGCCAACCAGGCAGTAAGCACCGTGCTAGCCCCCTAAACCATGTTTCTATCAAAACCAAATTTTAACGAGACGTGAGCCCCTCAAACGGGCCACTCTCAGAAATAAGTTGCATATACCATTAATCAAATTAATTAGAAAGGACCATTATGTGTTATAGCGCGGCACCTAGCACAACTAACCAAAATGCAACCCAAGGATATATATAAAGGATATAAAGTGGCTTGGAAAGTCCTTATAGCCATACAGTATTAAAATGCAGTATGAAAATGTATTTAAAGTGATAGGTGGTGTTCATGCTATACTTGCCTTCCTCAAACTGTTCCTGTTGCTCAAACTGCTCTGAAGATGGTGTCTGCTCCGGGTACTGGTGCTCCTCCGAAGGATCAACGTCTACTCACGATCGCAACGCCAAAACAAGTCCACATATACACATACATGCAAACAAGAGCAAAAACTAAGAAACAGTACATCAATACATAGAAACAGCACACTAAATTATTCTAAAACTATTCTATGCGTTACAACGATCGCGTGGACATAAAGAACGGCTAAAACAGAGCTAAAACGCAAAATCTAAGACAAAAACAAGTTCCAGGGACCTATTTGTAAGAAAACTGAAGTTCCAGGGGGTTTCTGGGCAAAATCGAGGACTAAAACGTAATTACCGAGTAGATCTAAGGTCTAACTCACAAAAGGACAGGGGATGGACGGCGGGTTCGAAATCTAAAAAGCTCAGGGTTCAAAACGTAAAAACCAGGACTGAACTGTAAATACTTTTACACAGCTCAGGACGGCGGGTTAATTTCTATGAAAGGAAGGGTCTCTTTTGCATAAACTATAGCGCTGACCATTACCTTCCTGAGTTGACTTGGGCTGAAACTGTTTTGGGCCGTTCGATCTGGATCGGAAGGCCACGATGCGTCTGGGCGCGCGGGGCGGCGGCGCTGCTCGCCGGAGCAAAGCTCCGCGGCGGCGCTCGGCCGGAGTAATGCGCAAACGCGTTCCCGGCCACGGCTCGGGCTCGGGTTTGGTCCTAGAGCACGGGCGTGGCACACTAAACCGATCTAGGGGCTTGGCGCAGGGCCAAGGCACGGCGGAGGCCCGGTGCGGCGGCAAGGCGGGTCGGCCTACGCCGGTGAGCCATCGCACGCGGTGCAGGGGGAAAACTAAGGGGTTCGTTACCGCGGCGCGAAGGTCCGGGGAGGCATAGAGCAGGGAGAGCGGCGGTGCAGGGACAAATCCATGGCAGCACGGCGGCATGACGGCTCGGTGATGCTCCGGCGAGGAATCCCCGTGTGTGGCCCAGGGTAGAGGGAAGTAGACGTGGCCGGCGATGCTTCTGACCCTGAGGCGGAGCTCCCGTGGCGGCTCGCGGTAGAAGAGGTGCGGCGGAACGGTGTGGCATCGGCGGCGCAGGGTGCGAGTTAAAGTAGGCGGGCGGGATCTGGGCGTCCGTGCCATGGAGGGCGCAGGCGTGATCCCCGGCGAGGATCTCGGGCGTGACCGGTGAGCGCTCGGGGGAAGTGGGGGACGGGTGAGACAAGTAGGGCCACGGCGTCGGAGGCTCGCGGGCGAGCGGTCAGGCGAACGCGGGCGCGGGTTGTGACGCTGACCGGCGGGCCCGGGTGGTTGGTAGAGGAGGCGGGGTCAGGCGAGGCGAGCAACGCGTGAGGATCGGCTGACAGGTGGGCCGTCCTTGAGTGGTGCGGCGATGCGAGCGTGCGAGCGCGCGGCTGAGGCTGACGTGCGGGGTGCTCGGATCGGGCTGAAGGTAGGGAGGAAAGGCCGGGTGCTGCTGGGCTGCGAGATGCTGGGCCGGGCGAGTAGCTGGGCCCGCGGGAGGGAGCTGGGCCGCTGCGCGTGGTGCTGGGCAGGCCAAGGGGGCTGGGCCGCGCTGGCCACTGGGCTGAGCGGGAAAGGAAAAGGGGAAGTGGGCCGGCTGGGTTTGGGATTTTTGGGCTGGGTTTTGGTTCTTCTCTTTCCTATTCCCTTTCCTAATTCAAACACTTCTCCAATCTAATACCATTTGAATTCAAATTCAAATTTGTATTCAAACCTAGCACTGAAACAAAAGAACAATGCACCAGCATGAATGCACACACATGTTAGCCCTAGAATAAAGTTTAATTACTTTATGAAGAAAAAATAAATTATAAATGCGAGGCTAAGCAAATTAAATCCTAGAAAATTAAATAAAGCCAATTAATTTTATTATTAAATGCTGAAATTTGAATTAGGGTGTTACAACAATGAGCGAGTTAAGACACCTGATACACTTCTGAACTATCGAGCTAGCCTCTCTTGATCAGACTAAACACCCTAACTAGTTCCCAGGAAAGGAGAGCTTACTTCAGCGACTGGAAGAGGACGAACTTCAGAAAGGGATGAGAGGGGAGTCCAACGGCAACCTGCACTACTGCTATGAAAACACCCGAATGTGGTGGACTACAAAGGACGGATAGGGCTGTCACCACCTACCGACTATCACAATGGTTCCGTGGGGTGGAACACACTTTCTAGCTAACACTAAGGTTAGACACCACGTCTGCACTCAGTGTTAGGATTTCTCTCGAGGCCTTCGAGAGAAATCCCCCTGAACCTAGAGCACTAACTTCAGATACTCTAGTCCGGGAGAGAAAACCCGTAAGATAAGTTCCCGATCACTAAAAAAGATAACTTAGCCTAAGCTAAAGGACAACTAACGTGCTCAAGCTAAACCTCAGACTTGAGTAATTGAAAGACTACAGAAAGTAAAGCTGACTCAGAAAAGTAAAGAAGATAACTTATATTAATAATGGCAAAAGAAAGATACAAGTGCTATACCAGACTTCCGACGACTCCGGAATCTCGAGCACGCTCGACTCGACTCTAACTCCCAAGCTACTAACCTACTCTAGAAAGTACAAGTGAAGAGAGAAGAGCTCCAATGGTGTGTGTTGAAGTGATGGATGGTGCCCTCTATTTATAGCCCTCCCAAGGTCGGTTCTGACAGTTACTACAGTTGACGTCAGTTGTAAGCAGGTAAGACGGTTGTGCTTTGCTACCACACCAAGACCCAGCCCGAGGGGCTTCCAAGTGGGGCTGGCCGGCCTCCCCTAGGCCGGCCGGCCTGGGGGTGCCGCCACGTGGCCACCGCCTTTCGGACAATGGCTCTGATCCCCTCCAGGAGTCGGTTGGCAGTTGGTTTCGCTTCGCGGTTGCAAGTGCTAGGTCGGCCGACCTAGGGGAGGCCGGCCGGCCTTCCTCTGGCCCATCTCGGCCTCCAGTTTTACCGAGGCTTCGCTCTACCCTTGTGCATTCTCCAGGGAAGTGGGTTACTAAATTCTTCTTGATCTTGGGCTGCTTTGTGGGTCTTTGGACCAATGTTGATGCCTTTCGGTGTATCTAGTTGAACCGAGGCCCAACTCTCGACTCAGAGCCTCATGAATGTGTCTTATTGCCACTGGAGTGAAACCAGGGTAGTGTTTCTGGAGGTGCCAGGCCGGCCGGCCTAGGAGAGGCCGCCTGGCCAGGGTTTTTGCCAATTTATGCTCATTTTTGGTACACCTGCTCCTGCAATCAGAGCTCATCCAAAACTTGTGGAACTCATTAGAGATAAACAAAATATGAATGTAACATAGTGTAGAGCTCATGTTATTTCCAAGAAGTTGACGTCTTAGAATGTGAAATTATGGCCATCAACACCCCCCCAAGCTTAAACTTTTGCTCGTCCTCGAGCAAAGCTAAATTGAGGCTCGGTGGATCAGAAGTTGTGTCAATGTTTAACCCCTTGTAGGTACCTTGTGCACAGCATATTACTCTTCCCATTTGTACTTATGAAAAGTTGGCTCATACCTATGGTTCTGGAAGATGGGGCGTATCCATTTTTCATCCCTCGGTCTTGGGCGGTTGTTGGACTGAACAACTTTGACCGGAATGTTACCTGCTACCTGTTCAGGTTCCCAGCTCGAATTTTTTCAAGAATTTTTTCAAAAGAGGTTCAGGTTTCCCAATGGTACTCTTGAGTCACTCAAAGTGTATGATCCTCACCTATGGTCGAGATATTTGACCATGTTCTTTCTACAGCTAATATGTGGAGTTTATGGGTAGGAAGATGTATGCATACCTTGGTTAACTGTATTGCTCAGCCGAATGGTAATCCAAGCCGGGGTCGTACTTAGCCAAATTCAAGTCTCATGGAACATGGGGGGTATTTGGAGGGTATGAAGTGGATGGAGTGGATGGCTTCCCATTTGAATTTATTTGAACTCCATCATTTGGAACATGAAATGGAGAGTGGGCTTCTCTTTTTCTTTTCTCTTCTTTTTTTTAAGATAACTCCACTCTCCTTGCTAATTTAACTTGAATCTCTTTGGAGTTTTGAATGGGAAGCTGTTGTGAGATGAACTGAGATATTTGAGATGATAATTTTGAGGGAGCATAGCTGGCAAAAGTGGATGTCAATACCTGGAGTGAGTGACTGACAGGCTAGCTATGTTTGGGCTAGCAAATGGTGGATTTGTGTGGGATAAATACCTGTAGACGGCAAGTACCATTCCCGAGGTGAATGCACCATTCGAAAAAAGCTCAAAGTAACTTCAGATAGCTCAAACGGTTTATGCAATATAAGGCTTTGGATTGGTCATTTTAACCATGGGAAACCTTCACCAAAATTTTAGTTTTAAAAGAATTCCGAGGGGTACCCTACTAGAGCAAGCAATTTAAATTCCGGTTTGGGCTATCTCGAATCCCGCAATAGCTTAGACTTCAGAGATTAAACTCATGCCTCCACACGACCAAATTTTCAGTGGAACTACTATGTGCCAACTAATTCAGGTACTAGGAGAGTAAAAAGCTATAAACGAGGCACATACAGAGTCTAAACAGAGCAACTATTCATCATTTCCAAAGTAAGAGCTTACAAGGATTTCCACTCATATAAATTTTATTCAAAGCATGTAAATATTTTTTTTGGGGTTTTTGTTAAGAGATTATTTATTTATTACTATTATTATTATTTTTGTTTTTTTAGCATGGCTACTGCATAGAAAGAGCGAGTGCGATGACTTACCTGGCGGTGTGACGCCCCCAAGCTTCGATGAAGCTCAGTCCTCCTCATCGGAGTCCTGCTCTCCCTCGTCGGGGTCGTCGTTGTTCTCCTCCTCCTCCTCCTCATTGTTCTATTCGGGTGGCTGGTACGGCTGGTATGGCTGGGACTGCTGATAGTCCAGCCCAAGGTGGATGAAGACGTTCAAGACGTCGTACTGCAGAGCGGAGGTCAACCCCCAGCTCTCCTGGGTGAACTGGGTGTTGTGTGCCATCGTGTCCTGCATCTGCTACTGCTGTGTACCAAGTGTGCTGATGCGGTTCAAAAGGTCTGTGATGCTCCAAAGAATCGGGTCCTCATAATTGAAGCGTGCTGACGATGAGGGACCCACCTGTGGACCATAAGGCGAATGCATACCTGCGGGGTAGTACAGTCCTTGTCCACCGGTGAATCCGTTGCTGCCGGCCAGATACGGGTCGTAGTTGTAATGCCCGTACACCTCCTCGAAGCTCATGTTCTCCGTGGACGGCCCCCGTTGTGCCGAGGCATGAACCTAGGGTGTCCGTTGTTGGTATTTCTTATCTCTCACAGAGGAATCCGCAAGCGCATGGAAATACCATTGTAGCACTTCACCCGGGAGTATTCAGGGTATCGTATTTTCCACGAGGAACGGATGCGTAACTGTCTTCTAACAAGATTACCACGAAGAAGATAAGAGATAAAGAGACCTTAGGGTAGTGTGATTCTGATCTATGGATAGGTTCAAGTGAAGATACACTAATGTTTCCACTCGCTCACTTCAGGCACCGGTTTGACCCTGGTCTGCCAAGGAATATCCGGTATCGCTTTATGTCATACCCAGGCGGGGGGGAGTGCACTAACCACGCAGACTGTCTTCGTAGCGGACGGACAGGGCTATCACCACCTGCCGTCTACCCCACAATACAAGCTGAGTACGAGACAAACAAAGGTAAGCTAAGGCCCAGACACCACGCCTATGCCTTCGACTACTACTCTAGAGTTGTACAGGGTTATCCCGTCTTTATCAGTGGCTCTCTTCTAGAGTATCCGCTACTAGAACAGACGATGAACCCCCGAACGCATGAGAACTAAAGAATAACTTAACTAGAACTCACCGGATAGAAGAACCCGGATATGTACTCCAAATGTACCGTATCCGTAGAGGTACAAAGCCGAAGAGACGCCGACAAGTCCGGCTCTTCTCCGAACTCCTTCCTCACACACTCTCTAGGCTAAGGATACAAGTGGGAGCCTCTCTACTTTGCTCCTTCACATGAGAAATGGTGTGTGGTGGAATGAATGAGAGGGGGGAGAGGGGGCCCCCTTATATAGTGGTGGAGGTGGAGTAAGGGCTACTCTACGTGGTTCTTTACATGGAAACCATATCTCCCCGGGATGAGGTTGCTTAGGGGCTACTCCACGTCGAGCTGTACCTGGACATATGCTTGTCCAGGTTCGGCCGAACCTAGGGGTCGGCCGACCCCCAGGTGAAGGTTCCTCGGCTCTACCTCCTCTGGTAGGCTGACATGTGGGCCCTAAGCCTTATCCTCATGTGCATCTTGCGTGGCGCGCCCGTTTCCTCTGATTTGTGGGCCCTCCTTGTAAGTGGCATTTCTGGGTAGCAGTATTTTATGCATTTTATCGTGTGTTCTCCTATGTTTTTCCCACTTTGCAGATGTGGGTGCCTGCAGATGACAATTCACAAAAACTCGTGGAATTGATTAGTTACAAGCCCTATATCTAAGTTTGGTGATTATTTATCCTGAAAAGCTGCAAGAGTTGACGGTTAATTTTAGCACTTAAGGACCGTCAACAACACCCCCACACTTAGTCCTTTGCTCGTCCTCGAGTAAAGTTTAGAGGACTAAGGTGGTTGCCACTCCTTGAACATAACCTGCATACAAGTTATTCCAAGCTTCTTCCGATCCTTGTGAAACTTTTTGTGTGGCTACCATCCTTTTTTGGGGTAATTGAAGAACAGAATGAAGCAGACTTCAGGTTCCTAGCTCTTCCTGCTCAGAAACTTGGGTTTTTATTTTTTGAAAATAAAAGCATAGTCTTGCTCCTCAAATTATTCTCTCGATTCTCACTTTTTGTTTCATATCCTCACCAAAGCAAAGTTGTTGCCTTCTTTTCTCCTACCGTCTAATCAGGCTTATGTATAGCTCAGGGTAGGGGTAAAGAGGCACGTTTGCTTTGCTTATGTTGTTAAGTCAAAAACAAAATCCAAGCAGAAACGAGTCATACAACCTGATCAAGAGGTGCAAGTGTGTGGAATATTTTTGGTGGATAGTGGATGAACTCCTTTGCATGATCTATCTCTCTCCTTGTATATATATTTTTTTTCTTGGACATGGGCTATATATATATATTTTGTTTTCGACATGTCTTGTGGACATGTGGCATACCTTCTTTGGGTATGCATCTTTTCTCTTCTTTTTTTTCATTGTCATACATTTTGGGCATGTGGCATACCTTCTTTGGGTATTCATCTTTTATTTCTTTTTGTATAGCCCATATCCTTGATGATAACCTTGGAGAGAGAGACATGATAGAACTTGGAGTTTTATTTTGTGAGTGGATGGAAATAATTGCTATCTTCCAGTGTAGAAGTATAGCATGTGAGTGGACGTGTACGTGATCTTGATCATGAGAGTATGACAAGTCTCTAACAAGGGTCGAAGAATTTGACAAAACTCAAAGCAAAGTCAAACTGCATATGAGGGTTTGATCATGAAAATCTAACTTTAGCCTTGGTAGGAATTTGTAAATTGAGGAGACAAGCCATTGCGGTTTTTTTTAAAAGAAATCCCAAGTACTTTGCAAGAAAGAGCATAGTTCCATTCATCCAATCATATCACATTCGTCAATTACTTAGATAGCATGGTTTCCCTATGATAAAGATTGTTCACAAGAACCTGATAGAATGCAAGGAATAAAGAGTATGCAAATTTATTCATGAAAGCGCATGGAGTGTAAGGCCCTTCTTTGCATTTTGATTTGGAGTTGAAATTTCAGATCAAAATTTATTTGAATAGGGAGGTGTGAGTTTAGGAGAGCAAACCAGCGTGAAGGATGAAGAAGGGCTGTACAGGCCTCCTCAGGAGTTTGGCAGGCCTCAGGGGCCCGACCGCCCCCTTTAGTTGGCCTGCTAGGTCCTGTCTTGGGCATGTTGCTTGGAGCTAGTCTGTCGGTGTCGTGCGTGATGTTGGGGGAGAGATCTCAAGTGAGTTTGCTTCTTGTGCTTTTGAGAGATCTCCCCCACACTTATTCTTGTGCTTACTTTTATTCAACAAAACAAAGGTCGAAACAAACAAGGACTCTGCCGGTTGTAAACACCGGGGAGTCTAAACTTTTATTGAACAAGTATTTGAAAAAGCCTAAATTTCTTTTATTTTATGTTTACTTTTTATTTTATTCTTTTGTTTTATGTTTTTTTTTCATGGCAAACTTGGCCTGATGGGTAACTAAGCAGGGTGGAAGCATGACAGGGGGATGCACAAGTTGTGGAATTACTTACCTGATAGAACTCGCCAAGCATGAACAATAGTGCAATAGCTAAGCATTCGTGAAGCAAAGCTTTGCATTTTGTTCTGCTTAGTTCCTCTTGCATCTGTCCTCCATGGGACCGAGGAGCATTGTATGAGTGTTGGGTTGTTGCATGCTACTCCTTGGTCATTTTCTTTTTATTTCCTGCAAAAAGTTAGTAGACAACAAATACTCGAGGCATGTTTAAGAATTTTTCTAAACGCATTTCATATTTGCCTTGAGATTAGTTGTTCACATCCAAGCTTAAGGAAAATCAATTTGAAAGGTTCAAAGGCCATGGATCCCAGATTGCTTGCCATTATTTTATTTCATCATTTTTTTTCAAGAGAGATATATATATTTTTTCAAGGGTATTTATTGCTGTTCACCAAATTTTTATTTTTATTTTCTTTAGCAAAACTCAAACAAAGCTGGGATAAAGCTGCATGAACATATAGGGGCATTTAGTCCAAATGCTCACAGTGCACCTCGAAAGGTGATTTGTGCCTCCTTTGTACGTTGTGCATTTTTCTATTTTTTTCTTTTGAAGTACATCTCGAGCCTTGATTTACCTCCCATATGAATTTAGCTTCAGGACTTCCCTATCTGTTTGAAGTCTTCCCTGCAGGGGTTAGTCCGCAGAATATATACATCCAATGCCTATGAAAGTATGAACTATGGAGGTTCATTAATCAAATTTGACATGAAGTCTCATTTGATCAATGATCTCAAGCACTAGGCTAAAACCAGAGCATACCAAAAAATAGGCAAAAGTTGTATGCATTTTGTAAAATCAAGCTATGTTCAAAAGGAGATAAATATGAGTGAAGGATTGATGAACATTGACTTACCATAGTACATACCTGAGTGTACTTACCAGCAGCATATATGAATGGATGTCTTGGAGCTGCTGCAGCAGTGGCATGGTTGTGTATGGTTGTCGAGGACTCCTCCTTCTGATGCAAACTGAAACGGAGGAGGGCACCATGCCGACACAGGTGAACAAGAAGGCCCAGGTTGCACTCACGGCTAGTGTGTAGAAACCATGGACTTAGGTGGCATGATCTATTGGCACAATGCTTTGGGATTGGAGGTGCAAAGTACGTCTTCTTTCTTTGCATATGAGCATGTGCCAAACAAGGTGGAGTAGCAAGGCCCCGGATCATAAGAGGGACACTCCTCTTCTTTGGGTGTGTTGGGGCTGCTAGCGACGCTATGCAAAGCTGGCAGCGGATGAGAGTTATGGCAAGGCTTTGCAGGCGCACGAGAGCAAGGTTGGGTAGAGCCAGGCGGTGAAATGTTTTTCTGCTGAAGTGTAATGCCATAGTGTGTAGAGCTAACTGGCTCACTCACTCCCTTTCACTCTCCCCTTTTTTTATATATACCCTCTCTCTTTTTTCTCTCTCTTTCTTTTTTTTCTCTCTCTTTCTTTTTTTTCTTTTTTTTCTTTTCTTCACTCACTTTTTTTTGTTTTTCTTATTTTTCTTCATCTCTCTTTTTTTCTTTAGAAGAGTAGGCTAATACCAACCTTGGTACGGATGGATCTTATTGTCGGGTGATTACCAATCTCCCCCACACTTGGATTGTGTCATACGACACTAAATCAAGTGTGCGGTGTTGGTGCCTCCTTCAGAATGTGCTCCATCACAGATGTACCAAAGTGTTGATGCAATCCCCATATTTCCGGCCATCGTATGTCCCTTGTTCTTCTTAATCTTAACCTGCAATAGTTAGGGCCAAGAATACCCGAAGGTGCATACTAAACTGAAAACATGTTCATGCTTATTATAAAGGAGGAATTTTTGATAATCCGGGCTGTCTCCCGGCAGCGCTTCGTTTAAGGTCACAAGCTTGACCAAGGGGGCTTCTTCCTGCAGCTATCAATTAGTGATGTACAATGTTTTCGAAATTGTGCTTAAGCTGCAAGGTTAGTGTGATAGCGCAACCACGAAATTTACAATGTTTACGATAAACAAAGGCATCTACAACCATCCTTCTAAAAGTTTTGCTAGAGAGAGCTATAAGGAGGTTGCAGCTCGCGAAGGCATTCGTGGTGCAACAAGTGGCTGACTCTGGAGGGATGCTAAAAGAGCATGGTGGTGGTGATTCCAAGATAAAGCTGTCATGGTCGTCTATAGAACCGCTTTCTTCGCACTCCAGAGACAGTGCCTCAATAAATTCCCTAGACCAAGGGTTCTCTGTCTCAAGAGGTTCATCGTGGAAGATCATGGTTGTATCCCGATTATGATCAGGATCAACAAAGTGCGGGCTAGTGGGATGAGGCTTTGGCTCTATTAGAGGACGTGTTGGCTGTTCATGGATGGGGAGTTTAAGATTTTCCTCTAATTCGTCCTCCTCCTGAATGAAAAGTTTGGATTCTTGCTCTAAGGAGGGTTTAGAGGTGTCGTCAAGCATGACTGCCAACACTTCCTCGGATGGTTCTTCTTGGGGGGTTGGTTCGGCCAAGGAGTTCTTGGTTTGGCCGATGGGCCAGGTATAAGATCTTCTCCCAAGAGATACTTCTAGTTTCCCTAGAGCAGAAACATCTAGGAAAAACTTTTCTACGGGATGCCCTATGAGGATGTCGAAGTCTTGGACTTCGAAGACATGAAAGTCTAGAGCGATCACCGTTTTCATGTGCCAAACTGGCACATCGTGCATAATCCCAATCCCTTTTATAATGGAACATGATCCAGTTCTAAGGGATTTGATGGTTGGAGTAACATGTTTTTCGCCCAAATGATCGGAAGCGAACACTACTAGAAAATGGGCCATCGGTCCAGGCCAAAGGTACCAGCTGCTATTGCAGCCGGTACCGATCCATCAGTACCGGCTGCAACAGCAGCTGGTACCTTTGGCCTTCGACCGACCTAGTGGAGGACAATTGGCACCGGGTGGTGGTTCCAACCGGTTCCAATGCGTCAGCATAGGAACCGGTTTGAACCACCACCCGGTACCAAATGAAAGTGGCGATATAGGTACCAGTTGATGGTAATAACTGGTTCCTATGGTGATGAAACGTGGCAGCTGCCAGGAGCTCGGGCCTAAGGCACTGGTTGGTGCCTTGACCCGGTGCTATTGAACAAAATTTAGCACCGGGTCATTGAAACCAACCGGTGCCTTTGGCCCGAGCCTATAAATACCCCAGCCCCTCCCCCCCTCAAGCTGCCGTGAACTCACTGTTCATGGCAGCTGAGTGAGGTGAGGGGAGGCGAATTTTTGCTTTTTTTGAAAAAAAGTTTAGTTATTTTCTTTATAACTTAGCAATTAATTTTTAGAAACAGTTATTACTTGATTTAGTTTATACATGTGATAATTATTTTTATTTGTAGCATCTTATTGTAGTTATATGTGTTATCAATTTATTTGATATTTGAATACTATCAAATTATTGTATTTATATGTTTTATCAATTTATTTGATAAGTGAATAGTATCTATTTATTATAGTTATATGCATTCTCAATTATATAAATATATTGTTATAAATTGGTAGTATGAATGAACTATTTGTATGGTACAATGATGTATATAAATGTATTGTGGACCCAGATGAGTCGGCAATGGATGTACATGGCCGACCGGCGTTCAAAGGAGTTCATGGATGGCGTGCATGAATTCATAGAAGCGGCCGAGAAACACAAGTATGGCGGTTTCGTTCGTTGTCCATGCAAATTCTGTAAGAATGAGAAGGATTACTCATCATCAAGAACCATCCATAGTCACTTGTTCAATAGTGGTTTCATGCCGAACTACTATGTTTGGACCAAGCATGGCGAAAGAGGAATTGTGCTGGATAATAATGTAGAAGAAGAGGACAGGATTCCTGACTTTGCAGCCAATTATAATTCCTTTTTCAATGACACTGCAATGGGTGAGCCTGAAGAAGATACTAAAGGATACGTTGTAGAAGATGATTTTGGTCAGATGCTGCGCGAAGCTGAGGAAGGTTGCTAAACAGAAAAGGAATCGAGAGATCTAAAGCGTATGTTGGAGGACTATAGAACATTGTTGTACCCTGATTGCAAACAAGACCAAAAGAAATTGGGTACCACATTGGAATTATTGCAATGGAAGGCATCAAATGATTTGTCTAACAAGGGATTTGAGGAGTTGCTGAAACTTATAAAAAACTTACTCCCTGAGGGTAACACCTTGCCGGAGACAACATACGAGGCAAAAAAAGTTGTTTGTCCTTTAGGATTATAGGCACAGAAGATACATGCTTGTCCTAATGACTGCATCCTATATCGAGGTGAGTATGAAAATTTGGATTCATGCCCTGTATGCAACGCATGCCGGTATAAGATCCCTCGATATGATCCAGGCGACGTTGAGGGAATGCGTGTCAAGAAGAGGGTGCCTGCCAAAGTGATGTGGTATTTTCCTCTAATACCACGTCTGAAATGTTTGTTCATGAACTAAACGAATACTAAATTGATGTGATGGCACAAAGAAGAACGTAAGCAAGACAATATGTTGAGACACCCCGCTGATGGGTCGCAGTGGAGAAAAGTGGACAGAACATTCCCAACATTTGCAAATGATGCGAGGAATATAAGATTCGGCTTAAGTACGGATGGCATGAATCTTTTCGGTGAGCAGAGCAGTGGCCATAGTACCTGGCCTGTGACACTCTGTATATACAAACTTCCTCCCTGGTTGTGTATGAAGCGAAAATTCATTATGATGCCGGTGCTTATCCCCGGCCCGAAGCAACCTGGTAACGATATAGATGTGTATCTGAAACCACTGATTGAGGATCTTCTATTGTTGTGGAAAGAGGAGGGTGTTCGTATGTGGGATGCGCACGCAGAGGATCATTTTAACCTTCGTGCATTTCTTTTCGTAACCACCAACGATTGGCCAGCACTAAGTAACCTCTCTGGACAATCCAATAAGGGTCATAGGGTATGCACCCATTGTTTAGAAGAAACTGACATCATGTACCTCAAGCACTGTAGGAAGATCGTTTATTTGGGTCATCGTCGATTTCTTCCGATCAAGCACCCATTAAGGAGGAGGCATGCTCACTACGATGGAAAGGCAGATCATCGTACCAAGCCTAGGCACTGTTGTGGGAAAATGGTGTTCGAAATGGTCAAAGATATAAAAGTAGTATTCGGAAAAGGACCCAGCAGTAGATTAGTGCAGAGTGATGACGGACATGCACCTATGTGGAAGAAGAAGAGTATTTTTTAGGAGTTACCTTATTGGGAAGTCTTAGACGTCCGCCACACAATTGATGTGATGCACCTAACAAAAAATCTTTGTGTGAATCTTCTAGGCTTCCTTGGTGTCTACGGTAAGGCAAAGGATACATTGGAAGCGCGGCAAGATCTTCAACGTATGAAACAACGGGCCGCCCTACATCCAGAAAAAAGGGATAAAGGACGTCATTATCTAGGTCCTACATGCTACACTCTTAGTAAGGAAGAGAAGCAAAGTATGTTCGACTGTTTGAACAGTATCAAGGTCCCATCAGGCTACTCTTCGAATATAAAGAGGCTACTGAACTTGAAAGAGAAGAAATTCGCACACGTAAAGTCCCATGACTGTCACGTGTTGATGACGCAATTGATTCCAGTTGCACTTAGAGATATTCTACCAGATAATGTTCGAGCAACATTCATAAAGCTATGCGCCTTTCTCAACACAATTTCTCAGAAGGCAATCGATCCATCGAGCTTAAGCAGGCTACAAGAGGATGTTGTCCAAAGTTTAGTCAGTCTTGAAATGATATTTCCTCCATCATTCTTCAATATTATGACGCATCTTCTAGTTCACCTGGTCAAAGAGATTGGTATTCTCGGTCCTGTTTTTCCTCATAATATGTTCCCTTTTGAACGATACTTTGCAGTCCTAAAGAAATACGTTCGTAATCAGGCTCGTCCAGAAGGAAGCATTGCGAAGGGTTACATCACAGAGGAGGTCATTGAGTTTTGTGTTGACTATGTGGAAGAACTCTGCCCAATTGGGATTCCAGTATCACGTCATGAGGGGCGGCTGAATGGAAAGGGCACACTTGGAAGAAAATTAGTAAATGCCACAGATCATGCCACGTTGAGCAAAGCACATCTCACAGTTCTGCAACAATCAGCCTTGGTGGCTCCATACATGGAGGAGCACATGCAAATTGTGCGAAGCATATACCCTTTGAAGTCTGAGACATGGATTACAAAACATCATAACGATACATTCGCCACCTGGTTGCAGAAGGAAGTCATGGCTAACGATCAAATTCATGAGCAGCTAGCTTGGCTGGCCAGGGGTCCGGCAAATTCAATCTTGATGTACCGAGGATATGAAATTAATGGTTACACATTTTATACAAGAGCCCAAGATAACAAGAGCACCAATCAAAATAGTGGTGTCCGTATAGATGCCACCGACTCTAGTGGCCAAACGAACTCATATTTTGGTTACATTGAAGAGATCTGGGAACTCGACTATGGGCCGCTGAAAATACCTCTATTTCGTTGTCAATGGGTTAAACTCACAGGAAAAGGTGTCGATATCGATGAGTACAGAATGACAACGGTAGACCTCAAAGATTTTGGCTATCGAGACGAACCATTCGTCCTAGCTAAAGATGTCACTCAAGTTTTCAATGTGCAGGACATGTCTAGCAAACCGAGAAAGGACAAGTCCAGAAATAAATCAAGATTTGTAGGTGCCGGAGATGAGCCAAAGTGCCATATTGTTCTGGTAGGAAAAAGGAAAATTGTGGGAGTCGACGATGTCACAGATGAAGAAGAATACAATAAGGTTGAAGATATGACTCCGTTCGTAGTGGAGGTTGACACAAGTATTCTTTTAGCCGAAGAGGAGGCTCCGACCACACGTCATGATCATAATGAAGGGACGATTGTAAAGCAAACCTTCGTTAATATTCTCTTAGTTGAATGATTATGTCTTGTAATATTTTCTGTGAACATTATCAGATTTCTTATGCAATGAATTGATTTATTGAGCAATTAAATGATTTATTATACAATTATTTGATTTATTATGATTTATTATGCAATTAAAATGATTAGTTATGCACCTAAATGATTTATCATGTAGTAATTAGAATTATTGTGCATTTAAATGATTTATTATGCAATTATTTGATTTATTATGCAATTAAAATAATTAGTTATGCACCTAAATGATTTATTATGTAGTAATTAAAATTATTGTACATTTAAATGATTTATTATGCAATTAAAATAATTAGTTATGCACCTAAATGATTTATTATGTGGTAATTAAAATTATTGCGCATTTAAATGATTTATTATGCAATTATTTGATTTATTATAATTTATTATGCAATTAAAATAATTTGTTATGCACCTAAATGATTTATTATGTAGTAATTAAAATTATTGTGCATTTAAATGATTTATTATACAATTATTTGATTTATTATGATTTATTATGCAATTAATATGATTAGTTATACATTGAAAAAAATTACTATTCAATTAATCGATTTTGTAAATAACCTATTGGCACCGGTTGAAGGTTTCAACCGTTACCAAATTTTTGGCAAAAAAAAAGTGGCGCGCGGGAGTCGAACCCGGGCCTCTGCGATTTGAAAACTTAGGGTTACCACTGCGATACACGGTGCTTTCGGTAGGTTTGGCGGCAAAAGCTTTAAAGTACAAATATTTCAGCAGTCTTAGGCACCGGTTTTTGTTTACTAACCGGTGCCTTAGGAACTTTTCAGCTCCCGCCCGTTGTAGCCCTAAGGTACCGGGTGGAATTATCATCCGGTGCCTTTGGGTTACCTAAGGCACCGGGTGGGTTACAAACCGGTGCCTTAGGCCCTCAAAGGCACCGGTTGAAATTATCACCCGGTGCCTAAGGCCTTTGGTGTATATAAGGCCGTGCCCTTCTCTTCTTCCTCACTTCTTCCTTCCACGCACCGCGCCGATCGTCCTCCGCCGCCGCCCCACGCACTCCGCCACCTCGCCTTGACCTCTCCGGCTTCCTCGACGACCCCTCGACGCCGAACCCCGGTGCGCCGCCACCATTCCCCTTGGCACCTCCTCTGCGCGCCTCCTCGACGCCGGCCGCCTCGACGCCGCCGCCCCTTCGGCCGCCGCCGCCCCCTCGCCGTGTCAATGCCGCCGTCCCTTGGACTGCTGCCACCCCTCCTCGCCGTAAGTGTAGGCCGGCCGGCCGGCCGGGCTGCCAGAGCGCCGCCACCCCTTTTTTAAAATTTTATGAGAATTAGAAGATAATTAGGATAGAATTATTAGTGATTTGGTAGTGAATTAGAGAATTAGGGAGAATTATTAGTGATTTGGTAGAGAATTAGAGAGATCGAAGTAGAGAATTAGGGAGAATTATTAGAGAATTAGTAGAGAATTAGTGGACAATTAGAGAGATTTAGTAGATAAATAGAGAGAATTAGAGAATTAAAAAGAATTAGTTAGAGAATTTAGTTATTTTATTTATATACATTAGTTAGAGAAGGAAATGGAGAGAATTTAGTTAGAGAGAATGTAGTCATTATTTTTTTGCCATTATTTGATATTATCTAGAATTTAGTTATTTCATATATAGAAGGAAATGAAGAGAATTTAGAGAGAATTTAGTTATTTCTATTATTATGTATTATGTAGTGTATAATTGTGTCATGTATTTAATGGTTAGACTATGACGACATGTATTTCACTGTATAATGTAATGACGACGACGAGTAATGACGATGACAATGAGTAATGACGACGACGAGTAATGACGAGTAACGACGACGAGTAATGACGAGTAACGACGACGAGTAATGACGAGTAATGACGAGTAACGACGACGAGTAATGACGACGAGTAATGACAAGTAACGACGACGAGTAATAATTTTATGTACAATTCTTGATTACATGTATTGTATTTGTAATTTAGATTGATTTAAATTAAATCTCGAGTTCGAACCCGTTCGTATTCGCTCTCTAACTCACTCACACATTTGCCATCCCTCGACTCTCGACCTCGACCCCGACTCTCAACCCCGTCCCTCGACTCTTGACCTCGACCCTCAACCCTAGCCCTCGACCCTCAACCCTCAACCCCGTTCCTCGACCCCGTTCCACGACACACACACACTCCCACTAACACACACACAGACACACACACTGTCTAATACACACACACACTCTCACACTCTAACACAATTGTATAAAGTATCGACCCTCGACACACACACACACTCACACTAACACACACACACACACTAACACACACACAAACACACCCTAACACACTCTAACACATTTATATAAAGTATCGACCCTCGACCCTTGACACACACACTCACTCACACACACTCACACACTGACTCACACACACACTAACTCTCTCTCTCTCTCACTTTCTCTATCCCACTAACACACAAACACACACCCACACACTCACTAACTCTCTCTCTCTCTCTCTTTCTCTGTCCCTCTAACATACACACACACTCTCTCTCTCAAACACGCATATTCGTTCAAAGAATTGAATTCTCCTACTTCATTTAAGGATGGACACATACTCTAACACATTTTTACGGTTTCAGTTAAGGATGGACCCCTTCGGTGATGACGAGGTCGCCAAGCAATACATGTTGGACGCAATAAACGAAGATACGAGGGCCAACACCACCCAGCCAATCGCTGAAGAAGATGCTCGGACAGCTGATTCGTTCCTGAATATGTCTGGATATGCCGATGAAGAAGATGATGACTTTGCGCCGCCGCCCAATCAACAGCAGCATGTTTCAGTACGAATCTTAAAACTATATGCATGGTGACTTCGTTAGACTAGTTTTGCGATTAACATATCTTTTCTGTAATTTAGTCGACCTCCGCATCGACTTCGTTGAGCCAGTCAAAAGGGAGACGCCGGCCAACCAAGAAAATGGAGGGAAGACAGGTCGTCACAGAAGTGGACGCAGAGGGCTGTCCAAGTGCTCCAGAGGCTGCTAGCACAAAATTTGTCAACCAATGTGGGGTTATTGTTCGGGCAAGAATTCCGAAAACCACAAGACTATGGAAAACGAGCAAACCCGAAGAACAGCAACACGCCGTGCCTGCACATCAGAAGGAAATGCTATGGGCAGAACTCAAGGATATGTTCACTCTTCCTGAAGGAGTTGACCAAGAACTTGTGAAGAAATGTGCCTTGAAAAAGATGGCCCTTGCCTTTGCAACTTTCAAGAAGAAGTTGTACATCAATTACATAAAGAAGGATAAGGAGCCGAACTGGGACGATCTTCCTCAGGTTAAACCATACTGGGAGGAGTTCAAACAATACAAACTATCAGAGGAAGCTTAAGAAAAATCCGAATAGGCCAAGGTGAATGCAGCAAATAAGAAGTATAGCCACCACCTTGGGGCTGCCAGGTACAAGAAGTCAATAAAAAAATGGCAGAAGATGGAGCAGGACCTTATGGATAGAGGCATCAGGCCGACGACTTAGGATTGGCCGGATAGATCCAAGTGGTGGTTATTCGCTAATGGCGTGACACTAAACCAGTTGGATGGAAATTTGGTCGTGCCCGAGCATATGCAAGAAGTGTCCCGCGATCTAGTCGCTGCAATAGATGAGACCCAACAAGGAACATTCCAGCCTCAAAGGGAGAATGATGAGCTGACAAGGGCATTAAAGAATCCGGAACACCCTAGACGAACCCGCGGCATCGGTGTGGTCCCATGGAAAGTTGCTTGGGCCGGAGATTCCTCTTACAAGACTCACCGAAAGAGCAAAGCCGAACAGGAAGAGAAACTTCGTGCCATGCAAGAAGAGATGACAAGGAAGGTTGCGTCCTTGGAATCTCAGATGGATGCCAGGGTCAATAAGGCAGTGCAGCTAGCTCTGAGCCAAAGGGGCACTGTTAGGTCGCACCCGGATGTTGTGATAAGCCCGTTCTCTCAGCGACGCAGCAGCTGTGCATCCATAGCGGCGCCCGACGTACAAGCGAAACAGCAACCCCAGATTGAGCCAACAGCGGTAGATGACCAGAGGTTTCTAGTAGACGATGTCACCATGCCGACACCGTGCGAGCTTTATGTGCGAGCAAGAAATATATCCATTCATGTCGCATATGGGTCAGCTCTGCCCCTGAATCCTTCTACTACAATTCATGGAAGGCCGTTACCCCCTGGGTACACCTCCGTCACAGTCGAGCAGATAGTTGGAAACAATGAGGATCTTGAGCTCGACTTCGTTGGAGGGGATGGAGAGAAGACATTGGGAGACGCACTACACGGGGTCGTTCTATGGTGCAAGGCCGACATCAAACTTACTGTAAGCACAACGGCTCCAGTGTAGACCGATCGCCCGTCTCCGTGGTCTCCCTCACCGCCGTCCCCACAACCACCTCCTTCACCACCGTTTCCGCCGGCGCAAAGGGCCACGAGTACTCCAACTCCTCCTGACCCAAAAAAAGGAAAGAAAAAGATAGCATCCCTCCCAGCGGCTGGACCCTCAAAGAAGAAGCAGAAAATGGTCGAAAGAAAATTAACCTACGAGAAAACTGCTGAGGAGTTGGAAGAGGAGACTGCTCGATATATAAAAGAACAATTGAAGCCTAAAGTCCCCCCGCCGAGGGAAAAGGTACCTCTAGAACTAGGGAAAAAGCTTCTCGCAAACCTAGACAACCCACGAAAACCGAAAAGCTTACCCTCAGACTATGATCATACTCTGACAAAAGCACACAAGGTGAGAAATCTGAAGAAAAAATGTGGCAAGACCATTCCTCAGCTTGGCACACAACAAAAAGGACTCGAGCCCCTCCGGGTGCCAGGGTTGCCACTCCTACACTCGACGGACGTACAACTCCAGGCGGACCTACAGGCCGCAATATTTCTTTCTGAAACTGGATTAACGCTAGAGGAGGCAATGGGGCAAGTGGAGGCGGAAATCCCTGTCGCTCCCGTTCTTACTCCATTCCAGTATGGAAAACCTTTTGTCACTGAGGAAGAGGAGAAAAGTCTAGGCACGCAGATGTTCAATTTGCATAGATGGTACCTGCGAATGTCGAATGGCCAAGGGAAAATGTTTGGAGTCAAGTATCGTGACCATGATTTCTTCCGCGGGGAGGACTTCTGGGTGTACTTCGAAAATTTATATCACATTTACCATCGATAAGCCCTCGACGCCTCTATCATCACCATTTGGGTTTTGTAAGTATCACTTACCTCTACATTAATACTTTTTGTTAACAAGAACATAATTATATGTGTGCATTATAAAATTTCTATTGTATCGTTTAGACAGGAGACCCAAAGAAGCCGAAAACATGGATGGCACCATCAGATCGGCTTCATGTCTCCTTTCCTAGTCAACCAGAAAGTGCTCAACAAAAATTACAAGGAAACGTGCCAAAACATGTACGATTCGTTGACTAGGCAAAATTACAAATCCTATATATTCATACCATACAACTTTGGCTAAGCCTTGGTCGACTCAATCCTCTGTTATATTACTAAATAAATACTAAGTCATCTAATGCATGTATGTATATATCCTATCTATATCCGCAGTTATCATTGGATTTTACTCATACTTTCCGTAGAGACCGGCAATCTTATAGTCTTTGACTCAATGAGAAATCCAAAGTCCGCAATCCAACATATCCTAGACCCCTTAAACAGGAAAGTTCAGTTTGCACAATCAAATCTTTTTTCTGTTAATAACAATTCCCGAATATCAAACTTAACTTTGAGCGCAGGGTTTGGAAATTTTTTTATGAAAAATAACAAAGGACGTGGTCAATGGAGGCCTGAACTGAATGTTAACATGGATTATCCGGTATGTTGATTCATAAAGATTTGTCTAGTTAAGTATATAATCCCAAATTGTTCTAAATTGAGTAATTTATTTGTTTCTCCTTAAGTGTGCGAGACAACAACAAGGAACTGATTGGTACGGGTACTACGTATGCGACTACTTGCACATCATGACTCCATGCGGGAAGGCTACTGATGAAGACACGAGAGTACGTCCAAACCGTTCACTAGTATATTTTCATAATTGTACTAATGCACATGATGTTAATCCTTTTTTTCTAAATGATAGATGTCTCAAATGGGGGATGAATGTTACTCTATTGATCGGATCAATGCCGTGTGCGAGCAGCTCGCCGGATTCATTTTGAACGAGATCTTGGATCCTAGAGGCGAGTTCTACCACGACGGTCACATCCATAGAGGACTTCCATGGACCTCCTGAGGGGACCAGTAGTTGGACTACAAACATGACTTGTACATTTGTAAATATTTTTAAACATTATGTCTTGATGTTTGTAAATTTGTAAATATATTAGTTCATCTAATTAGCTTAATTATATGCTCGCATTTCACTTTTAGTTAGTTTCAAATATTCTCTGAAAACGAACACGAACAACCAATGAATGTATAGTACTGTAGAGCTTGAGTGCATTTAGCAATTATAAAAGAATAAATAGTAATAAATATAACAAACAAAACTGGATATGGGAAAAAAGGGAAAAGGTCATTGGTACCGGTTGGAAAGACCAACCGGTACCAAAGGGGCTGCTAACTTGCGTCAGCGTGGCAGCCTCTTTGGTACCGGTTGGTGTTTCCAACCGGTACCAATGGAAGCCTAAGGCACCGGTTGAAAAAACCCGGTGTCTTAAGGCGAGGCCATTGGTCACGGTTGCGGGGCACCGGTTGGGAAACCGGTTCCTTTGGCCCTTCTCAGCCGGTGCTGAAGGCCTGTTTTCTAGTAGTGGAACGAGGTGGAAATTATGTTTACCCCAACCGTGGGACTGTAGAGAGCTGAGACTGTAGTCCCTTCTATGAGACATGGAATGGCTAAGGACAGGGCATGAAACTGGATTATTTCAGGAGAAGTCTCCCCTTCCTAGTACCCATTCGCTATTCAAGACAGCGGCTACCCTCTTCACGGTCTCTCTAAGGGAAGCCTTATCGAGATCGTCAGGAGGGTCCGAAGGGACTGGAGGCCTTTTCTAGAGGGGATATAGCATGGTGTTGCCATAATCAAAGAATATATCCTCCTCGATGTTAAATGGGAAATCTGGAGGTATGATTTCTTCTTCCTCCGGGTCTTCTGGTTTAGTGGAAGGTTCGGCTAGTGAGTCTGTGTGGGTTACCAAGGGATGTGTGGACTCAGTTAGCGGAGCATTCCCCTGGCTTGAAGTTCCTAATGCTGGGATGGGTTCCGTGAAGGAAGAATTATCCAGGATATGATCCAGGAGTGCCATCCCTTCGGAAGTGGTCTTGTAAGCAAAGGATCCTCCAGCAATGATATGAAGCTATAGGGCTGTTTCATTGTTCAGCCCCAACCAGAAGTGCTGAAGCAGCACATGGTCAGGAATGGACAGGTCTGGGCCGGCCTATGTAAGCTGTGAGAATCTAGCCCAGGCTGTACCGAGGGTTTCCTTCTCGTCCTGACGAAAGTCAAGGATTTCTTTTCGCAGGGAAGCGATGCGAGAAATGGGAAAGAATACAAGACAAAACCTATTTCGCAATTCTTCCCATTCTCCGTTTACCTTTCCTACGTTATGGGTGTACCACTGTTTCGCTTTCTCAGCAAGGGAGAAAGGAAACAACTTCCACCGAATTGTTTCTTGTGCCATGCCTGCAATTGACAAGCAAGAGCACATCTGCTCGAACTCTCGTAGGTGGTGGTAAGGATTTTCAAGCTCATATCCTGAGAAGGGTTGTTCCCGAACCATGGCTATGAAGCCAGGGCGGAGTTCAAAGCCAGAAGCTGTGATTGGCTTGGATGACTGTGGTAGCTCTAAGAACTCACCCGAGGGAGCAGAGAGTTGATGGATAGAAAAGGATGACATGGTATAAGGATAAAATAAAAGAAAGGATAAATGAAATGAAAAGATAAAAGAAAAGAGACACGAGCAACTAGGTTCGAAGACAACTACGGCAACCGTTCCCCGGCAACGGCGCCAGAAATGCTTGTTGGTATTTCTTAACTCTCACAGAGGAATCCGCAAGCGCACGGAAATACCGTTGTAGCACTTCACCCGGGTGTATTCAGGGTATCGTATTTTCCACGAGGAACGGGTGCGTAACTGTCTTCTAACTAGATTACCCTGAAGAAGATAAGAGATAAAGAGACCTTACGATAGTGTGATTCCGATCTATGAATAGGTTCAAGCAAAGATACACTAATGTTTCCACTAGCTCACTTCAGGCACCGGTTTGACCCTAGTCTGCCAAGGAATATCCGGTATTTCTCTATGTCGTACCCAGGCTGGGGGGAGTGCACTAACCACGCAGACTGTCTCCGTAGCGGACGGTCAGGGCTATCACCACCTACCGTCTACCCCACAATACCAGCTGAGTACGAGACAAACAAAGGTAATCTAAGGCCCAGACACCACGCCTATGCCTTCGACTACTACTATAGAGTTGTACAGGGTTATCCCGTCTTTATCAGGGGCCCTCTTCTAGAGTTTCCACTACTAGAACGGACGATGAACCCGCGAACGAATGAGAACAAAAGAATAACTTAATTGGAACTCACCGAATAGAAGAACCCAGATATGTACTCCAAATGTACCGTATCCGTAGAGGTACAAAGCCGAAGAGACGCCGATAAGTCCGGTTCTTCTCCGAACTCCTTCCTCACACACTCCCTAGGCTAAGGATACAAGTGGGAGCCTCTCTACTCTACTCCTTCACATGAGAAATGGTGTGTGGTGGAATGAATGAGAGGGGGGAGAGGGGGCCCCCTTATATAGTGGTGGAGGTGGAGTAGGGGCTACTCTACGTGGTTTTTACATGGAAACCATATCTTCCCGGGATGAGGTTGCTTAGGGGCTACTCCACGTCGAGCTGTACCTGGACATATGCTTGTCCAGGTTCGACCGAACTTGGGGGTCGGCTAACCACCAGGTGAAGGTTCCTCGGCTCTACCTCCTCTGGTAGGCTGACATGTGGGCCCTGAGCCTTATCCTCAGGTGCATCTTGCGTGGCACGCCCGTTTCCTCTGATTTGTGGGCCCTCCTTGTAAGTGGCATTTCTGGGTAGCAGTATTTTGTGCATTTTATCGTGTGTTCTCCTGTGTTTTCCCCGCTTTGCAGTTGTGGGTGCCTACAAATGACAATTCACCAAAACTCATGGAATTGATTAGTTACAAGCCCTATATCTAAGTTTGGTGATTATTTATCCTGAAAAGCTGCAAGATT
Source organism: Panicum virgatum (assembly GCF_016808335.1). Classification (NCBI taxonomy): domain Eukaryota; kingdom Viridiplantae; phylum Streptophyta; class Magnoliopsida; order Poales; family Poaceae; genus Panicum; species Panicum virgatum. The sequence continues at coordinate 39,340,218 of NC_053147.1, read as the reverse complement.
TGACGGTTAATTTTAGCACTTAAGGACCGTCAACATCTGTCATGAAGGACATGCTTCGGCTTGTCCGCGCCGGGTTCTGCTCCTGGTCTGTGGACCTGCAACACTTTGTTGTGCGGGTTCTCTCTTCTCCATCTGCAATGTTAGACTTTTCACCGAGTAGAGATAGAGAGAGAGAGAGTGTGTGTCCGGGCATGGAAGCTCGATCTCCCTATCATACCCGGGGTAACACATAAAGAGAGAATTTCCTGGCCCTTCGCGCATCATGTGCTCTTGCACAAAATGCTCAAGACCGACCTTGTATCTGTACGCCTCCGTCTCGGGCAAGAAGGTGACTTCGGCGCCATCCATCGCTTTGACATACCTCGCCACACGGGTGACCAGTGGGGTTATGTCGATGGGGCATTTACCAGTAATCATCTTCTGCCAACGAGCAAGCATGCTCCGGACGGGCGAGAAGCGAATCTTGTTTGCCATAGCATACAGACACTGCAGCTCAGGCAAGCTGCAGAGGCGAAGGTCTGTGCGAGAAAGCACAACCATGGCGAGCCACTTGGCGAGAAACCTTAGTGCAGGATTATGAATTGAGACTATGTTGTTCTTACTACTCACGGGTTCATTAGAAATTTCACTCCACCAAGAGCTATGGTCATACTGATAACGCTCAACAAGTGTGTTGGGGTCTAAGATGAATCTTTTATTAAAGCCCAGAGAAACACTAAATTGTTGGAGAGTCATTTCAAATTGTTCGTTAAAGAACCGAAAGTAAACTTTAGTTTCGGTGCTGGTTTCTTCAATGGTAAGAGACATAAGAAATTCCATGGTCAAGAGATGCGAACCTGGCTCGATGTTGTCGGCAAAGTTCTCCCATCCGACGGCGGTGAAGGCTTGGTTCATGACTTGCAAAAGCCCTGTTGTGATGAGGAAGCGGGTTTCGAACCTCTTGACATGGGCATAGGTTTGCCTCTTTAGCAGCTTAAGTGCTTGCCGCTCGTAGTCGTTCTTGAAGACGATCTGTTCGACCATCGTTAAGATCCTGATGCGGAAGCGGCTTCTTGGGACTGCGGGAATTTCTTCTTCTTCCCGGGATGTGTGTGAGTAGTGACCGGAGTCGACCGACATGTTATCCCGAGAGGAAGAGGAACTCCGCGAGCTTCTCGACCTTCTCGAGAATGCCTTCTTGACCATCTCCTTGGCTCAAGTTATCATGGTGCCTGCAAAAGGTCAGTACGAGCAATACCCGAAGGAAACAAGGGGTTAGGAGGAGGGTTAGCGTTAGTCGTCAATCGTTAGTCGTTCTTGCGGGGTGTTAAACCACTGTTGACGGTCATTAACAACCAATTTTGACCGTCAACTACTGCACAAAAGGGAACCATAAAGTGGAACAAATGCTAGCATAGGGTTTATTTATTAACAAATTCCACATATGGTGCTTGAGAATGTGTGCAGGTGGTTCTGAACTAATTTCGCAGGTTTTAAGTACACTTTGGCCCGACATAAATCGCAGAAATTATCAGAGCACCGATTCAGGCTCAAATGGACCAAGTGTAGCCCAAGAACCCAGTTCAGACCACTCAAGACAGGCCAAGCCCAACTGGGTTAAGACAAGGAGGCCTAGGACAGCCTGCTGGACGAAGCTGGGGGCGGTTGGCCCACCTGACAGGCCGACCGACCTACTGGTCGGCCGACCAGGCCCATGGGCCCCACCGCCTCAGCTTCGACATGTGGCGCCTCCCTGCTGGTTGCTTAAGTCGGTTCCAGGTGCTTCAGCCCGTGGCTCCCTCCTATAAATACAAGGGGAGGGGGTAGAGGAATGGACACACACACACACACATCACACCCTCTCAACTCACCTTTCTCCCTTGGAGCATGTAACACCCGGTTTATAAAAGGACATAAACCGAGCAATCATATACGTGCCAGGATCAAGTTACATGTATATACAACAGAATGAACAGTATATCACAGCACATATCACGTAAAAAGATGTATTAAAGCGAGTACAAATGTTATTTATTACATTAATGACAAAATGTCTGATACAGCGTATGCGGAAGCGTAAAGCATATACGTAAACTCTCGACGAAGGTGGGCACCACAGGGACGTCGACTGGGAGACGAACGCCTAGAAGTCCTCGTACTCCTGGTAGCTCCGGGTGAACTCCCTCGCGTCGGCAGGAACTGAGCAGCAGTAGAGTATCCCCAAAAGAACAAGAGGAAAAAGAGTAGAGTAGGCAAGAGTGTAGGATCAAGAACACCGACTAGAGGGGGGGTGAATAGGCGGTTTAAAAACTAAAGCCAACAACACTAGAGAAATTTAATTAGTAACAAAGGAAAGCCCTATGTCATGCTATTACTATCTCTAGATGGGTTTGCAACCTAGGGTGACAAGATACAAATCAAGCTCTAGTAAAGTAAATTGCTCAAAGTAAAGACAAGAATAAAAGTGAGCAAGAGAAGTAACCAAGCTTGACACAAGAATTTATCCCGTTGTGTCGATGACTTGCCGGTCACCCCTAATCCACGTTGAGGTGGATTCCAAAAATCAACCGCTCCTCTATCAAGAACCTCTTGATCTTGAGCCGGCTTGAATCAAGGAACCACTCCACACCTCGATTCCACTAGAGTTGCTTTTCACCACTCCGGTGAGGTGAGCACAAGACCTCTCACAACCGAAATCGGGGCTCCTCAACAATCTCCTTGGAGGTGCTCCATGAAATCCTCTTCTCCAAGCCGTCTAGGGAGCGGCAACTCCCAAGAGTAACAAGTTGATGACGCTTGCTTGAAGTTTCCCTAATGCCACAAAGCTCAAACTCTTGATGCAATGCACTAGGAAGCTCTCACACCCTCAAGAATGCAATCTCTAAGCAAGTATGTGTGTGAGAGGGATGCCTTAGCTCTATAGTGTCAAGTTTGCAGTCCAAATGGCCAAGAGAGACACCCAATGGCCGGGCATTGGGTATATATAGACATCCCTTCAAAAACTAGCCGTTACACTCTTTTCTGCGAAGTCGCGGACCGTCCGCATTTCAAAAACCGGACCGTCCGCCGTTATAAACCAGTGAGTCAGAGTGCATTTAATGCATGTCAGAACTAGCCGTTAAGCCCTGGCGGACCGTCCGTCCCCTAGGTGCGTACCGTCCGCAGTGAGTGTTCCACACCACCAGAGACGAACATCGTCTCTGGTACAACTTTGAAATTAGCCTGCGGACCATCCACGCCTCAGGAGCGGACCGTCCGCAGTTCATCCTTGAAATCCACCAGAGACAACAATGTCTCTAGTACAAACTGTCAAATAAAAGGCGGACCGTCCGCCCCAGGTGCGGACCGTCCGCAGCACAGACCATAAGCCCAACCAGAGAAAACACCCTCTCTGGGACAATTTGAGTTAGAGCTGCGGATCGTCCACCCACCTGGGCCGGACTGTCCATCAGTCACTTCCTAAAACCACCAGAGCCAAACATGCTCTCTGGAACGATTGCGGACCGTCCGCGCCCCAGGGGGCGGACTGTCCGCACTTGTGCAGTCAGCTCTCAAACTTGTTCTTTTTCAAATCTTTTCAAAACGACGTTAGCCCTCATGCATGCACCTAGATATTTTGAGCAAAATGGCACTAAAGACCCGTCAAGCATGAGTACACAACCCTCTTGATAGTACGGCTATCTATCCAACAAATCCGGTCACTTTTCATCCACTAAGCGCCTTGTGACCGGTAAAATACAAAAGCCCTATTTTATACCTTTGCCTTGAGCCTGAGCTTTGCTCATCATCTCCAAAACTCCATACGTTCACAACCAAATCTTTTCATCCGTGGATCAACCTATACTCATTATCTCAAATGAAATTGTTAATCCACAAACCGTTGTCATTGATTACCAAAACTCGAATTAGGGGCCTAGATGCTTTCAATCTCCCCCTTTTTGGTAATTGATGACAACACTAAATTTTGGAGTGATAAAAGTGTTCAAGTCAACTTTATACATTAGGCATAAGGTGGACTTGGAATTGAACTTTTGAAGAACTTACTCATTTTCTTGAAAATTTCAGAATATGGTATGAATAAATTCACCAAGTTCGATGAGTAGAGAGAACTCCCCCTTGATATGTGCATATAAATTTGCATGAATATCAAGTACACATATATATATTTGAAACTTTTGACGGAGTTTTCCCTACAAGTGGAAATCGAGGCATACAAGATACAAGATATATATGATATGAATTTTAGCTTGGTTAGCACAATCTCACAACCACAAGATGAACATAAATAGATAAGAGTAACACAAACCAACATAGTTCATCACACATTGCAAACCAAATGTTCAAATCCAAACACAAGTCTCAAACAGAGTTCATGCAAGACACAAATCATAAACATGTAATGCAATAGTTCAACACAAATAAACACGAGTAGCAAGCGGAAGCCGAAAGCGAATGATCTCCATGAGAAGTCCATGAGCTCCCCCTATATCCAAGCACTCCAAAGCTCCTTCTCCCCCTTTGGCATCAATTGCCAAGAAAGTCAATCCATCGGCGGTGGAGGAGGTGGTGGTGGGTAGAATGGTTGGTGCGGTGTAACACCCTAATTTAAATTCCAGCATTTATTAATAAATTTAATTGGCTTTATTAAATTTTCTAAGGTTTATTGTGTTTAGTTGGCATTTAATCTAATTTTTGTTCCTTAAGTAATTAAAAAATTTATCATAGGTTTAAATTTTGTTGTTGCATTCATGCTGGTGCATACTTTTAATTGATTGTGGTTTGAATTCAAATTCATATTTGAATTCAACCTTTGTTTGACTTAGATTTGAAATGAGAGAGTAAATAGAAATAGAAAGGAAAAACCCAAAACAAAACCCAAGACCCATGCCAAACCTCTTTCCCAAGCCGGCCCAGCGCGGCCCATGGCCAGCCCAGCGCCCGCTCCCACCTCCCCCGCACGGCCCACACTTCGGCCCAGAACGCCACACGCGGCCCGCGTGCGCGCTTGGCCCGCTCCCACCCGCACGCCAGCGCGCAGCACTCTCCCTCCTCGGCCTCCCTGCAACCCGGGCCCGCTCACCAGTCCCACCGCGCCTCCAGCAACCGCGAGCGCCAGCAGGACCCCGCGTCTCAGCCTCCTCTCGCTGGCACACCGGCCCCACCTGGAAGCCTCGTCACCTCCCCCTCTCCACTGCGCCAACGAAACCCGTTCTTCTCGCCGGAGATCGCGCTGCACCCTCCACGGTGCGCATCCCCAGGATCCCCGCCAGCCCCTTTAATTGGCCCCGCGACCCCTGCACCCTCCATCCCGCAGCCACCGTTTCCCTAACCCTAGCCCACCGCCCTGCGCCGCCGTGCCGAGCCACGGCGCCGTCGCTGCTCCGCCACATCCACCCACCCCAGCACACCGGAGCCGAGCAAAAGCCCCACGTCGACTCCAGGGGCACCCCGCGCCGATCCAAGGAGTCCAGGAGCCTGGAGCGACCCCGATTCGGCCTTCCTCCCTGAGCTCCGCCACTTCACGCCGCCGGCCTTCACCGACGACCTCCCTACGCCTCATCGCCGGCCACCACAACCCCTAGGTGGGCATCGTCCCGGCCTCCTCTGTCTTTTGCGCTCGTCAATTTGGCCCGGGATGCACTCTAGGTGCTTGTGCACCCGCTTGCCGGCGAACCCCAAGGCCCAGCGCCGCCCCTCGCCTTGCCAAGGTCCGACCAGGCCCCAATCCGCCGTTCTGTTGCCTCGGGTGGATTACGCATATCGAGTAGGTGCCTCCCGACCCCGCCCCCGTTCGAATCCGCCCCTAAAAGGCCGTGTTCGGCCTTCTCCGGCACTGCGCCGCCGCGGAGCAGCGCTCCGGCGAGCCGCGCCGCCGCACCCACGAGCCCGAACCGCCCTGGCCCTCCGATCTAGAACCGACGCGCCAGATTAGAACTTTAACCATTTAGATCTGACCCGCCGGATCGAGATCCAACGGATCAGATCCGCGCGTACCCCTTCGCCCTGGCATTTTTGTTAAAGAGCCCCTGTAGTTTCCAGTAATCAACCCGCAGTCCACCTATTTTGAAAAATAATCGCAGATAGGCCCAAAACTTTGCAAGAACACCCCTGAGCTTTTTAAATATTGAACCCGCCGTCCAGCCTGGTAGTTTTTGCGAGTTAGACCCTGGAGTTAGTGTCTAATTACGTTTTAGCCCTCGGTTTTAGCAGAAAAGCCCCTGAAACTTCAGTTTTCTTACAAATAAGCCCCTAGGACTTGTTTTTAGCCTAGAAAATGCGTTTTAGCTCCGTTTTTAGCGTTCTTTATATCCACGCGATCGTTGTAATGAGTAGAACAGTTTAGACTTAGTTTTTCTTGCTTTTTTATTGTATTGATGTACTGTTTCTTAGCTTTTGTTAGTGTTTGTTTGTATGCTTATTATTGTGCATTGTTTTGGCCATGTGTTCGTGAGTAGACGTTGATCCATCTGAGGAGCCCCAGTACCAGTACCCGGAGCAGCCGTCTTCGGAGCACTTTGAGCAGCAGCAGGAGCAGTACGAGGAAGGCAAGTATAACATGAACAACCTATCACTTATGATTACAATTTCATACTGCATTTTAATACTGTATGCCTATAAGGATTTCCTAGCCACTTTATATCCTTTATATATATCCTTGGTTTGCATTTTGTTTAGTTGTGCTAGGTTGCTGTGCTATAACACACTCTGGTCCTTTTTAATTAATTTGATTAATGGTTTACTTGAACTTAATTCTGAGAGTGGCCCTCTGTGTGGATGAGTGGCTCACGTCTCGTTAAAAGATGTTTTTGTAGAAACATGGCTTAGGGGGCCAGCACGGTGCTTAGTGCTTGGTTGGCCACTCTCCATAAGGACCGGTTCATAGAGCGACAACCTGGGACAACAGCGCTACCACAAGGCTAGAATGGGATAGACTTGGCGTAATAATTAGATCTTTTTGGTTTGGAGTAACTTACCTGCGGGGCAAGAGTAGTACGCTTCAATGGTCCCTGCTCCTCCGGCTTGGTCTGTGCTTGGATTGCGCTCCTGTGCTTGTATCCCCGGAGGTGGGCCCCATCGTCGCCGACCTAACTCTCGCGGTTACGCCTTACCAACGAGATTCTTTTTAAAGGCCTCGTAGTGAGTCGCTGGCCATCTCACCTAAGGAAGTGTGATGAACAACTGGCGTAGCTCACGACTTGTGGGTAAAGATGTGCAACCTCTGCAGAGTGTAAAACTGGTATACTAGCCGTGCTCACGGTTATGAGCGGCCCAGATCCTCCTTTTGATTAGTGAAGTTATCTCCTTCCGACGAGGGAGGTGCTTCTCGGGGTTTACCTTGGTGGCTTGGTTTTGGTTTGGTTCTCAGTAGTATCATGATTAAATTTGACTAATTACTATGTAACCGGGTTAATGGTAATTCATCTACTCGTAGTAAATAGCTTAAATAAAATCTTGCCAACACTTAAAAGCTAATGCAGTTAAGTCAGCCAGCCTAGAGCCTCATAGTTTGTGTTATACTTGTTGAGTACAAGTTGTGTACTCACTCTTGCCTCTTCTCTACTTTTTCCTCTTGGCTACGCTACTGCTGCTCAGTTCCTGCCGACACGAGGGAGTTCGTCCAGCGCTACCAGGACTACGAGGACTTCTAGGTGCTTCGTCTCCCAGTCGACGTCCCTGTGGCGCCCTGCTTCAGCTTCGGAGAGCTTTATCGTATTTTGTACTTCGCTTCCGCTGTATCAGACATTTTTGTCATTATTGTAATAAATAACATTCGTATTCGCTTTATTATGTCTTTTTACGTGATATGTGCTATGATATACTGTTCATTCTGTTGTATATACGTGTGACTTGATCCTGGCACGTATATGATTGCTCGGTTTATGTTCTTTTATAAACCGGGTGTTACAGAGTGGTATCAGAGCCGTATCGACTGTAGGACGAAGCCTAGATAGAACTGGTCGAGTTTTAGGACTTCTTCTCTCTAATCCTTGCCTGCTGCAACTATTTTACTATTATACCCCTTGACTTCTATGACTTTTTACCCGTCTTGCCTTGATTTCTCTCTCTGAAGAATAGTTTTCGTAGATTTTGGCCTGAATCAGTCATCTGACCACCATGAGTAAGCTAGGTGACCCTTTTATAATAAAACGATAGCACGTTCTGCAACGCATTGTGTTAGTCGAGTCTTTTGCTAAACTCGGCTAAGTTGTGAAAATTGTCTGCTTGTTATTATGCTACATGCTTGATTTGGGTTTTTGACTGATTGCATAGCTTAGTAGTTTAAATTTGCTTAAAGAAAATCACTCAGATGTTAAAGTTAACTAATTAATAAAATGAGTTAGATCGTTGGGGGTAAAACAGTCAACTCTATCCTGTCTACTTTATCATGGCTGAGTCTTTTTCCGCAAAGAGTTATCATATCCATCTGAATTTATTCCTACAATATCCTTACTCGTGAAATCTTTTGTTCAAATCAGATGGTGAACACCAGGAGCACCGGTTCCGGTTCTGGCTAGCAGCAGGGTCAGAACAACCAGGGTACCGGGATCCCGATGCCTCCGCCCTTGACTCCGGAGCAGTACTTCCAGCTCCAGATGCAGATGATGGCTACCCTGAACAACACCGTTCAGGCTCTTCAGCACGCCCACACTCAACCTCCGCCTCCTCCACCGCCGCAGCCTCGCGACAGGCGTGCTGAGTTCCTGAGGGGTCACCCGCCGACGTTCTCTCACACGTCCGACCCTCTTCAGGCCGATGACTGGCTCCGTGCAGTGGAGCGTCAGCTGGACATCGCCCAGTGCGATGACCGTGAGCGCGTCTTGTACGCAGCAGGACAGCTGCGAGTGGCAGCTTTGGACTGGTGGGAGTCCCACCCAGTTCATGACCGCGAGTCTCTCACTTGGCTCCAGTTCCGAGAGCGTTTCCGCAGCCACAACGTCCCCACGGGCGTTATGAAGATGAAGCAGAAGGAGTTCCTTGCACTGAAGCAGGGGACTATGTCGGTCACGGAGTATCGTGATCGCTTTCTTCAGCTGGCACGCTACGCCCCTGCCGAGGTTGCGGATGACCGCAAGAAGCAGGAGCACTTCATGGAGGGTCTTGAGGACTACCTCCAGTACGCGCTGCTCAACCTCCGCTTCGACGACTTCAACCATCTGGTTGACAGCGCGCTCAACACCGAGCGCAAGCACCTGGAGATGGAGGACAAGAAGAGGAAGGTTGTCCCCGTTGCTTCCGACAGCAACACTCGTCCACGACTCCAGCAGCCTCAGCCGTACCAGTAGCAGTACCGGCCTCCTCAGCAGTACCAGCAGAGGCCACCGCAGCAGTACCCGCCTCGACAGCAGCAGGCAGGTTCAGGGCCAGAGGTTACCGGCACCTCCGGCTCGTGCTGCTCCACCAGCTCCACCGGCACCGCAGGCTCCACGTCCGGCAGCTCCTACCGGACAGCAGGCTCAGGGACCTCCTCGCACCTGCTTTCACTGCGGCCAGCCGGGGCACTACGCCAACGCTTGCCCCCGGAAGGCGCAGGCGGGACAGCAGGGGCGCCCAGCTCAGCCCAGGGCGCCAGCACAGGGCAGGGTGAACCACGTGACGGCCGAGTCAGCGGCCGAGGCTCCCAACGTGGTTATTGGTACGTTCATGGTTAATTCATATCCAGCTACAGTGCTTTTTGATACTGGTGCTACGCATTCCTTCATTACTCAGTCTTTTGTCGAGCATCATGGTATTCATACTAGCACATTAAAGAGGTGCCTGTTAGTATCTTCACCGGGAGGACAGTTGAGGTCTCACACTTACTGCCCGAGAGTCAGTGTTTCTTTGAGGGGAGTAGAGTTCTGTACTGATCTGATGGTGCTAGACACCAAGGGCATTGATGTCATTCTGGGAATGGAGACTCTGGCCAAATGGGGAGTTCGTATAGATTGTGCTCAGAGGACAGTCTTGTTATCAGCTTCCAGTGGCCAAGAGGTTGTTATCAGTGCAGTAGAGCCTTCTGGATTTCTTCATCAGATGGAGGCTAGACCCACGGACGGTATTCGCGTGGTTTCTGAATTCCCGGATGTCTTTCCGGATGATCTGCCAGGTATGCCGCCTGAACGCGCCATTGAGTTTTGTATTGATCTCTTGCCTGGCACAGCTCCTATTGCAAAGCGGCCCTACCGTATGGCGCCTATAGAGCATGAAGAAGTCAAGAAAACTATTGATGAGTTGCTAGCCAAGGGCTATATCCGTCGCAGCTTCTCTCCTTGGGCTTTTCCATTGCTGCTAGTAGATAAGAAGGATGGCTCGAAGAGGATGTGTGTGGATTATCGGGAGCTGAATGCAGTTACTATCAAGAACAAGCATCCACTGCCCCGTATTGAGGATCTCTTCGATTTGCTTCGAGGTGCTCGTATATTCTCGAAGATTGATCTTCGTTCGGGTTATTTTCAGCTGAGGATCCGTCCTGGGGATATTCCGAAGACGGCATTCACCTGCAAGTACGGGCTATATGAGTATACAGTCATGTCCTTCGGTTTGACTAATGCCCCGGCTTACTTCATGCATCTGATGAACATGGTCTTCATGGATTATCTGGATGTCTTCGTGGTGATCTTTATTGATGATATTCTGATCTTCTCCAAGACAGAGGAAGAGCATGAGGAGCATCTGAGACTCGTGTTGCAGAGGCTGAGAGAGCATCAGTTGTATGCCAAGTTCAGCAAGTGCGAGTTCTGGATTGACGAGGTTCCATTCCTCGGTCATGTTATCTCTCAGGGAGGCATTGCTGTTGATCCGAGCAAGGTGAAGGATGTGCTCGAGTGGGAGACGCCGCAGGCAGTGAAGGAAGTCAGGTCATTCTTGGGCTTAGCTGGATATTATCGGAGGTTCATTGAGAATTTCTCCAAGATCGCGAAGCCTTTGACTTCTTTACTGGAGAAAAATGTGGCTTTTGTATGGACTGATGAGCGTCAGATGGCCTTTGATGAGCTGAAGAAGAGGTTGACTACGGTGCCAGTCCTGACTCTGCCAGACCAGACGAAGAGGTTCACGGTATATTGTGATGCTTCGAAGGATGGTCTTGGGTGTGTTCTGATGCAGGAGGGCAGAGTGATTGCTTATGCTTCACGGCAGTTACGTCGGCATGAGCTGAATTATCCTACTCATGATCTTGAGTTAGCCGCAGTTGTGCATGCTCTGAAGATTTGGAGGCATTACTTGTATGGGCAGCGGTGTGATATCTACACTGATCACAAGAGCCTCAAGTATATTTTCACGCAGAATGAGCTGAATATGCGGCAGAGGAGATGGTTAGAGTTGGTCAAGGACTATGACCTGGAGATTCACTATCATCCGGGCAAGGCCAATGTTGTAGCAGATGCTTTGAGCAGAAGGAGTTATGTCAACATGGCCGTTGCTTTCCAGATGCCACCAGAGTTATGCGAGGAGTTCGAGCAGTTGAGTCTGGGTTTCTTGCATCATACCTCTAGTGCAGCGTTTGAGGCAGTACCGACTCTAGAGTCAGAGGTCAGGCAGCATCAGAAAGATGATGAGAAGCTGCAGGAGATTCGTGAGTTGCTCAAGAAGGGCAAGGCTCCTCATTTTAGAGAGGATGATCAGGGTACCTTGTGGTACAAGAACCGGATCTGTGTGCCAGATGTGAAGGATCTACGGAAGTTGATTCTGAGTGAGGCCCATGATACAACTTACTCTATTCATCCGGGCAGCACGAAGATGTATTATGATCTGAAGGAACGTTTCTGGTGGTATGGTATGAAGCGTTCAGTGGCAGAGTACGTGGCTATTTGTGACACCTGTCAGCGTGTCAAGGCTGAGCATCAGAGGCCAGCAGGTCTGTTACAGCCTTTGAAGATTCCAGAGTGGAAGTGGGAGGAAATCACTATGGACTTCATTGTTGGATTGCCTCGTACTCAGAAAGGGTACAACTCCATTTGGGTAGTATTGGATCGACTGACGAAAGTTGCTCACTTCATTCCAGTGAACACTACTTACTCCGGTGCTAGACTTGCAGAGTTGTACATCTCTCGGATTGTCTGCTTGCATGGTGTGCCCAAGAAGATTATATCTGACAGAGGGTCTCAGTTCACTTCTCGGTTCTGGGAGCAGCTCCATGATTCTCTGGATACGAAGCTGCGCTTCAGTACGGCTTATCACCCTCAGACAGATGGGCAGACAGAGAGAACCAACCAAGTGTTGGAGGATATGCTGAGAGCTTGTGCTATTCAGTATGGTACTAGTTGGGATAAGTGCCTGTCATTTGCTGAGTTCTCATATAACAACAGCTATCAGGCCAGTCTAAAGAAGTCCCCATTTGAGGCATTGTATGGCAGAAAGTGCAGGACTCCTCTCTATTGGGATCAGATCGGTGAGAAGCAGCTCTTTGGCCCTGAAGATCATAGATGATGCAGAGCAGATGGTTCAGGCTGTGCGAGAAAATCTGAGGATTGCACAGAGCAGACAGAAGAGCTATGCTGATGGCAAACGGAGAGATTTGACTTTCAGTGTTGGTGATTATGTGTACCTGAAGGTGTCTCCGATGAGAGGAATCCGCAGATTTAATGTCAAAGGGAAGTTAGCACCTCGGTATGTGGGGCCATTCAAGGTGCTAGAGCGGAAAGGCGAAGTTGCCTATCGCCTGGAGTTACCTCTCAGCCTCTCAGGAGTTCATGATGTCTTCCATATATCTCAGCTGAAGAGGTGTTTGCGAGTACCCGAGGAGCAGGCACCCCTGGATGGAGTCGATGTGCAGGAGGATCTGACTTATACTGAGCATCCGGTAAAGATTCTGGAGACATCAGAGAGGGTTACTCGGAACAAGCGCATCAAGATGTGCAGAGTTCAGTGGAGCCATCACAGTGAAGCTGAGGCTACTTGGGAGCGAGAAGATGAGTTGAGGAAGACCTATCCAGATCTCTTTGCTAGCCAGCCCAGCTAAATCTCGGGGACGAGATTTCTTTAAGGGGGTAGGGTCTGTAACACCCTAATTTAAATTCCAGCATTTATTAATAAATTTAATTGGCTTTATTAAATTTTCTAAGGTTTATTGTGTTTAGTTGGCATTTAATCTAATTTTTGTACCTTAAGTAATTAAAAAATTTATCATAGGTTTAAATTTTGTTGTTGCATTCATGCTGGTGCATACTTTTAATTGATTGTGGTTTGAATTCAAATTCATATTTGAATTCAACCTTTGTTTGACTTAGATTTGAAATGAGAGAGTAAATAGAAATAGAAAGGAAAAACCCAAAACAAAACCCAAGACCCATGCCAAATCTCTTTCCCAAGCCGGCCCAGCGCGGCCCATGGCCAGCCCAGCGCCCGCTCCTACCTCCCCCGCACGGCCCACACTTCGGCCCAGAACGCCACACGCGGCCCGCGTGCGCGCTTGGTCCGCTCCCACCCGCACGCCAGCGCGCAGCACTCTCCCTCCTCGGCCTCCCTGCAACCCGGGCCCGCTCACCAGTCCCACCGCGCCTCCAGCAACCGCGAGCGCCAGCAGGACCCCGCGTCTCAGCCTCCTCTCGCTGGCACACCGGCCCCACCTGGCAGCCTCGTCACCTCCCCCTCTCCACTGCGCCAACGAAACCCGTTCTTCTCGCCGGAGATCGCGCCGCGCCCTCCACGGTGCGCATCCCCAGGATCCCCGCCGGCCCCTTTAATTGGCCCCGCGACCCCTGCACCCTCCATCCCGCAGCCACCGTTTCCCTAACCCTAGCACGCCGCCCTGCGCCGCCGTGCCGAGCCACGGCGCCGTCGCTGCTCCGCCACATCCACCCACCCCAGCACACCGGAGCCGAGCAGAAGCCCCACGTCGACTCCAGGGGCACCCCGCGCCGATCCAAGGAGTCCAGGAGCCTGGAGCGACCCCGATTCGGCCTTCCTCCGCGAGCTCCGCCACTTCACGCCGCCGGCCTTCACCGACGACCTCCCTACGCCTCATCGCCGGCCACCACAACCCCTAGGTGAGCATCGTCCCGGCCTCCTCTGTCTTTTGCGCTCGTCAATTTGGCCCGGGACGCACTCTAGGTGCTTGTGCACCCGCTCGCCGGCGAACCCCAAGGCCCAGCGCCGCCCCTCGCCTTGCCAAGGTCCGACCAGGCCCCAATCCGCCGTTCTGTTGCCTCGGGTGGATTACGCATATCGAGTAGGTGCCTCCCGACCCAGCCCCCGTTCGAATCCGCCCCTGAAAGGCCGTGTTCGGCCTTCTCCGGCACTGCGCCGCCGCGGAGCAGCGCTCCGGCGAGCCGCGCCGCCGCCCCCACGAGCCCGAACCGCCCTGGCCCTCCGATCTAGAACCGACGCGCCAGATTAGAACTTTAACCATTTAGATCTGACCCGCCGGATCGAGATCCAATGGATCAGATCCGCGCGTACCCCTTCGCCCTGGCATTTTTGTTAAAGAGCCCCTGTAGTTTCCAGTAATCAACCCGCAGTCCACCTATTTTGAAAAATAATCGCAGATAGGCCCAAAACTTTGCAAGAACACCCCTGAGCTTTTTAAATATTGAACCCGCCATCCAGCCTGGTAGTTTTTGCGAGTTAGACCCTGGAGTTAGTGTCTAATTACGTTTTAGCCCTCGGTTTTAGCAGAAAAGCCCCTGAAACTTCAGTTTTCTTACAAATAAGCCCCTAGGACTTGTTTTTAGCCTAGAAAATGCGTTTTAGCTCCGTTTTTAGCGTTCTTTATATCCACGCGATCGTTGTAACGAGTAGAACAGTTTAGACTTAGTTTTTCTTGCTGTTTTATTGTATTGATGTACTGTTTCTTAGCTTTTGTTAGTGTTTGTTTGTATGCTTATTATTGTGCATTGTTTTGGCCATGTGTTCGTGAGTAGACGTTGATCCATCTGAGGAGCCCCAGTACCAGTACCCGGAGCAGCCGTCTTCGGAGCACTTTGAGCAGCAGCAGGAGCAGTACGAGGAAGGCAAGTATAACATGAACAACCTATCACTTATGATTACAATTTCATACTGCATTTTAATACTGTATGCCTATAAGGATTTCCTAGCCACTTTATATCCTTTATATATATCCTTGGGTTGCATTTTGTTTAGTTGTGCTAGGTTGCTGCGCTATAACACACTCTGGTCCTTTTTAATTAATTTGATTAATGGTTTACTTGAACTTAATTCTGAGAGTGGCCCTCTGTGTGGATGAGTGGCTCACGTCTCGTTAAAAGATGTTTTTGTAGAAACATGGCTTAGGGGGCCAGCACGGTGCTTAGTGCTTGGTTGGCCACTCTCCATAAGGACCGGTTCATAGAGCGACAACCTGGGACAACAGCGCTACCACAAGGCTAGAATGGGATAGACTTGGCGTAATAATTAGATCTTTTTGGTTTGGAGTAACTTACCTGCGGGGCAAGAGTAGTACGCTTCAATGGTCCCTGCTCCTCCGGCTTGGTCTGTGCTTGGATTGCGCTCCTGTGCTTGTACCCCCGGAGGTGGGCCCCATCATCGCCGACCTAACTCTCGCGGTTACGCCTTACCAACGAGATTCTTTTTAAAGGCCTCGTAGTGAGTCGCTGGCCATCTCACCTAAGGAAGTGTGATGAACAACTGGCGTAGCTCACGACTTGTGGGTAAAGATGTGCAACCTCTGCAGAGTGTAAAACTGGTATACTAGCCGTGCTCACGGTTATGAGCGGCCCAGATCCTCCTTTTGATTAGTGAAGTTATCTCCTTCCGACGAGGGAGGTGCTTCTCGGGGTTTACCTTGGTGGCTTGGTTTTGGTTTGGTTCTCAGTAGTATCATGATTAAATTTGACTAATTACTATGTAACCGGGTTAATGGTAATTCATCAACTCGTAGTAAATAGCTTAAATAAAATCTTGCCAACACTTAAAAGCTAATGCAGTTAAGTCAGCCAGCCTAGAGCCTCATAGTTTGTGTTATACTTGTTGAGTACAAGTTGTGTACTCACTCTTGCCTCTTCTCTACTTTTTCCTCTTGGCTACGCTACTGCTGCTCAGTTCCTGCCGACACGAGGGAGTTCGTCCAGCGCTACCAGGACTACGAGGACTTCTAGGTGCTTCGTCTCCCAGTCGACGTCCCTGTGGCGCCCTGCTTCAGCTTCGGAGAGCTTTATCGTATTTTGTACTTCGCTTCCGCTGTATCAGACATTTTTGTCATTATTGTAATAAATAACATTCGTATTCGCTTTATTATGTCTTTTTACATGATATGTGCTATGATATACTGTTCATTCTGTTGTATATACGTGTGACTTGATCCTGGCACGTATATGATTGCTCGGTTTATGTTCTTTTATAAACCGGGTGTTACAGAGTGGTATCAGAGCCGTATCGACTGTAGGACGAAGCCTAGATAGAACTGGTCGAGTTTTAGGACTTCTTCTCTCTAATCCTTGCCTGCTGCAACTATTTTACTATTATACCCCTTGACTTCTATGACTTTTTACCCGTCTTGCCTTGATTTCTCTCTCTGAAGAATAGTTTTCGTAGATTTTGGCCTGAATCAGTCATCTGACCACCATGAGTAAGCTAGGTGACCCTTTTATAATAAAACGATAGCACGTTCTGCAACGCATTGTGTTAGTCGAGTCTTTTGCTAAACTCGGCTAAGTTGTGAAAATTGTCTGCTTGTTATTATGCTACATGCTTGATTTGGGTTTTTGACTGATTGCATAGCTTAGTAGTTTAAATTTGCTTAAAGAAAATCACTCAGATGTTAAAGTTAACTAATTAATAAAATGAGTTAGATCGTTGGGGGTAAAACAGTCAACTCTATCCTGTCTACTTTATCATGGCTGAGTCTTTTTCCGCAAAGAGTTATCATATCCATCTGAATTTATTCCTACAATATCCTTACTCGTGAAATCTTTTGTTCAAATCAGATGGTGAACACCAGGAGCACCGGTTCCGGTTCTGGCTAGCAGCAGGGTCAGAACAACCAGGGTACCGGGATCCCGATGCCTCCGCCCTTGACTCCGGAGCAGTACTTCCAGCTCCAGATGCAGATGATGGCTACCCTGAACAACACCGTTCAGGCTCTTCAGCACGCCCACACTCAACCTCCGCCTCCTCCACCGCCGCAGCCTCGCGACAGGCGTGCTGAGTTCCTGAGGGGTCACCCGCCGACGTTCTCTCACACGTCCGACCCTCTTCAGGCCGGTGACTGGCTCCGTGCAGTGGAGCGTCAGCTGGACATCGCCCAGTGCGATGACCGTGAGCGCGTCTTGTACGCAGCAGGACAGCTGCGAGTGGCAGCTTTGGACTGGTGGGAGTCCCACCCAGTTCATGACCGCGAGTCTCTCACTTGGCTCCAGTTCCGAGAGCGTTTCCGCAGCCACAACGTCCCCGCGGGCGTTATGAAGATGAAGCAGAAGGAGTTCCTTGCACTGAAGCAGGGGACTATGTCGGTCACGGAGTATCGTGATCGCTTTCTTCAGCTGGCACGCTACGCCCCTGCCGAGGTTGCGGATGACCGCAAGAAGCAGGAGCACTTCATGGAGGGTCTTGAGGACTACCTCCAGTACGCGCTGCTCAACCTCCGCTTCGACGACTTCAACCATCTGGTTGACAGCGCGCTCAACACCGAGCGCAAGCACCTGGAGATGGAGGACAAGAAGAGGAAGGTTGTCCCCGTTGCTTCCGGCAGCAACACTCGTCCACGACTCCAGCAGCCTCAACCGTACCAGTAGCAGTACCGGCCTCCTCAGCAGTACCAGCAGAGGCCACCGCAGCAGTACCCGCCTCGACAGCAGCAGGCAGGTCAGGGCCAGAGGTTACCGGCACCTCCGGCTCGTGCTGCTCCACCAGCTCCACCGGCACCGCAGGCTCCACGTCCGGCAGCTCCTACCGGACAGCAGGCTCAGGGACCTCCTCGCACCTGCTTTCACTGCGGCCAGCCGGGGCACTACGCCAACGCTTGCCCCCGGAAGGCGCAGGCGGGACAGCAGGGGCGCCCAGCTCAGCCCAGGGCACCAGCACAGGGCAGGGTGAACCACGTGACGGCCGAGTCAGCGGCCGAGGCTCCCAACGTGGTTATTGGTACGTTCATGGTTAATTCATATCCAGCTACAGTGCTTTTTGATACTGGTGCTACGCATTCCTTCATTACTCAGTCTTTTGTCGAGCATCATGGTATTCATACTAGCACATTAAAGAGGTGCCTGTTAGTATCTTCACCGGGAGGACAGTTGAGGTCTCACACTTACTGCCCGAGAGTCAGTGTTTCTTTGAGGGGAGTAGAGTTCTGTACTGATCTGATGGTGCTAGACACCAAGGGCATTGATGTCATTCTGGGAATGGAGACTCTGGCCAAATGGGGAGTTCGTATAGATTGTGCTCAGAGGACAGTCTTGTTATCAGCTTCCAGTGGCCAAGAGGTTGTTATCAGTGCAGTAGAGCCTTCTGGATTTCTTCATCAGATGGAGGCTAGACCCACGGACGGTATTCGCGTGGTTTCTGAATTCCCGGATGTCTTTCCGGATGATCTGCCAGGTATGCCGCCTGAACGCGTGAGTCAAGAGCTGCTATGTCTGAGTGTAAACTCTGCTGAACCCCCTACATCTGAGCCATCATGGGCTGGAACATCTGCTCTCATGCATGGATGCAAAGTACGGGTCAAAGTTACCAGCTGGAAGAGCCCACTGCTGCTGTACTGGAGGATGCGGTGGTGGCATGGCATGCTGAGCTGCAGCTGCTCCCATGTGAGCATCATCATCACTATCATCATCCTGCCCCTGTGCTTCAGCATCCATATCATCTCCAGGGAAAGGAGTCAAAGGCCTCAAAAGAAAAGTATTGTCATTCTTGAATGGCCTGAAAGGAGTGTGCTTGCTTTCACATATCCCTCTGAAGCTAGACTTGACCTTGATGATGGACATAATGTATGGAGCAAAATATAGGTTCATCTCCATGTTAAGCCTTAAGTCTGCAAGCTGATCCATGATAAGAGCAATGACATTTATTCTATTTCCGTTCATGACATGAGATATCACATTCCAATAGTGCCCTCTAATCTTGTCCTTGTTGCAACTCTTAGGCATGAATGTGACTCTGACAATCTTATTAATCACTGCAGGATGATGCCTCAGACACTGAGTGCCCCCAAAGCTTCTAACAATTCCAAGATGTGCAGGCTCATAGAACATGGGGTAGTCACTCTCATCTAGAGGGTTTTCTAACACAACATTCACACTTTGCTAACTAGTGATGAAATCATAATCCAACTGATTAGCCTCAGCAAACTGTGCAAATGTAGCATAATAGGTTCTCTTGCCAGTTGTCCACCGAAATGTTTCCTCAACCATGTTGATCTCTAGGGTGGCATAGAATTGACGTATGACTGTTTCATTCTAATCACACCTATGCTGCAGAAAATTTGCTAACCACATTTGCACAAATCTATCCACTAGATCAGACATGACTTGTTGTTGTCTCATATAGCCTAGGTCAATGGTCTGATGTTTGAATACATTCTTCTTAACTAGATGACCAAAGTAAGCATCTTTTTGTACCTCAGTTTTGAAGAAGAGGATGTTGGTGTCACGAGGCAAGCTGAACTGATCCACTGCTCTAGCATTGGCATAGCTCTCTGTAGTCCACTGTCGGCTAGGTAGGTCTAGCCCCATCAAATCTGTAACATCATCCTCAACCCCCTCAGTCTCTTCCTCTGAAGATTCATCACCTGCATCTCCCACTGAAGATGCTGCAGCCATCTCACTGAGATTTGGAACATAGTCCACATCATCGGAATCATCACTGTCTCTTTGTCTTTTGGAAGTCATAGCCTTCTTGATTTTAGAAGCAGTGGCCTTGATGATCTTCCGGGGTGGACTGAGATCAAGATTTAACCATAAGAACAATTACTAAAGCAATAGAACCAATCCATAATAATATAAGTCAGTTCAGCATTCATCTGAAAAATCTGATACTTGCGAACCGTCCGCACTTCTGAACGCGGACTGTAACACCCGGTTTATAAAAGGACATAAACCGAGCAATAATATATGTGCCAGGATCAAGTCACACGTATATACAACAGAATGAACAATATATCACAGCACATATCACGTAAAAAGATATAATAAAGTGAGTACGAATGTTATTTATTACATTAATGATAAAATGTCTGATATAGAGTATGCTGAAGCATAAAAACATATACGAGAAGCTCTCGGAAGCAGGGCACCACAGGGACATCGACTGGGAGATGAACGCCTAAAAGTCCTCGTAGACCTGGTAGCGCTGAGCGAACTCCCTCGTGTCGGCAGGAACTGAGCAGCAGTAGAGTATCCCCAAGAGGA
Organism: Panicum virgatum; assembly: GCF_016808335.1. NCBI lineage: Eukaryota > Viridiplantae > Streptophyta > Magnoliopsida > Poales > Poaceae > Panicum > Panicum virgatum. Next base: position 39,319,960 of record NC_053147.1, on the reverse strand, counting down.
AAAAGAGTAGAGTAGGCAAGAGTGAGTACACAACTTGTACTCAACAAATATAACACAAACTATGAGGCTCTAGGTTGGCTGACTGACTGCATTAGCTTTTAAGTCTTGGCAAAATTTTATTAAAGCTATTTACTACAAGTTGATGAATTACCATAAACCCAGTTACATAGTAATTAATTAAAATTAATCATGTTACTACTGAGAACCATACCAAACCAAGCCACCCGGGGAAACCTGCCTCGTCAAAGGAAGATAACCCCACTAATCAAAAGGAGGATCTGGGCCGCTCATGACCGTGAGCACGGCTAGTATACCAGTTTTACACTCTGCAGAGGTTGCACATCTTTACCTACAAGTTGTGAGATACGCTAGTTGTTCATCACACTTCCTTAGGTGAGATGACTAGCAAACTCACTACGAGGCCATTACAAAGGATCATGTTGGTAAGGTGTAACCGCTAAGGAATCAGGCTCCGCAACGATGGTGACCACCTCGAGGGGTACGCAGACCAAGCCTCGTAGCCTGGGGACCATTGAAGCTCACCACCCCTCCTGCCCCGTCGGTAAGTTACTCCCGAACCAAAATGACCTAATTAGTAAGCCAAGACCGTCCCATTCCAGTCTTGTGGTAGCGCTGTTGTCCCAAGTTGTCGCTCTATGAACCGGTCCTTATGGAGAGTGGCCAACCAGGTAGTAAGCACCATGCTGGCCCCCTAAACCATGTTTCTAACAAAACCAATTTTAATGAGACGTGAGCCCCTCAAACGGGCCACTCTCAGAATTAAGTTGCATATACCATTAATCACATTAATTAAAAAGGACCAAGTGTGTTATAGCACGGCACCTAGCACAACTAACAAAAATGCAATCCAAAGGATATATATAAAGGATATAAAGTGGCTAGGAAAGTCCTTATAGGCATACAGTATTAAAATGTAGTATGAAAATGTATTTAAAGTGATAGGTGTTGTTCATGTTATACTTGCCTTCCTCAAACTGTTCCTGCTACTCAAACTACTCTGAAGATGGCTCCTGGTACTGGTACTGGGGCTCCTCTGAAGGATCAACGTCTACTCACGATCGTAATGCCAAAACAAGTCCAACACATACACATACATGCAAACAAAGGCAAACACTAAGAAACAGTACAACAATACATAAAAACAGCAAACAAAACTAAGCTAAAACTATTCTACACGTTACAACGATCGCGTGGACATAAAGAACGCCTAAAACGGAGCTAAAACGCGAAAACTACGCTTAAAACAAGATCCAGGGACCTATATGCAAGAAAACTGAAGTTCCAGGAGGTTCTGGGCAAAAACCGTGGACTTATACGCAATTAAAACATAAACTCAGGGGCTAAGGCGCAAAAAGTCAGGGGCTGGACTGCGGGTTCTAAAAGGGAAAAGTGCAGGGGTTTAAGTGATAAAAACTGGACCTCAGTGTAATTACTTTTACACTGTCCTGGACGGCGGGTTTATTCTAGGAAAGCGCAGGGGTTCTTTTGCGAAATTGCGGGCGCTGACCGGTATCTGGGGAATTGACTCGGGCGGGTTCGTTGTGGACCGTAGGATTTTGATCCGGCGGCCCTGCGGCGAAGGGGCGCGCGGGGCGGCGGCGGGACTCGCCGGAATAGAGCTTCGCGGCGGCGAGCTCACCGGCGTTGACAGTTCAGGCGCTACAGGAGTCTATTCGGGGTGCGGTTTGGCCGTAGAGCACAAGCGCGGGATGGGTAATCTACCTGGGTGCCAAGCTGGGCTCGGGAAGGCTTTGGAAGGCGGATGCGATGGCGAGGGCGGAGCTGCACGGCGTGGCTCGCCGGAGCGCGCGCGTTTAGGGCGAGGCGGTGCTGGGATGTGAGTGCAATGGGGTCAGGGAGTACGCACAAAGCACGGCATGCCATATGGCACGCTCTGAGGGGCCTAATGTGCAGCGCAGAGGGGGCTTGCCAAGGCGCGGCGGCGCTGGGTCGCCGACGTGGGATGCTCGGCCCCTGGAACGGACTAAGGGCCCTAGGATCTAGCGCAAAAAGGTAGAGTGGATCGGAGTGTGGCTCACCGAGGGCGCGGGGCGGTGTGATTCGGCGCGCAGGGTGGTCGTCGAGGTGGAATCGCGGCGGCGCAGGGGTGGGTCGATGGCGCTCCTCCACGAAGAATCTCCTGCGCAGCGGGGCCGAGGGCGGAGAAGAAGGGCTCGGTGATGTTCCTGGTCCAACGGCGATGCTCCTGCACGGCTTGGCCGGGGCTCCGGTGCGGCGGAGTGGCTTGGCAGCGGCGGCACTGAGGGCTCTGCTCCGCTCTGAGCTCGGAGAGCGGTGGCGGCGGCCAGGGTTTGGTGGTGGCGGCTGCGGAGGCGAAGATGGGGAAAAAGGGGGTCGAAGGGGGGTGTTTAAAGGGGGTGCCGGGAATCTCGGGAAGGTGTGCCCGGCGTGATCCCGTCGAGAATAGCGGGGCTGTTTGGCACGGGCGCGTCGGGGAACGAGAGGGAGCTGACTTGCGGGCCAGGCTTGTCAGCCAGGGGGAGGGAACGTGTGCGGGGGGACGCGGGCTGCTGCGGGGAGAGGGCTGCGCGAGCTGGGCTGCTGCGCTGCGCGGAGTCGGGCCAGCTGGGCCGCGGGGGTGCTTGCTGGGCTGGATAGTGCTGTGTGCGAGAGACCGGCGGGTGGGGTCCAGTGGAAGGGGCGGTTAGACGCGCGCGACCGTGGGGAGAAGAGGGCGGTAGCTGGCCGTGCGGGAGACGGGGCGAGCTGGGCCGCGGTGCTGGGTCGCCGGGGAAGGGCTGGATCGCGGGGAAGGGCTGGGTCGGCCCGAGCACAGGAAAGGGAGAGGGAGAAGGGCTGGGCCGGTTTGGTGCTGGGCTGGGTTTCCTATTTTCTGGTTTTTCTACCCCTTTTCTATTTCTATTCTAGTCAACTCAAACCTATTTGAATTCAAATTGAAATTTGAATTCACTCTAACACTAAAACAAAAGAACAATGCACCAGCATGAATGCAACAACAAATTTAAACCTAGAAAAATTTTGATTACTTATGAGAGAAAATTAATTTAAATGCAAGTCTAAACATAATAAACCTTCGAAAATTAAATAAAGCCAATTAAATTTATTAATAAATACTGGAATTTAAATTAGGGTGTTACAGACCCTACCCCCTTATAGGAATCTCGTCCCCAAGATTCAGCTGGGCTGGCTAGCAAAGAGATCTGGATATGTTTTCCTCAGCTCATCTTCTCGCTCCCATGTAGCCTCAGCTTCACTGTGGTGACTCCACTGAACTCTGCACATCTTGATGCGCTTGTTCCATGTAACCCTCTCTGATGTCTCCAGAATCTTCACCGGATGCTTAGTATAAGTCAGATCTTCCTGCATATCTACTCCATCCAGTGGTGCCTGCTCCTCGGGTACTCGTAGACACTTCTTCAGCTGAGATATATGGAAGACATCGTGAACTCCTGAGAGGCTGGGAGGTAACTCCAGGCGATAAGCAACTTCGCCTTTCCTCTCTAGCACCTTGAATGGACCAATGTACCAGGGTGCAAGCTTCCCCTTGACATTAAACCTGCGGATTCCTCTCATCGGAGACACCTTCAGGTATACATGATCACCAACACTGAAAGTCAGGTCTCTCCATTTGCCATCTGCATAGCTCTTTTGCCTACTCTATGCAATCCTCAGATTTTCCCGCACAGCTTGTACCATCTGCTCTGCATCTTCTATAATGTAAGGGCCAAAGAGCTGCTTCTCTCCAATTTGATCCCAATAGAGAGGAGTCCTGCACTTCCTACCATACAATGCCTCAAAGGGGGACTTCTTCAGACTGGCCTGGTAGCTGTTGTTGTAGGAGAACTCAGCATACGACAGGCACTTATCCCAACTAGTACCATACTGAATAGTACAAGCTCTCAGCATATCCTCCAACACTTGGTTGGTTCTCTCTGTCTGCCCATTTGTCTGAGGATGATAGGCGGTGCTGAATCGTAGCTTCGTATCCAAAGAATCATGAAGCTGCTCCCAGAACCGTGAAGTGAACTGAGATCCTCTGTCAGATATGATCTTCTTGGGCACACCATGCAAACAGACAATCCGGGAGATGTACAACTCTGCAAGCCTAGCACCGGAGTAAGTAGTGTTCACTGGAATGAAGTGAGCAACCTTCGTCAGATGATCCACTACTACCCATATAGAGTTGTACCCTTTTTGAGTATGAGGCAATCCAACAATGAAGTCCATAGTGATTTCCTCCCATTTCCACTCTGGAATCTTCAAAGGCTGTAACAGACATGCTGGCCTCTGATGCTCAGCCTTGACACGCTAACAGGTGTCACAAATAGCCACGTACTCTGCCACTGAACGCTTCATCCCATACCACTAGAAACGTTCCTTCAGATCATAATACATCTTCGTGCTGCCCAGATGAATAGAATAAGCTGTATCATGAGCCTCACTCAGAATCAACTTCCGGAGATCCTTCACATCTGGCACACAGATCCGGTTCTTGTTCCACAGGGTACCCTGATCATCCTCTCTGAAATGAGGAGCCTTGCCCTTCTTGAGCAACTCACGGATCTCCTGCAGCTTCTCATCTTCTTTCTGATTTTGTCGGATCTCTGCCTCTAGAGTGGGTACTTCCTCGAATGTCGCACTCGAAGTATGATGCAAGAAACCCAGACTCAACTGCTCAAACTCCCCACATAACTCCGGAGGCATCTGGAAGGCAACGGCCATGTTGACATAGCTTCTTCTGCTCAGAGCATCTGCCACAACATTGGCCTTACCCGGATGATAGTGAATCTCCAGGTCATAGTCCTTGACCAACTCTAACCATCTCCTCTGCCGCATGTTCAGCTCATTCTACGTGAAAATATACTTGAGGATCTTGTGATCAGTATAGATATCACACTGCTGCCCATACAAGTAATGCCTCCAAATCTTCAGAGCATGCACAACTGCGGCTAACTCAAGATCATGAGTGGGATAGTTCAGCTCATGCCGATGTAACTGCCGTGAAGCATAAGCAATCACTCTGCCCTCCTGCATCAGAACACAACCAAGACCATCCTTCGAAGCATCACAATACACCGTGAACCTCTTGCTCTGGTCTGGCAGAGTAAGGACTGGCGCCGTAGTAAGCCTCTTCTTCAACTCATCAAAGGCCATCTGACGCTCATCTGTCCATACGAATGCCGCATTCTTCTCTAGCAAGGAAGTCAAAGGCTTCGCGATCTTGGAGAAATTCTCAATGAACCTCTGATAATATCCTGCTAAGCCCAAGAATGACCAGACTTCCTTCACCGTCTGCGGTGTCTCCCACTCGAGCACATCCTTCACCTTGCTCGGATCAACCGCAATACCTCCCTTGGAGATGATATGACCGAGGAATGGAACCTCGTCAATCCAGAACTCACACTTGCTGAACTTAGCATATAACTGATGCTCTCTCAATCTCTGCAACATGAGCCTTAGATGCTCTTCATGCTCTTCCTCTGTCTTGGAGAAGATCAGGATATCATCAATGAAGATCACCACGAAGACATCCAGATAATCCATGAAAACCATGTTCATCAGATGCATGAAAAAAGCCGGGGCATTAGTCAAGCCGAAAGACATGACCGTATACTCATGCAGCCCATACTTGCAAGTGAATGCCGTCTTCGGAATATCCCCAGGATGGATCCTCAGCTGAAAATAACCCGAACGCAGATCAATCTTCGAGAATATACGAGCACGTCGAAGCAGATCAAAGAGATCCTCAATATGGGGCAGTGGATGCTTGTTCTTGATGGTAACTGCATTTAGCTCCCGATAATTGACACACATTCTCTTCGAGCCATCCTTCTTATCTACTAGCAATAATGGAAAAGCCCAAGGAGAGAAGCTGCGACGGATACAGCCCTTGGCTAGCAACTCATCAATAGTCTTCTTGACTTCCTCATGCTCTATAGGTGCCATGCAGTAGGGCCGCTTTGCAATAGGAGTAGTGCCAGGCAAGAGATCAATAGAAAACTCGATGTCGCGTTCAGGCGGCATACCTGGCAAATCATCCGGAAAGACATCCGGGAATTCAGACACCACGCGAATACCGTCTGTGGGTCTAGCCTTCATCTGGTGAAGAAATCCCGAGGGCTCTGAAGCACTGACTGTCACCTCTTGGCCATCAGATGCTGTCAAGTGAACTGCCCGATGAGCACAATCAATTCTGACTCCCCACATGGCAAGAGTATCCATTCCCAGAATCACATCAATACCCTTGGTGTCTAGCACCCTCAGATCTGCACTGAATTTTACCCCCCTTATGGCTATACTGACTCGAGGGCTAACAATATGGGATCTCAACTCCCCTCCCGGTGAAGAGACTAGCAGATACTTCTTGAATGGGGTGGTAAAGAAACTATGCTGCTCAACATATGACTTGGTGATGAATGAATGAGTAGCACCAGTATCGAAAAGCACTGTAGCTGGATGGGAGTTGACCATGAACGTACCAATAACCACGTTAGGAGCCTCGGCCGCTGACTCGGCCGTCACATAGTTCACTCTGCCCTGAAGTGGCACCCTGGGCTGAGCTGGGCGCCCCTGCTGTCCCGCCTGCGCCTTCCGGGGGCAAGCGTTGGCGTAGTGCCCCGGCTGGCCGTAGTGAAAGCACGCGCGAGGAGGTGCCTGCTGTCCGGCAGGAGGAGCTGCCGGCCGTGGAGCCTGAGGTGCTGGCGGAGCTGGTGGAGTAGCACGAGCCGGAGGTGCCGGTAACCTCGGGCCCTGACCTGCCTGCTGTTGCTGTCGAGGCGGGTACTGCTGCAGCCTCTGCTGGTACTGCTGGGGAGGCCGGTACTGCTACTGCTGGAACTGCTGGGGCGGCTGAAGGCGAGGACGGGTGTTGCTGCCGGAAGCAACGGGAACGATCTTCCTCTTCTTGTCCTCCATCTCCAGGTGCTTGCGCTCCGTGTTGAGTGCGCTATCAACCAGATGGTTGAAGTCGTCGAAGCGGAGGTTGAGCAGTGCGTACTGGAGGTAGTCCTCAAGACCCTCCATGAAGTGCTCCTACTTCGTGCGGTCATCCGTAACCTCGGCAGGGGCGTAGCGAGCAAGCTGCAGAAAACGATCACGATACTCCGTGATCGTCATAGTCCCCTGAAGTGAAAAAGACAGATATATATATCGAAGGATTAATTCATGACTCAGAAAAATAGAACAAGGGGGTATTAGCTCAAAAGGAAATGCTGAATGATTATATCTGAGATTACCTGCTTCAGTGCAAGGAACTCCTTCTGCTTCATCTTCATAACGCCCGCGGGGACGTTGTGGCTGCGGAACCGCTCCCGGAACTGGATCCAGGTGAAAGCCTCGCGGTCCTGAACTGGGTGGGACTCCCACCAGTCCAAAGCTGCCCCTCGCAGCTGTCCTGTTGCGTACAAGACTCGCTACCGATCATCGCACTGGGCGATGTCCAGCTGGCGCTCCACTGCATGGAGCCAGTCGTCTGCCTGAAGTGGGTCAGACGTGTGAGAGAACGTCGGCGGGTGGCCCCTCAGAAACTCCGCGTGCCTGACGCGGGTCTGCGGAGGTGGAGGAGGCGGCGGCTGAGCGTGGATCTGCTGCAGTGCCTGAACAGTGTTGTTTAGGGTGGCCATCATCTATATCTGGAGCTGAAAGAACTGCTCCGGTGTCAAGGGTGGAGGCATCGGCATCCCGGTACCCTGGTTGTTCTGCCCCTGCTGCAGGCCCGAACCGGAACCGGTGCTCCTGGTGTTCACCATCTGATTTGAACAAAAGATGTATGAGCAAAGATATTGCAGGAATAATTTAGACGGATATGATATCTTTCTGCAAGGAAGACTTAGGCATGATAAAGTAGACAGGATAGAGTGGACGGTTTTACCCCCAATGATCTAACTCATTTTATTAGTAAATTAACTTTAACTTAAAACTGATTTTCATTAAACAAATTTAACTACTAAACTATGCAATCGACCAAAAATCCAAATCAAACATTTGCATAATAACAAACATTCAAAAGTTCATACTTTATTCGAGTTTATCACGCGACTCGACTAACACAACGCGTCGCAGAACGTACTATCGTATTATTATAAAGGGGTCATCTAGCTTATACCTATGATGGTCAAACGATTTCCTTCAGGCCAAAATCTACGGAAACTAATTCTATAGAGAGAAATCAAGGTAAGACGAGTGAAAATCTTAGAATTTCAAGGAATATAATAGCAAAATAGTTTCAGCAGACAAGGCTGAGAGAGGAGAAGACTTAAAACTCGACCAGTTCTATCTAGGCTTTCGTCCTACAGTCGATACAGGCTCTGATACCACTCTGTAACACCCGGTTTATAAAAGGACATAAATCGAGTCACACGTATATACAACAGAATGAACAATATATCTCAGCACATATCACGTAAAAAGATATAATAAAGCGAGTACGAATGTTATTTATTACATTAATGACAAAATGTCTGATACAGAGTATGCGAAAGCGTAAAAACATATACGAGAAGCTCTCGGAAGCAGGGCACCACAGGGACGTCGACTGGGAGATGAACGCCTAAAAGTCCTCATAGACCTGGTAGCGCTGAGCGAACTCCCTCGCGTCGGCAGGAACTGAGCAGCAGTAGAGTATCCCCAAGAGGAAAAAGAGTAGAGTAGGCAAGAGTGAGTACACAACTTGTACTCAACAAGTATAACACAAACTATGAGGCTCTTGGTTGGCTGACTGACTGCATTAGCTTTTAAGTCATGGCAAAATTTTATTAAAGCTATTTACTACAAGTTGATGAATTACCATAAACCAAGTTACATAGTAATTAATCAAAATTAATCATGTTACTACTGAGAACCATACCAAACCAAGCCACCCGGGGAAACTTGCCTCGTCAAAGGAAGATAACCCCACTAATCAAAAGGAGGATCTGGGCCACTCATGACCGTGAGCACGGCTAGTATACCAGTTTTACACTCTGCAGAGGTTGCAGATCTTTACCCACAAGTCGTGAGCTACGCTAGTTGTTCATCACACTTCCTTAGGTGAGATGACTAGCAAACTCACTACGAGGCCGTTACAAAGGATCACGTTGGTAAGGTGTAACCGCTAAGGAATCAGGCTCCGCAACGATGGTGACCACCTCGAGGGGTACGCAGACCAAGCCTCGTAGCCTGGGGACCATTGAAGCTCACCACCCCTCCTGCCCCGTCGATAAGTTACTCCCGAACCAAAATGACCTAATTAGTAAGCCAAGACCGTCCCATTCCAGTCTTGTGGTAGCGCTGTTGTCCCAGGTTGTCACTCTATGATCCGGTCCTTATGGAGAGTGGCCAACCAGGCAGTAAGCACCATGCTAGCCCCCTAAACCATGTTTCTAACAAAACCAATTTTAACGAGACGTGAGCCCCTCAAACGGGCCACTCTCAGAATTAAGTTGCATATAACATTAATCAAAGTAATTAAAAAGGACAAAGTGTGTTATAGCACGGCACCTAGCACAACTATCCAAAATGCAACCCAAAGGATATATATAAAGGATATAAAGTGGCTAGGAAAGTCCTTATAGGCATACAGTATTAAAATGCAGTATGAAAATGTATTTAAAGTGATAGGTGTTGTTCATGTTATACTTGCCTTCCTCAAACTGTTCCTGCTGCTCAAACTGCTCTGAAGATGGCTCTTGGTACTGGTACTGGAGCTCCTCCGAAGGATCAACGTCTACTCATGATCGCAACGCCAAAACAAGTCCAACACATGCACATACATGCAAACAAAGGCAAACACTAAGAAACAGTGCAACAATACATAAAAACAGCTAACAAAACTAAGCTAAAACTATTCTACGTGTTACAACAATCGCGTCGACATAAAGAACGTCTAAAACAGAGCTAAAACACGAAAACTACGCTTAAAACAAGATCCAGGGACCTATCTGCAAGAAAACTGAAGTTCCAGGGGGTTCTGGGCAAAAACTGTGGACTTATACGCAATTAATCCATAGACTCAGGGGCTAACACGCAAAAAGTTAGGGGCTGGACTGCGGGTTCTAAAAGGGAAAAGTGCAGGGGTTTAAGTGATAAAAACTGGGCCTCAGTGTAATTACTTTTACACTGTCCTGGACGGCGGGTTTATTCTAGGAAAGCGCAGGGGTTCTTTTGCGAAATTGCGGGCGCTGACCGGTATCTGGGGAATTGACTCGGGCGGGTTCGTTGTGGATCGTAGGATTTTGATCCGGCGGCCCTGGGGCGAAGGGGCGCGCGGGGCTGCGGCGGGACTCGCCGGAACAGAGCTTCGCGGCGGCGAGCTCACCGGCGTTGACGGTTCAGGTGCTACAGGAGTCTATTCGGGGAGCGGTTTGGCCGTAGAGCACAAGCGCGGGATGGGTAATCTACCTGGGTGCCAAGCTGGGCTCGGGGAGGCTTTGGAAGGCGGATGCGATGGCGAGGCTCGCCGAAGCGCGCGCGTTTAGGCCGAGGCGGTGCTGGGATGTGAGTGCAATGGGGTCAGGGAGTACGCGCAAAGCGCGGCACGCCGTATGGCATGCTCTGTGGGGCCTAACGTGTAGCGCAAAGGGGGCTTGCCATGGCGCGGCGGTGCTGGGTCGCCGGCGTGGGATGCTCGGCCCCTGGAACGGACTAAGGGCCCTAGGATCTAGCGGAAAAAGGTAGAGCAGATCGGAGTGTGGCTCACCGAGGGCGCGGGGCGGTGTGATTCGGCGCGCAGGGTGGTCGTCGAGGTGGAATCGCGGCGGCGCAGGGTGGTCGTCGAGGTGGAATCGCGGCGGCGCAGGGGTGGGTCGACGGCGCTCCTCCACGAAGAATCTCCTGCGCAGCGGGGACGAGGGCGGAGAAGAAGGGCTCGGTGATGTTCCTGGTCCCACGGCGATGCTCCTGCGCAGCTTGGCCGGGGCTCTGGTGCGGCGGAGTGGCTTGGCCGCGGCGGCGCTGAGGGCTCTGCTCTGCTCTGAGCTCGGAGAGCGGCGGCGGCGGCTAGGGTTTGGTGGTGGCGGCTGCGGAGGCGAAGATGGGGAAAAAGGGGGTCGAAGGGGGGTGTTTAAAGGGGGTGCCGGGGATCTCGGGAAGGCATGCCCAGCGTGATCCCGGCGAGAATAGCGGGGCCGTTGGGCGCGGATGCGTCGGGGAAGGAGAGGGAGCTGACTTGCGGGCCAGGCTTGTCAGCCAGGGGGAGGGAACGTGTGCGGGGCGACGTGGGCTGCTGCGGGGAGAGGACTGCGTGAGCTGGGCTGCTGCGCTGCGCGGAGTCGGGCCAGCTGGGCCGCGGGGGTGCTAGCTGGGCTGGAGAGCGCTGCGTGCGAGAGACCGGCGGGTGGGGTCCAGTGGAAGGGGCGGTCGGACGCGCGCGGCCGCGGGGAGAAGAGGGCAGTAGTTGGCCGTGCGGGAGACGGGACGAGCTGGGCCGCGGTGCTGGGTCGCCGGGGAAGGGCTGGATCACGGGGAAGGGCTAGGTCGGCCCGAGCGCGGGAAAGGCAGAGGGAGAAGGGCTGGGCCGGTTTGGTGCTAGGCTGGGTTTCCTATTTTCTGGTTTTTCTACCCCTTTTCTATTTCTATTCTAGTCAACTCAAACCTAGTTGAATTCAAATTAAAATTTGAATTCACTCTAACACTCAAACAAAAGAACAATGCAGCAGCATGAATGCAACAACAAATTTAAACCTAGAAAAATTTTAATTACTTATGAGAGAAAATTAATTTAAATGCAAGTCTAAACACAATAAACCTTCGAAAATTAAATAAATCCAATTAAATTTATTAATAAATGCTGGAATTTAAATTAGGGTGTTACACGGACTGTCCGCGGTTCATGAACTACCACTGCGGACCGTCCGCGTCCAGCAGGCGGACTGTCCGCGACCCATCTGTTCCGCGCATGAACACAAAATCGCCCTCAACTTTGATTCACCCATATTTTGAGTTTCGATTCAAATCCACCAACCAAAATTTAACCATAGCATCTCCACATCACTAGGAACAAGATCCCCCAAGTATTTTCAAGAATCCATGTTCCAAAAATAGATCGGAGCATCTAACCCTAACTCTTTCCAATAAAGAAATCCAAGAACAAGAGTCCGGGGATGTTCTCGGACCGTCCGGGAACCATGCCAAAAAGCCTTGACCTTGTCGTCTCCCCCACGTGCTTGAGAGAGAAAGAGAGAGAGCTTTTTGGATGATGTGTGCGGTTTGGTGGGGGGTTGTGAGAGGGACACCCCTTATAAGTCAAGTCTGGCCGACCCCACCTTTCTGTCCATTCGCGGACTGTCCGCGATATCATGGCGGACCGTCCGCCTATGAATTTTAACACTGACACCCGACTGAAACTGCCTCTGGCAAATACTGCCCAACACAGGTGGGCCGTCCGCGGTCCTTTGGCGGACCGTCCGCAGTGTATTTTTGCGGTTGAGAACTTCTCTGCAGAGCCTCTAGTGAACAAGTCTCATGAATGGCGGACTGTCCGCCCCTTACCCGCAGACTGTCCGTAGTACCAATTTTCAGACAGCCCAAAATTTTGCCAACTTTCTCAATTCCAACTTCAATTTGGGATCATTGCTCATATAAAAATCCAAAAATCTCAAATCTTGCATGAAAACCTTCAAAAGACTCATATGAGCAAGTTACAACAAGAATTCAAAAATAAATCGAGTAAAATCATGAAAACTCATATGCCACATGTGCTAGTTTTCAAGCCACATTTGAGAAGTCAATGATATTTAACTCATTTCTTAACTTGCAAAACCGAGATTCATCCAAACGCTTGGTAAATATATCGGCTAATTGATCATCCGTGCCAATACCATCAATCTTGATATCACCCTTGTTCACATGATCTCTAAGAAAATGATGGCGGATATCAATATGCTTGGTTCTTGAATGTTGAACCGGATTAGTAGCAATCTTCACGGCACTTTCATTATCACACAACAAGAGAATTTCATCAAATTTCACACCATAGTCAAGAAGAGTTTGCTTCATCCATAACAATTGTGCACAACAACTTCCGGCCGAAATATATTCCGCTTCGGCGGTTAAAAGAGCCACGGAATTTTGCTTCTTTGATGACCAAGATACAAGAGATCTTCCAAGAAATTGACAACCACCGGAGGTGCTTTTCCTATCAACCTTGCACCCCGCATAATCCGAATCCGAGAATCCAACCAAATCAAAATGAGCACCCTTGGGATACCATAAACCATTATTAGGAGAATATTTCAAGTATCTCAAGATCCTTTTGACGGCGGTCAAATGACATTCTCTAGGTGCGGCTTGAAATCGTGCACACATGCAAACACTAAACATGATGTCGGGCCTAGATGCGGTCAAATAAAGCAAACTACCAATCATAGAATGGTAAAGCTTTTGGTCAACCGGGTTACCTCCCTCATCTAGGTCGAGATGCCCATTGGTGGCCATAGGAGTCTTGATTGGTTTTTCATCTTCCATACCAAATTTCTTCAAAATATCCTTCACATATTTTGATTGACACACAAAGGTGCCTTCCTTGAGTTGCTTGATTTGAAGTCCAAGAAAGAAACTCAATTCACCAATCATGGACATCTCAAATTCCCTAGACATCATTTCACCAAATTCCTCATAAAAACTTGGGTTAGTTGAACCAAAGATAATATCATCAACATAAATTTGACAAACAAACAAATCCTTACCAATTGCTTTAGTGAACAAAGTAGTGTCAACCTTACCAATTTTGAAGCCCTTAGAGATAAGAAAGTCCCTCAATCTTTCATACCAAGCTCGTGGAGCTTGCTTAAGACCATAAAGAGCTTTAGAGAGCTTGTATACATGATTTGGCTTCTTGGGATCTTCAAAACCGGGAGGTTGCTCAACAAAAACAAGTTCACCAATCTTGCCATTCAAGAAAGCACTTTTCACATCCATTTGAAAAAGTTTTATGTTGTGAGAGCAAACATAAGATAATAAAATTCTAATAGCTTCTAATCTAGCAACGGGAGTGAAAGTTTCACCGAAATCCAAACCTTCGACTTGAGTGAAGCCTTGAGCTACCAATCTTGCCTTGTTTCTCACGACCATTCCATCTTCATTTTGCTTGTTTATAAGGACCCATTTAGTGCCAATAACATTATAATTCTTGGGCCTCTCAACTAGATCCCAAACTTGATTCCGGGTGAAATTATTTAATTCTTCATGCATAGCATTCACCCAATCCGGATCTCTCAATGCTTCATCTACACGGTTAGGTTCAAGAAAAGATACAAAAGAATAATTTTCACAAAATGAAGCAATGCGAGATCGAGTTTGGACACCCTTACTAATATCACCCATGATTTGATCCACCGGATGATCCTTTGCAAGAATATGATGAATTCTTTGAGGAACAATGGGTTCTTGAGTTGATGAAGAAGGTGCACTAGATGAACCAACTTGATCTTGTACTTGAGAATCATCATTACTTGAATCTTGTACAATTGATTGTGCTTGATCATTTGAGATAGAAGTTGAAGGATTAACTCTAATAGAGATAGAAGGACCATCTTCATCTTCATCTTCTTCTCTTGGTCTAACATCACCAATTGACATGTTTTTCATTGCATTTCTCAAACCATCACTTCTCACATCATCAAGATTTTCTTGTTCATTGTGAAACCCATTGGTTTCATCAAACTCAACATCATATGCTTCTTCAACAATGCTATGTGTTTTGTTGTAGACCCGATAAGCCTTGCTACTAGATGAATATCCAAGAAGAAAACCCTCATCACATTTGCTTTGAAACTTTGATAACCGAGTTCCCTTCTTGAGAATATAGCATTTGCAACCAAACACTCTAAAATATGATATATTTGGCTTCCTTCCAATGAGCAACTCATATGGGGTCTTGTTATGAAATCTATGACAACACAATCTATTTGAGGCATGACAAGCCGTGTTGATTGCTTCGGCCTAAAAGCTATCCGAAACATTGTACTCGGAGAGCATTGATCTTGCCATATCAATCAAGGTTCTATTTTTCCTCTCAACAAGACCATTTTATTCTGGAGCGTGCTTGGTTGAGAATTCATGCTTGATTCCTTTCTCATCACACCATTCCTCAACTCTTGTGTTCCTAAACTCACTTCTATTGTTACTCCTCACTTTCTTCACCTTGAGCTCAAATTCATTTTCGGCCCTTGTGAAGAATTTCTTGAATGTGTCATAAGTATCGGCCTTGTCATGAAGAATGAAAACCCATGTATATCTTGAGTAATCATCCACTACCACAAGACAATAGCAATTCCCACCAATACTTCTATATGTTGTAGGAGCAAATAAATCCATATGCAATAATTCCAATGGGCTCTCGGTTGACATGACACTCTTAGTGGGATGAGTATTTGCAACTTGCTTTCCGGCTTGACATGCACTACATAACTTATCTTTTTCAAACTTCACATTCTTCAAGCCAACTACTAAATCATGCTTCAAAAGTCGGTTGAGTTGCTTCATGCCAACATGACCAAGCCTTCTATGCCATAACCAACCCAAGGATGATTGAGTGAACAAGCAAGTAGACAAGTTTGCCTCTTTAGTAGCAAAATCCACAAGATATACATCCTCATGTCTAAATACCGTAAAGATGTGATCTTTTCCATCCAAGCTAGTCACTACCACATCATCTTTAGTGAAACTACACTTATATCCAAAATCACAAAGTTGAATGACCGCTAAGAGTGTAAGCATCTAGGCCCTCAAGGTATGTTTCGGTGATTAATGACAACCATTATTGTGACTAATGAGTTTGTGCAGCTTAATAGATCATTATCGCTCATTTGGTCATATGTCAAAAGAGGCCCCTCAATTTCATTATTCAAAAAGGCGATCTCGGTATTCAACTCAATTTTATGTCAAGACTAAGGATCTTTCTAGTCCTAAGTGTCATAAGGTTGAGAAGGACACTTAGGTTAGTATAGGTTTTATAGTTTTGTAGTGATCGCACTATTAAGAGGGGTTAAGGCTAAGTAACTTGAGCATGGACATGGTCATTTGAAAATGGATGCACACTATGGTCACTCAGGTTTCTAGAAGTTCAAATAAGTGGTTCTCAAACTATATCTCAAGAATATTTGGATTTCATTCAAGACTCAAATCAGAAAAGACAAAATCAGAAAAAGTCTATACACCGGTTTAACCGACGCTCTCAATTTTCTATACGTCGGTTAAACGAAGTCAGCAGAGTCTGGACAAATTCAATACACCGGTTAAACCGACGTGTTTGAATTTAACGTCGGTGCATTGGTCCAGAGTTGGTTTTTCCAGGGAAATTCAAGTTCTATTCACCGGATTAACCGACGCTGTTTGAATCAAGACGTCGGTGCAATTGACCAGTGAGATGGTTTTCAGAGGAATTTAAAAGTTGTACTCACCGGTTAAACCGACGATAGGTTTGAGTTAACGTCGGTGCAGTTGTGCAGAGACTTGATTTTTCAGTGGTTCAGTGGACAACTACACTCACCGGTTAAACCGATGCTACGTCGGTTAATCTGCCCCAGTTGTAACGGCTAGTTTTCAGAAGAGGCAGTTTACATTCACCGGTTAAACCGACGATGACAATGGGGGGTACATCGGATTAACCGGCGCTACGCAGTTTTCTGGCAGCTTTTCTCCAACGGCTCTATTTGTGTGAGCTGCCTATATATACCCCTCCAATGGGTCATTTCGCCCACTCTTGACACCAGGCAACATCCATACACTCAAACTATAGTCAAGAGCCACATTGAGCTTCATCATTCACATACTTGTGCATTCAATCAATCAAGAAGCAAGATTAAGGACTTGAGTAGAGAGAAGCTAGTGTGCATCCATTCTTGGTGATCGGTTCTTGCTCAAGTGAAGGCCTTAGCTTGTTACTCTTGGTGATTGGCATCACCTAGGCGATCTTGGTGATCGAGGTGTTTCTCGCGGAGCTTGGCAAGGATTGTGGGAGCCCGGAGAAGAAGATTGTACGTGGCTTGATCTCCACCACGCCGGGATGGTGAACGGAGACTCTTAGTGAGCGCCCTCGTCTCGGTGACTTGGGAGGTGACAATACTCTTTGAGAGTGTCACAACGTGGATTAGGGGTGTGTGCCAACACATCGATACCACGGGAAAAAATCCGGTTGTCTCTTGTCCATTCCTTTTATTCAAGCATTTTCTTTCATGCAATTTACTCATGTGCTTGACTTAGAGATCATAACTTAGCTCTACCTTGCTAGGCTTTACTTTGTTTTAGCTCTCTTAGCTTGTGTTAGAAGCTTAGTTATCCGGTTGGTGAATTGGTGCCCTACTAGCATTGCATAGGTTAAGGTTGCTTTACTTTGTTTTAGAATTTGAAAAAGGCCCAATTCACCCCCCCTCTTGGTCCATCGATCCTTACAATTGGTATCAGAGCCTCGTTGCTCATTTGGATCATTAGGCTTCACCGCCTAGAGCTATGGCCAAGATGGGTGGTTCGCCGCCTCACTTCGAGGGCAAGAACTTTGCCTATTGGAAAGTTCGCATGGCCGCATACCTTGATGCGATTGCCCCCGAAGTATGGTTGGCAACTAAGACCGGGTTCACCGGAACTCCCACCACCGAACAATTAAAATGGAATGCTAAGGCTAGAAATGCAATTTTCGAAGCCATTAGTGAGGAAGTCTTTGCTAGAGTTAATGGCATGGACTTAGCAAGTGATATATGGAAAGAACTAATTGAAATTCATGAAGGCTCCACAAAAGTCCGTGAACAAAAATATCACTTGTTTAGAGCTAAGTATGATTCTTTTAAAATGCTAGCTCATGAAAATTGCAATGATATGTACTCTCGCTTGAATGTCATTGTCAAGGACATTAATGCACTTGAAATATCCAAAATTGACAGTGCCTCCATCAATCGCAAGATTCTCATGCTCCTCCCGAAGCCCAAGTATAACATCATCAATGCTATGCTTCAAAAGGAGAATCTTGACACAATGGAAGTAGGAGAACTTGTGGGCGAAATTCGCGCTCATGAGATGAGTATCCTTGGTATGTCCGAAGAGCCAACTTCAAGCAAATCAATTGCTCTAAAGACCAAGGCAAACAAAGCCCGCAAGCTCAAGATGATCAAGCAAGATTCAAGCTCAAGCAATGAAGAAGATGATCATCATGAAAGCTCATCCGATGTTGAAGATGATGGAGAGCTTGCTCTTATGATGAGGAAGTTCACCCGCTTGAATGACAAGATCAACAAGAAAGGGTTCAACTTTGACTCTAAGAAGGGAATGTTCCGGCCAATGGATGTCAAGAACAAAATTTGCTACAATTGTGGAGAAAAAGGTCACATCCGTCCAAATTGCCCCAAGCCGGACAAAAGAAACAAGGATCACAAGAGCAAGCATCGCCATGATTCAAGCGATGATGAAGAAGAAGAAAGGAAGAACAAAAACAAGAGACTTGGGAAGAAAAAGAGCCATGACAAGAAGACCAAGCTCTTCCCAAAGAAGAAAGGGCACACCAAGAGAAGCTTCTTGGTGGAAAAACAAGAGTGGGTGACCGATGTCTCATCAAGCGAAGATTCAAGTGATGAAGAAGACATAGTCACCATCGCCCTCACAAATGAAGAACCATCACTACCTCCACCTCCAATGTGCCTCATGGCCAAAGGTAACTCTAAGGTATGTGAGAGTGAAGATGATAGTGATGATGAGCTTGACCCTAATGAGTTTGCTAACCTCATTAATGAGTATACATCCGTCATCAAGAGGGAAAAGGGCAAAGTCAAGATTCTTGAGAGCACTCGTGCAAAGTTAGAGCTTGCCCACTCCGATTTGCTTGGCAAGTACAATGACTTGCTCAAAAAGCACAATGAGTCACTTGTACTTGCTAAGCAAGTTGAAGAGAGCCACAAAAAGCTTAAACAAGAGCATAGGGAGTTGGCTCATAAGTATCAAGAACTTGAATTTGCCTATGGATCAAGTTGCAAGCCTCAAGAGTAGTGTGGAGAAACTCTCAAGAGGAGAATACATCCACAAGTAGATTCTCTTCAACAATGCCCGTGACTATGGCAAGAGAGGTCTTGGTTCATTTCCGGAGCCAAACATAGCTACTACTCCTTCTCCGGAGATCAAGATTAGCTTCATCAAGGAAGTTGGATCATATTGCCAACATTGCCAAGTCACCGGGCACCACACTAGGGAGTGCACTTTACCATCACGTCCTCTTCCTAAATTACCCAAGAATTACTCTTCAATGTTTGAAAATAACCATTTTCTCTTGAGTAAAGTGAAGGGCAAGGTGAAGGCCAAATTCATTGGCAAACTCACTAAGGAGTCAAAGAAGAAGCTCCCCAAGCAACTTTGGGTCCCAAAAGCTCTTGTCACACAT
Source organism: Panicum virgatum (assembly GCF_016808335.1). Lineage (NCBI taxonomy): Eukaryota > Viridiplantae > Streptophyta > Magnoliopsida > Poales > Poaceae > Panicum > Panicum virgatum. The sequence continues at coordinate 39,300,621 of NC_053147.1, read as the reverse complement.
GTGCAAGGCCCAAAGCTTGTTTGGGTTCCTAAAACTCAAAAGTGAATTCTCATGTGTGTAGGTGAACTACAAAGCCGGTGGAAAACATTGGGTACTTGATAGCGGTTGCTCTCAACACATGACCGGCAATGATAGCATGTTCACCTCCCTTGAAGACCCCGGCGATCATGAACACGTCACCTATGGTGATAACTCAAGGGGAAAAGTTTTAGGTTTGGGTAGAATAGCAATTTCTAAAGATTTATCTATTTCTAATGTTTTGTTTGTAGAAGCACTTAGTTTTAATCTTATTTCAATTGCTCAATTGTGTGATCTTGGACTAACGTGTGCCTTTGACAAGAATGGTGTTGTAGTAACTCATGAAAAAGACAAGTCATTGGTATTCACGGGGTTTAGGCATGGCAACATTTACTTGGTGGATTAGTCTTCAAAGCAAACAAGTACTATGACATGCCTCTTCACCAAGTCTTCTCTTGGGTGGCTTTGGCATAGAAGAATTGCTCATATTGGCATGAGCAACCTCAAGAAAGCCCACAAGAGAGGGATGATCACCGGCTTGAAGGACGTCACCTTTGACAAGAACAAGCTATGTAAAGCATGTCAAGCCGGGAAGCAAGTTGCAACACATCATCCCATCAAGACGATGTTGTCTACCTCCAAGCCGCTCGAGCTACTACACATAGATCTCTTTGGTCCAACTACATACAAGAGCATTGGTGGTAACCTCTATTGCCTAGTAATCGTTGATGATTTTTCACGTTACACTTGGGTTATGTTTCTAGGCGATAAGGGTGAAACTCCGGAACTCTTCAAGACATTTGCAAGAAGAGCTCAAAGGGAGTACAACTCCCCAATTGTGAAGATCCGGAGTGACAACGGCACCGAGTTCAAGAACATGAAGATTGAAGAATGGTGCGATGAAGAGGGCATCAAGCATGAGTTTTCCGCCACCTACACGCCTCAACAAAATGGAGTGGTGGAAAGAAAGAACAAGACACTCATCACCCTAGCTAGAGCAATGTTGGATGATTATGGCACGTCCGAGAAGTTTTGGGCGGAAGCAATCAACACGGCGTGTCATGCATTCAACCGAGTATATCCTCACCGACTCCTCAAGAAAACTCCATATGAGCTCATCACCGGGAAGAAACCAAATATATCATACTTTCGAGTCTTTGGTTGCAAATGCTTCATCTATAAGAAGAAAAGGCTCAGTAAGTTTGAAAGTAGATGTGATGAAGGTTTCTTTCTTGGTTATGCATCAAACTCCAAAGCATATAGAGTATTCAATCAAACCTCCGGGTTAGTTGAAGAAACATGTGATGTGGAGTTTGATGAATCTAATGGCTCCCAAGAGGAGGTTGTTGGCTATGAGAATGTAGGTGATGAGGAGATTGATGAAGCTTTGAAAAATATGTCCATTGGGGATATCAAGCCGGAAGAGGTGCATGAAGACAATGATCAAGGGGGAGGACCTTCCTCGTCTACACCAAGCACCTCCACGGCGCCCCAAGTGGATGAAGATCAAGAAAAAGATGATACACAACCTCAAGAAGATGTGCCAACGCCAACACCCCAAGTTCAAGAACAAGAAGAGCAAAGTGTTCCACCACAAGCACAAGTCACTCATGATCCACCCCAACAAGCATCCACGCAAGTACCGCTAGTGAAGCATGGTCGCATCTCCAAGGATCATCCAATTGGTCAAATCATTGGTAGTCCATCAAAGGGAGTAAGAACTCGCTCTAAACATGCTTCATTTTGCGAATATCACTCGTTTGTTTCTTGTATTGAACCCACTAGCATAGAGGAAGCGCTTGAGGACTCGGATTGGGTGATGGCCATGCAAGAAGAATTGAACAACTTCACCCGCAATGAAGTTTGGGTCCTCGAAGCTCCTCCAAAAGACAAGAACATCATCGGCACCAAGTGGGTCTTTCGGAACAAGCAAGATGAACATGGGGTGGTGGTACGCAACAAAGCAAGACTTGTGGCAAAAGGGTTTTCTCAAGTCGAAGGTTTGGATTTTGGTGAAACTTTTGCTCCGGTCGCAAGACTTGAAGCTATCCGTATCCTTCTTGCTTACTCTTCACATCATAACATTAAGTTGTATCAAATGGATGTGAAAAGTGCATTCTTAAATGGCGTTATTAACGAACTTGTTTATGTTGAGCAACCTCCCGGGTTTGAAGATCCGAGGAATCCTAACCATGTTTATAGGTTGCACAAGGCACTCTATGGGCTCAAACAAGCTCCAAGGGCTTGGTATGAGAGGCTTCGTGACTTCCTAATCATGCAAGGCTTCAAGATCGGGAGGGTGGACACCACGTTGTTCACAAAAGACGTCAACGGGGATCTTTTCATTTGTCAAATTTATGTTGACGATATTATCTTTGGCTCAACTAATGATTTACTAAGCCATGAGTTTGCTACCATGATGTCTAGGGAATTCGAGATGTCCATGATTGGCGAATTGACCTTCTTCCTTGGTTTTCAAGTCAAACAAATGAAGGAAGGGACATTCATCCATCAAGAAAAGTATACTAAAGATATCTTGAAGAAGTTCAAGATGGATGAGTGCAAGCCAATCAAGACACCCATGGCAACCAATGGGCATCTCGACTTGGATGTGGACGGTAAACCGGTTGATCAATCCCTCTATCGTTCTATGATAGGGTCTTTGCTTTACCTTACCGCATCTAGGCCCGATATAATGTTTAGTGTGTGCTTGTGTGCCCGCTTTCAAGCTAACCCAAAGGAGTCACACCTTTCGGCTGTGAATAGGATCCTTCGGTATCTCAAGCACACTCCTAGCATAGGCTTGTGGTACCCCAAAGGCGCTAGTTTAGATCTCTTGGGATACTCGGATTCGGATTTTGCCGGAAGCCGTGTGGATCGCAAGAGTACCTCCGGGGGTTGCCACTTGCTTGGGCGTTCTCTAGTTTCTTGGTCAAGTAAGAAGCAAAATTCCGTGGCCTTGTCCACCGCGGAAGCGGAATATATAGCGGCCGGTGCATGTTGTGCCCAAATCCTATATATGAAGCAAACCCTTTTGGACTTTGGTGTGAAACTAGATAGGATCCCACTCCTTTGTGACAATGAAAGTGCCGTAAAAATTGCCAAGAATCCGGTTCAACACTCTCGCACAAAGCACATTGATATTCGCCATCACTTCTTGCGTGATCACGAAGCCAAGGGGGACATTTCCCTTCAAGGTGTGAGATCCGAGGAGCAATTGGCGGATATATTCACAAAACCATTAGACGAGAGTACCTTTGTTAGGCTAAGAAATGAGCTTAATGTGTTAGATGCGGCAAACGTCATGTAAGTTGCCATGTCATATAGAAAAATGCATACATATAGGACACTTGTCTAACCATGGTAAGATAGTGATGAGCAAGGGTTTAGCTAGAGGTGGTGGTCCACTTGTTTTCCTCTAGGCTTGTAGAAAGGCTCATCATGAAGAAGCTTCCCGTGGGTTCAAACTTGACAAGTAGATCTTAATTTCTTGTTATGCATTTCTTGTCATATAGATGTGCACTTCATGTTTACTTTACTTTCGCATGTGGTTGTAGCTTGCATTATCATTGCATGCGTAAGGGTCACAAAGGAGATCACTTGATGAAAATGAGACTTGTTTTCATATACAAGATCTTAATTCATGAAAAGTGAAAAGAGCAAAGTGTTAGGTGCGTCATTGCCTAGTGAGCAATGTCATGATGAGTTTGAAGTTTTCTATCTTCAATATTCCTATGACATGGCTCATACATTTTATTTGGCGCTTTGTCTCTCTTGCGGCTTTTCCTTGTGTTTGAAAAGAAATTTATTTAAGCAAGTGTGCTATCCTATTTATTTTGAGGGGTAAAGTCGCCTATGCAAGTCCATTAACTTGAGTTTATTTGAATCTTATAAGTTTATTGGACTTAGCATAGAAGAGTGAGCTGAGTGTGGGGTTTTTGGCTTCACCGGTTAAACCGACGTTCAAAGGATCTATACCCATCGGATTAACCGGCGTTACTAAAGTTTGTCTCAGCTCAGTCAAGTTTCAGGCGTTCAACCGGCGTATACAAAAGTCAGAGCATCGGATCAACCGGTGATAGTAAATGCAAATAAGACCTAGCAATCAACCGGTGTTTTGATCAATCAACCGACGAGTACACTTTTGGCATCATCGGTTCAACCGGCGTTCAAAAACAGATCTGCAGAAGTCTCGGGTGAACTACACCGACGCAATCAACCGGTGCTCAAAACCTAGGCGTCGGATCAACCGGCGTTAAAGAATATTGCAGGGCCCACTTGTCATATATCTCTTGACCCCGCGCCGCCGGCCTTTCTTCCTCTTCAGTTTCCCGACTCCTCGCCGCCATCCTCCATCGCCGTCGCCGCTCCACGCTACTCCACGCCGCTCCACGCCGCCATTGCCGTGCGCCACCGACGTGCACCATCCCCGCGCACCCGCGCCGCCGCTCTGCGCCGCCCAGCGCTGCCCGCACGCACTCTGCGCCGCCCGCGCGCGCTGCTCGTGGCCGCCGTCGCCCACTGCCAGCGAAATCGCGCCGCCACCGCAGATCCTCGCCACCACAGCTCCACGACAGCAAGCTCCTGCCATCCCACACTGCACCACTCAATCCCACGCGCCAGCACGCCATCCACCTTTGCCATCCGCAGCGTGCACACCAAGTGTTCGACGCTTTGCCGAAGCCGCATTCTTGCACTGCTTTCGTGTCGCATTCGTGTTTCCACACTCCCGCGTCACACTTTAGCCACCGTGAGTCGAGATGGGTCGCGAGAAGAGAAAGGGAAAGGAGGTCGTGGTCGAGAAGCCCGCTCGCAAGCGGACTCGTGCAGAGAAGGAGGCCGAGAGGGCCGAGATGGTGGCCAAGGCCGCCGAGGAGCAGGCATCAGGCCGCGCTCGTCCGTTCCAGATCAGGGAGGACCCCAGAGGCAGAGGCAGAGGCAGAGGCAGGGGCATGGGTAGAGTGAGAGGTGCCAGGGCCACCAGAGCCGCAGCAGCAGCAGCAGCAGCAGAGTCAGATCAGTCAGATACAGCTGCAGATTCTGACTCAGAGGCAGCACAGTCAGAGGGGCAGAGTTCTCCACAGCAGTCGTCTGAGAGAGGTTCCCCGGCAGTGACAGAGCGTCGCACTGGACCGAGGACTCGGGGAGGACACCAGCCACAGGAGCTCCGCAGGTCAGCAGCAGCAGCAGCAGCAGCTCGCAGAGCCGAGGCCCTAGAGGCCGAGCGCGCAGTGTTCCGTATGGACACTGTTGTGCGTCTGGAGCCAGGTGTGATGCTCCAGAACTTGACCCGAGCCAATGCGGCCAAGGTCAAGAGGCTCAGGTGGAGTGTTGACGAGGAGGTCTGGTTCCCAGTGACCCGAGACAGCAGAGTCGACAGAGGTTCTGGACTTTGCTACAGGCCAGCTTCTACGAGACTTTCCAGCGGAGGGGCCACCGGATCTTTCAGCACAGGGTTCTTGACTGGGTCTCACTGAGGACAGCCGCAGGGGGAGCAGATGTGAGAGCACACTTTGCTCACTTCAGAGGTCTGCCCAGACTGCTAGAGATGGAGCAGAACCGTTATATCGAGGACTGGGTCAGAGTGTTCTACGCTACAGCTTGGATAGCCCCCGAGCGCAGAGCCGTGCACTTCATGTTTGGAGGGCAGGACTTTGGTTTGTCGAGGGCGACCATTGCTGGTATTCTTGGAGTTGACCTGGTCGACGTCTTGCTGCACGAGAGGGTTTACGGGGACTCAGATCCACCCCACAGGGCGATGGTTGGCGGGATTGCTCCTTCTCACGAGGCGATCACTCAGTGCTTCCGCCAGCCGTTCCCAGCCTCTTACGCCAGAGTGCCGAGCTTGCTGACCCCAGAGGCTTACGCAGTACACATGGCACTCCGGAGGACTTTGCTACCGAGGAGTGGCTACCCAGAGGGGTTTACAGGACTGCAGCAGCTCCTGCTTCTACACATCCTCACTCACGAGCCGTTTGACATAGTTGACTTTATTCTAGCTGAGATAGAGGATGTGATCACAGACGGGATGGGTGTGGTGCGACAGTTTCCCTTTGCACACTGGATCAGCTATATATGTTCTATGATTGTGCCAGCAGAGTCACCCATCAGTGCCCCTTACCGTCACGACGAGGCTCCCAGGTTCCCTGTCTACCGACCCACAGCTCCACAGGACAGGAGGAGGGGCAGACACGCAGATAGAGCAGCGATGGCTCGACTGTCACCGGAGGTTCAGGCACGAGTGGCAGAGGAGGATGAGGCACTCCTAGCAGCAGAGGCACAGCTTCCCGGGGGAGATGATGAGATTCACTGGTCTGAGCTTGAGTCAGACTCCTCCGACGACGTTGAGTACTTTCCTTCAGCTGCCCCAGCCAGTCACGATCACGAGGCAGGAGGTTCAGGAGAGCCAGCACCTCCGACTTCAGCAGCTGCTACAGTCTCTGAGTCTCAGGTGACTCAGCCGTCCGAGCTCACTTCACTACTACAGCAGCTCGTGACCCAGCAGAGGGAGGACAGACTTGCTCAGGAGGAGGCCAGGAGAGCCCATGAGGCCCAGATTGCTGCTATACAGAGAGAGGCCGCCCGAGAGCGGGCTGCGACCGAGGAGCGTTTTGTCGGCCTCATTGACAGAGTTTCACAGAGGACAGACGCTCAGTTTCAGCAGATGCAGCAGGGGATGATGGCGATGTTCGGGATGATCTCACAGCTTTACTCTCACACCGGACTCGCCCCGCAGCAGCCAGGACAGCCAGGCCTTCAGGGTGTTGGAGCACCTCAGCTTGCCGTTACACCAGCTCCAGCCCCTACTGCAGCTCCAGCTACCTCAGCGACACCGGAGACCACGTTCTCGATGTCCGCATTACTTGGGTCTGCTGGTCGTCCACTGTTCTCTCCACTGCCAGCGACCACACTCTTTCAGGACTCACCGTCAGCGGTTCAGTCGGTCGCCCTCCCTTCCTCACTTCAGGCAGCACCTTCAGGGGGAGGAGCAGTAGAGGAGTCCCTGCTTCCACAGTCGACGCAGCCGGCAGCTTTCAGCGGTTACTTCTTCGGATATTGATACTTCTTCCGCTGGCCCGGTTACGACTTCTACGGATCCTCTACCAGGCAGTGCCAGCACGAGAGCCTCCACGACAGTCACCCCCCCAGTGAGCTCAGACCCAGACCAGCAGCTTCCGTCTGTCACCGAGGGTGAGAGTTCTCCGTCCGACGACGACGACCCGGACCGCTTCGTCTCCGTACCACGACAGCACGACCCGTAGCTCGCCTTTTGGTGCTTTGATGCCAAAGGGGGAGAGGTGTTAGGGGGAGCACCAGAGTTAGGGGGAGGGTAGAGCTAGAGAGAGCTCGTAGTTATCAGGACTTTGATTCTTTGTATCACATTTGGTGTTAGTTCATGGATATGTACTTTTGTCGCTTGAGTATGCCGTGCTTTGAGACATATCTATGAATTTCGTTTGAGCCGTTGAGCTCTTTGGTCCTTCTTTTTGAGTTCGCTTGTGTTTATCCTGCTTTATCTTTCTCGCTCTCTCGTCATTTATGTTTGTGTTGTCATCAATCACCAAAAAGGGGGAGATTGTAAGCATCTAGGCCCTCAAGGTATGTTTCGGTGATTAATGACAACCATTATTGTGACTAATGAGTTTGTGCAGCTTAATAGATCATTATCGCTCATTTGGTCATATGTCAAAAGAGGCCCCTCAATTTCATTATTCAAAAAGGCGATCTCGGTATTCAACTCAATTTTATGTCAAGACTAAGGATCTTTCTAGTCCTAAGTGTCATAAGGTTGAGAAGGACACTTAGGTTAGTATAGGTTTTATAGTTTTGTAGTGATCGCACTATTAAGAGGGGTTAAGGCTAAGTAACTTGAGCATGGACATGGTCATTTGAAAATGGATGCACACTATGGTCACTCAGGTTTCTAGAAGTTCAAATAAGTGGTTCTCAAACTATATCTCAAGAATATTTGGATTTCATTCAAGACTCAAATCAGAAAAGACAAAATCAGAAAAAGTCTATACACCGGTTTAACCGACGCTCTCAATTTTCTATACGTCGGTTAAACGAAGTCAGCAGAGTCTGGACAAATTCAATACACCGGTTAAACCGACGTGTTTGAATTTAACGTCGGTGCATTGGTCCAGAGTTGGTTTTTCCAGGGAAATTCAAGTTCTATTCACCAGATTAACCGACGCTGTTTGAATCAAGACGTCGGTGCAATTGACCAGTGAGATGGTTTTCAGAGGAATTTAAAAGTTGTACTCACCGGTTAAACCGACGATAGGTTTGAGTTAACGTCGGTGCAGTTGTCCAGAGACTTGATTTTTCAGTGGTTCAGTGGACAACTACACTCACCGGTTAAACCGATGCTACGTCGGTTAATCTGCACCAGTTGTAACGGCTAGTTTTCAGAAGAGGCAGTTTACATTCACCGGTTAAACCGACGATGACAATGGGGGGTACGTCGGATTAACCGGCGCTACACAGTTTTCTGGCAGCTTTTCTCCAACGGCTCTATTTGTGTGAGCTGCCTATATATACCCCTCCAATGGGTCATTTCGCCCACTCTTGACACCAGGCAACATCCATACACTCAAACTATAGTCAAGAGCCACATTGAGCTTCATCATTCACATACTTGTGCATTCAATCAATCAAGAAGCAAGATTAAGGACTTGAGTAGAGAGAAGCTAGTGTGCATCCGTTCTTGGTGATCGGTTCTTGCTCAAGTGAAGGCCTTAGCTTGTTACTCTTGGTGATTGGCATCACCTAGGCGATCTTGGTGATCGAGGTGTTTCTCGCGGAGCTTGCCAAGGATTGTGGGAGCCCGGAGAAGAAGATTGTACGTGGCTTGATCTCCACCACGCCGGGATGGTGAACGGAGACTCTTAGTGAGCGCCCTCGTCTCGGTGACTTGGGAGGTGACAATACTCTTTGAGAGTGTCACAACGTGGATTAGGGGTGTGTGCCAACACATCGATACCACGGGAAAAAATCCGGTTGTCTCTTGTCCATTCCTTTTATTCAAGCATTTTCTTTCATGCAATTTACTCATGTGCTTGACTTAGAGATCATAACTTAGCTCTACCTTGCTAGGCTTTACTTTGTTTTAGCTCTCTTAGCTTGTGTTAGAAGCTTAGTTATCCGGTTGGTGAATTGGTGCCCTACTAGCATTGCATAGGTTAAGGTTGCTTTACTTTGTTTTAGAATTTGAAAAAGGCCCAATTCACCCCCCCTCTTGGTCCATCGATCCTTACAAAGAGATTAAACTTGAGAGAATCAACCAACAATACTTTTGAAAGAGAATGATCACTTGAGATAGGAATTGTACCAACTCCTTTGACTTTGCCCCGGCTATTGTCACCAAAGATGATGGCACTATAGCCACCCACATTCTCATCTAGAGAGAAAAACATCATTGGATCTCCGGTCATGTGTTGAGTGCATCCACTATCAAGCACCCAATGTCTTCCTCCGGACTTGTAATTCACCTACAAAAAGGAAGTAACTCTTTTAGGTACCCAAACTTTCTTGGGTCCTTGAACGTTAGTGACCAAGACTTTTGGCACCCAAATGGCATTCTTTTTAGCACCATTTATAGGTATCCCAATAAATTTTGCACTAACATTGCCATTTGAATTTTTCATAAGAATCTAACTTGAATCAAAGGATATGACTTTCTTGTTGGTGCAATTCTTCTCAACATGACCAATCTTCTTGCATTTTTCACAATATGGCTTACCACTACTCTTCACAAAAGTAGTTTTGGTTTGCATAAAAGCCTTCTTCCCTTTCTTAGGAATATATCCAAACCCTTGCTTGTTCAAGGTGAACTTTTTGCTTGCCCAACAATGATTAAACTTGGCTCTACTATCATAGCACTTTCTCAAATAATTAGTCAAGCAAGTAATCTCTTTCTTTAATAAATCATTTTCCATAATGAGAGATTCATTGCAAGATGGGTTATCAATTTTGGTGCAAAAAGAACTAGTAGAGCTAGAGCCACAAGATTTATCATCAATTAAATCACAACTAACACCAATGCTCAATGTTGCTTTTCTTTCATGATTAAGCAAGGTATTGTGAGCTTCCTCAAGCTTCTCATGAGTTTCTTTGAGATTCTCATGAGAAGTCTTTAGCTCCTCATAGGAATCTTGAAGAGAAGTAAACTTCAACCTCAAGTCCTTTAACTTAGCCTTTTCCTTTGTCATGAATTCATCGGCATCATTTAGCATTTCAACAAGATCATCATATGAAAGTTCATCAAGTTCACCATCTTGTTGTACCTTTGCACCACCCTTTGCCATAAGACAATGTGGTATAGAAAAGAGTGATGGAGCCTCCTTGATGGCGATCCCGGCAACTCCCTTGGATGGCTTGTCATCATTATCATCATCATCATCATCATCATCATCATCGGAGCTTGCATCGGAATCCCATTCAACAAAATAAGCTTGGCCATTCTTCTTCTTCTTGATGAACTTCTTCTTCTTCTTTTCATCATTTTTGTTGTCCTTTTTCTTGTTTGGACAATTGACAATGATATGACCTACTTCACCACATTGGAAGCAAGTCTTGTCCACAAAAGGATTTTTTCTTGATGATTGACCTCTCTTGCCAAAGTTCTTCTTGCTCATCATTCTATTGAATCTCTTGACAAAGAGAGCCATCTCCTCATCCGATTCTTCTTCTTGGCACCCACTTTCTTCTTCATTTTTGCTATCTTGAGCTTTGAATGCCACACTTTTCTTTTTCACATCAATTTCTCCCCCATGAGCTTCATCTTGAGATTTCTTGAACATGTCATGAGTGAGAATTTCTCCCAATATTTGTGTGGGAGTTGCGGTCTTCACATTTGACCTTACAAGTAAGGTCACAATTGTGTCATATCTTTCCGGAAGACATCTAAGAAACTTGTGGTTGAAATCCCCATCTTGTACCTCAAATCCAAGTCCCTTGAGGTCATTCACAATGTCATTTAGCCGGTTGAACATCTCGGCTATACTCTCATCCTTCTTCATGGTAAATTCACTAAAATTGCTCTTAAGCAAATATAACTTGGCCTCCTTCACACTTGATGTGCCCTCATGAATTTCCATGAGCTTCTTCCATATGTCATTTGCATTTGTGAGGCCCTTGACTCTATTAAATTCAGTCACATCAAGAGCACTAAAGAGCACATTAACCCCTTGATCATTTAGTATCTCATTTTCCTTATCTAGGGGTGACAATTTTTTTAAATCTAAAATGACATATTCATCACTTACTACTCTCCATAGCTTTCTACTCATTGCTTTGATATGAGCCGACATCCTAGTCTTCCAATAATCATAATTGTTCCCATCAAAAAACGGTGGCTTCCCAACATGAATCCCATTATCACTAGTCATTGTTCTACTCCAAGATGGTTAAATCCGCAATTAATGGAGTACTTAGCTCTGATACCACTTGTAGGATCAAGAACACCGACTAGAGGGGGGGTGAATAGGCGGTTTAAAAACTAAAGCCAACAACACTAGAGAAATTTAATTAGTAACAAAGAAAAGCCCTATGTCATGCTATTACTATCTCTAGATGGGTTTGCAACCTAGGGTGACAAGATACAAATCAAGCTCTAGTAAAGTAAATTGCTCAAAGTAAAGACAAGAATAAAAGTGAGCAAGAGAAGTAACCAAGCTTGACACAAGAATTTATCCCGTGGTGTCGATGACTTGCCGGTCACCCCTAATCCATGTTGAGGTGGATTCCAAGAATCAACTGCTCCTCTATCAAGAACCTCTTGATCTTGAGCCTGGCTTGAATCAAGGAACCGCTCCACACCTCGATTCCACTAGAGTTGCTCTTCACCACTCCGGTGAGGTGAGCACAAGACCTCTCACAACCTAAATCGGGGATCCTCAACAATCTCCTTGGAGGTGCTCCACGAAATCCTCTTCTCCAAGCCGTCTAGGGAGTGGCAACTCCCAAGAGTAACAAGTTGATGACGCTTGCTTGAAATTTCCCTATTGCCACAAAGCTCAAACTCTTGATGCAATGCACTAGGAAGCTCTCACACCCTCAAGAATGCAATCTCTAAGAAAGTATGTGTGTGAGAGGGATGCCTTAGCTCTATAGTGTCAAGTATGCAGTCCAAATGGCCAAGAGAGACACCTAATGGCCGGGCATTGGGTATATATAGACATCCCTTCAAAAACTAGCCATTACACTCTTTTCTGCGAAGTCGCGGACCGTCCGTGTTTCAAAAACCGGACCGTCCGCCGTTATAAACCAGTGAGTCAGAGTGCATTTAATGCATGTCAGAACTAGCCGTTAAGCCCTGGCGGACCGTCCGTCCCCCAGGTGCGGACCGTCCGCAGTGAGTGTTCCACACCACTAGAGACGAACATCGTCTCTGGTACAACTTTGAAATTAGCCTGCGGACCGTCCGCGCCTCAGGATAGGACCGTCCGCAGTTCATCCTTGAAATCTACCAGAGACAACAATGTCTCTGGTACAAATTGTCAAATAGAAGGCGGACCGTCCGCGCCCCAGGTGCGGACCGTCCGCACCACAGACCATAAGCCCAACCAGAGAAAACACCCTCTCTGGGACAATTTGAGATAGAGCTGCGGACCGTCCGCCCACCTGGGCCGGACTGTCCACCAGTCACTTCCAAAAACCACTAGAGCCAAACATGTTCTCTGGAATGATTGCGGACCGTCCGCGCCCCAGGGGGTGGACTGTCCGCGCTTGTGCAGTCAGCTCTCAAACTTGTTCTTTTTCAAATCTTTTCAAAACAACGTTAGCCCTCATGCATGAACCTAGATATTTTGAGCAAAATGGCACTAAAGACCCGTCAAGCATGAGTACACAACCCCTCTTGATAGTACAGCTATCTATCCAACAAATCCGGTCACTTTTCATCCACTAAGCGCCTTGTGACCGGTAAAATACAAAAGCCCTATTTTATACCTTTGCCTTGAGCCCGAGCTTTGCTCATCATCTCCAAAACTTCATACGTTCACAACCAAATCTCTTTCATCCGTGGATCAACCTATACTTGTTATCTCAAATGAAATCGTTAATCCACAAACCGTTGTCATTAATTACCAAAACTCGAATTAGGGGCCTAGATGCTTTCAAAGAGTGAGTATACAATTTGTACTCAACAAGTATAACACAAACTATGAGGCTCTAAGGTTGGCTGACTCAACTGCATTAGCTTTTAATCTTGGCAAAATTTTATTAGAGCTAATTACTACAAGTTGATGATTTATCATAAACCCAGTTACATAGTAATTAATTAAAATTAAATTATGATACTACTGAGAACCAAACCAAACCAACCACCCGAGGAAACCCTCCTAACCAAAGGAAGATAACCCCACTAATCAAAAGGAGGATCTGGGCCGCTCATGACCGTGAGCACGGCTAGTATACCAGTTTTACACTCTGCAGAGGTTGCACATCTTTACCCACAAGTCATGAGCTACGCTAGTTGTTCATCACTCTTCCTTAGGTGAGATGGCTAGCAAACTCACTACGAGGCCTTTACAAAGCATCTCGTTGGTAAGGGGTAACCGCGAGGGTGGATCGGCGACGATGGGGCCCACCTCCGGGGGTACAAGACACAGGTGCCCAGACCAAGCACAGACCAAGCCGGAGGAGCAGGGACCATTGAAGCTTACCTCCCTTGCCCCGCAGGTAAGTTACTCCAAACCAATAAGACCTAATTATTACGCCAAGACCGTCCCATTCCAGTCTTGTGGTAGCGCTGTTATCCCAGGTTGTCGCTCTATGAACCGGTCCTTATGGAGAGTGGCCAACCCAGCAGTAAGCACCGTGCTGGCCCCCTAAACCGTGTTTCTAGCAAAACCATTTTATAACGAGACGTGAGCCACTCAAATGGGCCACTCCCAGAATTAAGTTGGATATACCATTAATCAAATTAATTAAAAATGACCAAGTGTGTTATAGCACGGCACCTAGCATAACTAACCAAAATGCTACCCAAGGGATATATATAAAGGATATAAAGTGGCTAGGAAAGTCCTTGTAGGCATACAGTATTAAAATGCAGTATGAAATTGTAATTAAAGGTGATAGGTGGTGTTCATGTTATACTTGCCTTCCTCAAACTACTCCTGCTGCTGCTCAAAGTGCTCAGAAGATGGCTGCTCCGGGTACTGGTACTGGGGCTCCTCAGATGGATCAACGTCTACTCACGAACACATGGCCAAAGACAATACACAACATAAACATACATGCAAACAATAGCATATACTAAGAAATAGTATAACAATACATGAAAATAGCAAACAAAACTACGCTAGAACTATTCTATGCGTTACAACGATCACGTGGACATAAAGAACGCCTAAAACGGAGCTGTAACGCGAAAACTAGGCCTAAAACAAGATCCAGGGGCTTAACTGTAAGAAAAACAGAGTGTCTGGGGGTTTTCTGCAAAAACCGAGGACCTAAACATAATTAACGGGTAGATCTAGGGTCTAACTCGCAAAAAGGCAAGGGCTGGATGGCGGGTTCGATTTCTAAGAAGTTCAGGGGGGTCCATGCAAAGTTCTGGGCCTAACTGGAAATAGTTTTGAATGCGCCTGGACTGCGGGTTTATTCAGAGAAAACTTAGGGGCTCTTTAACAAAAGTGGCAGCGCGAAGGGGTACGCGCGGATCTGATCCATTGGATCACGGTCCCGCGGCTCAGATCTAACCATAACGACGATCTAATCCTGGGTGTCCAACGAAGATCGGGCGGTGCAGGGTAGTTGGGCCGCGCGTGCGGAGGGAGTGGGGATGTGCGCTGGTGGAGTAGGCCCGTGCGTCTTGGGCCAGAGAGGGAGGGAGCGGGGGTGTGCGCTGGTGGGAGCAGGCCCGGGAGAGAAGGAGGGCGCTGCTGGGCTGGCCTGCGGGCTGAAGGTGGTAGCGGGCCGAGGTGGAGGTTTCTGGGCCGAACTGGCTGGGCGGGATTGGGCTGCGGGGAAGAAAGGGAGGCGGCCATCTGGGCTGGATCGCCTGGGGTGCTGGGTTTAGGCCCGGTCGGGTTTGGGGAAACTGAGTTGGGTTTCTTCCTTTCCTATTCCTTTCCTCTTTTCTTTTTCAACTAACCCAAACTAATTCGAATTCAAAATCAAATTTGAATTCAACCCTAACACTCAAACAAATAAATTAATGCACCAGTATGAATACAACAACGAGTTTAACCTAGAAAAATTTTAATTACTTATGAAAGAAAATTAATTTAAATGCAAGTCTAAGCATATAAAACCTTAGAAAATTAAATAAAGCCAATTAAATTTATTATTAAATTGGAAATTAAAATTAGGGTATTACAAATCCTGCCCCCTTACAGGAATCTCGTCCCGAGATTCTAGGCTGGCTAGCAAAGAGATCAGGATAGGTCTGGAATTTAAAAATGGGGTGTTACAGAGCATGAGGCCTTCATCCTAGATGCTTAGGTAGACTAGGAGGTGTAGAAGAAGAGGAGTCGGGGGAAGTGCCGGGTCTGTCGGCACTCTTCTCCGCTTGTACCTCGACGGATGCATATTCGGTTGTAAGTGTTCCAGACTTTCTTTGTTTATTTGGAATTAGAGTTTAGATCGCAAGTTATCATCTCTGCCTCATATTAGTTGATGTGTATGCTAGCGAGTAGCATTTGATATTAGCTTAAGAACCCGGATAGAAAAGGGTAGTCTTGGCCAGGGCTATGGTTAGTAGGGAAAGGTGTAGACGTGGTGTCTAGGCTGGACTATACCACTCAGTTGTCTGATAGTCCCACGGTTTGTAGAGGTAGCCGGCAGGTGGTGACAGCCCTGTTCGAGGCTTTTAGTAATCCTCCACATTCGGATATCAAATAGAGCACATATTGGAACTACCGATTTGCATAAGTCGGTCGATACCTTTAGCTCAAAGTATAATGGCGACGTGATCTCTTCTTCTAGGCATAGATTCTAGATATAGAAAGTCCTCTCTTCTGTCTTCTACACACCGGCACGTGTGTCCTTGGATGAGCCTGAACCTGTAGATAGCATACTCATGTTCCTCAGTGGATACGATATCCTAGAATACTCTTGGGTGAAAGCTATAGCAGTATCCGTGCACTTGCGGATTTTATTCGTGACGTTGCAAAATACAAACAAGCTTTCTGGCGCCGTTGCCAGAGAACGGCTGCTACATTATCTACGGACTCAGTCGTCCTCGTATCTTTTTTTCTTTCTTTTTCCTTGATTCTACCGCAACCCCCACTACCCATGGAGCAGCTATCCCTTTTACAGCTCTCTTCACCCAAGAGCGAGTTCTACGAGCCAGCACCCTCTGCTAATCCAATTCTTTCTACTAGCTATGAACTCGACTCAGGCTACATAGCCTTTGTTTAAGAAAATTCCTTTTCAGGAAGGGATTTTGAAAATCCCTACCATCATCTGCGCGAGTTGGAGCAAGTATGTTCATGCAAGAAAATTTCGGGCATGACACATGAAACTCTTAAATGGAAATTGTTTCCTTTTTCCCTTTCGGGAGAAGCGAAGCAATGGTACATTCGTGTCGTAGGCGGTGTGAATGGAAGTTGGATTGAACTTTGGGACAGATTATGTTCTGCATTCTTTCCGCTTTCACGAATATGCACCTTACGAACTAAAATTTTAACTTTCCGTCAGAATGATAAGGAATCAATCGGTGTAGCTTGGGCTAGATTTACCTTATTGGTAAAATCAGGCCCAGACTTGTCATTACCCGAGCATTTATTGCTCCAGCATTTTTATGCTGGTCTTGACAAGGAGTCTTCACACCATCTCGATCTTACCTCTGGAGGATCTTTCGCTCATCTTACCCCAACCGAAAGTAGGGAAGTCCTCGACAAAATCTTGGACAGAACCTCTTTTGTTTGTATCCACGAGCCAGTCCCCACAGAGCCCGAGATGCATCAAGCGGAGCCTTCAGAAATCGAATCGGAATCCCCTGAAAGCCAATCAGTAGATTCGATCTATGAGACCACCCCTGAACATAAATCCGAAACATCGGAGGAAGAAGATCCTCTACCTCCGGAATTTCTCCGAAGTATCGAGCCAGATGTCTTTGAAGATTTCGGCAACACCTCAAGATACTTCTGCCAGAAGCGACCACCAAGCCCTGTCACTTCTACGGATCCCTTACAGGAGAATTTTCTTCGGGAGACAGTTCAAGAGTTGACAACATTGATCAGCAGCGAATGGCTGCAGGAAGGAGAGTCATCCGTATCCCCAATTTATCTAAACTCTCCCTCCACATCATTCTGTTGCCGTCTCCAAAATCAAAATGTGGATGCTCTCTATAGTCCCGCTGTCGGAGCTAATCTCATGTCAGATGAGTTTGCCTTAGATTTTCTAGACAATTACAAACTCACTCCGACAGACAGACAGCTCAAGAGACCTCCAAGTTCTCTTACAAGCAGCTACGGGATAATCACCGATGTGCCATTATGGCACAATGATGTTAAAATCTGTCTGAACTTCCATATCTTCGAAGATCTCAACTTCGACTTCTTGATAGGACATCCCCTTAAAGCTTTCTTTTCGGATGTTCCTAAGGACGGATGTTTAAGCATCAAGTTAGGGAAGGACACATTCCACATCCCCGTGGATGGAGCATTAACATGCTCAGTGGAAGATCTCCCTATTCCACAGCCAATCGAGGAAATAATGGCCACTTCCACCTTAGAGTTTGTTGACTCGGGCCTCGAGGAGGATATCGAGGAAATGCCGGAAGAAGTCAGCGATGCAGAAGAAGAATCCGGTGAAACTTCTGAACCGCTCGCGACTGAGAAGCCATCACGACCTCCGATAGAGCTAAAGCCTTTACCTTCAGGGCTTAGATATGCCTTTTTGAATAGCGATGTAGAGTCTCCCATGATCATCAGCGACAAACTCTCGGAAGAGGAGACAAATAAGCTCATCGCTGTTCTAGAGAAGCATCGATCGGTCTTAGGCTTACAAGACCTCAAGGGAATCAATCCTGCCCTCTGCACCCACCGAATCCCATTGGATCCCGCAATAGCACCTTCTAGGGAACCCCAAAGAAGGTTGAACAATGCTATGAGGGAGGTGGTAAAGAAAGAGGTTCTTAAACTCTTAGATGCCAGAATTATCTATCTTGTTTCGCATAGTGAGTGGGTAAGCCCAGTTCAAGTCATGCCCAAGAAAGGAGGCATAACGGTGGTGGAAAATAGCAAGAACGAGCTAATTCCCCAACGAACCGTCACGGCATGGAGGATGTGTATAGATTACAGAAAACTCAACAAGGCCACTAAGAAGTATCACTTCCCACTACCTTTCATCGATGAGATGTTGGAGAGATGGGCGAAGCACTCCTACTTCTGTTTCCTTGATGGTTATTCTGGTTACCATCAAATACCCATCCATCCCAAAGATCAGAGCAAGACCACGTTCACATGCCCCTATGGAACATATGTCTACCGACGAATGTCGTTTGGATTATGTAATGCACCTGCGTCATTCCAAAGGTGCACGATGTCCATTTTCTCCGACATGATCGAAGAAATTATGGAAGTTTTCATGGACGACTTCTCGGTCTATGGGACGACCTTCGATCATTGTCTAGAAAATTTAGACATTGTCTTGCAGAGATGCCAAGAGAAGGACCTGATCCTCAACTGGGAGAAATGTCAGTTCATGGTCTGTGAGGGCATCATTTTAGGACACTTAGTGTCCAAAAGAGGGATTGAGGTGGATAAGGGGAAGATTGAAGTCATTAAACAACTTCCTCCTCCCATCAATGTGAAAGGAATCAGAAGCTTCCTTGGCCATGCCAGATTCTATCGAAGGTTCATCGCAAACTTCTCCCAGATTGCTAGACCCCTCACAAGTCTCCTAGCCAAGGATGCTCCTTTCCAATTCACAGATGAGTGCCATAAAGCCTTTAACACGCTCAAAAAGGCACTCATCTCAGCTCCAATCATTCAACCCCCAGATTGGAAGCTCCCGTTCGAGATCATGTGTGATGCTAGTGATTACGCGATGGGAGCTGTACTTGGTCAAACGAAGGACAAGAAGCATTACGCGATCGCGTACGCAAGCAAGACACTCACTGGAGCTCAGCTCAATTATGCCACAATAGAAAAAGAACTCCTAGCAGTTGTCTTCACTATCGACAAGTTTAGATCCTATTTAGTGGGTACCAAGGTCATCGTCTATATAGACCATGCCACACTCAAGTACCTCTTCACTAAAAAGGATGCCAAACCAAGGTTGATTTGATGGATTCTTCTACTCCAAGAGTTTGATTTGGAAATTAAAGATAAGAAGGGAGTAGAGAATTCTATGGCGGATCATTTATCGCGCATGACCAATCCGAATACCCAAGACCCGCCGATAAATGACTTCCTACGGGATGATATGCTTCTCAAGGTAACAGCTTCGCACCCCTGGTATGCGAATATCGTAAACTTCATGGTTTCGGGGTATATACCCCCAGGGGAAAGCAAAAAGAAGTTAGTGCACGAGAGCAGATGCCACCTATGGGATGCACCATATCTGTACCGAGTCTGTGCAGATGGGTTACTCAGACGTTGTGTACCCACGGCAGAAGGACAAAAGATCATAGGGAAATGCCATGCGGCACCATATGGAGGTCACTATGGTGTATTTCGCACTCAAGCGAAAATCTGGTAGAGAGGTTTCTATTGGCCATCTGTGTATGAAGATACAATGAACTTCATCCGCAGATGTCCAAACTTCCAGAGGCATGGAGGGATCATAGCTCGCGATTCAATGCCCCTGAACTACAATCTTCAGGTCGAACTTTTTGATGTCTGGGGTATTGATTATATAACACCCTAATGTAAAATTCCAGCATTTATAATACATTTAATTGTCTTTAATAAAGTTTCTAAGGTTTTCTTTGTGTTGCCTGCATTTAACTGTAATTTATTTCGCAAGGAATTAAATTTTATTTTAGTTCAACATGTTTGTGCATTCATGCTAGTGCATAATTTTATTTGGTTGAGTGCAAAGGAGTTTGAATTCAAATTTCATTTGAATTCAAATAGTTTGAGTGGAGTTTGTAAAAGAAAAGAAGGAAGAAAAACCAGACAAAGGAAAACCAAACCCGGCCCCAAAACTCTTCCCCAGACCGGCCTGCTCCCTACCCCGCACGCGGCCCACACCAGCGCCGCGGCCCAGCTTCCTCCGCGCACCCAGCCAGCTCCCGCCTCAGCCCGCTCGCGCTAGCCCTTCCACTGACATGCGGGCCCCGCATGTCAGTGTCGCCCCGCCAGCGCCGTGTCGCCCCGTTCTCTCTCTGACCAGCCCGGCCCATTTTGCTGCGATTGCTCGCCACCGGTGCCACTCCGGCCATGCTGACCCCTGCACTGGCTTCTCAGGAGCCCCACGCGCCGACCCATGGAGCTCAGGAGCCCGGAGAACATCTACACCGACCTGTCCACGTGCGCAGCTCCGAGCGCCACCGCCCAACCTCGCCGTCAACTCCCCTGCGTGGCATCCCCAGCCAACCCGAGCCCTCGGTGAGCATCCTCGTGACCTTCCTTTTCTGTTGCGCTACAAACCCTAGCCCGTAGGCCACCCCAGCTACCGGCACAATGTGCGCCGGCTCTCCGCCGCCGGACACGCCATGGCTCCGCCGTGGCGGAACCTCTGCAACACCACAGCACCCCACGCGAGCCTTGCACTAGCTCGCCCTCCCGCTGCACAAGCCTCACAACCCCTCTACGCTCCCTTTCTCGCACCAGCATGACCTGAACGCGTGTACGCCGGTGAGTTCCGCCGCGCAGGGCCGCCGCCGTCGCAGCACACGCCGCTCCGAGCCTTGTCAAGTCCCGCTTAGGCCCCAGGTGTATTACCCATGCCACACTGAGCATCCCAAACCCAAGAATGGGTCGAATCGACCCCTGGAACGCCGGTTTTGCGAACTCCGGCGAGTTCCCGGGCCGCACCGCCGCGGATAGAGCCGCCGGCGTCGAGCGCCGCCGCCCCTGCATGCAGAGCCAATCGCAGCCGCACGATCTGCCTCGGACACACCAGATTAGATCCAGATCTAATCAAATCCGAGCCGCCAGATCCCGATCCGACGGTCCAGATCCAAACATACCGGTTTGCCCTGGCACTTTTGTTAAAGAGCCCCTACGTTTCCTGGAAATCAACCCGCCGTGCTGTCCGGTTCAAAAGTAATTCCAATTAGGTCCTATTTTTAGCATTTAGACCCCTGAGCTTTCCCAAAATAGAACCCGCGGTCCAGCCTGTGTGTTTTTACGCGCCGACCCGTAGATCCACCTGTTAATTATGTTTAGGTCCCTGGTTTTGCACCGAAGCCCCTGGAAGTTAGTTTTTCTCACAGTTTAGTCCTTAAACATTGTTTTAACCCTAGATTTCGCGTTCTAGCTCCGTTTTAGGTGTTCTTTATGTCCACACGATCGTTGCAACACGTAGAATAGTTCTAGCTCAGTTTTGTTTGCTGTTTTGTGTATTGTTGTACTGTTTCTTAGCTTTTTCCTTTGTTTGCATGTATGTGTATGTGCTGGACTTTGTTTTGGCGTTGCGATCGTGAGTAGACGTTGAGCAGTCGGAGAAGTACCAGGAGACACCTTCCGCGGGACACTTCGAGCAGCAGGAGCAGTTTGAGGAAGGCAAGTATAACATGAACATTCCTATCACCTTTAAATACAATTTCATACTACATTTTAATACTGTATGCTTATAAGGACTTTCGTAGCCACTTTATATCCTTTATATATATATATATATATATATCCCTTGGGTTGCATTTTGGTTAGTTGTGCTAGGTGCTGTGCTCTCACACATGTCCTTTTTAATTAAATTGTAATGGTCTTATGCAACTTAATTTAGAGCGTTAGCCTCTGTGCTCTGTACTTGAGTGGTTTACATCTCCTTAAAACATGTTTTTCTAGAAACTTGGTTTAGGGGGCTCGCACTGTGTTTTGTGCTAGCTACTCTCCATAAGGACCGTACATCATTAGAGCAACAACCTGGGACAACCGCGCAACCACAAGACTGTAATGGGACGGTCTTGGCTTACTAATTAGGTCTTTTTGG
The DNA here is from genome assembly GCF_016808335.1 of Panicum virgatum. Classification (NCBI taxonomy): domain Eukaryota; kingdom Viridiplantae; phylum Streptophyta; class Magnoliopsida; order Poales; family Poaceae; genus Panicum; species Panicum virgatum. The sequence continues at coordinate 39,278,544 of NC_053147.1, read as the reverse complement.
TTCGGGAGTAACTTACCTGCGGGGCAAGAGGCGTGGTAAGCTTCAATGGTCCCTGCTCCTCCGGCTTGGTCTATGCTGTGTGCTTGTACCCCCGTGAGGTCGGCCCCATCGTTGTTGATCCAGAAACATTAGCGGTTACACCTTACCAACGAGATTCATTGTAACGGCCTCGTAGTGTGTTTACTAGTCATCTCATCTAAGGAAGTGTGATGAACAACTAGTGTAACTCACGACTTGTGGGTAAAGATGTGCAACCTCTGCAGAGTGTAAAACTGGTATACTAGCCGTGCTGACGGTCATGAGCGGCCCAGATCCTCCTTTTGATTAGGGGTTACCTTGGTGGTTTCGGTGTGGTTCTCAGAAGTTCTTAATTAATTTGATTAATTTCTATGCAACTGGGTTATGGTAATTTCATCAACTTGTAGTAATTAGTTTTAATAAAATTTTGCCAAGATTAAAAGCTAATGCAGTTGAGTCAGCCAACCTTAGAGCATCATAGTTTGTGTTATACTTGTTGAGTACAAGTTGCGTACTCACTCTTGCCTACCCTACTCTTTTTCTCTTGTTCTCTTTGGGGACACCCCACTGCTGCTCAGTTCCCGGCGACGCGGAGGAGTTCACCCAGAGCTACCAGGAGTACGAGGACTTCTAGGCGGTCGTCTCCCAGTCGACGTCTCTGTGGCGCCCAGATTCAGAGTTTTGTACAGTTTTACGCTTCCGCATATTTGTACCAGACATTATGTCATTTATGTAATAAATAGCATTCGTACTCGCTTTATTATGTCTTTTTATGTGAAATGTGCTGTGATATACTATTCATTCTGTTGTATATTTGTGTGACTTGGTCCTGGCATGTATATGATTGCTCGGTTTATGTCCTTTTATAAATCGGGTATTACAGAGTGGTATCAGAGCTATATCGACTGTAGGACGAAAGCCTAGATAGAACTGGTCGAGTTTTAGGCCTTCTTCTCTCTAAGCCTTGTCTGCTGAAACTATTTTGCTATTATATTCCTTGAATTCTCAGATTTTTACTCGTCTTGCCTTGATTTTTCTCTATAGAGATAGTTTCCATAGATTTTGGCCTGAAGTAAGTCGACCAACCATCATAGGTGTAAGTTAAATGACCCTTTATAATAGCACGATAGAACATTTTGTGACGCTTTGTGTTAGTCGAGTCGTGTGCTAACCTCGACTAAAGTGTAAAATTTGTATGCTTGTTATTATGCATATGTTTGATTTGGATCTTTGGTTGATTTCATAGCTTAGTAGTTAAATTTGTTTAATAAAAAAAATCAGTTCCTAAGTTAAAGTTTAAATAATTAATGAAACGAGTTAGATCGTTGGGGTTAAAACCATGCACTCTATCCTGTCAACTTTATCGTGCCTAAGTTTTCCTTGCAGAAAGATATCATATCCGTCTGAAATAATTTCCGCAATATCTTTGCTCATGAATCTTTGGTTGAAATCAGATGGTGAACACCAGGAGCACCGGTTCCGGTTCTGGCCAGTAGGGGCAGAACAACTAGGGTTCCGGAATGCTGATACCTCCACCCTTGACTCCGGAGCAGTTCTTCCAGCTCCAGATGCAGATGACGGCCACCCTGAACAACACTGTTCAGGCACTGCAGCAGGTTCACGCGCAACCTCCACCTCCTCCACCACCGGAGGCCCGTGACAGGTGCGGGAGTTTCTGAGGGGTCACCCGCTGACGTTCTCCCACACGTCAGACCCACACCAGGCGGACGACTGGCTCCGTGCACTGGAGCGCCAGCTGGACATCGCTCAGTGAGATGATAGGGAGCGTGTCCTTTACGCAGCAGGGCAGCTGGGAGGGGCAGCTCTTGACTGGTGGGAGTCCCACCGGGTTTAGGAACGCGAGGCTTTCACCTGGATCCAATTCCGGGAGCGGTTCCGCAGCCACCACATCCCAGCGGGCGTGATGAAGACGAAGAAGAAGGAGTTCCTTGCGCCTAAGCAGGTAAACGCAGATACAATCCTTCAGCATTTCCTTTTGAGCTAAGACCTCCCTTGTTCTATCTCTTTGAGACAGGAAAATCTAAGCTAATCCTTCGTCATACATCTTTGTTTTTCACTTCAGGGGACTATGACGGTCACGGAGTACCATGATCGTTTCCTTCAGCTCGCTCGCTACGCCCCTGCCGAGGTCGCAGATGACCGCGACAAGCAGGTTGTAACACCCGGTTTATAAAAGGACATAAACCGAGCAATCATATACGTGCCAGGATCAAGTCACACATATATACAACAGAATGAACAGTATATCACATCACATATCACGTAAAAAGATATAATAAAGCGAATATGAATGTTATTTATTACAATAATGACAAAATGTCTGATACAGAGTATGCGGAAGCGTAAAACATATACGGTAACTCTCGTCGGAAGCTGAACAGGGCGCCACAGGGACGTCGACTGGGTGATGAACGCCTAGAAGTCCTCGTACTCCTGGTAGCTCTGAGTGAATTCCCTCGCGTCAGCAGGAACTGAGCAGCAATAGAGTATCCCCAAGAGGAAAAAGAGTAGAGTAGGCAAGAGTGAGTACACAACTTGTACTCAACAAGTATAACACAAACTATGAGGCTCTATGGTTGGCTTACTTAACTACATTAGCTTTTAATCTTGGCAAAATATTATTAAAGCTAATTACTACAAGTTGATGAATTACCATAACCCAATTACATAGTAATTAATCAGAATTAATTATGATACTACTGAGAACCAAACCAAACCAACCACCCGGGGAAACCCTCCTAACCAAAGGAAGATAACCCCACTAATCAAAAGGAGGATCTGGGCCGCTCATGACCGTGAGCACGGCTAGTATACCAGTTTTACACTCTGCAGAGGTTGCACATCTTTATCCACAAGTCGTGGGCTACGCTAGTTGTTCATGACACTTCCGTAGGTGAAATGGCTAGCAAGCACACTATGAGGCCTTTACAAAGAATCTCGTTGGTAAGGAGTAACCGCGAGGGTGGATCGGCGACGATGGGGCCCACCTCATGGGGATACAAGACACAGGTGCACAAACCAAGCACAGACCAAGCCGGAGGAGCAGGGACCATTGAAGCTTACCTCCCCTGCCCCGCAGGTAAGTTACTCCAAACCAAAAAGACCTAATTATTACGCCAAGACTGTCCCATTCCAGTCTTGTGGTAGCCCTGTTGTCCCAGGTTGTCGCTCTATGAACCGGTCCTTATGGAGAGTCGCCAACTCAGCAGTATGCACCATGCTGGTCCCCTAAACCATGTTTCTAACAAAACCATTTTATAACGAGACGTGAGCCACTCAAACGGGCCACTCCCAGAATTAAGTTGCATATACCATTAATCAAATTAATTAAAAAGGACCAAGTGTGTTATAGCGCGGCACCTAGCACAACTAACCAAAATGCAACCCAAGGGATATATATAAATGATATAAAGTGGCTAGTAAAGTCCTTATAGGCATACAGTATTAAAATGCAGTATGAAAATGTATTTAAAAGTGATGGGTGGTGTTCATGTTATACTTGCCTTCCTCAAACTGTTCCTACTGCTCAAACCACTCAGAAGGTGGTGCTGCTCTGGGTACTGGTACTGGGGCTCCTCCGGTAGCTCAACGTCTACTCACGATCGCAACGCCAAAACAAGTCCGGCACATACACATACATGCAAACAATGGCAAACACTAAGAAACAGTAACACAATACATAAAAACAGCAAACAAAACTAAGCTATAACTATTCTACGCATTGCAATGATCGCATGGACATAAAGAACACCTAAAACGGAGCTAGAACGCGAAAACTATGCTAAAAACAAGATCTAGGGGCTTAACTGTAAGAAAAAACAGAGTTTCTAGGGGTTTTCTGCAAAAACCAGGGACTCAAACCTAATTAACACTTTGCTGCAGGGGCTAGCGCATAAAAAGGCAGGGCCTGGACTATGGGTTCAAAAACTGGAAAGTTCAGGGGGCTCCGTGAAAGAAACTGGGCTGAACTGTAAATACTTTTGAACAGACTTGGACCGCGGGTTGAATTCAAAGAAGTTCAGGGGCTCTTTAGCAAGATGGCCGGGGCGAAGGGGTATCTTCAGATATGATCCGTTGGATCGAGATCTCGTGGCTCAGATCAGATCCAAAGGTGATCTAATCTCGCGCGTCCAATCCAAATCGGGCGGTCCAGGACCGATCCGATCGACGGCGGCGGCAGGGCTCGCCGGGACAGAGGTCCCGCGGCGGCGCGCGGTGCAGGGCCCGCCGGAGTTGGCCGAACTTGGCCTTCCCGGGGTCAAATCGATCGGCGCTCAGGTCAGAGAGGCTCTATGTAGCATGGGTAATCCACTTGAGCACTCAGTACGGTGGATCCGGGCACGGGTCGGGCTCGCCGCGGTGAGGGGCGGCTCGGGGTCGCCGGCGTGCCGTGTTAACGCGGTTTTTGGCCCCGGTTCGGGTCGGGTTTTCGTACTGGCAGCACCAATGCAGCAAGGAGGAGCTACCTAGGGGGTAAACTATGGCACAACAGTGAGCGGAACGGGGCTCGGCCATGGCACGGCGGCGGCGGAGCACCGGCGGCCGGTGTTCTAACACCTAGGGCACGCCACGGACTACACTAGCTAGCACAAATGAAATTGGTGGTCGGGGTGATGCTCACTGAGGGTCAAACAGGTGGTTGCGGCTGTGCAGGGTCGTCAGTGTCGGGGTCCGGCGGCGGTCGACGGTGTTGTGCACAGGGGCAGGGCGATGTGGAGCTCCTCCGGGCTCCGGATCTCCACTGGTCGATGCGGTGTCGAGCTGCGAAGATGTCCTAGGGGTCAGGAGGGTCCGAGGATCAACGGTGGCGAGCAATTGCGGTGGTGCACCAGGTTACCTGCGTAGTGCTCCGGACGCAATTCCGGCCGCTGCAGGGCAGAGGTCGGGGATGGCGGGCTCGGAGTCGTTCCTGGGCCTGAGGCGAAGCTGCGGTGGTGGGTTGCCTGGGCTGGGATGCAGCGTGGCGGTGGTTTCACGGCGGCGCAGATGCGCCGCGCGGCGGAGCAGTGCAGAGCGATGGGGAGGCGGCGCTCTAGGGTTCAGTGGTAGTTGTGGAGGAGGGTAGGGTGCGGGGGAGGTCGCGGCGGTGCCAATTAAAGGGAACCGGGGATCTTGGGGAGGCGTGCACTGCACGGGCGTCGCGGTGATTGTGGTCGTGATCCATGCACGTGAGAGGCGGATCGCGCAATGGCTTCAGCGTAAACCCAGGCTCTGGGCGAAGCTTCTAGAGGGAAGGGGCGCAGTGTGGCTGGCCGGTGGGCCTCGGGCGCGCGCACGGGGCGGAGCGGGGCCACGGGACAGCGAGGGAGCGCGGCGAGAGAGGAGCAGAGGGAGTTGGCGCGGTCATCACGGTGGGGAAGAAGCAGCTGCCAGGTGGGGTTGCGTTGTCGGTGAGAGGAGGGGGCGACGCGCGGGGCTGGTGACGCGGGGTCTGCGGGAGCGGCCGTGCGCGCGGGCTGGGCGCTGAGCGGGGGTGAAACTGGGCTGCGGGGTGCTGGGCCGGGCGAGTTGCTGGGCCCGCAGGGAAGGGAAGAAGAGGAGGTGGCGGGCTGGGCTAGTAGGGAAGGAGTGGGCCGAGCAGGTTGGGTTGTTGGGCTGGTTTGAGATGGTTTGGGTTTTTCTAACTCCACTTTCTATTTCTATTTCCACACTACTCAATCTATTGAATTCAAATTCAAATTTGAATTCAACCCTAGCACTCAAACAAATAAAATAATGCACCAGCATGAATGCAACAACAAGATTAAACCTAGAAAAAAAATTTAATTACTTGTGAAAGAAAACTAAATTATATGCAAGGCTAAGCATATAAACCTTAGAAAATTAAATAAAGCCAATTAAATTTTATTATTAAATGCTGAAATTTAAATTAGGGTGTTACACAGGTGTAAGGATTACCGGGGTGTCCGACCCTAGAGGGGGAGGGGGTGAATAATGTCGCTAATCGCTTTCTATCCTAGGGCTCAATCTATTTGCATAAGATAAACCTAACATGTCCTACACATGCTAGTTATGACTAAGGTTTATCTATGCTACTCTCTACTTACCCCTAAAAGACTTGCAACCTATAGTCAATCCTAATCAAACTAACTAGGGAAGTAAAGGCACGCAAGATAGAGCAAATGCGGAAACGTAATACGGTAAGTAAAGAGGTAAGGGAGAGAATATGCAAGCTCCCGTGAAGACACCAAGACACACGATTTAACGTGGTTCGGTTAGGACACCAAGTCCCTCTCTACGTCCACGGCCACTTGTCCAACAAGAACAAGTGTGATGCCGAGTTTCTTCGCTTGATCACCGTCTTGCGTTCGCCACCAAGGCTCCCGGTAAGCAAAGGCTAAGTGACCCCAAGTCACCAAGACAAGGCCACTGCCACCGTCTCTCTCGAAGCGTCACCGACGGCACCGTCTTCACTATCGGAGCTTCTCACCAAGAGGGGTCTCCTTCCCCGCACAAAGTGTCGTTGCCTCTCCACACCAAGTCGGAGGGTCACAGGACGAGTACACAAGATGCTTGCCGCAGCAAGACTTTCACTCAAGCTAGTTCTCTCAAGAACTAAGCCTAATCATGCACTAAGCACTCTCACAAGTGTGCTTAAGCCTATATGATGTACAATGAAGCTCTAAAGTGGTTGGAGAGGATCTTTAACTCTTTTATGCTTCCAAGGTCTCCAGCACTGCCAAATGAGGCATGGGGTGGCATATATATAGCCCAACCCTCAAAACTAGCCGTTGGGAAAAGGCTGACGAAATCCCTTAACGCCGGTGGATCCAACGCTCAGTTTTTGTCATCACTGGTTTAACCGGTGAGTGTATTTTCCCAGCAACTAGCCGTTACTACTCCAACGGCTACTTGATCAATTGCACCGACGCTCTTGAAATCATCGTCGGTTTAACCGGTGAGTGCAAGCTCAGAAACCTCCCGAAAAATGGAGTCTCTAGAAAACTGCACCGACGCTCACTTTGCCTTGATCGCCGGTTTAACCGGTGCCTGTAAAACTCCTGCTGTTTCTTTGGCCTCCAAGTCCATTACACCGGTGAGTGTTAAACACCCAACGTCGGTTAATCCGGTGCCAAGTTTATTGCACCGATGAGTGCAATTTGCTCATCATCGGTTTAACCGGTGATAGCAAATTGCTTCGTCTTGATCTTTTCGACTTGGAACCACCGTAGGGGCGGCCCTTCGGGCCTAGCTACGCCTACCTTCTCTTTGTCATCACTTGAACCTAAAAGTCTGAGAATGGTCATCTTAACAATCATATTAGTCCAAGTGTTGTGTGTGTCATCAATCACCAAAACATTATATTGAAATATGGCATGAGAGGCCATTTTCGCTACAGCAGGAGCACTTCATGGAGGGTCTTGAGGACTACATTCAGTATGCGCTGCTCAACCTCCGCTTCGACGACTTCAACCATCTGGTTGACAGCGCGCTCAACACGGAGCGCAAGCACCGGGAGATGGAGGATAAGAAGAGGAAGATCACTCCAGTTGCTTCCGGCAGCATGTAACACCCGGTTTATAAAAGAACATAAACCGAGCAATCATATACGTGCCAGGATCAAGTCACACGTATATACAACAGAATGAACAGTATATCATAGCACATATCACGTAAAAAGATATAATAAAGCGAATACGAATGTTATTTATTACAATAATGACAAAAATGTCTGATACAGCGGAAGCGAAGTACAAAAATACGATAAAGCTCTCCGAAGCTGAAGCAGGGCGCCACAGGGACGTCGACTGGGAGACGAACACCTAGAAGTCCTCGTAGTCCTGGTAGCGCTGGACGAACTCCCTCGTGTCAGCAGGAACTGAGCAGCAGTAGCGTAACCAAGAGGAAAAAAGTAGAGAAGAGGCAAGAGTGAGTACACAACTTGTACTCAACAAGTATAACACAAACTATGAGGCTCTAGGCTGGCTGACTCAACTGCATTAGCTTTTAAGTGTTGGCAAAATTTTATTAAAGCTATTTACTACGAGTTGATGAATTACCATTATCCCAGTTACATAGTAATTAATCAGAATTAATTATGTAACTACGGAGAACCACACCAAGACCAAACCACCAAGGTAAACCCCGAGAAGCACCTCCCTCGTCGGAAGGAGATAACTTCACTAATCAAAAGGAGGATCTGGGCCGCTCATAACCGTGAGCACGGCTAGTATACCAGTTTTACACTCTGCAGAGGTTGCACATCTTTACCCACAAGTCGTGAGCTACGCCAGTTGTTCATCACACTTCCTTAGGTGAGATGGCCAGCGACTCACTACGAGGCCTTTAAAAAGAATCTCGTTGGTAAGGCGTAACCGCGAGAGTTAGGTCGGCGACGATGGGGCCCACCTCCGGGGGTACAAGCACAGGAGCGCAATCCAAGCACAGACCAAGCCGGAGGAGCAGGGACCATTGAAGCTTACTACTCTTGCCCCGCAGGTAAGTTACTCCAAACCAAAAAGATCTAGTTATTACGCCAAGTCTATCCCATTCTAGCCTTGTGGTAGCGCTGTTGTCCCAGGTTGTCGCTCTATGAACCGGTCCTTATGGAGAGTGGCCAACCAAGCACTAAGCACCGTGCTGGCCCCCTAAACCATGTTTCTAACAAAAGCCAATTTTAACGAGACGTGAGCCACTCAAGCCACACAGAGTGCCACTCTCAGAATTAAGTTCAAGTAAACCATTAATCAAATTAATTAAAAAGGACCAAAGTGTGTTATAGCGCAGCAACCTAGCACAACTAACCAAAATGCAACCCAAAGGTATATATAAAGGATATAAAGTGGCTAGGAAAGTCCTTATAGGCATACAGTATTAAAATGCAGTATGAAATTGTATTTAAAAGTGATGGGTTGTTCATGTTACACTTGCCTTCCTCGTACTGCTCCTGCTGCTGCTCAAAGCTGCTCTGAAGATGGCTCTTGGCACTGGTACTGATGCTTCTCCGGTAGCTCAACGTCTACTCACGATCGCAACGCCAAAACAAGTCCACAATCATATACATACATGCAAACAAGAGAAAACACTAAGAAACAGTACAACAGTACATAAGAACAGCAAACAAAACTAAGCTAGAACTATTCTACGCGTTACAACGATCGCGTGGATATAAAGAACGCTAAAAACGGAGCTAAAAGGCATAATCTAGGCCAAAAACAATGTTCAGGGGCTTATTTGTAAGAAAACTGAAGTTTCAGGGGCTTTTCTGCTAAAACCGAGGGCTAAAACATAATTAAGGATAAACCTAGGGTCTAACGCGCAAAAAGGACAGGTCTGGACGGCGGGTTCAAAAACTACAAAGCTCAGGGGCTAAAGTGTTAAAAACTGGACCTGGATATAATTATTTTTCAACGCGCTAGGACTGCGGGTTGATTAAAGAAAACTCCAGGGTCTCTTTAACAAAAACGCCAGGGTGAACCGTTATCTTTGGATCTCAGCCGTCGGATTGAGATCTGGTGGCTTAGATCTAATGCAACTCTGATCTAATCCCGAGCGTCGAAACCGGATCGAACGGCTCGGACCTAACTGGGCGCGGGGCGGCGGCGGAGCTCGCCGGGGAAACCTTTCCCGCGGCGGCCTGGCTTGGGAGCTCGCCGGAGATGCCCAATCCGGCGCTCCGGGGGCCAAACCGAGTGGGGCTTTGGCCTGGGATGGAGTACGCGGCATGCGTAATCCACCTGGGCCTCGTGCGCGGGGAGGGGAGGCTCGGGGCGGCGTGTGAGGCGGTGGTGGCGGGCCTACGCGGCGGTGACGCCGGTGTGCGCGCGCGCGCTGTGCTGGGCTCGGGTCCGGCCGGGGTTTGGTCGAGGAGCGAGCGTGCGGCCCGGCGAACTCGTCCAGAGGCCCTTGGAGGCAGGTAGGGGCGCTGGCGTGGCGTGCGGCCGTGCAGAGCGGCACTGGCGGCCGTGGTTTGCCGGCGGCGGTGTTCTGGGCGCGGACGGGGGCTACGGGCCTAAGAGATCTAGCGTAAACGAAACAAGAAGTCGGGCAGAGGCTCACCAAGGTGTTGGATCGAAGAACGAATCCGGCGCAGGGGGTCGACGGCGATGTCCTGCGGCGGAGCTCAACGGAGCTCGCGGAGGAGGATGCTGGGGGTTGCGTCTGGCTCCTAGTTCTCCACGGGCATGTGCGAAGGTGCTCTGCGATCCCAGGAGAAGGGTTAACATGGCTGGAGGATCACCGGAGTTGGGCAATGGCACGGAGCCGGGCTCACCTGCAGCGGGGTTCGGGCCGAAATTCGGCGTGCACCCGGGTCAGGATCGGACAAGGAGACTCCGGGAAGTTTCCAGGCGTCGAGGCGGAGCTGTCGCGCCGCTTGGCCGGAGCTCTGGTGCAACGGGGCGGCGTGGCCGCGGCGGCGCAGAGGAGCGGCGCGGGGCGGAGCTAGAGGGGGCGGCTGCTAGGGTTTACGGCGGCGCGCGGGGTGGAGTAGGGTCTAGGGCTGCGGCGCGGGTGGTTAAAAGGAGTAGAGGCCGAGATTCTTGGCGAGGAAGGAGGGATGGAGGGCCGCGGGGATCGCGGCCGGTGATCGCGGGGGGGGGGGGGGGGGGGGGGGGAAGGCGCGGCCGTTGCGCGGAGGAAGGAGATGGTCCTGGCGCGTGGGGCCGGGCTGGCAGCGGGAAGATCCCGGGGTGAGCGCTGCGCGGGCGAGGCAAGTGAAGGAGGCTGGGCCTCGGCGTGAATGGGCCGTGCGGAGGGGGTGCTGGGCAGGCCGGGGAGGGAGTGTTGGGTGGGCCACGGGCCGGACTGGGCCGAACGGGAGAAGGAAAAGGAGGAGAGGGCTGGGCTGGTTTCGGGATTGGGCTGGACTGAGGTTTGGGTTTCTATTTATCTGGTTCTCTTTTCTATTTCTAATTCAAACAAAGTTTGAATTCAAAAATAAATTCGAATTCAAACACACCCAAACAATTAAAACTATGCATCAGCATGAATGCAACAAAAATTTAAACCTATGATAAATTTTAATTACTTAAGGAACAAAAATTAGATTAAATGCCAACTAAACACAATAAACCTTAGAAAATTTAACTAAAGCCAATTAATTTATTAAATACTGAAATTTAAAAATTAGGGTGTTACCTTATATCCTTTATATATACCTTTGGGTTGCATTTTGGTTAGTTGTGCTAGGTTGCTGCGCTATAACACACTTTGGTCCTTTTTAATTAATTTGATTAATGGTTTACTTGAACTTAATTCTGAGAGTGGCACTCTGTGTGGCTTGAGTGGCTCACGTCTCGTTAAAATTGGCTTTTGTTAGAAACATGGTTTAGGGGGCCAGCACGGTGCTTAGTGCTTGGTTGGCCACTCTCCATAAGGACCGGTTCATAGAGCGACAACCTGGGACAACAGCGCTACCACAAGGCTAGAATGGGATAGACTTGGCGTAATAACTAGATCTTTTTGGTTTGGAGTAACTTACCTGCGGGGCAAGAGTAGTAAGCTTCAATGGTCCCTGCTCCTCCGGCTTGGTCTGTGCTTGGATTGCGCTCCTGTGCTTGTACCCCCGGAGGTGGGCCCCATCGTCGCCGACCTAACTCTCGCGGTTACGCCTTACCAACGAGATTCTTTTTAAAGGCCTCGTAGTGAGTCGCTGGCCATCTCACCTAAGGAAGTGTGATGAACAACTGGCGTAGCTCACGACTTGTGGGTAAAGATGTGCAACCTCTGCAGAGTGTAAAACTGGTATACTAGCCGTGCTCACGGTTATGAGCGGCCCAGATCCTCCTTTTGATTAGTGAAGTTATCTCCTTCCGACGAGGGAGGTGCTTCTCGGGGTTTACCTTGGTGGTTTGGTCTTGGTGTGGTTCTCCGTAGTTACATAATTAATTCTGATTAATTACTATGTAACTGGGATAATGGTAATTCATCAACTCGTAGTAAATAGCTTTAATAAAATTTTGCCAACACTTAAAAGCTAATGCAGTTGAGTCAGCCAGCCTAGAGCCTCATAGTTTGTGTTATACTTGTTGAGTACAAGTTGTGTACTCACTCTTGCCTCTTCTCTACTTTTTTCCTCTTGGTTACGCTACTGCTGCTCAGTTCCTGCTGACACGAGGGAGTTCGTCCAGCGCTACCAGGACTACGAGGACTTCTAGGTGCTTCGTCTCCCAGTCGACGTCCCTGTGGCGCCCTGCTTCAGCTTCGGAGAGCTTTATCGTATTTTTGTACTTCGCTTCCGCTGTATCAGACATTTTTGTCATTATTGTAATAAATAACATTCGTATTCGCTTTATTATATCTTTTTACGTGATATGTGCTATGATATACTGTTCATTCTGTTGTATATACGTGTGACTTGATCCTGGCACGTATATGATTGCTCGGTTTATGTTCTTTTATAAACCGGGTGTTACACAGCAACACCCGTCCCTGCTTCCAGCCGCCACAGCAGCAGCAGCAATACCGGCCGCCCCAGCAGTACCAGCAGCGGCCGCAGCAGTACCCGCCTCGACAGCAGCAGCAGGCAGGCCAGGGCCAGTGGTTTCCAGCACCTCCGGCTCGTGCTGCTCCACCAGCTCCGCCAGCACCTCAGGCTCCACGGCAAGCAGCTCCTCCTGCCGGACAGCAGGCTCCAGCACTCCCCCGCGCATGCTATCACTGCAGCCAGCCGGGGCACTACGCCAACTCTTGCCCCCGGAAGGCGCAGGCGGGATAGCAGGGGCACCCAGCTCAGCCCAGGGCACCACTTCAGGGCCGGGTGAACCACGTTACGGCCGAGTTAGCGGCCGAGGATCCGAATGTGGTTATTGGTACGTTCCCAGTTAACTCCTACCTGGGTACAGTGCTTTTCGATACTGGTGCTACGCATTCCTTCATTACACAGTCTTTTGTCGAGCGTCATGGTATTCGTACTAGCACATTAAAGAGGTGCCTGTTAGTATCTTCACCGGGAGGACAATTGAGGTCTCATATCTTCTGCCCCAGAGTTAGTGTATCCATAAGGGGGTAGGATTCAGCACAGATCTGATGGTGCTAGACACCAAGGGCATCGATGTCATTCTGGGGATGGAGACTCTTGCTAAGTGGGGAGTCCGGATAGATTGTGCTCAGAGGACAGTCTTGTAATCGGCTTCCAGTGGTCAGGAGGTTACTATTAGTGCAGTGGAACCTTCTAGATTTCTTCATCAGATTGAAGCTAGACCCACGGATGGTATTCGTGTGGTGTCTGAATTTCCGGATGTCTTTCCGGATGATTTGCCAGGTATGCCACCTGAACGCGACATTGAGTTTTCTATTGATCTCTTACCTAGCACAGCTCCTATTGCGAAGCGGCCCTACCGTATGGCACCTATCGACCATGAGGAAGTTAAGAAGACTATAGATGAGTTGCTAGCCAAGGGCTATACCCATCGCAGCTTCTCTCCTTGGGCTTTTCCGGTGTTGTTAGTGGAGAAGAAGGATGGTTAGAAGAGAATGTGCGTCGATTATCGGGATCTGAACGTAGTTACCATCAAGAACAAGCATCCCTTGCCCTGTATTGAGGAACTCTTTGATCTGTTTTGGGTGCTTGTGTGTTCTCGAAGATTGATCTGCATTCTGGTTATCATCAGCTGAGGATTCATCCCGAGGATATTCCGAAGACGGCATTCACCTGCAAGTACGGGCTATATGAGTACACGGTCATGTCTTTCGGCTTGACTAATGCATCTGATGAACAAGGTTTTCATGGATTATCTAGATACCTTTGTGGTGATCTTTATTGATGGTATTCTGATCTATTCCAAGTCAGAGGCAGAGCATGAAGTTCATCTAAAGCTCGTGTTGCAGAGATTGAGGGAGCATCAGCTGTATGCTAAGTTCAGCAAGTGCGAGTTCTGGATTGACGAGGTTCCATTCCTCGGTCATATCATCTCCAAGGGAGGCATTGCAGTTGATCCGAGCAAGGTGAAGGATGTGCTCGAGTGGAAGACATCGCAGACGATGTAGGAAATCCGGTCATTCTTGGGCTTAGCAGGATATTATCAGAGGTTCATTGAGAATTTCTCCAAAATCGCGAAGCCCTTGACTTCTTTGCTAGAGAAGAGTGCGGATTTCATATGGACTGATGAGCGTCAGATGGCCTTTGATGAGCTGAAGAAGAGGTTGACTACGGCGCCAGTCCTTACTCTGCCAGACCAGAGCAAGAGGTTCACGGTGTATTGTGATGCTTCGAAGGATGGTCTTGGTTGTGTTCTGATGCAGGAGGGCAGAGTGATTGCTTATGCTTCACGGCAGTTATGCCGGCATGTGTAACACCCGGTTTATAAAAGAACATAAACCGAACATTCATATACGTGCCAGGATCAAGTCACACGTATATACAACAGAATGAACAGTATATCATAGCACATATCACGTAAAAGACATAATAAAGCGAATACGAATGTTATTTATTACAATAATGACAAAAATGTCTGATACAGCGGAAGCAAAGTACAAAATACGAATAAAGCTCTCTGAAGCTGAAGCAGGGCGCCACAGGGACGTCGACTGGGAGACGAACACCTAGAAGTCCTCGTAGTCCTGGTAGCGCTGGACGAACTCCCTCGTGTCCGCAGGAACTGAGCAGCAGTAGCATAGCCAAGAGGAAAAAGTAGAGAAGAGGCAAGAGTGAGTACACAACTTGTACTCAACAAGTATAACACAAACTATGAGGCCCTAAGGTTGGCTGACTCAACTGCATTACCTTTTAATCTTGGCAAAATTTTATTGAAGCTATTTACTACAGTTTGATGAATTACCATTAACCCAGTTACATAGTAATTAATCAAGATTAAACATGTTACTACTGAGAACCAAACTAAAACCAAGCCACCAAGGTAACCCCGAGAAGCACCTCCCTCGTCGGAAGGAGATAACTTCACTAATCAAAAGGAGGATCTGGGCCGCTCATAACCGTGAGCACGGCTAGTATACCAGTTTTACACTCTGCACGAAGCACAGACACGAAGCACAGACGAGGCCACTCAGCACGAGGGCCATAGAAACTTACCGCCCCTGCCCCGCAGGTAAGTTACTCCAAACCAAAAAGATCTAATTATTATGCCAAGTCTATCCCATTCTAGCCTTGTGGTAGCGCTGTTGTCCCAGGTTGTCGCTCTATGAACCGGTCCTTATGGAGAGTGGCCAACCAAGCACTAAGCACCGTGCTGGCCCCCTAAACCATGTTTCTACAAAAACATCTTTTAACGAGACGTGAGCCACTCAAGCACGAAGCACAGAGGGCCACTCTCAGAATTAAGTTCAAGTAAACCATTAATCAAATTAATTAAAAAGGACTAGAGTGTGTTATAGCGCAGCAACCTAGCACAACTAACCAAAATGCAACGCAAAGGATATATATAAAGGATATAAAGTGGCTAGGAATGTCCTTATAGGCATACAGTATTAAAATGCAGTATGAAAATGTATTTAAAAGTGATAGGTTGTTCATGTTATACTTGCCTTCCTCGTACTGCTCTGGCTGCTGCTCAAAGTGCTCAGAAGACGGCTGCTCCGGGTACTGGTACTGGGGCTCCTCCGGTAACTCAGCGTCTACTCACGAACACATGGCCAAACAATACACAATAATAAGCATACAAGCAAATACTTACAAAAACTAAGAAACAGTACATCAATACATAAAAACAGCCCACTAAACTAGTCTAAAACTATTCTACACGTTACAACGATCGCGTGGACATAAAGAACGCTAAAAACGGAGCTAAAACGCACAATCTAGGCTAAAAACAAGTTCTAGGGGCTTTTCTACGAGAAAAACTAAGTTCCAGGGGGTTTTCTGCAAAAACTGAGGGCTAAAACGTAATTAAACCTTAGTTCTAGGGTCTAACTCGCAAAAGGACAGGGGCTGGACGGCGGGTTCAAATTCTAGGAAGCTCAGGGGTGTTCTTGCAAAGTTTTGGGCCTATCTGCGATTATTTTTCAAAATAGGTGGACTGCGGGTTGATTCTAGGAAAACTGGGGGGTTCTTTAACAAAAATGCCAGGCGAACCGGTAACCTTGGATCCAGGCCGTTGGATTTAGATCTGGCGGTCTAGATCTAATGGATCCAAGATCTAATCGCGCGCGTTGAATCCGGATCGGACGGCGCAGGGGGGTTGGGCGCGCGAGCGGCGGCGGTAGGTCACCGGCGGCTCTGTTCAGCGGCGGCGCGGCGGGAAACTCGCCGGACTTGGCCAAATCTGGCCGTCCGGGGGTCAAATCGACCCGTTCTTGGGTCTGTTGGACTCCACGCATCATGCGTGATCCACTGGGGAGGTTTCCCGGGTTCGGGGAGGCTCTGCAGGGGCTCGCCATGGCGCCGGGCGGCGCTAGCTCGCCGGCGAGCGGCGTTGTGCGGGCGGGAACGCGCTACGGCCAACACTAGCAGGTCTAAAAGAGGGAGCGGGCTGAAGAGATCCTCATCGGGGCTTGATTCGGGCTGGAACGGCGCACGAGGTTCGACGGCGGCGAGTCCGGCGGCGAAACTCGGCGGGGCGCGATGAGTGGTTGCTGGCGTGGAGCTCTGGCCTTCTAATTCACCTTGATTCGACTCCTGGCAGTCCTGCGGAAAGGATACGGGAGTCAGGGGGGCTCCGGGGTCACCGGCGGCGAGGAATCAGGGCGGTGGCGGGTTACCTGCAGTGTGGGGGTTCGGGTGAAATCCCGGCGAGGTGGGGCCTGGGCTCCGGGGCGAGCGGGCTCAGGATCGATCCTGGGCACGGGACGGATCTCTGGTGGGGCTCGGCAGGAGCGGTGGCGCGGCAGGGCGGTGTGGCCGTGGCAGCGCCGGCGTGCGGTGCGGCGGAGCAAGGCGCGGCGGAGCAGAGCGGCGTGGGGGTGGCGGCTAGGGTTGGAAGGAGCAGGGGGGGGGGTCCGCGGGCGGTATTTAAAGGGCGGCGGAGTGCCCTTGGCGTGCGCGCCCGGGATGGAAGGCCGGCGCGATCCGCGGCAGGGATCACGGCTCTGCCGTTGCGCGAGCGCGGCGCGGGGTAGACGAAGCTGACCAGCGGGGCCGGGCTGTCAGCGGAGGCGGGGTCGGGCGAGCGGGAGCGTGCGTTCTACGGGCGCTGGCAGGCGGGCCCGGGCGAGTGCGGGGTGAGAGGCAACGCGAGGCAGGCCGGCTTGTCAGGGGCGCGAAGGCGGCGCGAGGCGGGCGGGGTGCGTGCTCGCTGGGCCAGTGCGGAGCGAAGGCGAGCGGGAACTTGGGCCGCGGGGAGAGGAGCAGGGTGGCGAGCTGGGCCGGCCGAGTTGGGCTGGATCTCGCGAGTTTGGGCTGAGGTAGTGGGCCGGACTGGGTTTTGGATTTTCTGGGTTTGGGTTTAAGGCTCTCTTCTATACTTCTATTTTCTTTTCCTTCCTAATTCCAACCAAATACAACTAATTGAATTCAAACTAATTTGAATTCAAAACCTAACCACACAACAAAAGAAAAGATGCTCCAGCATGATGCAACAACAAAATTAACCTATGATGGATTTTAATTATTTAAGGAACAAAATCGAATTAAATGCCATACTAAACACAATAAACCTTAGAAAAAGGATAAAGCCATTTAAATTTATTAATAAATGCTGAAATTTAAACTAGGGTGTTACAGACCCTACCCCCTTAAAGAAATCTCGTCCCCGAGATTTAGCTGGGCTGGCTAGCAAAGAGATCTGGATATGTCTTCTTCAGCTCATCTTCTCGCTCCCATGTAGCCTCAGTTTCACTGTGATGACTCCACTGAACTCTGCACATCTTGATGCGCTTGTTCTGAGTAACCCTCTCTGATGTCTCCAGAATCTTCACCGGATGCTCGGTATAAGTCAGATCTTCCTGAACATCTACTCCATCCAGGGGTGCCTGCTGTAACACCCTAATTCAAATTTCCTTTTTAATAATAATTTTATTTGGCTTTATTTAATTTTCTAAGGATTATTGTGTTTAGTGTTGCATTTAATTTAATTTTTGACCCTCAAGTAATTAAAATTTATCATAGGTTTAATTTTGTTGTTGCATTCATCCTCGGGTACTCGCAGACACCTCTTCAGCTGAGATATATGGAAGACATCATGAACCCCTGAGAGGCTGAGAGGTAACTCCAGGCGATAAGCAACTTCGCCTTTCCGCTCTAGCACCTTGAATGGGCCCACATACCGAGGTGCTAACTTCCCTTTGACATTAAATCTGCGGATTCCTCTCATCGGAGACACCTTCAGGTATACATAATCACCAACCCTAAAAGTCAGATCTCTCCGTTTGCCATCAGCATAGCTCTTCTGTCTGCTCTGTGCAATTCTCAGATTTTCTCGCACAGCCTGAACCATCTGCTCTGCATCATCTATGATCTCAGGGCCAAAGAGCTGCTTCTCACCAATCTGATCCCAATAGAGAGGAGTCCTGCACTTTCTGCCATATAATGCCTCAAAGGGAGACTTCTTCAGACTGGCCTGATAGCTGTTGTTATATGAGAACTCAGCATATGACAGGCACTTATCCCAACTAGTACCATACTGAATAGCACAAGCTCTCAGCATATCCTCCAACACTTGGTTGGTCCTCTCTGTCTGCCCATCTGTCTGAGGGTGATAAGACGTACTGAAACGCAGCTTCGTATCCAACGAATCATGGAGCTGCTCCCAGAACCGAGAAGTGAACTGAGACCCTCTGTCGGATATAATCTTCTTGGGCACACCATGCAAGCAGACAATCCGAGAGATGTACAACTCTGCAAGTCTAGCACCGGAGTAGGTAGTGTTCACTGGAATGAAGTGAGCAACCTTCGCCAGACGATCCACTACTACCCAAATGGAGTTGTACCCTTTCTGAGTACGAGGCAATCCAACAATGAAGTCCATAGTGATTTCCTCCCATTTCCACTCTGGAATCTTCAAAGGCTGTAACAGACCTGCTGGCCTCTGATGCTCAGCCTTGACACGCTGATAGGTGTCACAAATAGCCACGTACTCTGCCACTGAACGCTTCATCCCATACCACCAGAAACGTTCCTTCAGATCATAATACATCTTCGTGCTGCCCGGATGAATAGAGTAAGCTGTATCATGGGCCTCACTCAGAATCAACTTCCGGAGATCCTTCACATCTGGAACACAGATCCGGTTCTTGTACCACAAGGTACCCTGATCATCCTCTCTAAAATGTGGGGCCTTGCCCTTCTTGAGCAACTCACGAATCTCCTGCAGCTTCTCATCATCTTTCTGATGCTGCCTGATCTCTGACTCTAGAGTCGGTACTGCCTCGAATGCTGCACTGGAGGTATGATGCAAGAAGCCCAGACTCAACTGCTCGAACTCCTCACATAACTCTGGAGGCATCTGGAAAGCCACGGCCATGTTGACATAACTTCTCCTGCTCAAAGCATCTGCTACAACATTGGCCTTGCCCGGATGATAGTGAATCTCCAGATCATAATCCTTGACCAACTCTAGCCATCTTCTCTGCCGCATGTTCAGCTCATTCTGCGTGAAAATATACTTGAGGTTCTTGTGATCAGTGTAGATATCACACCGCTGCCCATACAAGTAATGCCTCCAAATCTTCAGAGCATGCACAACTGCGGCTAACTCAAGATCATGAGTGGGATAATTCAGCTCATGCCGACGCAACTGCCGTGAAGCATAAGCAATTACTCTGCCCTCCTGCATCAGAACACACCCAAGACCATCCTTCGAAGCATCACAATATACCGTGAACCTCTTCGTCTGGTCTGGCAGAGTCAGGACTGGCGCCGTAGTCAACCTCTTCTTCAGCTCATCAAAGGCCCTCTGACGCTCATCTGTCCATACGAATACCACATTTTTCTCCAGCAAAGAAGTCAAAGGCTTCACGATCTTGGAGAAATTCTCAATGAACCTCCGATAATATCTAGCTAAGCCCAAGAATGACCTGACTTCCTTTACTGTCTGCGGTGTCTCCCACTCTAGCACATCCTTCACCTTACTCGGATCAACAGCAATGCCTCCCTGAGAGATAACATGACCGAGGAATGGAACCTCGTCAATCCAGAACTCGCACATGCTGAACTTGGCATACAACTGATGTTCTCTCAGCCTCTGCAACACGAGTCTCAGATGCTCCTCATGCTCTTCTTCTGTCTTGGAGAAGATCAGAATATCATCAATGAAAATCACCACAAAGACATCCAGATAATCAATGAAGACCATGTTCATCAGATGCATGAAGAAAGCCGGGGCATTAGTCAAGCCGAAGGACATGACCGTATACTCATATAGCCCGTACTTGCAGGTGAATGCCGTCTTCGGAATATCCCCAGGACGGATCCTCAGCTGAAAATATCCCGAACGAAGATCAATCTTCGAGAATATACGAGCACCTCGAAGCAGATCGAAGAGATCCTCAATACGGGGCAGTGGATGCTTGTTCTTGATAGTAACTGCATTCAGCTCCCGATAATCCACACACATCCTCTTCGAGCCATCCTTCTTATCTACCAGCAATAATGGAAAAGCCCAAGGAGAGAAGCTGCGACGGATATAGCCCTTGGCTAGCAATTCATCAATAGTCTTCTTAACTTCTTCATGCTCTATAGGTGCCATGCGGTAGGGCCGCTTTGCAATAGGAGCTGTGCCAGGCAAGAGATCAATGCAAAACTCAATGGCGCGTTCAGGCGGCATACCTGGCAGATCATCCGGGAAGACATCCGGGAATTCAGACACCACGCGAATACCGTCCGTGGGTCTAGCCTCCATCTGATGAAGAAATCCAGAAGGCTCTGAAGCACTGACTGTCACCTCTTGGCCATCAGATGCCGATAAGTGAACTGTCCGCTGAGCACAATCAATACGGACTCCCCATCTGGTAAGGGTCTCCATGCCCAGAATCACATCTATCCCCGAGGAATCAATAACTATCAAGCCAGTGCGGAACTCTACCCCCTTTATGACAATACTAACTCTGGAGCATATAGAACATGTACGAATCTGACCCCCAGGTGAGGTAACTACCATAGCTGTCCTCATACAAGAAACCGGTATACCATGCTGCTCGGCAAATGACTTGGAAATGAAAGAATGAGTAGCACCGGTATCGAAATGCACTGTAGCGGGGTGAGAGTTGACCATGAACGTACCAATAACCACGTTAGGAGCCTCGGCCGCTGACTCGGCCGTCACGTGGTTCACCCGAGCCTGTGCTGGCGCCCTGGGCTGAGCTGGGTGCCCCTGCTGTCCCGCCTGCGCCTTCCGGGGGCAAGTGTTGGCGTAGTGCCCCGGCTGGCCGCAGTGATAGCAGACGCGTGCAAGTGTCGAAGCCTGCTGTCCGGTAGGAGCTGCCGGACGTGGAGCCTGCGGTGCCGGTGGAGCTAGTGGAGCACGAGCCGGAGGTGCCGGTAGCCTCAGGCCCTGACCTGCCTGCTGCTGCCGAGGCGGGTACTGCTGCGGTGGCCTCTGCTGGTACTGCTGAGGAGGCCGGTACTGAGGCTGCTGGTACTGCGGGGGCTGCTAGAGGCGAGGACGAGTGTTGCTGCCGGAAGCAACGGGGACGATCTTCCTCTTCTTGTCCTCCATCTCCAAGTGCTTAGGCTCAGTGTTGAGCGCGCTGTCAACCAGATGGTTGAAGTCGTCGAAGCGGAGGTTGAGCAGCGCGTACTGGAGATAGTCCTCAAGACCCTCCATGAAGTGCTCCTGCTTCTTGCGGTCATCCGCAACATCGGCAGGGGCGTAGCGAGCCAGCTGAAGAAAGCGATCACGATACTCCGTGACCGACATAGTCCCCTGAAGTGACAAAGACAGATAGATATCGAAAGTTTAACTCAAGATTCATAAGGATAGAACAAAGGGCATTAGCTCAAAAGAAACCGCTGAATGATTATATCTAAGATTACCTGCTTCAGTGCAAGGAACTCCTTCTGTTTCATCTTCATAACGCCCGCGGGGACGTTGTGGCTGCGGAAACGCTCCCTGAACTGGAGCCAAGTGAGAGACTCGCGGTCATGAACTGGGTGGGACTCCCACCAGTCCAAAGCTGCCCCTCGCAGCTGTCCTGCTGCGTACAGAACTCGCTCCCGATCATCGCACTGGGCGATGTCCAGCTGACGCTCCACTGCACGGAGCCAGTCGTCAGCCTGAAGAGGGTCGGACGTGTGAGAAAACGTCGGCGGGTGACCCCTCAGGAACTCAGCACGCCTGTCGCGAGGCTGCGGTGGTGGAGGAGGCGGAGGCTGAGTGTGAGCCTGCTGAAGAGCCTGAACAGTGTTGTTCAGGGTGGCCATCATCTGCATCTGGAGCTGGAAGTACTGCTCCGGAGTCAAAGGTGGTGGCATCGGGATCCCGGTACCCTGGTTGTTCTGACCCTGCTGCTGGCCAGAACCGGAACCGGTGCTCCTGGTGTTCACCATCTGATTTTGGACAAAAGATTTCACAAGTAAGGATACTGCAGGAATAAATTCAGATGGATATGATAACTCTTTGCGGAAAAAGACTCAGCCATGATAAAGTAGACAGGATAGAGTAGACTGTTTTACCCCCAACGATCTAACTCATTTTATTAATTAGTTAACTTTAACATCTGAGTGATTTTCTTTAAACAAATTTAAACTACTAAGCTATGCAATCATTCAAAAATCCAAATCAAACATGTAGCATAATAACAAGCAGACAATTTTCAAGACTTAGCCGAGTTTAGCATACGACTCGACTAACACCACGCGTCGCGGATCGTGCTATCGTATTATTATAAAAAGGTCACCTAGCTATACTCATGGTGGTCAGATGACTAATTCAGGCCAAAGTCTACGAAAACTATTCTTCAGAGAGAGAAATCAAGGCAAGAAGGGTAAAAGTCATAGAATTCAAGGGGTATAATAGTAAAAATAGTTTCAGCAGGCAAGGATTGGTGAGAAGAAGTCCTAGAACTCGACCAGTTCTATCTAGGCTTCGTCCTACAGTCGATACGGCTCTGATACCACTCTGTAACACCCGGATTATAAAAGAACATAAACCGAACATTCATATACGTGCCAGGATCAAGTCACACGTATATACAACAGAATGAACAGTATATCATAGCACATATCACGTAAAAGACATAATAAAGCGAATACGAATGTTATTTATTACAATAATGACAAAAATGTCTGATACAGCGGAAGCGAAGTACAAAATACGAATAAAGCTCTCTGAAGCTGAAGCAGGGCGCCACAGGGACGTCGACTGGGAGACGAACACCTAGAAGTCCTCGTAGTCCTGGTAGCGCTGGACGAACTCCCTCGTGTCCGCAGGAACTGAGCAGCAGTAGCGTAGCCAAGAGGAAAAAGTAGAGAAGAGGCAAGAGTGAGTACACAACTTGTACTCAACAAGTATAACACAAACTATGAGGCTCTAAGGATGGCTGACTCAACTGCATTAGCTTTTAATCTTGGCAAAATTTTATTGAAGCTATTTACTACAGTTTGATGAATTACCATTAACCCAGTTACATAGTAATTAATCAAGATTAAACATGTTACTACTGAGAACCAAACTAAAACCAAGCCACCAAGGTAACCCCGAGAAGCACCTCCCTCGTCGGAAGGAGATAACTTCACTAATCAAAAGGAGGATCTGGGCCGCTCATAACCGTGAGCACGGCTAGTATACCAGTTTTACACTCTGCAGAGGTTGCACATCTTTACCCACAAGTCGTGAGCTACGCCAGTTGTTCATCACACTTCCTTAGGTGAGATGGCTAGCGACTCACTACGAGGCCTTTACAAAGAAACTCGTTGGTAGGGAGTAACCGCGAGGGTGGATCAGCGACTATGGAGCAGGTCTAGTGGGCGTCAAGACACGAAGCACAGACGAGGCCACTCAGCACGAGGGCCATAGAAACTTACCGCCCCTGCCCCGCAGCTAAGTTACTCCAAACAAAAAAGATCTAATTATTATGCCAAGTCTATCCCATTCTAGCCTTGTGGTAGCGCTGTTGTCCCAGGTTGTCGCTCTATGAACCGGTCCTTATGGAGAGTGGCCAACCAAGCACTAAGCACCGTGCTGGCCCCCTAAACCATGTTTCTACAAAAACATCTTTTAACGAGACGTGAGCCACTCAAGCACGAAGCACAGAGGGCCACTCTCAGAATTAAGTTCAAGTAAACCATTAATCAAATTAATTAAAAAGGACTAGAGTGTGTTATAGCGCAGCAACCTAGCACAACTAACCAAAATGCAACGCAAAGGATATATATAAAGGATATAAAGTGGCTAGGAATGTCCTTATAGGCATACAGTATTAAAATGCAGTATGAAAATGTATTTAAAAGTGATAGGTTGTTCATGTTATACTTGCCTTCCTCGTACTGCTCTGGCTGCTGCTCAAAGTGCTCAGAAGACGGCTGCTCCGGGTACTGGTACTGGGGCTCCTCCGGTAACTCAGCGTCTACTCACGAACACATGGCCAAACAATACACAATAATAAGCATACAAGCAAATACTTACAAAAACTAAGAAGCAGTACATCAATACATAAAAACAGCCCACTAAACTAGTCTAAAACTATTCTACGCGTTACAACGATCGCGTGGACATAAAGAACGCTAAAAACGGAGCTAAAACGCACAATCTAGGCTAAAAACAAGTTCTAGGGGCTTTTCTGCGAGAAAAACTAAGTTCCAGGGGGTTTTCTGCAAAAACTGAGGGCTAAAACGTAATTAAACCTTAGTTCTAGGGTCTAACTCGCAAAAGGACAGGGGCTGGACGGCGGGTTCAAATTCTAGGAAGCTCAGGGGTGTTCTTGCAAAGTTTTGGGCCTATCTGCGATTATTTTTCAAAATAGGTGGACTGCGGGTTGATTCTAGGAAAACT
Source organism: Panicum virgatum (assembly GCF_016808335.1). Classification (NCBI taxonomy): domain Eukaryota; kingdom Viridiplantae; phylum Streptophyta; class Magnoliopsida; order Poales; family Poaceae; genus Panicum; species Panicum virgatum. Next base: position 39,253,741 of record NC_053147.1, on the reverse strand, counting down.
GGGGGGTTCTTTAACAAAAATGCCAGGCGAACCGGTAACCTTGGATCCAGGCCATTGGATTTAGATCTGGCGGTCTAGATCTAATGGATCCAAGATCTAATCGCGCGCGTTGAATCCGGATCGGACGGCGCAGGGGGGTTGGGCGCGCGAGCGGCGGCGGTAGGTCGCCGGCGGCTCTGTTCCGCGGCGGCGCGGCGGGAAACTCGCCGGACTTGGCCAAATCTGGCCGTCCGGGGGTCAAATCGACCCGTTCTTGGGTCGGTTGGACTCCACGCATCATGCGTGATCCACTAGGGAGGTTTCCCGGGTTCGGGGAGGCTCTGCAGGGGCTCGCCATGGCGCCGGGCGGCGCTAGCTCGCCGGCGAGCGGCGTTGTGCGGGCGGGAACGCGCTACGGCCTACACTAGCAGGTCTAAAAGAGGGAGCGGGCTGAAGAGATCCTCACCGGGGCTTGATTCGGGCTGGAACGGCGCATGAGGTTCGACGGCGGCTAGTCCGGCGGCGAAACTCGGCGGGGCGCGATGAGTGGTTGCTGGCGTGGAGCTCTGGCCTTCTAATTCACCTTGATTCGATTCCTGGCGGTCCTGCGGAAAGGATACGGGGGTCAGGGGGGCTCCGGGGTCACCGGCGGCGAGGAATCAGGGCGGCGGCGGGTTACCTGCAGTGGGGGGGTTCGGGTGAAATCCCGGCGAGGTGGGGCCTGGGCTCCGGGGCGAGCGGGCTCAGGATCGATCCTGGGCACGGGACGGATCTCTGGTGGGGCCCGGCAGGAGCGGTGGCGCGGCAGGGCGGTGTGGCCGTGGCAGCGCCGGCGTGCGGTGCGGCGGAGCAGAGCGGCGTGGGGGTGGCAGCTAGGGTTGGAAGGAGCAGGGGGGTCCACGGGCGGTATTTAAAGGGCGGCGGAGTGCCCTTGGCGTGCGCGCCCGGGTTGGAAGGCCGGCGCGATCCGCGGCAGGGATCACGGCTCTGCCGTTGCGCGAGCGCGGCGCAGGGTAGACGAAGCTGACCAGCGGGGCCGGGCTGTCAGCGGAGGCGGGGTCGGGCGAGTGGGAGCGTGCGTTCTACGGGCGTTGGCAGGCGGGCCCGGGCGAGTGCGGGGTGAGAGGCAACGCGAGGCAGGCCGGCTTGTCAGGGGCGCGAAGGCGACGCGAGGCGGGCGGGGTGCGTGCTCGCTGGGCCAGTGCGGAGCGAAGGCGAGCGGGAACTTGGGCCGCGGGGAGAGGAGCGGGGTGGCGAGCTGGGCCGGCCGAGTTGGGCTGGATCTCGCGAGTTTGGGCTGAGGTAGTGGGCCGGACTGGGTTTTGGATTTTCTGGGTTTGGGTTTAAGGCTCTCTTCTATACTTCTATTTTCTTTTCCTTCCTAATTCCAACCAAATACAACTAATTGAATTCAAACTAATTTGAATTCAAAACCTAACCACACAACAAAAGAAAAGATGCTCCAGCATGATGCAACAACAAAATTAACCTATGATGGATTTTAATTATTTAAGGAACAAAATCGAATTAAATGCCATACTAAACACAATAAACCTTAGAAAAAGGATAAAGCCATTTAAATTTATTAATAAATGCTGAAATTTAAACTAGGGTGTTACAGCATGAGCTGAATTATCCCACTCATGATCTTGAGTTAGCCGCAGTTGTGCATGCTCTGAAGATTTGGAGGCATTACTTGTTCAGGCAGCAGTGTGATATCTACACCGATCACAAGAGCCTCAAGTATATTTTCACGCAGAATGAGCAGAATATGCGGCAGAGAAGATGGTTAGAGCTGGTCAAGGATTATGACCTGGAGATTCACTATCATCCGGGTAAGGCCAATGTTGTGGCAGACACTCTGAGCAGGAGGAGCTATGTCAACATGGCCGTGGCTTTCCAAATGCCTCAGGAGTTATGCGAGTAGTTCGAGAAGTTGAGCTTGGGTTTCGTGCATCATACTTCGAGTGCATCATTCGAATCCGAACTCACCCTTGATGTAGAGATCAGACAGCATCAGAGTCATGATGAGAAGCTTCAGGAGATCCGGGAGTTGCTCAAGAAAGGCAAGGCTCCTCATTTCAGAGAGGACGATCAGGGAACTTTGTGGTACAAGAACCGGATTTGTGTGCCATAGGGGAATGATCTCAGGAAGTTGATTCTGAGTGAGGCTCATGATACGGCTCAATCTATTCATCTGGGCAGTACTAAGATGTACTATGATCTTAAGGAGCATTTCTGGTGGCCCGGGATGAAGCGTTCAGTCACCGAGTATGCGGCCATCTGCGACACATGTCAGCATGTGAAGGCAGAGCATCAGAGGCCAGCCGGTTTGTTGCAGCCATTGAAGATTCCCGAGTGGAAATGGGAGGAGATCACGATGGATTTCATAGTGGGATTGCCTCGTACTCAGCAGGGGTACAACTCTATATGGGTAGTAGTGGACCGTTTGACGAAGGTTGCTTACTTCATTCCGGTGAACATTACTTACTCTGGTGCTAGACTTGTAGAGTTGTACATCTCCCGGATTGTCTGTCTACATGGTGTGCCCAAGAAGATCATATCTGATAGAGGATCTCAGTTCACTTCATGGTTCTGGGAGCAGCTTCATGACTCTTTGGATACGAAGCTGCGTTTCAGTACCGCTTATCATCCTCAAACAAATGGGCAGACAGAGAGAACCAATCAAGTGTTGGAGGATATGCTGAGAGCGTGTGCCATTCAGTATGGTAACAGTTGGGATAAGTGCCTGCCATATGCTGAGTTTTCATATAACAACAGCTACCAGACCAGTCTAAAGAAATCCCCCTTCGAGGCTCTGTATGGTCGGAAGTGCTGGACTTCTCTGTATTGGGATCAGGTTGGAGAAAAGCAGGTGTTCGGACCTGAGATTATTGAGGATGCAAAGCAGCTGGTATAGGTAGTGCGGGAAAATTTGAGGATCACACAGTCTCGGCAGAAAAGCTATGCAGACGGTCGCAGAAGGGATTTAACCTTCAAGGTGAACGATTATGTGTACTTGAAGGTGTCACCAATGTGGGGGATCCGCAGGTTTAATATAAAAGAGAAATTAGCACCAAGGTACATTGGTCCATTCAGGGTGCTGGAGAGGAAAGGCGAAGTTGCTTATCGCCTAGAGTTGCCCCCTAATCTCTCTGGAGTACATTATGTCTTCCATATCTCTCAGTTGAGGAAATGTCTGCGAGTACCTGAGGAGCAGGCACCACTAGATGGGTTAGAGGTGCAGGCAGATCTGACCTGCACTGAGCATCCGGTGAAGATTCTGGAGACATCGGAGAGAGTTACCCGGAACAAGCTCATCAAGATGTGCCGGGTCCAGTGGAAACATCACAGTGAAGCTGAGGCTACATGGGAGCGAGAAGATGAGCTGAGGAAGACTTATCCAGATCTCTTTGCTAGCCAGCCCTTAGAATCTCGGGACGAGATTCTTGTAAGGGAGTAGGAGTTGTAACACCCTAATGTAAAATTCCAGCATTTATAATACATTTAATTGGCTTTAATAAAGTTTCTAAGGTTTTCTTTGTGTAGCCTGCATTTAACTGTAATTTATTTCACAAGGAATTAAAATTAATTTTAGTTCAACATGTTTGTGCATTCATGCTGGTGCATAATTTTATTTGGTTGAGTGCATAGCAGTTTGAATTCAAATTTCATTTGAATTCAAATTTCATTTGAATTCAAATAGTTTGAGTGGAGTTTGAAAAAGAAAAGAACGAAGAAAAACCAGAAAAAGGAAAACCAAACCTGGCCCCAAAACTCTTCCCTAGACCGGCCTGCTCCCTCCTCCGCACGCGGCCCACACCAGCGCCGCGGCCCAGCTTCCTCCGTGCGCCCAGCCAGCTCCCGCGTCAGCTCGCTCGCGCTCGCCCTTCCACTGACATGCGGGGCCCCGCATGTCAGTGTCGCCCCGCCCGCGCCGCGTTGCCCCGTTCTCTCTCTGACCAGCCCGGCCCACACGTCAGCGCCCTCTCCCTCCTTCCTTTCTTCTTCCCCGCGCCAACCGGCCTCTGCTCCGCAGCCCCCATCCGCTCGTCCGCCGCTGCACTGCGGGCCGACCCCGCGAGGCCCATTGGTCAGCCTCCCCTCGACCCTCTAGAAGCTTCACTCCGCCCAGAGATCACGCCAGGCCGTTGGCTCGATCCGCTTCCCCCGCGCTGCGCCCGTCACTCCCATGATCCCCGTCGTCCTTCCTTCTCGAGCGCGCACACCGAGATCGTCGGCCACCTCCTTTAAACAACCCCGCGACCCTCCCTGCACCTCATCTCCACCCCGCCGCCGCCTGCAACCCTAGCAGCCATGCATCGCCTTGCTCCGCCGGAGCAGAGCTTACTGCGCTGCCGCGGCCATGCTGCCCCGCCGTGCCACAACTTCCCCAGGGCCGCGCAACAGCTCCACCCCGTGCCCAGGATCTTCCCCAAGCCTTTTGCCTCGACTCTAGCCCCGAGAAGCACCGGAATCGCGCCGGAACCACCCGCAAGTGAGCTCACTGCGCTGCTGCGATTGCTCGCCACCGGTGCCACTCCGGCCATGCTGACCCCTGCACTGGCTTCTCAGGAGCCCCACGCGCTGACTCGTAGAGCTCAGGAGCCCGTAGAACCTCTACACCGACCTGTCCACGTGCACAGCTCCGAGCGCCGCCGTCCGACCTCGCCGTTAACTCCCCTGCGCGGCATCTCCGGCCGACCCGAGCCCTCGATGAGCGTCCTCATGACCTTCCTTTTCTGTTGCGCTACAAACCCTAGCCCGTAGGCCACCCCAGCTACCGGCAAAACATGCGCCGGCGCTCCGCCGCCGCACAAGCCATGGCTCTGCTGTGGCAGAACCTCTGCAACACCGCAGCACCCCACGCGAGACTTGCACTAGCTCGCCCTCACGCTGCGCAAGCCTCAGGACCCCTCTACGCTCACTTCCTCGCACCAACACGACCTAAACGCACGTAAGCCGGCGGGCTCCACCGCGCAGGCCGCCGCCGTCGCAGCACGTGCCGCTATGAGCCTTGTCAAGTCCCACTTAGGCACTAGGTGGATAACCCATGCCACACTGAGCATCCCAGACCCAAGCACGGGTCGAATCGACCCCTGGAACGCCGGTTTTACGAACTCCGGTGAGTTCCCGAGCCGCGCCCAGCGAGTTCCCGGGCGGCGCCGCCGCGGACAGAGCCGCCTGCGTCGAGCGTCGCCGCCCCTGCACGCGGAGCCAATCGCAGCCGCACGATCTGCCTCGTACACACCAGATTAGATCCAGATCTAATCAAATCAGAGCCGCCAGATCCCGATCCGATGGTCTAGATCCAAACATACCGGTTCGCCCTGGTACTTTTGTTAAAAAGCCCCTGCATTTCCTGGAAATCAACCCGCCGTCCTGTCCAGTTCAAATGTAATTCCAGTTAGGTCCTGTTTTTAGTGTTTAGACCCCTGAGCTTTCCCAAAATAGAACCCGCGGTCCATCCTGTGTGTTTTTGAGCGCCGACCCCCAGATTTACCCATTAATTATGTTTAGGTCCCTGGTTTTGCACCGAAGCCCCTGGAAGTTAGTTTTTCTCGCAGTTTAGTTCTTAAACCTTGTTTTAGCCCTAGATTTCGCGTTCTAGCTCCGTTTTAGGCGTTCTTTATGTCCATGTGATCGTTGCAATGTGTAGAATAGTTCTAGCTCAGTTTTGTTTGCTGTTTTGTGTATTGTTGTACTATTTCTTAGCTTTTGCCTTGTTTGCATGTATGTGTATGTGCTAGACTTTGTTTTGGCGTTGCGATAGTGAGTAGACGTTGAGCAGTCGGACGAGTACCAGGAGCCACCTTCCGCGGGACACTTCGAGCAGCAGGAGCAGTTTGAGGAAGGCAAGTATAACATGAACATTCCTATCACCTTTAAATACAATTTCATACTGCATTTTAATACTGTATGCCTATAAGGACTTTCCTAGCCACTTTATATCCTTTATATATATATCCCTTGGGTTGCATTTTGGTTAGTTGTGCTAGGTGCTGCGCTCTCACACATGGTCCTTTTTAACTAAATTGTAATGGTCTTATGCAACTTAATTATGAGCGTTACCCTCTGTGCTCTCTACTTGAGTGGTTTACATCTCCTTAAAACATGCTTTTCTAGAAACTTGGTTTAGGGGGCTCACACTGTGTTTTTTGCTAGCTACTCTCCATAAGGACCGTACATCATTAGAGCGATAACCTGGGACAACCGCGCAACCACGAGACTATAATGGGACGGTCTTGGCTTACTAATTAGGTCTTTTTGGTTTGGGAGTAACTTACTTGCGGGGCAAGAGGGGTGGTAAGCTTCAATGGTCCCTGCTCCTCCCGCTTGGTCTGTGCTGTGTGCTTGTACCCTCGTGAGGTGGGCCCCATTGTTGCTAATCCAGAAACCTTAGCGGTTACACCTTACCAACGAGATTCTTTGTAACGGCCTCGTAGTGTGTTTACTAGTCATCTCATCTAAGGAAGTGTGATGAACAACTAGTGTAACTAACGTCTTGTGGGTAAAGATGTGCAACCTCTGCAGAGTGTAAAACTGTTATACTAGCCATGCTCACGGTCATGAGCGGCCCGGATCCTCCTTTTGATTAGGGGTTACCTTGGTGGTTTCGGTGTGGTTCTTAGAAGTTCTTAATAAATTTGATTAATTTCTATGCAACTGGGTTATGGTAATTTCATCAACTTGTAGTAATTAGCTTTAATAAAATTTTGTCAAGATTAAAAGCTAATGCAGTTGAGTCAGCCAACCTTAGAGCCTCATAGTTTGTGTCATACTTGTTGAGTACAAGTTGTGTACTCATTCTTGCCTACCCTACTCTTTTCCTATTGTTCTCTTTGGGGACACCCCACTACTGCTCAGTTCTCGGCGACGCGGAGGAGTTCACCTAGAGCTACCAGGAGTACAAGGACTTCTAGGCGGTCGTCTCCCAGTCGACGTCACTGTGGTGCCCAGATTCAGAGTTTCGTACTGTTTTATGCTTCCGCATATTTGTACCAGACATTATGTCATTTACGTAATAAATAACATTCGTACTCGCTTTATTATGTCTTTTTACGTGATATGAAGTGTGATATACTGTTCATTCTGTTGTATATATGTGTGACTTGATCTTGGCACGCATATGATTGCTCGGTTTATGTCCTTTTATAAACCGGGTGTTACAGATTACATGGGACCTTTTGTAAGATCCCAAGGATGCGAGTATATTCTGGTCACCATAGATTACATCACCAAATTGGTCAAAGCCATGCCATGCAGAGCCGCTGATGCAAAGCATTCCCATAAGATGTTCCATGAGATTATCTTTCTAAGGTTTGGCACACCACGGATGGTAATCAGTGATGGAGGGTCACACTTCATTGACTCAGCCTTCCGGAACTTTCTCAAGGAACTAGGGACAAAGCACAACATCGCGACTCCGTATCACCCTCAGACCAGCGGTCAAGCAGAAACATCTAACAAGCAAATCAAGAATATTCTGCAGAAGACCGTGAATGAGATGGGGAGGGGATGGAAGCTGAAATTACTGGATGCACTGTGGGCATACCGTATAGCATACAAGACACCCATTGGAATGTCACCCTATCAGCTTGTCTACGGGAAAACTTGCCACTTACCCGTACAGCTGGAGCACAGAGCGCATTGGGCTATCCGGAAGTGGAATATGGATCTTAAAATAGCCGAAGAATACCGAAAGTGTCAAATCTCGGAATTGGAAGAATGGAGAGACAAAGCTTATCATAGTGCCTCGATTTACAAAGAAAGAACCAAGAGATGGCACGATAAGTGATTGAAGCCTAAGAACTTCAATCCCGAAGACAAGGTATTTCTCTTTAATTCCAGGGTCAAGTTATTTGGTAATGGGAAACTACGAAGCAAATGGCAAGGACCGTATCACATCATCGACACATCACCACATGGAGCCATCACGATACAAGATGACGATGGTAACGCCTATAAGGTAAACGGTCAATGACTCAAGCTTTTCCTAGACCATAATAAAGCTCTTGATGAGGAGATAGACGTGATTGACTTAGTTGATCCCGTACTTACATTCAAAACGAGCCATATAGGCCAAAAAGGCAGGTGGAACCATCCTACCTCTCAAACTTATAACCCCACAAGTTGACTCGCGCAAGTTGGGGCCCACTGGGGCCCAGCCTGGGCCGGCCGACCTATAGGTCGGCCGAATCTAGGCCAGCCCCAGTGAGGCCCAGCTTCGGGGCACGGCCTCCTTGACCCACCTAGAGTCCAACTCCGCGAGGCATGACGACGTTTCGCGACGAGAAAAGGAGTCTCGTACCCTTCTTCTTCTCTTCAGAAACCCTAAACTCCATACCTTGTTTCCATCTATTCCCCAAAATCTCCATTGGTTCCACCAGCATTCCATCACCATCAACCCATGGCCAATAAGGAGATAGTCCCTTATGTTGCGCCAGAATCACGCCAGGACAATCCACTGAGCCCTATGGAGTAGTACTTCGCGGAGGCTCTTCAAGAAAAAGCCTTCTTGGTGACAGCAACCTCGCTGGCAACACCTCGAAGCATCCCTAGAAGGAAGGACCCGAGGGGCGCTAGGGGTAGGTCGGCCGATCACCTTGGTCGGCCGACTTCCCCACGACCCCATTCGGCTTCAGGCTCCTCTGGTGGGTCTCCATCGCCTGGTGGAGCATTGTTCTTTTGTTTGAGTGCTAGGTTTGAATTCAAATTTGAATTTGAATTCAAATGGCTTTAGTTTGAGTAGTGTTTGGAATAGGAAAAAGAGAAAAACCCAAAACCCAGCCCGGCCTGCCCTTTACCCCTCTTGGCCCAACCCGCACCCCTTTCCCCTTCGGTCCAGCAACACGTGCGCAGCCCAGCTAGCGCCTGCACCCCTCTCCTTCTCCCCGCACTGCAAGGCCCACACCCACGCGTGGCCTAGCCCCACACGCGCGCGCCCGTGGCCTTTCCCTCCCAGGCCTGCTTCTACCGCACTCGGCACGCTCAGCCCGCTACCGCCTCACCCGCTGCAGCGCCCCGGCCTGCCCCGCGTTCCCGCTGACAGCTTCGGCCCGCACGCCAGCGACTCCTCCCCTCACCGACAGCGCGGCCCCTCTGGTCCTCCCCTTCCCCGCACTCTCCGCTCGCTCAACGGCCGCGACGCGTCACCCCGCAATCCTCACCAGAGATTTCCCTACCCCAACTACACCCGCGATCCTCGCCACCTCCCCTTTAAACGCAGCTGCACCCCTGCGCCCTCCCCCATCCGCAGCCGCCACCAAGAAAACCTAGCTCCGCGCCGCTCCACCTCGCCGCATTGCTCTGCTGCTCCCAAACCCCACCGGAGTAGCGCAGCGGCCTTGCCTCGATGCCAGGAGCGACCCCAAGGCCTCCCCGCACGAGCCCAGCACCTGCAACGGCCGGGATTTCCCCAGAGCGCCACCGCGGGTGAGTCTCTGCGCCGCCGATTTTCCTTGCCGCCGGCGACCCCCGGACCACCCTAACCCCCGATGCACCCTCACATGCCTGCCAGGAGTCGAACCAGGGAGTCCAGGCGCTCGGAGCTCCACCACAGTACCTCCTTTGTCAGAATTCCGCCTGCACGCCACCACTTGACATCGCCGCCGGACATCGCCGTCGCGCCCCGGCACGCCGTCTTTGCTCGATTCGGACCTAGGTGAGCCCCACCTCGACCTGCCCATCCTTTTGCACCCGATATCGTGGCCAGTGGGTCACTTCCGAGGCCGGAACACCCACGCCGGCGCTCCGCCGCCGCCGCGCCATGGCCGAACCGCTGCTCTGCTGTGCCGTAGCCCACGCTAGTCCTCGGTGTAGTTTAGCCGTGTCAAGTAGATGCTTCCAGTGCCAAAAACCCGAGCCAAATGGGGCCGGAACCGTGCTAACATGGTACGACGGCGAACCCAAGCTTCCAGTCACAGCCGGCCGTCCTCTCCGGCCGATGCAGCCCCTTCCTGAGCCCACCAGTGGATCATACGCTCCGCGTAGATCCCCCCAAACCAAAGCCCGCTCAAATCCCAGCCCGGAGGGCCGAGTTCGGCCAGCTCCGGTGCTGCTCCGCTGCGGGAGCGCGTCTCCGGCGGTCAGCGCCGCCGTTTCCCCGCCACCTCGGCCCTGGGCCGTCCGATCAAGAACGGACGCGCAAGATTAGAACCCAAGCTCATCAGATCTGAGCCGCCGGATCGAGATTCAGCGGATCGGATCTAAACTTACCCCTTCGCGCTGCTACTTTTGCTAAAGAGACCCTTCCTTTCTTGGTAATCAACCCGCGGTCCAGCTAAGTTTAAAACTATTTCCAACCGGGCCCTGTTTTATTCAGTTAGACCCCTGATCTTTATAGAAATAGAACCCGCAGTCCAGACCCATCGGTTTTGCACGTTAGCCCCTGGATCTATCCATTAATTACATTTAGGCCCTCGGTTTTTGCCCAGAACCCCCCTAGAGCTCAAGTTTTCTTGCAAATAGGTCCCTGGAACTTGTTTTTGGCCTAGATTTTGCGTTTTAGCTCTGTTTTAGGCGTTCTTTATGTCCACGCGATCGTTGTAACGCATAGAATAGTTTTAGACTAGTTTAGTGTGCTATTTTTATGTATTGATGTACTGTTTCTTAGCTTTTGTTAGTGTTTGCTTGTATGCTTATTGTGTGCCTTGTTTTGGCATTGCGATCGTGAGTAGATGTTGATCCTTCAGAGAAGCACCGGTACCCGGAGCAGCCGTCTTCCGACCAGTTTGAGGAGCAGCAAGAGCAGTACGAGGAAGGCAAGTATAACATGAACAACCTATCACTTTTAAATACACTTTCATACTGCATTTTAATATTGTATGCCTATAAGGTTTTCCTAGCCACTTTATATCCTTTATATTTATCCCTTGTGTTGCATTTTGGTTAGTTGTGCTAGGCGCCGCGCTATAACACATAATGGTCCTTTTTAATTAATTTGATTAATGGTATATGCAACTTAATTCTGGGAGTGGCCCGTTTGAGGGGCTCACGTCTGAAACACCCTAATTTAAATTTCGACTTTTATTAATAAATTTAATTGGCTTTATTTAAATTTCTAAGGTTTATTGTGTTTAGCCTTGCATTTAATCTAGTTTTTGTTTCACAAGTAATTAAAATTTTCCTAGGTTTAACTTTGTTGATGCATTCATGCTGATGCATGGTTTTAATTGTTTGATTTCATAGGGGTTTGAATTCAAAATTTCTTTTGAATTCAAATAGTTGAGCTTGAGAAAGAAATAGAAAACCCAAACCCCCAAACCCACCTCAGCCCAGTCCAACCCTTTCCTCGCGGCCCAAACCAGCGCCCACACCCCAGGCCCGGCCCAGCGCGGCCCAGGTCTCCTTCTCTCTCTCCTGCGGCCCGTTCCTCCCTTCCCCAGCGCAGTGCTCCGGCCCAGCTCGGCCCATGGCCAGCTCCCAGCGCCCACGCGCCCAGCCTCGCACCCCCGCTCGCGCAGCAGCCCGCTCGGCCTGCTCCCACGCCGCGCTCGCTCCGGCCCCACCTGGCGGCGCAAGCCAGCCCGCTCGCCGCGTCGTCCTTCTCCCGCGTCGCTCCTAGGCCCACACGCCAGCGAGCCAGCGCCGCTGCCTCCGCTGACAGCCTGGCCCCGCCCGTCAGGGCCTCCTCTCTCCTTCCCTTCCCGGCTCCACGCAACCGCGCCCGAAACGGCCGGCGAGATCACCGGGGATCTCCTTCCCCCGCGCGCACGCCGAGATCCACGGCCATCCCTTCTTAAACGCGCCCTGGCCCTCTCCCGCATCCCACCTCGCCCTGCCGCAGCCGCACCGACCCTAGCGCGCCGCCCCGCTCTGCTCCGCCGCTCCGGGCCCTCTGCTCCGCCGTGCCCTCACCCCTCCGCCGCACCACAGCTTCCCTCGAGTCGCGCAGAAGATCGGCTGAGTCGCCGAGGAGCCTCCCAAGCCGAGCCTGCCCGTTTCCCGCTCGCGTAACGCCGGATTCCCGCCCGGAGGTCCGCCGCCGGTAAACACCTCCGCCCCTCAATTCCTCGCCGCCGTTGGCGTTCCTACCCGCCTGACCTCCCCGCCGGCTTCACAGCGCGCTCGCACGACGACCCGCGGGACCAAGGCGACCGGAGCTGCACGCCTGCGACCGCGCCACGGCCACCGCACCGATCCCGCCGCCGAACCTCGCCGACGACCCATCTGCGCGACGTCTCCGGCCACCAGAAGCCCCGGTGAGAACCCACAACCCTCCCTGGACCTTTGGGTGCTAGAATCGGTAGTCCGTAGCCCTTGGAAGCACTGGAAGCCGCTCGCCGGCGAGCTAGCGCCGCCCGGCGCCATGGCGAGCCCCTGCAGAGCCTCCCCGAACCCGGGAAACCTCCCCAGTGGATCACGCATGCTGCGTGGAGTCCAACCGACCCAAGAACGGGTCGATTTGACCCCCGGACGGCCAGATTTGGCCAAGTCCGGCGAGTTTCCCGCCGCGCCGCCGCGGAACAGAGCCGCCGGCAACGTCCCGCCGCCGCCCCGCGCCCAAATCAATCCCAGCCGTCAGATCTCGTCTCAACGCCTGAGATTAGATCGGGATCCAGTCTATCCTGAGCCATCGGATCCAGATCCGGCGATCCAGATCTAAACATACCCCTTCGGCCTACACCTTTTGCTAAAGAGCCCCTGCACTTTTTGTTATTCAACCCGCAGTCCACCGCCTTTGAAAAATAATTGCAGTTAAGCCCAAAATTTTGCACGGACCCCCCTGAGTTTTCCAGAAATCAAACCCGCCGTCCACCCTTGGCAGTTTTGCGTGTCAGCCCTTAGATTTAATGTTTAATTATGTTTAGGCCTTCGGTTTTTAGCAGAAAAGTCCCTGGAACTTAGTTTTTCTTACAAATAAGCCCCTAGAACTTGTTTTTAGCCTAGAAAACGCGTTTTAGCTCCGTTTTTAGCGTTCTTTATATCCACGCGATCGTTGTAACGAGTAGAATAGTTTTAGCTTAGTTTTTCTTGCTGTTTTTATGTATTGTTGTACTGTTCTTTAGCTTTTTGTTAGAGTTTGCTTGTATGCTTATTGTTGTGCATTGTTTTGGCCATGTGTTCGTGAGTAGATGCTGATCCAGTTGAGGAGCCCCAGTACCAGTACCCGGAGCACCCGTCTTCTGACCACTTTGAGCAGCAGCAGGAGCAGTACGAGGAAGGCAAGTATAACATGAACAACCTATCACTTTAATTACAATTTCAGACTGCATTTTAATACTGTATGCCTTTAAGGATTTCCTAGCCAGTTTATATCCTTTAAATATACCTTTGGGTTGCATTTTGGTTAGTTGTGCTAGGTTGCTGCGCTATAACACACCTTGGTCCTTTTTAATTAAATTGATTAATGGTTTACTTGAATTTAATTCTGAGAGTGGCACTCTGTGTGGCTTGAGTGGCTCACGTCTCATTAAAAGATGGTTTTTGTAGAAACATGGTTTAGGGGGCCAGCACGGTGCTTAGTGCTTGGTTGGCCACTCTCCATAAGGACCGGTTCATAGAGCGACAACCTGGGACAACAGCGCTACCACAAGGCTAGAATGGGATAGACTTGGCTTACTAATTAGGTCTTTTTGGTTTGGAGTAACTTACCTGCGGGGCAAGAGTAGTAAGCTTCAATGGTCCCTGCTCCTCCGGCTGGTCTGTGCTTGGTTTGCGTACCTGTGCTTGTACCCCCGTGAGGTGGGCCCCATCGTCGCAGACCTATCTCTCGCGGTTACGCCTTACCAACGAGATCCTTTGTAACGGCCTCGTAGTGAGTCGCTAGTCATCTCACCTAAGGAAGTGTGATGAACCCCTGGCGTAGCTCACGACTTGTGGGTAAAGATGTGCAACCTCTGCAGAGTGTAAAACTGGTATACTAGCCGTGCTCACGGTTATGAGCGGCCCAGATCCTCCTTTTGATTAGTGGAGTTATCTCCTTCCGACGAGGGAGGTGCTTCTCGGGGTTTACCTTGGTGGCTTAGTTTCGGTTTGGTTCTCAGTAGTTTCTTAATTAATCCTGATTAATTACTATGTAACTGGGTTAATGGTAATTCATCAACTCGTAGTAAATAGCTTAAATAAAATCTTGCCAACACTTAAAAGCTAATGCAGTTGAGTCAGCCAGCCTAGAGCCTCATAGTTTGTGTTATACTTGTTGAGTACAAGTTGTGTACTCACCCTTGCCTCTTCTCTACTTTTTCCTCTTGGCTACGCTACTGCTGCTCAGTTCCTGCCGACACGAGGGAGTTCGTCCAGCGCTACCAGGATTACGAGGACTTCTAGGTGTTCGTCTCCCAGTCGACGTCCCTGTGGCGCCCTGCTTCAGCTTCGGAGAGCTTTATCGTATTTTGTACTTCGCTTCCGCTGTATCAGACATTTTGTCATTATTGTAATAATTAACATTCGTATTCGTTTTATTATGTCTTATTCGTGATATGTGCTGTGATATACTGTTCATTCTGTTGTATATACGTGTGACTTGATCCTGGCACGTATATGATTGCTCGGTTTATGCTCTTTTATAAACCGGGTGTTACAGAGTGGTATCAGAGCCGTATCGACTGTAGGACGAAGCCTAGACAGAACTGGTCGAGTTTTAGGACTTCTTCTCTCCAATCTTTGCCTGTTGAAACTATTTTACTACTATACCCCTTGAATTCTATGACTTTTACCCTCCTTGCCTTGATTTCTATCTCTGAAGAATAGTTTCGTAGATTTTGGCCTGAATCAGTCATCTGACCACCATGAGTTAGCTAGGTGACCTTTTTATAATAACACGATAGCACGTTCTGCGACGCGTTGTTTTAGTCGAGTCTTTTGTTAAACTCGGCTAAGTCGTGAAAATTGTCTGCTTGTTATTATGCTACATGGTTGATTTGGATTTTTGAATGGTTGCATAGCTTAGTAGTTTAATTTTGTGAAAAGAAAATCACTCTGATGTTAAAGTTAACTAATTAATAAAATGAGTTAGATCATTGGGGGTAAAACAGTCCACTCTATTCTGTCTACTTTATCATGGCTGAGTCTTTTTCCGCAAAGAGTTATCATATCCATCTGAATTTATTCCTGCAATATCCTTACTTGTGAAATCTATTATTCAAATCAGATGGTGAACACCAGGAGCACCGGTTCGGGTTCTGGCCAGCAGCAGGGTCAGAACAACCAGGGTACCGGGATCCCGATGCCGCCGCCTTTGACTCCGGAGCAGTATTTCCAGCTCCAGATGCAGATGATGGCTACCCTGAACAACACCGTTCAGGCTCTTCAGCAGGCTCACACTCAGCCTCCACCTCCTCCACCGCCGCAGCCTCGCGACAGGCGTGCAGAGTTCCTGAGGGGTCACCCGCCGACGTTTTCTCACACGTCCGACCCTCTTCAGGCCGACGACTGGCTCCGTGCAGTGGAGCGTCAGCTGGACATCGCCCAGTGCGATGATCGTGAGCGCGTCTTGTACGCAGCAGGACAGCTGCGAGGGGTAGCTTTGGACTGGTGGGAGTCCCACCCAGTTCACGACCGCGAGGCTCTCACTTGGCTCCAGTTCAAGGAGCGTTTCCGCAGCCACAACGTCCCCGCGGGTGTTATGAAGATGAAGCAGAAGGAGTTCCTTGCACTGAAGCAGGTAATCTTAAGTATAATCATTCAGCGTTTTCTTTTGAGCTAATGCCCCCTTGTTCTATCCTTATGAATCTTGAGTTAATCTTCCGATATCTATCTGTCTTTGTGAATTCAGGGGACTATGTCGGTCACGGAGTATCGTGATCGCTTTCTTCAGCTGGCTCGCTACGCCCCTGCCGATGTTGCGGATGACCGCAAGAAGCAGGAGCACTTCATGGAGGGTCTTGAGGACTACCTCCAGTACGCGCTGCTTAACCTCCGCTTCGACGACTTCAACCATCTGGTTGACAGCGCGCTCAACACTGAGCGTAAGCACCTGGAGATGGAGGACAAGAAGAGGAAGATTGTCCCCGTTGCTTCTGGCAGCAACACTCGTCCTCGACTCCAGCAGCCCCAGCAGTACCAGCCTCAGTACCGGCCTCCTCAGCAGTACCAGCAGAGGCCACCGCAGTAGTACCCGCCTCGACAGCAGCAGGCAGGTCAGGGCCAGAGGTTACCGGCACCTCCGGCTCGTACTGCTCTACCAGCTCCACCGGCACCGCAGGCTCCACGTCCGGCAGCTCCTACCGGACAGCAGGCTCAGGGACCTCCTCGCACCTGCTTTCACTGCGGCCAGCCGGGGCACTACGCCAACGCTTGCCCCCGGAAGGCGCAGGCGGGACAGCAGGGGCGCCCAGCTCAGCCCAGGGCGCCACTTCAGGGCAGAGTGAACCACGTGACGGCCGAGTCAGCGGCCGAGGCTCCCAACGTGGTTATTGGTACGTTCATGGTTAATTCATATCCAGCTACAGTGCTTTTTGATACTGGTGCTACGCATTCCTTCATTACTCAGTCTTTTGTCGAGCATCATGGTATTCATACTAGCACATTAAAGAGGTGCCTGTTAGTATCTTCACCGGGAGGACAGTTGAGGTCTCACACTTACTGCCCGAGAGTCAGTGTTTCTTTGAGGGGAGTAGAGTTCTGTACTGATCTGATGGTGCTAGACACCAAGGGCATTGATGTCATTCTGAGAATGGAGACTCTGGCCAAGTGGGGAGTCCGGATAGATTGTGCTCAGAGGACAGTCTTGTTATCAGCTTCCAGTGGCCAAGAGGTTGTTATCAGTGCAGTAGAGCCTTCTGGATTTCTTCATCAGATGGAGGCTAGACCCACGGACGGTATTCGCGTGGTGTCTGAATTCCCGGATGTCTTTCCGGATGATCTGCCAGGTATGCCGCCTGAACGCGCCATTGAGTTTTGTATTGATCTCTTGCCTGGCACAACTCCTATTGCAAAGCGGCCCTACCGTATGGCACCTATAGAGCATGAAGAAGTTAAGAAGACTATTGATGAGTTGCTAGCCAAGGGCTATATCCGTCGCAGCTTCTCTCCTTGGGCTTTTCCATTATTGCTGGTAGATAAGAAGGATGGCTCGAAGAGGATGTGTGTGGATTATCGGGAGCTGAATGCAGTTACTATCAAGAACAAGCATCCACTGCCCCGTATTGAGGATCTCTTCGATCTGCTTCGAGGTGCTCGTATATTCTCGAAGATTGATCTTCGTTCGGGTTATTTTCAGCTGAGGATCCGTCCTGGGGATATTCCGAAGACGGCATTCACCTGCAAGTACGGGCTATATGAGTATACAGTCATGTCCTTCGGCTTGACTAATGCCCCGGCTTTCTTCATGCATCTGATGAACATGGTTTTCATGGACTATCTGGATGTCTTCGTGGTGATTTTCATTGATGATATTCTGATCTTCTCCAAGACAGAAGAAGAGCATGAGGAGCATCTGAGACTCGTATTGCAGAGATTGAGAGAGCATCAGTTGTATGCCAAGTTCAGCAAGTGCGAGTTCTGGATTGACGAGGTTCCATTCCTCGGTCATGTTATCTCTCAGGGAGGCATTGCTGTTGATCCGAGTAAGGTGAAGGATGTGCTAGAGTGGGAGACACCGCAGACAGTAAAGGAAGTCAGGTCTTTCTTGGGCTTAGCAGGATATTATCGGAGGTTCATTGAGAATTTCTCCAAGATCGCGAAGCCTTTGACTTCCTTGCTGGAGAAAAATATGGCTTTCGTGTGGACTGATGAGCGTCAGAGGGCCTTTGATGAGATGAAGAAAAGGTTGACTACGGCGCCAGTCCTGACTCTGCCAGACCAGACGAAGAGGTTCACGGTGTATTGTGATGCTTCGAAGGATGGTCTTGGGTGTGTTCTGATGCAGGAGGGCAGAGTGATTGCTTATGCTTCACGGCAGCTACGCCGGCATGAGCTGAACTATCCTACTCATGATCTTGAGTTAGCCGCAGTTGTTCATGCTCTGAAGATTTGGAGGCATTACTTGTATGGGCAGCGGTGTGATATCTACACTGATCACAAGAGCCTCAAGTACATTTTCATGCAGAATGAGCTGAACATGCGGCAGAGAAGATGGCTAGAGTTGGTCAAGGATTATGACCTGGAGATTCACTATCATCCGGGCAAGGCCAATGTTGTGGCAGATGCTTTGAGCAGGAGAAGTTATGTCAACATGGCCGTGGCTTTCCAGATGCCTCCAGAGTTATGCGAGGAGTTCGAGCAGTTGAGTCTGGGCTTCTTGCATCATACCTCTAGTGCAGCTTTTGAGGCAGTACCGACTTTAGAGGCAGAGATCAGGCAGCATCAGAAAGATGATGAGAAGCTGCAGGAGATTCGTGAGTTGCTCAAGAAGGGCAAGGCTCCTCATTTCAGAGAGGATGATCAGGGTACTTTGTGGTACAAGAACCGGATCTGTGTGCCAGATGTGAAGGATCTCCGGAAGTTGATTCTGAGTGAGGCCCATGATACAGCTTACTCTATCCATCCGGGCAGCACGAAGATGTATTATGATCTGAAGGAACGTTTCTGGTGGTATGGGATGAAGCATTCAGTGGCAGAGTACGTGGCTATTTGTGACACCTGTCAGCGTGTCAAGGCTGAGCATCAGAGGCCAGCAGGTCTGTTACAGCCTTTGAAGATTCCAGAGTGGAAATGGGAGGAAATCACTATGGACTTCATTGTTGGATTGCCTCGTACTCAGAAAGGGTACAACTCTATATGGGTAGTAGTGGATCGATTGACAAAGGTTGCTCACTTCATTCCAGTGAACACTACTTACTCCGGTGCTAGACTTGTGGAGTTGTACATCTCTCGGATTGTCTGCTTGCATGGTGTGCCGAAGAAGATTATATCTGACAGAGGGTCTCAGTTCACTTCTCGGTTCTGGGAGCAGCTCCATGATTCGTTGGATACGAAGCTGCGTTTCAGTACGGCTTATCACCCTCAGACAGATGGGCGGACAGAGAGAACCAACCAAGTGTTGGAGGATATGCTGAGAGCTTGTGCTATTCAGTACGGTACTAGTTGGGATAAGTGCCTGTCATATGCTGAGTTCTCATATAACAACAGCTATCAGGCCAGTCTGAAGAAGTCTCCCTTTGAGGCATTGTATGGCAGAAAGTGCAGGACTCCTCTCTATTGGGATCAGATTGGCGAAAAGCAGCTCTTTGGCCCTGAAATCATAGATGATGCAGAACAGATGGTCCAGGCTATGCGAGAAAATCTGAGGATTGCACAGAGCAGACAGAAGAGCTATGCAGATGGCAAACGGAGAGACCTGACTTTCAGTGTCGGTGATTATGTGTATCTGAAGGTGTCTCCGATGAGAGGAATCCGCAGATTTAATATCAAAGGGAAGTTAGCACCTCGATATGTGGGGCCATTCAAGGTGCTAGAGCGGAAAGGCGAAGTTGCTTATCGCCTGGAGTTACCTCTCAGTCTCTCGGGAGTTCATGATGTCTTCCATATATCTCAGCTGAAGAGATGTCTGCGAGTACCCGAGGAGCAGGCACCACTGGATGGAGTAGATGTGCAGGAGGACCTGACTTATACTGAGCATCCGGTGAAGATTCTGGAGACATCAGAGAGAGTTACTCGGAACAAGCGCATCAAGATGTGCAGAGTACAGTGGAGTCATCACAGTGAAGCTGAGGCAACTTGGGAGCGAGAAGATGAGTTGAAGAAGACATATCCAGATCTCTTTGCTAGCCAGCCCAGCTAAATCTCGGGGACGAGATTTCTTTAAGGGGGTAGGGTATGTAACACCCTAATTTAAATTTCGAATTTTATTAATAAATTTAATTGGCTTTATTTAAATTTCTAAGGTTTATTGTGTTTAGCCTTGCATTTAATCTAGTTTTTGTTTCACAAGTAATTAAAATTTTCTTAGGTTTAACTTTGTTGATGCATTCATGCTGATGCATGGTTTTAATTGTTTGATTTCATAGGGGTTTGAATTCAAAATTTCTTTTGAATTCAAATAGTTGAGCTTGAGAAAGCAATAGAAAACCCAAACCCCCAAACCCACCTCAGCCCAGTCCAACCCTTTCCTCGCGGCCCAAACCAGCGCCCACACCCCAGGCCCGGCCCAGCGCGGCCCAGGTCTCCTTCTCTCTCTCCTGCGGCCCGTTCCTCCCTTCCCCAGCGCAGTGCTCCGGCCCAGCTCGGCCCATGGCCAGCTCCCAGCGCCCACGCGCCCAGCCCCGCACCCCCGCTCGCGCAGCAGCCCGCTCGGCCTGCTCCCACGCCGCGCTCGCTCCGGCCCCACCTGGCGGCGCAAGCCAGCCCGCTCGCCGCATCGCCCTTCCCCCGCGTCGCTCCTAGGCCCACACGCCAGCGAGCCAGCGCCGCTGCCTCCGCTGATAGCCCGGCCCCGCCCGTCAGGGCCTCCTCTCTCCTTCCCTTCCCGGCTCCATGCAACCGCGCCCGAAACGGCCGGCGAGATCACCGGGGATCTCCTTCCCCCGCGCGCACGCCGAGATCCACGGCCATCCCTTCTTAAACGCGCCCTGGCCCTCTCCCGCATCCCACCTCGCCCTGCCGCAGCCGCACCGACCCTAGCGCGCCGCCCCGCTCTGCTCCGCCACTCCGGGCCCTCTGCTCCGCCGTGCCCTCACCCCTCCGCCGCACCACAGCTTCCCTCGAGTCGCGCAGAAGATCGGCTGAGCCGCCGAGGAGCCTCCCAAGCCGAGCCTGCCCGTTTCCCGCTCGCGTAACGCCGGATTCCCGCCCGGAGGTCCGCCGCCGGTAAACACCTCCGCCCCTCAATTCCTCGCCGCCGTTGGCGTTCCTACCCGCCTGACCTCCCCGCCGGCTTCACAGCGCGCTCGCACGACGACCCGCGGGACCAAGGCGACCGGAGCTGCACGCCTGCGACCGCGCCATGGCCACCGCACCGATCCCGCCGCCGAACCTCGCCGACGACCCATCTGCGCGACGTCTCCGGCCACCAGAAGCCCCGGTGAGAACCCACAACCCTCCCTGGACCTTTGGGCGCTAGAATCGGTAGTCCGTAGCCCTTGGAAGCACTGGAAGCCGCTCGCCGGCGAGCTAGCGCCGCCCGGCGCCATGGCGAGCCCCTGCAGAGCCTCCCTGAACCCGGGAAACCTCCCCAGTGGATCACGCATGCTGCGTGGAGTCCAACCGACCCAAGAACGGGTCGATTTGACCCCCGGACGGCCAGATTTGGCCAAGTCCGGCGA
The DNA here is from genome assembly GCF_016808335.1 of Panicum virgatum. Taxonomy (NCBI): domain Eukaryota; kingdom Viridiplantae; phylum Streptophyta; class Magnoliopsida; order Poales; family Poaceae; genus Panicum; species Panicum virgatum. Next base: position 39,232,616 of record NC_053147.1, on the reverse strand, counting down.
GTTTCCCGCCGCGCCGCCGCGGAACAGAGCCGCCGGCGACGTCCCGCCGCCGCCCCGCGCCCAAATCAATCCCAGCCGTCAGATCTCGTCTCAACGCCTGAGATTAGATCGGGATCCAGTCTATCCTGAGCCATCGGATCCAGATCCGGCGATCCAGATCTAAACATACCCCTTCGGCCTGCACCTTTTGCTAAAGAGCCCCTGCACTTTTTGTTATTCAACCCGCAGTCCACCGCCTTTGAAAAATAATTGCAGTTAAGCCCAAAATTTTGCACGGACCCCCCTGAGTTTTCCAGAAATCAAACCCGCCGTCCACCCTTGGCAGTTTTGCGCGTCAGCCCTTAGATTTAATGTTTAATTACGTTTAGGCCCTCGGTTTTAGCAGAAAAGTCCCTGGAACTTAGTTTTTCTTACAAATAAGCCCTAAGAACTTGTTTTTAGCCTAGAAAACGCGTTTTAGCTCCGTTTTTAGCGTTCTTTATATCCACGCGATCGTTGTAACGAGTAGAATAGTTTTAGCTTAGTTTTTCTTGCTGTTTTTATGTATTGTTGTACTGTTCTTTAGCTTTTTGTTAGAGTTTGCTTGTATGCTTATTGTTGTGCATTGTTTTGGCCATGTGTTCGTGAGTAGACGCTGATCCAGTTGAGGAGCCCCAGTACCAGTACCCGGAGCACCCGTCTTCGGACCACTTTGAGCAGCAGCAGGAGCAGTACGAGGAAGGAAAGTATAACATGAACAACCTATCACTTTAATTACAATTTCATACTGCATTTTAATACTGTATGCCTTTAAGGATTTCCTAGCCAGTTTATATCCTTTAAATATACCTTTGGGTTGCATTTTGGTTAGTTGTGCTAGGTTGCTGCGCTATAACACACCTTGGTCCTTTTTAATTAAATTGATTAATGGTTTACTTGAATTTAATTCTGAGAGTGGCACTCTGTGTGGCTTGAGTGGCTCACGTCTCATTAAAAGATTGTTTTTGTAGAAACATGGTTTAGGGGGCCAGCACGGTGCTTAGTGCTTGGTTGGCCACTCTCCATAAGGACCGGTTCATAGAGCAACAACCTGGGACAACAGCACTACCACAAGGCTAGAATGGGATAGACTTGGCTTACTAATTAGGTCTTTTTGGTTTGGAGTAACTTACCTGCGGGGCAAGAGTAGTAAGCTTCAATGGTCCCTGCTCCTCCGGCTGGTCTGTGCTTGGTTTGCGTACCTGTGCTTGTACCCCCGTGAGGTGGGCCCTGTGGCGGAACCACCCAAAACTACTGGGCCCGGGTGCACTGATCTTCGTTGCTAAGCAACTCTGACCCAATTTCGCACTCACCGGTAGTTCCTCGAGTGAAGCCTCGACAAAAGCCACGCTATTCCAGGATCAGCAGACAACACTCACACGAAGGTGAGCCCAGAGATTACAACACAAACCATTTCATACATCTCAGAGTGATTGCAGCGGAAAGAAAATTTATTACAAACCATGTTCAGAGTAGCACAGTACTACGGAGTTCCAACTACTCAATTATTTAAGTCTCATGTTCAGCGGAAGTATCAAAAGATAACTAACGAAATAACGTGACGCATCGGTAAAGCCCGTACGAATGCGTCACTCAGCGGGAGGGTGATTAGCACTAGCTGAAGGGCCATCCCACTCAACCGACCAACCCGGAGGCAGAGTACAAGGCCAAGTAAGACTCGCAAACAGATCTTCAAAGTTAGTACCTGAAAAACAGTGCCACAAGCAAGGCTGAGTATACTAATACTCAGCAAGACTGACCCGTCTCCGGATATAACATAGTCCGATAACTAGACATGCAAGGCTTTTTGGTTGGTAGGGTTTGTTTGCCAAAAATGCCGCTAAGTGTTGATCCTTACTTTCAGGTTTTACTTAGCCAGATTCTGGTGGAATTAACCATTCTAAATTTGCAACTAACTCTACTCAAACATGGTAGAGCAACCATTTAATCAACCAGCCGTATTATCATCATCCTGTTCCACTTGTTACTCTATGTGACCGAAATCATTAAGCAATCTCATGCCGTGAGAGGCGGACGATTCCGAATCGAATTTCAACCTGGCCAGGGGAACCTAGACCACACGCATGGGGATTGACTTCGCTCCCGCCCACGCTACTTTTCCCCTTTCTTTCCAGTCCGTGGATCCGGGTCACCCTCCCCGACTACAGAGTCCGACCACTCTGCACCCGTACGTCGCGACAAAAATATAAACCCTACTTCTACCAAGAGGGTGAATGGTTGTTCCACTCGCCGGTCCAATCAGGTACTTAAGCTTACCGATTACCATATTTCTCGGTATGTGGCTAGTACTTTCAAACGCTTAACGAAATGAGCCACACACCACGACCTTAGCCATTTTTGACTATACCAGCGGGGTATCACCACTACACAACCCCGCCCGATGTCCTTACATTTCAACAGGAATTAAAGTCAGTACAATTCCTATTTGCTCGCGAGAGGCAGGAAACCACTCGACTTCTACCGTACCTATTTAGCATGGCAACTAGTCGATAAAAAGATCCGGTATCAACATAGGTTCCTAGGGATCATGCATCTATGGTTTTCGATCAACGCCTAGAAAACTTAAATGCAGAAAAACAAAATATTACAGTACATTAATAAATAGATAGCTGAATGATAATTCGGAAAATAGTGGGATTATGCTCCGGGGCTTGCCTTCTTGGGCACTGTCAGGCAGAAAAACTTCGGGGGCTTGGCCCAGGTCTTGAGACAAGTTAGTACAGTTCAGATTAATCTCCTGCTCCGCACGAGAGTCCGCGGGCACCAGTTCGTAGTCTCCGTCCGCGAGATTAACCGTTTCTATATGCAATGCAAGATTATGAGTTATTCATGGATAACAATTTCTTTCTTTCACGATAAAGTTGTAGTCCACGTAAGTTATTTTAGTGCCGATTTCACATTTCATTGCATGGGCAATCGTTTATAGAGTAGTAAGCATAACTATAGTTTTTCATGAATGAGTGGGGTTTTGGGTTTTCATTTTTAATTTCAACACATAACATGCTTTCATTATTTCTTAACATCACAACTACTAAAGAGCTAGTGATGAACACTAAAGTAACTCAGATTCAAAATAAGTAATTATGGTATAGATTTCAACATTTAACCATAAAGCACAAACTATAACTAATCATGCAAATGGATTACTCTAGTTACTTCATATTTTTGTACAGAATGTTCCACATGGATTCTGATGCTACAAATTTTATGCAAGCAACTTCAAAGCATAAACTCAGTACTGAAATTTTTCCAGATTTTATACACTTATATAGCAGAGGTGATAAAAAGATTAAAAACGGCAAGCCATTAACAAAGATTAAATCTACAGAAAGTTTTACTAAAGATTTGCTTCTCAAATTTTTACCAGAGACTAGTCCTGAGTTAAACATACTCCAGAAAATTTTTCAAGATTTAACTCACTATGATAAATTTGTTATTCAGTTAATTTAACATGAGTTTGCATGAATTTCTCAAGATGCATCTGACCAGTATTGCATCTGAACTTTTTATCACAGGTAGAACATACTCTAAACAAGATCATGCCCAAAAATAATGACCAGAAACATTGCAGATTACTCAGAACAAAAATAGTAAATCTAGCCCTAAGATGTTAAGCATGATTATTCACCAAGGCAAAACTCTGTAACTGCAGCTCAAAATTTTTAGACAGGAACATAGAGCTAAAAAGAGACTCCAGAAATAAACATGGATTTTTCTAAGCATAAGAACTATATATGAGGAATTAAGTTGATTAAACAAGCATAAATCATGGTATATAGCAAATGAACTCTAATAAATTTGAAATTTAGAGATTTGCAGGAATTCAGTGGCACAAGGCTATAGTAAAATTTTCAGAGCAAGTTCATGCACATATTTTCCAGAATTAAATCGAGATTGCTAACAACAGATTAGAGAATCTTGATTGTTCTAACCTGATAACTGTTTTGGTTTGGTGTCATCTTTTTACTGTGATCTTGGCATCCCATTAGTTATAACATATCCAAAAATCAAGGTCATCTGATGAGCAGAACTTCATGAACATGCATAAGGTGATTTTCTCAATCTTTTCTATAGATTAAATTCGGTTGAGTTTCTGCAAATGTGAATGTTACAAAATTTGTAGATTTTGTTACAAGGATTCCAGATCAGTTGAGTTTGCATTTTTCCGACTTTTCTGTGATTTGTTTCGCATTTTAGAAGTTCACTGGTATACACTGTAAAACTTGCAGAGACACCCTTGAACGAAAAAAAGAAATTACAACCGGGTCCTTCGCCGGCCTTCTCCGCCGTGGCATCTTGCCGGTGGTGTTCTGCGGTGCAGGGCTTACCGGGGCTGCCACGGGGAGGCGCGTGGGGGAGAAAGGATCGAGGAACACCTACCCTGGTCGACGTTCGAGCGATTGGAGCACAGGTTCAAGCTCGTCGGCGTTGATGGCGGGTCGGTTGTTCGGTTCGCCGGCGCTGGAGGCGAAGGAGGGCTCGGGGTAGGGGAACAAGGCGCGCACGAGCACCGCGTGAGCTCGTGGATGCTTCTGGGGTAGCTATCGGGCTCGGTCTTCCCCGGAGCTGGCCGGTCCGCGGTGAGCCCGAGCTCGCCGGCGGCGGCGCAAAAGGGGAACGGCGTCGGAAGGGGGTTTGGGCTCGATTCCGCGCGCGTGGAGCGTAACTGGGAGGTGGTGAAGCTATTGCGGTGGTCGGAGGGGGCAATGTGGGGCTGGGCTAGCCGGTCCGCGCGAGCTGGATCTCGGCGGCCATGGCGGAGCGGCGGGAGGAGGAAGAAGGGGAGAAGGGGCGCGACTGCGGGGGTTCTGGGGGTCTTTATAGGCCACAGAGCTCCTGGGTGGGGAAAGGAGCGACTGGGGGCGGTCGATTTGGGTCAGGGGCGCACGACGGCGAGCGGGCGGAGCTGCAGCGGCGCTGCGCCGGCCGGGGGTATCGTGGCGGCTCGGGAAGGGGTCTGAGACGCGTGTGCGCGCGAGGAGGTGCCAAGGGGCGGGCCAGGTGGCGTTAAACGGTTTCCCCGGGTCCATTTGGCCGTGGGCGCGCGGTGGACGAAGTCCACCGGCGGCGTACGGCGGGCGGCGGGAAAACAGAGCACCGGGAGAGAGAGAGATGGAGATGGGGGCTCTTTTGTGATTTCTGAAATTTCCAGGGACCTCTCGGTAAACTAAAATTTTCTCCTAATTAGAGGGCTCAAATGGAAAAGTGTTGAATACCATTTTTGCATAACTTTTCAAGATCTACAACTTTTGTGTTATGCAAATTTTCGTTTGAAACTCACATTTTGAACTATTGGTACATTTACATATTTGCACAAAAGGGCTTGAGTTTTATTCAGTTTTTGACTTGAATTTGGCTGAAGTTCAATTGAGCACATGTCAATTGAAACACCTCTCATGAGCCAACAAAAATTTTGTGCACATTTTTGAATTAAATTTTGAGTAGCTTTTCACTCCTTTTTCTTTTTCCTTTAATTTCTTTTGTATGATTTGTCTTTTATTTGATCCTTTCTCTTTAAATTAATTTCTCAAATTTTTCTTTTAACTTTAACTAAGGTACATTGATTGGATTTAAAGGTACTGACACCTGAGGTGTCACAACCTACCCCCCTTAAAAAGAATCTCGTCCCGAGATTGGATGATTGAATTGAGGCGGGGAAAAAAAAATGATATACCTGAGGTGGAGCTAATGAAACCCGGATAATGTCGATTAAGATAATCCTCCGTCTCCCAGGTGGCTTCTTCTTCAGTGTGATGAGACCACTGAATTTTATACATTTTTACCACCTTTCGACGAGTACCTCTCTCTTTGTGATCCAGAATTCTGAGTGGATACTCGGTATATGAGAGATCGGGCTCCACTAAAATTTCCTGTTGATCAATGATTTCCGTAGGAACTCGAACACATTTCTTGAGTTGGGATATGTGGAAGACATCGTGGATGGCGGCAAGTCGTGAAGGAAGTCGCAAACGATAAGCCACGGGTCCACATTCTTCAATGATTTCATAAGGCCCGACATAGCGAGGTGCGAGCTTACCCCTGACTCCGAAACGTTGAACGCCTCGAGTTGGAGACACTCGTAAATAGACGTGGTTACCCACCATGAATTTCAAAGGATCCCTTCTTTTATCGAAATAACTCTTTTGCCGGGACTGAGCTGCTCGGAGATTAGCTTGTACTATTTTGACTTTCTCCTCAGCCTCGACCACTAATTCGGGTCCAAATATTTGACGTTCCCCAGTCTGAGACCAACTCAAAGGAGTTCGACACCGTCGACCATACAAGGCCTCGAAGGGTGCCATCTTCAGACTGGCCTGATAGCTGTTGTTATAAGAAAACTCCGCCAAGGATAAACAATTGTCCCAGTTCTTGTCATAATGGATGACACATGCTCGAAGCATATCTTCAAGAATTTGATTAACCCTTTCGGTCTGCCCGTCAGTCTGTGGATGGTAAGCTGAGCTTCGAATTAATTTAGTTCCGAGAGCCTCTTGGAGTTGCTCCCAAAACCTTGCCACAAACTGAGGACCACGATCCGATATAATTGTTTTGGGTATACCGTGTAGGCAGACAATTCGATCAATATAGATCTCAGCATATTTCTTGGCTCGATATTCAGTATGCACTGGAATAAAATGAGCAGTCTTTGTGAGCCTATCAACAATGACCCAAATGGAATTATGGTGCTGAGAAGTATTTGGTAAGCCCACGATGAAATCCATGCTGATATCTTCCCATTTCCAAGACGGAATTGGTAGAGGTTGGAGAGTTCCAGCAACTTTCAAGTGACTAGCTTTCACTCTCTGGCAGGTGTCACATTCTGCGACATATTTGGCAATCTCTCTCTTCATGCGAGTCCACCAAAAATTTTGTCTGAGATCTTGGTACATCTTGGTGCTACCCGGATGAATAGAAAATTTAGAGAGATGTGCTTCGTCTAGGATTTGTTTCCGCAAATCAGGATTTTTGGGAACGACTAGGCGATCCTCGAACCACAAAATTCCTTTATGGTCCACTCGGAAACACTTATATTTATTTTCACCTTCTACTACTTGCTGCTTGATGATACCAACACTTTTGTCGTGTAATTGTGCCATGATGACCTGGTCATAGAGTGTTGGTTCCACCGAAATATGATTCAAAGAACCTTGAGGGATGATCTCTAATTTCAGCCTTTGCATTTCAGCACACAATGTGTCATTATATGACTCCATTGATAGGCAATTGCAGTGAACCTTGCGACTGAGCGCATCGGCTACAACATTCGCCTTGCCCGGATGATAATGAACCTCCAGATCATAATCTTTGATTAATTCCAGCCATCTTCGTTGCCTCATATTCAGCTCACTTTGAGTGAAAATGTATTTGAGACTCTTATGGTCGGTATAGATATTGCAATGAGTGCCCATAAGATAATGTCTCCAAAGCTTGAGAGCATGAATAACGGCGGCTAGTTCCAGATCATGAGTGGGATAATTCAGCTCGTGCGGCCGAAGAGCTCGGGAAGCATAAGCTATCACCCGATTGTCTTGCATTAGAACACAACCAAGACCAGTGCCTGAAGCATCACAATAAACGTCGTATGGCTTATTGTTGTCAGGTTGAGCCAAGACTGGTGCAGTGGTTAGATGTGCTCTCAATGTATGGAATGCTTCATCACACTTCGTGTTCCATTTAAACTTGACATCTTTCCTTAGTAGTTCTGTCATGGGCTTAGCAATTCTGGAGAAGTCCGGAATAAATCTGCGATAATACCCTGCCAAGCCGAGAAAACTGCGGATCTGATGAACGGAAGTAGGAGGTTTCCAGTCCATCACTTCTTGTACTTTGCTGGGATCAACTGAAATGCCTTCACTAGATATAGTGTGACCCAAAAATTTGACTGTGTCCAGCCAGAATTCACACTTGGAGAATTTTGCGTACAGCTTATGATCTCTGAGACGTTGAAGAACAATGCGCAGATGTTGCTCATGTTCCGCCTCATCTTTGGAATAGATCAGAATGTCGTCAATAAAAACAACGACAAACTTGTCAAGTTCCGGCATAAATACCGAGTTCATGAGATACATAAAATAAGCCGGAGCATTGGTGAGACCGAAAGACATAACCAAATATTCATAGAGACCATATCGGGTTGAGAAGGCGGTCTTGGGAATATCGCAAGGCCGGATTTTAATTTGATGATAACCCGAACGAAGATCAATCTTGGAGAAAATCTTTGCTCCAGCCAATTGATCAAACAGTACATCAATGCGGGGAAGTGGATATTTATTTTTGATGGTCACCGCATTGAGAGGCCGGTAGTCAACACACAACCTCAGACTGTCATCCTTCTTCTTTACGAACAATGCTGGGCAACCCCAAGGTGAAGCACTTGGGCGAATAAAACCCTTGTCCAGAAGTTCTTGTAGCTGGATTTTTAATTCGGCTAATTCTTTGGGCGGCATTCGATACGGCCTTTTTGAAATAGGGGCTGTACCAGGCTGAAGTTCAATGATAAATTCGATATCCCGGTCGGGCGGCATACCAGGTAAATCATCCGGAAACACATCTGCATATTCACGGACTACCGGAATATCTTCGAGACGAGTATCTTTCATGGCATAGGCACAAGAGTTGTTGCATTGGTGATGAGGTAAATATAGAACCGATTGACCATGAGTTGGAGAATTTATTTCGACAGCTCGGGAAGTGATATCTAACACTACCCCATGTCTTTTCATCCATTCCATTCCCAAAATAACATCAATTCCTTCTAGTGGTAATAGGATTAACTCGGTTGAAATCGTTCTACTACCCAACTTAAGCGGTGCTGTTCTAACCATTTGGTTGGATGCTATTTTACCACCAGGAGTAGATATCATATAAGAGCCTTTGGTGTGGCAAAAATCTAAACCAACTTTTGCTCCAAACTTAGAATTAATGAAGCTATGAGATGCACCAGAATCGAATAAGATAACTGCGGGGTGATGGTTTATAGAGAATGTACCCGACATGATTGGTGCTCCCTCGGGAAGTTCAGCAAGATTGGTGAAGTTAAGTCGGCCCTGCCTGACTTGAATGGTTTGCCTCTTGCCCTTATTCGGATCGTTCCTGCGAGAAGCCTGCCCTTGAGTTTGTCCCGCCTGGGGGCACATCTTGGCAAAGTGATCTGGACTCCCGCATCGGAAACAGCGGTTATTGTTATCAGGGCGAGCGGCTGGCTGAGTATTCGGCCTAGGGCCGTTCTGCTGCTGCTGAGGTGCAAATCGAGCTTGCTGAGGAAACCCGAATCGAGTCTGCTGCTGCTGTTGAGGAGGCCTAATAATCCAACGCCCTGGCTGAGGGGCCTTCTGAGAGGATGCGGGAGGGTTATTTTGCACAATACGATACCTCGGTGCAGAGGCACTCGAGGGTCCAGCAGGTGCCTTGCGCTTCTTTTCAGCGCGGTGTGCAGAAATCAGATCCTCCTGAGATATAGCCATATTCACCAATTCATTGAATGAGTCTGCTCGGACAAGATTTAGCCTCTCCTGTAGCTTGGTACTAAGGCCCCGACGGAAGCGTTCACGCTTCTTAGCGTCGGTATCCGCGTGATGTCCAGCATACTGACACAATTGATGGAATACTTGGGCATACTGCACCACAGTACTGAGTGCCCTGAGTCAAGGCCAAGAACTCGTTGAGCTTACGGTCAAGAAGTCCAGCTGGAATATGATGATCTCGAAAAGCCAATTTGAATTCATTCCAATTCACCACATGATCAGCCGGTAGCATCCCGTGGTAATGATCCCACCACATACGAGCTGATCCGCGAAGCTGCTGCGCGGCATAGCGAGTCTTGTTCGCTTCGGAACAAGGAGTAGTCAATAGAGAAAACTTGGACTCGATCGTGCGAATCCAAGCGTCAGCGTCCAGAGGCTCATCCGCTTTATTGAACAGCGGAGGCTGAGTACTGAGGAAATCTTGGTAGCTCGCCTCTTGTGCGTGATGAGCATGATGCCCACCCCGCGGTTGCTGCTGAGCTTGAACCAGCTGCCGCAGAATTTCCGTCTGGGCGGCAAGAACCTCAGCAATACCCACTGGTGGAGGAGGTGGAGGTGGATCGCCATTCCCTCCGGCTCCAAAACCACTAGGGGTGCCTCGAGTTGATCCAACCATCTGAAATGTGAGTACTTTTGCATTAGGCTCATCATTATCATCATTTCAAATGGAATATACAACTCAAATGACATGGAAATACTGGAAGTTGCTTAATCAGGTTGTGCAGCAAAACCAGCGATACGAAAACGCTCATAACTGGAGTTCGGTACATGATATGGACTTGAAATTTTTACAAGAGATAGGAAATTTCATGATCTACAACTTTGGTAGTCATCACAAAGTCAGATTTCCAAAGTAGGTTAGTCGAAAAATTCAATTACTCCTCCTCTGGTTTTTCTGCTTCACAGAAAACAGAGCTTCTGTAATTTGCGATTATCTCCTGCAATACCAATCCGTTTGGGCTGAAATTTTGCGAGCAGGTTCCTGATGAAATTTGGAACAACTTTGGTATTCAACTCAAGAGCTAAATCAGAAAGGAAAAGAGGATAAAAATTCGAACTAGCTGCTGCCTTCAGCTTTTTGCAGATCACTGATAATTAACACTAGTAGCATTAGGGGTTCATTACATCCATCGTTCTCTCATTTCTACTTGGTCACTCCTAACATCAGTACTAAGGGGGTTACTCAACTCTAAGTTAGCCTAGTAGCCATGATCCAAAAGTAGGCCACACTAAGAGGAGTCTACAAAAGCTAAGAAACAGCGCCTCGGTCTACATGTTGACCGATGCCTCACTCGCCGCGGGAGTGTGAACCTCAACCGGTGCGGGCTGCGGCGCCTGGTCCTCGGAGTCCATCTCTGAAACGCCCTCTATCTCCTGGGGCTCGTCCTCCTCGTCCACCTGCATCTCGTCGGGAGGTGCGTGAAGGGCATCCTGCGCGTGCTGTATCGCGTGGAGCTGCCCCTGAGCCTCGTCCACCTCAAGCTGCAGGTCGTGAAACTGGTCCTCCAGGAAGTTGATCGTAGCGTCACGATCCGACACAGTGTCCTGAAGCTCGTGAACCTGGCCGTGGAGCTGGGCGATAAGAGTAGCCCTGCTCTCGAGCTCGGTACTAGCCTCCTGAAGCTGCCCATCTCTCAGCTGGACTGCCAGGTGCAAGGCCTGAGCGTGGTCCACCAACTGAGCGACGGCGTAACTCTGGTAAGTGTGAAGCCTGTAGAGGCCGTCCAAGCACATCGCTGTCGTCCGAAGTGCCCCGACCGGGTCAAGGGTAGCGACCACGTCCACGTGTGCCATCCGGTCGAGCCAAAGCGGGTCTGCCGGGTCAGGTGCAGGGAACAACCCGAACGCGGTCAGAACTACCTCCAGAGGGCGCAAAGAGCAAAAGGTGGTCATCGCCCTCATGGCGGTAAGCTCCCAGGTGTCCAACAGGTAGTGACCGACCATCTGAGTCACGATCGGCTCCCACCCGTTGAGCGGGTGCTGTGGAATCACCATCATCACACTGCAGCGACGAACTCCGTCCTCCACAAACTCGTGGCCATCGTAAACCGGTGGCTGGAGGTATCCGGCTGCACTCAAAAGCTCCCAAAGACGGCGGGGAAACCCGTCCCAGTGCAGGCAGGCGGAGTGCACGTGCCCCTGCGCGTCAACGACCAGCAGCTCTTCCATCTGTCCCAACAAAAGACCGATGGATCAGCTGATGGTAACAAGATCTACTAACTCTGGAACAGTGAAAGAAATGGCCAAAACTGTAGAGAACTTGCTTCAAAAATTCTCAAAAATTTACACAAGATCCCTCTGATATTAAGGAACAATTCACCTAGTAATCACTAAGCTCAATTCGGATTCCATGGGGGTGATATGCTCAGGTATTCAGAGTGATGTCAACCAGGAAAACTGAGTGTCCAGAGAGGGTGTATTTTGACTATAACTCTCAACCCAGACGTCAAATATTTTTCAAATTTTTATGGTAAGCTCATCACTTAGTTGTCTATAACTTTCATGTTGAACGATTTTTAGTTTGAACAACTTATAAAGGTCGAAAAATTTCAGTTGTATAGACTGTTCAGAGTTAACAGTTTCACACAGGGTTGATCCAAAAATACAAATACCAGGCTAGAAGGCTTCAAAAATTCTCAAATTTTTACAGCAGCTTGATAACTTAGGAAACATCATTTAGTCTTACTACCCCAAGTCGATTTGAGTAACTTATCAGAAGGTTAAAATTCGTGGAAACCAGGTGGCAGACTTTCTGGATACTCCCTAGGATAGTGTTTTAACTGATTTGCTTGCGATTTCCCCAGAGGGTTATTTGCTAATCTTTTTGAGAATGAATGCAGAACCTATACGTCCTCACCAAGGAAAAAATCGCCAAGTAATCTTGGTCTTACGCAATGACTTTGGTGGCATACATATTACGTCTCTCACTATATAGCTACTCGATATAGCTAGATAGCCTGTAATTCGAATTCAAGTTAGCGTACCTGCAGAAGATTGACAGCATATAAAATGAACCTCTCGTGCCAGCACTCACGAAAGCGTCCCCATACATTACCGATCATTATAGAATCGGCATCCATACTATTACCGCCGTATGGACAACGTTAAGCATACGTTATCGAAACAACGTATTGACTGAGTACCGTTTTTGACGGGGAATTGAATTCCAATTTCGAACCATTACTCCCCATATACTCAACCGAAGTTGGTATATGGGCAGCAGCTCAAGTAGGCCACTGCTTGAGCTCCAGCGTTCGGCTCGCATCACCGACGGGAAGGTCAGACTCCCTCAGCTGACTGAGTAAGCATACCTTCGTGGCGATGATGTAGTTGCAGAATTTAGATTACAGAATTTAAATACTGAAAAGTAATGTGCTGGAAGTTAGCCATACAAAATAAGCCACCTGATTATACCCATAAGATCCCATAGGGCTTTACGTCCTAGACTTGTCCTTGGAGATCCTAAACTCTTTCAAAAACTTTAGTAGTTTTGAAGTCAAGTTTTGATTTATTGTTTTGAAAACCGAGGCTGTCATCTCTGGTAGGCTGTCTGCGAGCTCTGATGCCAGCTGTGGCGGAACCACCCAAAACTACTGGGCCCGGGTGCACTGATCTTCGTTGCTAAGCAACTCTGACCCAATTTCGCACTCACCGGTAGTTCCTCGAGTGAAGCCTCGACAAAAGCCACGCTATTCCAGGATCAGCAGACAACACTCACACGAAGGTGAGCCCAGAGATTACAACACAAACCATTTCATACATCTCAGAGTGATTGCAGCGGAAAGAAAATTTATTACAAACCATGTTCAGAGTAGCACAGTACTACGGAGTTCCAACTACTCAATTATTTAAGTCTCATGTTCAGCGGAAGTATCAAAAGATAACTAACGAAATAACGTGACGCATCGGTAAAGCCCGTACGAATGCGTCACTCAGCGGGAGGGTGATTAGCACTAGCTGAAGGGCCATCCCACTCAACCGACCAACCCGGAGGCAGAGTACAAGGCCAAGTAAGACTCGCAAACAGATCTTCAAAGTTAGTACCTGAAAAACAGTGCCACAAGCAAGGCTGAGTATACTAATACTCAGCAAGACTGACCCGTCTCCGGATATAACATAGTCCGATAACTAGACATGCAAGGCTTTTTGGTTGGTAGGGTTTGTTTGCCAAAAATGCCGCTAAGTGTTGATCCTTACTTTCAGGTTTTACTTAGCCAGATTCTGGTGGAATTAACCATTCTAAATTTGCAACTAACTCTACTCAAACATGGTAGAGCAACCATTTAATCAACCAGCCGTATTATCATCATCCTGTTCCACTTGTTACTCTATGTGACCGAAATCATTAAGCAATCTCATGCCGTGAGAGGCGGACGATTCCGAATCGAATTTCAACCTGGCCAGGGGAACCTAGACCACACGCATGGGGATTGACTTCGCTCCCGCCCACGCTACTTTTCCCCTTTCTTTCCAGTCCGTGGATCCGGGTCACCCTCCCCGACTACAGAGTCCGACCACTCTGCACCCGTACGTCGCGACAAAAATATAAACCCTACTTCTACCAAGAGGGTGAATGGTTGTTCCACTCGCCGGTCCAATCAGGTACTTAAGCTTACCGATTACCATATTTCTCGGTATGTGGCTAGTACTTTCAAACGCTTAACGAAATGAGCCACACACCACGACCTTAGCCATTTTTGACTATACCAGCGGGGTATCACCACTACACAACCCCGCCCGATGTCCTTACATTTCAACAGGAATTAAAGTCAGTACAATTCCTATTTGCTCGCGAGAGGCAGGAAACCACTCGACTTCTACCGTACCTATTTAGCATGGCAACTAGTCGATAAAAAGATCCGGTATCAACATAGGTTCCTAGGGATCATGCATCTATGGTTTTCGATCAACGCCTAGAAAACTTAAATGCAGAAAAACAAAATATTACAGTACATTAATAAATAGATAGCTGAATGATAATTCGGAAAATAGTGGGATTATGCTCCGGGGCTTGCCTTCTTGGGCACTGTCAGGCAGAAAAACTTCGGGGGCTTGGCCCAGGTCTTGAGACAAGTTAGTACAGTTCAGATTAATCTCCTGCTCCGCACGAGAGTCCGCGGGCACCAGTTCGTAGTCTCCGTCCGCGAGATTAACCGTTTCTATATGCAATGCAAGATTATGAGTTATTCATGGATAACAATTTCTTTCTTTCACGATAAAGTTGTAGTCCACGTAAGTTATTTTAGTGCCGATTTCACATTTCATTGCATGGGCAATCGTTTATAGAGTAGTAAGCATAACTATAGTTTTTCATGAATGAGTGGGGTTTTGGGTTTTCATTTTTAATTTCAACACATAACATGCTTTCATTATTTCTTAACATCACAACTACTAAAGAGCTAGTGATGAACACTAAAGTAACTCAGATTCAAAATAAGTAATTATGGTATAGATTTCAACATTTAACCATAAAGCAAAAACTATAACTAATCATGCAAATGGATTACTCTAGTTACTTCATATTTTTGTACAGAATGTTCCACATGGATTCTGATGCTACAAATTTTATGCAAGTAACTTCAAAGCATAAACTCAGTACTGAAATTTTTCCAGATTTTATACACTTATATAGCAGAGGTGATAAAAAGATTAAAAACGGCAAGCCATTAACAAAGATTAAATCTACAGAAAGTTTTACTAAAGATTTGCTTCTCAAATTTTTACCAGAGACTAGTCCTGAGTTAAACATACTCCAGAAAATTTTTCAAGATTTAACTCACTATGATAAATTTGTTATTCAGTTAATTTAACATGAGTTTGCATGAATTTCTCAAGATGCATCTGACCAGTATTGCATCTGAACTTTTTATCACAGGTAGAACATACTCTAAACAAGATCATGCCCAAAAATAATGACCAGAAACATTGCAGATTACTCAGAACAAAAATAGTAAATCTAGCCCTAAGATGTTAAGCATGATTATTCACCAAGGCAAAACTCTGTAACTGCAGCTCAAAATTTTTAGACAGGAACATAGAGCTAAAAAGAGACTCCAGAAATAAACATGGATTTTTCTAAGCATAAGAACTATATATGAGGAATTAAGTTGATTAAACAAGCATAAATCATGGTATATAGCAAATGAACTCTAATAAATTTGAAATTTAGAGATTTGCAGGAATTCAGTGGCACAAGGCTGTAGTAAAATTTTCAGAGCAAGTTCATGCACATATTTTCCAGAATTAAATCGAGATTGCTAACAACAGATTAGAGAATCTTGATTGTTCTAACCTGATAACTGTTTTGGTTTGGTGTCATCTTTTTACTGTGATCTTGGCATCCCATTAGTTATAACATATCCAAAAATCAAGGTCATCTGATGAGCAGAACTTCATGAACATGCATAAGGTGATTTTCTCAATCTTTTCCATAGATTAAATTCGGTTGAGTTTCTGCAAATGTGAATGTTACAAAATTTGTAGATTTTGTTACAAGGATTCCAGATCAGTTGAGTTTGCATTTTTCCGACTTTTCTGTGATTTGTTTCGCATTTTAGAAGTTCACTGGTATACACTGTAAAACTTGCAGAGACACCCTTGAACGAAAAAAAGAAATTACAACCGGGTCCTTCGCCGGCCTTCTCCGCCGTGGCATCTTGCCGTTGGTGTTCTGCGGTGCAGGGCTTACCGGGGCTGCCACGGGGAGGCGCGTGGGGGAGAAAGGATCGAGGAACACCTACCCTGGTCGACGTTCGAGCGATTGGAGCACAGGTTCAAGCTCGTCGGCGTTGATGGCGGGTCGGTTGTTCGGTTCGCCGGCGCTGGAGGCGAAGGAGGGCTCGGGGTAGGGGAACAAGGCGCGCACGAGCACCGCGTGAGCTCGTGGATGCTTCTGGGGTAGCTATCGGGCTCGGTCTTCCCCGGAGCTGGCCGGTCCGCGGTGAGCCCGAGCTCGCCGGCGGCGGCGCAAAAGGGGAACGGCGTCGGAAGGGGGTTTGGGCTCGATTCCGCGCGCGTGGAGCGTAACTGGGAGGTGGTGAAGCTATTGCGGTGGTCGGAGGGGGCAATGTGGGGCTGGGCTAGCCGGTCCGCGCGAGCTGGATCTCGGCGGCCATGGCGGAGCGGCGGGAGGAGGAAGAAGGGGAGAAGGGGCGCGACTGCGGGGGTTCTGGGGGTCTTTATAGGCCACAGAGCTCCTGGGTGGGGAAAGGAGCGACTGGGGGCGGTCGATTTGGGTCAGGGGCGCACGACGGCGAGCGGGCGGAGCTGCAGCGGCGCTGCGCCGGCCGGGGGTATCGTGGCGGCTCGGGAAGGGGTCTGAGACGCGTGTGCGCGCGAGGAGGTGCCAAGGGGCGGGCCAGGTGGCGTTAAACGGTTTCCCCGGGTCCATTTGGCCGTGGGCGCGCGGTGGACGAAGTCCACCGGCGGCGTACGGCGGGCGGCGGGAAAACAGAGCACCGGGAGAGAGAGAGATGGAGATGGGGGCTCTTTTGTGATTTCTGAAATTTCCAGGGACCTCTCGGTAAACTAAAATTTTCTCCTAATTAGAGGGCTCAAATGGAAAAGTGTTGAATACCATTTTTGCATAACTTTTCAAGATCTACAACTTTTGTGTTATGCAAATTTTCGTTTGAAACTCACATTTTGAACTATTGGTACATTTACATATTTGCACAAAAGGGCTTGAGTTTTATTCAGTTTTTGACTTGAATTTGGCTGAAGTTCAATTGAGCACATGTCAATTGAAACACCTCTCATGAGCCAACAAAAATTTTGTGCACATTTTTGAATTAAATTTTGAGTAGCTTTTCACTCCTTTTTCTTTTTCCTTTAATTTCTTTTGTATGATTTGTCTTTTATTTGATCCTTTCTCTTTAAATTAATTTCTCAAATTTTTCTTTTAACTTTAACTAAGGTACATTGATTGGATTTAAAGGTACTGACACCTGAGGTGTCACAGGCCCCATCGTCGCTGACCTATCTCTCGCGGTTACGCCTTACCAACGAGATCCTTTGTAACGGCCTCATAGTGAGTCGCTAGTCATCTCACCTAAGGAAGTGTGATGAACCCCTGGCGTAGCTCACGACTTGTGGGTAAAGATGTGCAACCTCTGCAGAGTGTAAAACTGGTATACTAGCCGTGCTCACGGTTATGAGCGGCCCAGATCCTCCTTTTGATTAGTGGAGTTATCTCCTTCCGACGAGGGAGGTGCTTCTCGGGGTTTACCTTGGTGGCTTGGTTTCGGTTTGGTTCTCAGTAGTTTCTTAATTAATTCTGATTAATTACTATGTAACTGGGTTAACGGTAATTCATCAACTCGTAGTAAATAGCTTAAATAAAATCTTGCCAACACTTAAAAGCTAATGCAGTTGAGTCAGCCAGCCTAGAGCCTCATAGTTTGTGTTATACTTGTTGAGTACAAGTTGTGTACTCACCCTTGCCTCTTCTCTACTTTTTCCTCTTGGCTACGCTACTGCTGCTCAGTTCCTGCCGACACGAGGGAGTTCGTCCAGCGCTACCAGGATTACGAGGACTTCTAGGTGTTCGTCTCCCAGTCGACGTCCCTGTGGCGCCCTGCTTCAGCTTCGGAGAGCTTTATCGTATTTTGTACTTCGCTTCCGCTGTATCAGACATTTTGTCATTATTGTAATAATTAACATTCATATTCGTTTTATTATGTCTTATTCGTGATATGTGCTGTGATATACTGTTCATTCTGTTGTATATACATGTCACTTGATCCTGGCACGTATATGATTGCTCGGTTTATGCTCTTTTATAAACCGGGTGTTACAACGTCTCGTTATAAAATTGGTTTTGTTAGAAACATGGTTTAGGGGCTAGCATGGTGCTTACTGCCTGGTTGGCCACTCTCCATAAGGACCGGTTCATAGAGCGACAACCTGGGACAACAGCACTACCACAAGACTGGAATGGGACGGTCTTGGCTTACTAATTAGGTCATTTTGGTTCGGGAGTAACTTACTGACGGGCAGGAGGGGTGGTGAGCTTCAATGGTTCCTAGGCTACGAGGCTTGGTCTGCGTACCCCTCGAGGTGGTTATCATCGTTGCGGAGCCTGATTCCTTAGCGGTTACACCTTACCAATGTGTCCTTTGTAACGGCCTCGTAGTGAGTTTGCTAGTCATCTCACCTAAGGAAGTGTGATGAACAACTAGCGTAGCTCACGACTTGTGGGTAAAGATGTGCAACCTCTGCAGAGTGTAAAACTGGTATACTAGCTGTGCTCACGGTCATGAGCGGCCCAGATCCTCCTTTTGATTAGTGGGGTTATCTCCTTCCGACGAGGGGGGTGCCTCTCGGGGTTACCTTGGTGGTTTCGGTTTGGTTCTCAGTAGTAACATGTTTAATTTTGATTAATTACTATGTAACTGGGCTTATGGTAATTCATCAACTTGTAGTAAATAGCTTTAATAAAATTTTGCCAAGACTTAAAAGCTAATGCAGTCAGTCAGCCAACCTTAGAGCCTCATAGTTTGTGTTATACTTGTTGAGTATAAGTTGTGTACTCACTCTTGCCTACTCTACTCTTTTTCCTCTTGGGAATACTCTACTGCTGCTCAGTTCCTGCCGACGCGAGGGAGTTCGCTCAGCGCTACCAGGACTACGAGGACTTCTAGGCGTTCGTCTCCCAGTCGACGTCCCTGTGGCGCCCTGCTCAGCTTCGGAGAGTTTTTATCGTATATGTATTCTACGCTTCCGCTGTATCAGACATTTTGTCATTAATATAATAAATAACTTTCATACTCGCTTTATTATATCTTTTTACGTGATATGTGTTGTGATATATTGTTCATTCTGTTGTATATACGTGTGACTTGATCCTGGCACGTATATGATTGCTTGGTTTATGTCCTTTTATAAACCGGGTGTTACAGAGTGGTATCAGAGCTATATCGACTGTAGGACGAAAGCCTAGATAGAACTGGTCGAGTTTTAGGACTTCTTCTCTCCAATCCTTGTCTACTGAAATTATTTTACTATTATACCCCTTGAATTCCAATACTTTTACTCGTCTTGCCTTGATTTCTCTTTCTATAGAATAGTTTTCGTAGATTCTGGCCTGAAATCAGTCATCTGACCACCATGAGTATGAGCTAGGTGACCCTTTTATAGTAATACGATAGCACGTTTTGCGACGCGTTGTGTTAGTCGAGTCGTGTGTTAAACTCGGCTAAGTTGTGAAAATTGTCTGCTTGTTATTATGCTACATGTTTGATTTGGATTTTTGGTTGATTGCATAGCTTAGTAGTTAAATTTTGTTTATTGAAAATCAGTTTTAAGTTAAAGTTAATTAACTAATAAAATGAGTTAGATCGTTGGGGGTAAAACCATCCACTCTATCCTCTCTACCTTATCATGCCTTGGGCTTCTGTCTTGCTTGTTGAGAAGAAGGATAGCGCGAAGAGGATGTGATATCCAGGGATTCACCGACAAGGACGTCACCGACGAGAACGTCGGTTTCTGTAAGGGGGTAGGGATGTGACACCCCGGCCTATAGATAGTACTGGAGAATTTGAGAATCTCTCAAATGAGGCAGAAGAGTTATGCTATAGTTCCTTTTCTCGGAGTTATGTAACACCCATCTGGAGTTAGTAGCAGTGATGCATGGGCAGTGTTGTCTAAATAGAATAGAACCTTAAATAATGGAGTTTTCTCTCTTCCTTGACCTTACCAATCTGTGTTTCCTCTTTGCCCCAGCTCAGATGTCGGCAAAACAAAAAGACCTTGGAGACAGTGCAATGGGTGATGGTGAGAAAACTTGCCCGTGTTGCCAATTCTATGGCGTCCCTTGTCGTCAAGTTCGTGTGACTGAAGATGAAGCCACAACTAGAAGGAACCAGAGGTTGTTCTCCGGTACAAAGAGAAAGAGGTCTCATCAAGAGCAGCTAGCAGATGATTCCCTTTTCCTTGACTCCCCATCGGTCGATGAGCTACAGACCATCCAGAAGAGAAAGGATCCTGAGTGTTCTAGAGATACACAGGTCAAGAACCAAGCACTCTATGATTATGTTGATGGGTTGACTATCACTATGAATGTGATTCAGCCACGCGGTCGCAAGGAGCCCAAAAAGCCAGCAGAAGAAATAATGCAAGATGTGATGTTAAGTTCACAGGGAGGTCAACCAAGTAGCACCATTCACCACCACTGCATGTGCTACCAATGCGGGCAAAAAGGTCATTATGCCAAAAGTTGTCCACAGAAATGCCTTTCACCGGCTCCACGGCAGGCAGGACAGTAGGGGCGCCCAGCCCAACCCAGAACGCCACGACAGGGGAAGGTGAACCATGTGACAGCCGAGTCAGCGGCCGAGTCTCCGAACGTGGTTATTGGTACGTCCATGGTCAACTCATATCCAGCTACGGTGCTTTTCGATACTGGTGCTACACATTCCTTTA
Source organism: Panicum virgatum (assembly GCF_016808335.1). Classification (NCBI taxonomy): domain Eukaryota; kingdom Viridiplantae; phylum Streptophyta; class Magnoliopsida; order Poales; family Poaceae; genus Panicum; species Panicum virgatum. The sequence continues at coordinate 39,211,632 of NC_053147.1, read as the reverse complement.
TTACACAATCATTTGTCGAGCATCATGGTATTCATACTAGCACAATGAAGAGGTGCATGTTAGTGTCTTCACCTGGAGGACAATTGAGGTCTCTCATATCTCCTACTCCCGAGTCAGTGTTTCCCTAGGGAGGGTAAAGTTCAGTGCAAATCTGATGGTGATAGACACCAAGGGTATTGATGTGATTCTAGGAATGGATACTCTTGTCAAGTGGGGAGTCAGAATTGATTGTGCACAGCGGTCAGTTCACTTGTCAGCATTTGATGGCCAAGAGGTGACAGTCAGTGCTATAGAGCCTTCTGGTTTTCTTCATCAGATGGAGGCTAGACCCACGGATGGTATTCGCGTGGTGTCTGAATTCCCGTATGCCTTTTCGGAGGACTTGCCAGAAGAAGGAAGAGGAGTTGATGAAGACCTATCCTGATCTCTTTGCTAGCCGGCCCAGAATCTCGGGATGAGATTCCTGTAAGGGGGTAGGATTTGTAACACCCTAATTTAAATTTCAGTATTTAATAATAAATTTAATTGGCTTTATTTAATTTCTAAGGTTTATTTTGTTTAGACTTGCATTTAATCTAATTTCGATCCTCAAGTAATTAAAATTTATTTTAGGGCTAACATGTGTGTGCATTCATGCTGGTGCATTGTTCTTTTGTTTGAGTGCTAGGTTTGAATTCAAATTTGAATTTGAATTCAAATGGCTTTAGTTTGAGTAGTGTTTGGAATAGGAAAAAGAGAAAAACCCAAAACCCAGCCCGGCCTGCCCTTTACCCCTCTTGGTCTAACCCGCACCCCTTTCCCCTTCGGCCCAGCAACCCGCGCGCAGCCCAGCTAGCACCTGCACCCCTCTCCTTCTCCCCGCACCGCACGGCCCACACCCACGTGCGGCCTAGCCCCACACGCGCGCGCCTGCAGCCTTTCCCTCCTAGGCCTGCTTCCACCGCAGCCGGCACGCTCAGCCCGCTACCGCCTCATCCACTCCAGCGCCCCGGCCTGCCCTGCGTTCCCGCTGACAGCTTCGGCCCGCACGCCAGCGACTCCTCCCCTCACCGACAGCGCGACCCCTCTGGTCATCCCCTTCCCCACACCCTCTGCTCGCGCAACGGCCACGCCACGTCACCCCGCAATCCTCGCCGGAGATTTCCATTCCCCAATTACACCTGCGATCCTCGGCACCTCCCCTTTAAACGCAGCTGCACCCCTGCGCCCTCCCCCATCCGCAGCCGCCACCAAGAAAACCTAGCTCCGCGCCGCTCCTCCTCGCCATGCCTCTGCTTCGCCGCGGCCGCGTTGCTCTGCTGCTCCCCAACCCCACCGGAGTAGCTCAGCGGCCTTGCCTCGACGCCAGGAGCGACCCCGAGGCCTCCCCGCACGACCCCAGCACCTGCAACGGCCGGGATTTCCCCGGAGCGCCACCGCGGGTGAGTCTCTGTGCCGTCTATTTTCCTTGCCGCCGGTGACCCCCGAACCACCCTAACCCCCGATGCACCCTCACAGGCCTGCCAGGAGTCGAACCAGGGAGTCCAGGCGCTCGGAGCTCCACCATAGTACCTCATCCTCGAGCTCCGTCAGAATTCTGCCCGCACACCACAACTTGACATCGCCGCCGGACATCTCCGTCGCGCCCCGGCATGCCGTCTTTGCTCGATTCGGACCTAGGTGAGCCCCACCTCGACTTGCCCTTCCTTTTGCACCCGATATCGTGGCTAGTGGGTCACTTCCGAGGCCGGAACACCCACGCCGGTGCTCCGCCGCCGCCGCGCCATGGCCGAACCGCTGCTCTGTTGTGCCGTAGCCCACGCTAGTCCTCGGTGTAGTTTAGCCGTGTCAAGTAGATGCTTCTAGTGCCAAAAACCCGAGCCAAATGGGGCCGGAACCGCGCTAACGCGGTATGCCGGCGAACCCAAGCCGCCTGTCACAGCCGGCCGTCCTCTCCGGCAGATGCAGTCCCTTCCTGAGCCCACTAGTGGATCACGCGCTCCGCGTAGATCCCCCCTGACCCAATGCCCGCTCAAATCCTAGCCTGAAGGGCCGAGTTCGGCCAGCTCCGGCACTGCTCCGCCGCGGGAGCGCGTCTCCGGCGGTCAGCGCCGCCATTTCCCCGCCACCTCGGCCCTGGGCCGTCCGATCAAGAATGGACGCGCAAGATTAGAACCCAAGCCCATCAGATCTGAGCCGCCGGATCGAGATTCAGCGGATCTGATCTAAACTTACCTCTTCGTGCTGCTACTTTTGCTAAAGAGACCCTTCCTTTCTTGGTAATCAACCCGCGGTCCAGCTAAGTTTAAAACTATTTCCAACCGGGCCCTGTTTTATTCAGTTAGGCCCCTGATCTTTATAGAAATAGAACCCGCAGTCCAGACCCGTCGGTTTTGCATGTTAGCCCCTGGATCTATCCTTTAATTACATTTAGGCCCTCGGTTTTTGCCCAGAACCCCCCTGGAGCTCAAGTTTTCTTGCAAATAGGTCCCTGGAACTTGTTTTTGGCCTAGATTTTGCGTTTTAGCTCCGTTTTAGGCGTTCTTTATGTCCACGCGATCATTGTAATGCGTAGAATAGTTTTAGACTAGTTTAGTGTGCTATTTTTATGTGTTGATGTACTGTTTCTTAGCTTTTGTTAGTGTTAGATTGTATGCTTATTGTGTGCCTTATTTTTGCGTTGCGATCTTGAGTAGATGTTGATCCTTCGGAGAAGCACCAGTACCCGGAGCAGCCGTCTTCTGACCAGTTTGAGCAGCAGCAAGAGCAGTATGAGGAAGGCAAGTATAACATGAACAACCTATCACTTTTAAATACACTTTCATACTGCATTTTAATATTGTATGCCTATAATGTTTTCCTAGCCACTTTATATCCTTTATATTTATCCCTTGGGTTGCATTTTGGTTAGTTGTGCTAGGCGCCGTGCTATAACACATAATGGTCCTTTTTAATTAATTTGATTAATGGTATATGCAACTTAATTCTGGGAGTGGCCCGTTTGAGGGGCTCACGTCTCGTTATAAAATTTGTTTTGTTAGAAACATGGTTTAGGGGTCCAGCACGGTGCTTACTGCCTGGTTGGCCACTCTCCATAAGGATAGGTTCATAGAGCGACAACCTGGGACAACAGTGCTACCACAAGACTGGAATGGGACGGTCTTGGCTTACTAATTAGGTCATTTTGGTTCGGGAGTAACTTACCGACGGGGCAGGAGGGGTGGTGAGCTTCAATGGTTCCCAGGCTACGAGGCTTGGTCTGCGTACCCCTCGAGGTGGTTACCATCGTTGCGGAGCCTGATTCCTTAGCGGTTACACCTTACCAACGTGTCCTTTGTAACGGCCTCGTAGTGAGTTTGCTAGTCATCTCACCTAAGGAAGAGTGATGAACAACTAGCGTAGCTCATGACTTGTGGGTAAAGATGTGCAACCTCTGCAGAGTGTAAAACTAGTATACTAGCCGTGCTCACTTTCATGAGCGGCCCAGATCCTCCTTTTGATTAGTGGGCTTATCTCCTTCTGACGAGGGGGGTGCCTCTCGGGGTTACCTTGGTGGTTTCGGTTTGGTTCTCAGTAGTAACATGTTTAATTTTGATAAATTACTATGTAACTGGGTTTATGGTAATTCATCAACTTGTAGTAAATAGTTTTAATAAAATTTTGCCAAGACGTAAAAGCTAATGCAGTCAGTTAGCCAACCTTAGAGCCTCATAGTTTGTGTTATACTTGTTGAGTACAAGTTGTGTACTCACTCTTGCCTACTCTACTCTTTTTCCTCTTGGGAATACTCTACTGCTACTCAGTTCCTGCCGATGCGAGGGAGTTCGCTCAGCGCTACCAGGACTACAAGGACTTCTAGGCATTCGTCCCCCAGTCGACGTCCCTGTGGCGCCCTGCTCAGCTTCGGAGAGTTTTTATCGTATATGTATTCTACGCTTCCGCTGTATCAGACATTTTGTCATTAATATAATAAATAACTTTCGTACTCGCTTTATTATATCTTTTTACATGATATGTGCTGTGATATATTGTTCATTCTGTTGTATATACGTGTGACTTGATCCTGGCACGTATATGATTGCTCGGTTTATGTCCTTTTATAAACCGGGTGTTACAATGGCGAAGCAAACCACGAAACAGGCCCTCCAAAAAGAAATTGGTGGTCTTTGCGGTCAAGTTGTTCCAAGACGAGAATGCACCTGAGCCAAGACTTAAGCCCGACGAAGAATATGTGCACTCGTGGATGACAAAGGAGGGCCGGATAATCAGCCACGACTACCAGCGCAACAAGATATCTCTTGATGAGCTGCCACTCCAACCACGCCTCACAATCTTTGGAGTGAGGCCACCATTAAGAGCGGAAGATTATCAAGACAAGTCTGAGATAAGGAAACTTTCCAATGAGCTTACCAAAGCTCATGTGGTCAGTATCAGATTGGACACATCTCAGCAGAGGTTGAGAGAAGAGGTCAGAGAGATGCAAGGGGACCTCGATCTTTACCTCGAGTTTCTTGATGAGAGGATGGATCGTCTAGCAAGGGCACTAGGGATCCAAAACTTTGAGTAGTGATCTTAGATAAGACCCCTCTTGTTATCATAGGTTTAGTTAGGGCACTAGTCTTAATCGAGTCGTTTAGGTTTAGGTCAGTCTAGTCGCGCCCCGGTCTTTATTTCATCAAGATTTGTGAACTTTGGCTCCCAGGTGTTAATGCCGGCAGAGCCCCATTATCTTTCATATTTGGTTTGTTTTGTCTATGATCGAAGAGCAGGTCAAAAACAAGTGTGGGGGGAGATCCCATGATGCTACACATCCACGATCACATTCACACGTCACGTGCACCTCCCGCTCCGACTCATGAGTTTGCACTACCTCACTTGTTTCCTCCCTTTAGCATTTCTAAACATGAGCATATCTTTTCAAATCCTTGAACCTGTTTAAGAAATTTGCTAATAAGAGCTCTTGATAGATGCCTTGCATAAATGTTTTTTCTACCGCGCTTAAGTTTGTGAACCATATTTTATAGGACCCATGATGCTTAGTTGTTGACTAACGTGACATGTCTGGTTAAAATTGTTTGTCTCTTTCATGTTGCCAGTCTGGGATTTTTAGTTAAAAAACGAAAACTAAGTTCTTGGTCTTATCTCTTTATCCACCATGCTACCAGAGCCATATAAAAATCCCATGCTATGTCTCTCGGCTACATGATTGAGCTTGATCAAATTTTGTGACCCATCATGGTTCTACTCTGTTTATGCACTTGATTAAAAGTTTTATGTTTAGATGAATCTTGTGCTCCTTAAACACTATCTGACAATGTTATCGAAAAAAAGAGAGAGAGATGAAAAGAAGGCTTGCCAAAGAAGCATGACCCAAAAAAAAGAGAGAGAGAGAAAAGATGGCATGCCAAACAAGCATGACCCAGCAAATAAAATCAGACATGAAAAGGAGCACATATTTATCTGTGCACTAACCTGATCAGTCGTAAATATGAGTATACACCTGTGGATCCAATCTTTGATCTTGCAACAGATTTGGGCCAAGCAGACGACATTCTACCTCATCCATCTATACCATCAGAGCCGGTGAGGTAAAGTAAGGATAAATGCTGGTAAGAGGCTACGAGCGACTCTGAGAGACCCATGGAGGAGAGTAAGACCATGAACAATTTTATAATAATATTTTTTCAAAATCCCCAAAGTTTGGCAACATGACAGTGAGAGGCAGTGGAGACCTGCTCCTTTGTGTGATGAGTGATTGCCAACACGTGGAGTGGACTAACTGTGTGTAGTCGCGACTCTGTGGAGATCGCCACCGTGAAGATTCCAGACGGATGCGTGGCTATATCAGAGGAATTGAGTCGGGTCGAAGCAATCTTCTCCAAGTCGTCGTAGGCGTCGGATGGTCTTCAATGTATCTTTTCCGGTTTTGTCCCTAAGGGCCTTCTAGTTTTATTTCAGCACTTAGGGGTATTGTAGTCTTTTAGAAGAATGCTTGGAGGCAGCAGGGAGTGGGTGGCGGCCTGCTGAAACAAAAAGGCGCCCTCCTCTCCCTGGGGCGAGCGCGCTGGACACAAGGTAGAAACAGAAAGGAACCAGGTGCCCTCTTCCTTCTCTTCTCCCTCCATGTTCTTCCTCCTTCCTCTCTCTAAGATAGGATTTTAGCCATGGATTTGTGAAGACCTTGTACTGAATTTTCATGGGAAAGGAGGCCCTTCCCTCCTTGTGCTCTCTGGGAATTTGAGTAAGTTTTCAATCTCATACGCTTCATGCTTTGGTTGTGACGATTTGTAATTTCGTTTGTTTGATCATGAAGTGCGAGATTGGTGTAGTTCCTTGAGCTCTTTGACGTGATTCTAACCCTTCTTGCCTAGTGCAAAACCTCTGGAAATCACGAGCTCGTTAGGATTGAAGTTCTTGATCTTTTTGTGTTTCTAGGAAAACCCCGTTTTTTGTTCCTATTTCCTTCGTTTCCTCTCAATCCCTGAGGAATTTCGTGGAGATCTTTTGGGGATGGGTTCTTGAAGTCATCATCTTCATCTTCCCAAAATTTGAGCACCTTTGAACTTGATTTGACCTCTCAATCGTCAAGTTTTCCAAAGGTTGCAGGCTGGAAAATGTCTTTGGACTCTGTTTCTGGACAGCACTGGTTGAACCGACGCTTGGGTTCAAGGTCGTCAGATCAACCAGTGCCTACAAGGTTTAGTTGCTAGGGTTTTTGGCGTTTCTGTTGAATGCACCGGTGCTTCAGTCTTCATTAGCATCGGATTAACCGGTGTTGCTTGTGTGTGTGCTGTTTTGGCTCGTTTAACCGGTGTATTGACTTTCCTTAGCGTCGGTTGAACCGGTGCTCTGCACTTGGCGTTTTGTTGCTTCTCTGGACAACTGCACCGGTGTTTGTCATTGATTTTGTCGGATCATCTGGTGCAGGGCATCGGTTGAACTGACGCAGTTCAAAACATTGCGTCGGATCAACCGGTGCTTGCTGTCTGCTGCTGCCGGCTCTGTATCACCGGATAGACCGACGTATTCAAGCTGTATACGTCGGTTCAACCGGTGTTAGTATACTATGCTGGTCTTGTGCTGCTTCTTCGCGTTTTGCTTCCGTGCTTGATCATGCTTGTTCCTAGGGTTGCTTTGTGTTAGGGTAGCTCTTTCGTAGCTGCTTTGCACTTCACCTAGGACTCTAGGGTTGGGTGCTCACTTGGGATCTTAAGCTGAATTTTCGATCGTGATATTTTTCCATCGGCTCCCATTCACCCCCCCTCTGGTCGCATTCCTCGGTCCTACAATTGGTATCAGAGCCGGGACGGTTTCTCTGTAGCCATTCTCGGTTCGAAACCGTTGTGCGACCATGGGTTCACCGGGCAAACCCCCAATTTTCGATGGAACCGATTATGACTACTGGAAGGTGTGCATGCGTGCCTATCTCTTGAGTCTTGGTTCCGAAGTCTGGGAGATTTGCGTGGACCCTGAATACGTGAACCTTGCGGTCCGCATGACCGAACTTCAGGTCAGGAGACACGAGGTCAATAGCAAGGCGTACAATGCTCTTAACGCCTGTCTTGCTCGTCCTAAGTTCGATCGTGTTAGCGATCTTCTTACAGCCCGGGAGATTTGGGCACGGTTGGCCAATTTCCATGAGGGAACCAACCATGTCAAGTCAAGGCTGTATGAGACTCACCGGCGGGAATATGAGAACTTTACTCAGCTGCCGGGTGAGAGCATCGACACCATGTTCAGTCGTTTCCAATCGATTGTGAACAAGGTGCGTGCGAACCAGCCACAGGGCACCCAGACCTACTTCGATCATGAGAAGGCTATGAAGCTTCTCTATGCTCTTGATCGCAAGGTCTGGGAGGTGAAGGTCCAGACTATCATAGAGTCTGCTGGCTATGAGACCCTCACCATGGATGAGCTGTTCAGCAAGCTCAAGGCTTCGGAGGTGGAGAAGGTCTCTCGAGCTAAGATGGAAGTCAATCATGCTGATGCCTCCGCCTCCAAGTCAATGGCCCTGGTAGGCAACTCTGGAGCTAACTCTGACCCTTCTCTTGGAGGTTTTTGCTTGTCTTCCCTTGTGTCTGTGACAGATGAGCAGCTGGAGGTGCTGGGAAACGAGGAGCTTGCACTGATCATCCACAAGTTCCAGCGCGCCTTCAACAACAGACAAGCACGAGCGAAGACCTGCTTCAACTGCGGCAAGACCGGCCACTTCTCCACTGAGTGCCCCAAGAAGAAGAGTTCCAGGGATGAGGATGACCGCTCCAGGCACGAGGAGTACCGCGAGCACCGCCACAATCACAAGAGTGGGCACTCCCACAAGAAGAATGGCGGACGCTCCAAGCGGCACCATGAGCGGAAGAAGAAGAACGTCGGCAAGTACAAGAGCAAGCAGGCGTTTGTCGCCCAGAGTGAGGATCACTCCTCTACCAGCCAGAGCTCGACGTCATCATCTTCATCCAGCTACAGTGACTTCGACTCACACCACCGCGGCGAGAAGAAGCGGAGCTCCAAGAAGAAGGCCACAGAGGGCTTCACTGGCCTTTGCCTTCATGCTGGGAAGGCGGCCGGTTTTTGCACCATGGCCATTGACTCCGACGCCGATGGGACTCCTTCCACCACGGCAGAGCCTGTACTTCAGCCAGAGCCAAGCTCTGAGGTACGTCCTGAGCACCCCACTCCTGTGGAGTTGGAGGATCTTTACACTGCTCTAGATAATCAGGACTTGACCATTAAGGATGCTAAGAGGCAGTTTAGAGCTTTGAGACAGGAGTTCAAGGAAGTTAAGCTAGCTCTAGAGATTACTCAGTCTGTACCTATTGTGGAGGATTGTGAGGAGGAAGATGAGTGCAGTCAGTGCATCGGTTTGATGTCTGACCTTTCTGAGCTCAGGAGCAAGTATGATGAGAACTTGCTCAAGTTCGAGGAGGGCAAGAAGGCCTTGGACGAGCTCAAGTCCCGGCCTACCCTCTTGGGTGCTTGTAAAGAGTGCCCAGTGCTTAGAGAGGAGCTTAAGGAGAAGAATGCTGCCTTGTGGAAGTTGGAGAAATCCGCAGTCGCTAGCTCTTGATCTGCTGATTGTACTGTGTGCCCAAGCCTGATCTCTGAACTTGAGGAGGCACAGAAGGACAAGACCCGGATGGAGGAGGAGAACTCCCACCTTCGGGAGATTCTCAGTTGGGTGTCCGCCCGCGAGCCTCAGTTGGGCATGATGGTACAGTAGTTTAAGCATCCTGGTGGTGTTGGGGTTGGTTTTGCTTTTACACCTGCTGACTTTGTCCAACCCTATGGCAAGATTGGTGAGATGCTTGAGCCGAGTATGAGTGCACTTTCTTCCTCCACAGCTCCACCAGTTCCTAAGCCAGCACCAGTTAAGGGTGGAATCCTCACTGAACCACCTAAAGCTCCACCTAAGAATCCAGTGTGGGTTCCCAAGCCTAACCATCTCAAGAACCGACTGGATACACTCCCTCCTAGTGGTAAGCCTATTCCTAAGCCCAAGGTGAGGACTCAGTCCCACAGAGTGCCTTAGAGAGCCCCAGCTCCAACACCACAGCCTACACACAAGAGAGAGTCTTACCAGTGTGAGTGGTGTGGAAGGGATGGTCACTTGGCAGAGTTTTGCTTTCGGAGGTTGAGGTTTGAGCGCAGGCAGCCTGAGAGGCGCGCTCCGGAGGTGTTCCACCAGCCTACGGGAGGACATGCTCTAGCTCGACATGGGCAGAGGCGGGATGCCAGGCCACGTCATGTAGGTGGAGGAGGGGGAGGCGGTGGTGGATACCGCGCTCCTGTTGGTGGTTTCGCCGGCCCTGTTCCACACCGTGCTTTCGGTCGTGGTCAGCGTGGCCAAGGCTTTGGTGGCGGAGGCGCACCACGTTTTCCTCAGCGTGGTGGTCGCCAGCCACAGTTTTCGTTTGAGGATACTTACCCTGCTTTCGAGCAGATGGCATGACACTGGTTTGCTTCCTTCTGTGCTAACCCTAGTGTCGGGCCATTTGCCCGCTCTTTCTCTTCCTACTAAGCAGGACACTCGAGGCCTGGAGGACATATGGCTCATGGGCTCCGGTTGTTCGCGCCACATGACCAGAAGTCACAGATGGTTCTTCAGCCTCACCCCGATGAAGGACAAAGAGTACATCACCTTCAGGGATAATAGCAGAAGAAAGGTACGTGGAGTTGGTGCTATTCGGATTTCTGACAACTTCACCCTGAGAGAGGTTGCTCTTGTTGATAAACTTGGTTTTAATCTGCTTTCTGTCTCGCAACTTCTTGATGATGGGTTTGAGGTGAGTTTCAAGAGAGGTTGCTCGCGTGTTCTTGATTCCAGAGGGGAATTTGTGTGTGGCATTGTTCCTCTTGGTCGTCTGTTTCGCATTGACTTTTCCGGATCTTCTTCTAGCACCTCTCACAGTCTGGTCACTGGTCAGTCCTCTGAGCTCTGGAAGTGGCATAGGAGACTCGGTCACTTGAGCTTTGATCTACTAGTTAGGCTCAGCTCACTTGATTTGATCCAAGGATTGCCCAAGCTCAAGATGGATAAGGACCTTGTCTGTCACCCGTGTCATCATGGGATGATGGTTTCCCTTCCACACCCACCTGTGAATCAGGTGATGACATCGCACCCAGGCGAGCTTCTTCATATGGACACCGTCGGTCCTGCTCGTGTGCGCTCTGTCGGTGGGAAGTGGTACATTCTTGTGATCGTTGACGACTTCTCTCGGTACTCTTGGGTTTTCTTCTTGGAGACTAAGGATGAGGCTTTTCAGTACTTTCGAGACCTTGCCTTGAGGTTATAGAACGAGCTTCCACATGCCATGAGGGCTATTCACAGTGACAATGGATCTGAATTTAAGAATGCTCATTTTGATGACTTCTGTCGTGGCCTCGGTCTTGATCACCAGTACTCCTCTCCTTATGTTCCTCCACAGAATGGCGTGGTTGAACGCAAAAATCAGACCCTAGTGGAGATGGCCAGGACGATGCTCGATGAGCATAGGACTCCTAGGCGTTTTTGGGCCGAGGTGATCAACACCGCTTGCTATGTTGCCAACCGCATCTTCCTTCGCTCATTCATGAAAAAGACTTCGAATGAGTTGCGGTTTGGTCGACAGCCCAGAGTGTCCCACCTGCGTGCTTTTGGTTGCAGATGCTTTGTTCTGAAGGAGGGAAATCTTGATAAGTTCGAGTCTAGGAGCTCCGATGGCATTCTTCTTGGCTATGCTCTTCAATCTAGAGGCTATCGGGTTCTTATTCTTGAGACTAATCGGATCATCGAAACTTGTAATGTAACCTTCGACGAGTCCACCCCTTCCTTGTCTGCTTCTGTGGAGTGTGCAGGTGACGATGAGTTTGGCCAGGACATCTTCGAGGATGAGGATGAGCCTGAAGCCTTTGAGGGTGATGGTGGTGTCCCTGCGCCGGCTGCAGGCCCACTTCCTGGGGATTTGAGTTCTGACGACGATGGCGGCCCGCTCCCCACAGCTTCGACTACGGCCGATCCACGTCCAGCTCAAGGTTCTTCCTCCAGGACCCTTGCTGAGGGCGGTGGCAAGGTGACTTCACCTCAGCGAGTACACCACCGAACCCTGCGGGATCATCCTCTAGAGAGGATACTTGGGGACCTTTACCAAGGAGTTCAGACGCGGTCGAAGGTTACCTCTATCGCCTTCTGTGCTCACTCTTCTTTCGTAGCCACCTTTGAGCCCAAAGATGTTGGACATGCTTTATCTGATTCTAACTGGGTCAATGCCATGCATGAGGAGCTAGAAAACTTTGAGCGAAACCAAGTTTGGATCCTTGTAGAGCCTCCACCAGATTGCCACCCTATAGGTACCTAATGGGTTTTCAAGAACAAACAGGGTGAGGATGGGATGGTAGTGAGGAACAAGGCTAGGTTAGTAGCTCAGGGTTACAGCCAGTAGGAGGGGATAGATTACAAGGAGACCTTTGCACATGTAGCTCGTTTAGAGGCCATCCGGATCTTTTTAGCCTTTGCAGCTTCGAAGGGGTTCAAGCTGTATCAGATGGATGTGAAGAGTGCCTTCTTGAACGGGTTTATAGAGGAGGAGGTCTATGTGAAGCAACCTCCTGGCTTTGAGAGTCCCACATTTCCAGACCGAGTCTTCAAGCTTCAGAAGGCTTTGTATGGTCTGAAGCAAGCCCCTAGAGCCTGGTATGCGAGGTTGAGAGCCTTTTTGCTTAAACAGGGGTTTGTCATGGGATCGGTAGATAAGACTTTGTTTCTCCTCATGCGTGGTGCTGATTTTTTATTGGTCCAGATTTACGTGGATGATATTATCTTTGGTGGCTCCACTCACTCTCTTGTTTCTAGTTTTTCTGATGATATGAGCAGGGAGTTTGAGATGTCTATGATAGGTGAGCTTCAGTTCTTCCTCGGGTTGCACATCAAGCAAACCCGGGATGGCACCTTCGTCCACCAGGCCAAGTACACCAAGGACATGTTCAAGAAGTTCGATTTCGGGGACCTCAGTCCCATGCCGACTCCTATGGGCACTTCTACGGCACTGGATGAGGACACTGAAGGTGTTGCTGTAGACCAGAAGGAGTACAGGAGCATGATCGGCTCGCTTCTGTACTTGACGGCCACCAGACCCGACATCCAGTTCGCGGTCTGTCTCTGCGCGAGGTTCCAGGCTTCTCCGCGCACTTCTCACAGGAACGCTGTGAAGTGGATTTTCAGGTACCTTCGATACACTCTAGAATTTGGCCTTTGGTACTCTTCTTCCTTTTCTCTTGTGTTGGTTGGCTTTTCTGATGCTGACCATGGTGGGTGTCAGATTGATCGCAAGTCGACTTCAGGCACCTGCCAGTTTCTTGGAACATCTCATGTGTCTTGGTCTGCCCGCAAGCAAACTAGTGTAGCTCTTTCCACCACAGAAGCCGAATACATAGCTGCTCTAGTTACTGCTCCCAGATCCTTTGGATGAGACACGCTCTTAGTGATTATGGCCTAACTTATGGCAGAGTTCCCATTTTCATTGACAGCACATCAGCCATAAGCTTAGCCAAGAACCCCGTCCTACACTCTCGCTCCAAGCATATAGACGTGAGGTTCCACTTCCTGAGAGATCATTATGAGAAGGGTGATGTCGAGCTGACCCATGTTTCCACTGATAATCAAGTAGCCGACATCCTGACCAAGCCCCTAGAACAAGCCACCTATGCTCGCTTGCGGGGAGAGCTTGGCGTGTGCTACCCATTTTGAGGTGGGTAGTTGTTTCTGTAGTTTAGGTTTTATTTTTCTTTCTTCTTTGCTTTTTCTTACATTCTTTTTGTGTACATACCATTTTGCATAGCATTTGCTCATATGCATTACACTTGCACCAGCTTCTCTTGTATGATATCTGCATTTGCTTATGCCTCGTGCTATGCTATGAGTTGTATATATGCTTTGACCATGTGTAGCTAGCTCCTTTGAATATGTTGTATATTGGCTCTGAGCTTAGCTATTTTATTCTTTGAAAATCATAAACCATGGTCACCTTCAGGATCTGCTACTAGCATGTGTAGGCTTGTATGCTTATGCTATCTTGTTTCATGCTTAGTGGCTAGGTCCTTTGCTCTCATATGCAACAAGATGCCCTCTTTTGCCTCATGATTGTTTTGCAAATTCATTTGGTATATCATGCTTTGCTCTGAGTGAAAAGATCCAGGTGGGATTGCTTGCACCACTGATCTTGTACCAAGACTGCTCCTTTGGAGAACTTGGACAAGGCTGTGGATGACTGAGAGTGTTATCTTAAGCTTCTGATGGTCTTTGACCTAGGCTTGGTACATTCGCTAAGTTAAGCACTTGCAAGTTTTCAACCCCTGGCACCACTTCTTCTTGTTGAGACTTTAAGGGTTTGTTAGCTGGTATCAAAATCTTGACAAGTTTTCATTTGCTTGAGTGGCAGTTGCTGTGATTTGTTTTGGATAGCTCACCGGTATGTCCTTGCTAGCTCTAGCATACTTGTTTACCTTCTTGTATGCTAGGTCCTTTATGGTGATGCTTTTTTACAAATGACAAATGCTTGCTCGCGATCTATATCGATATATTCTTATGAGCTCTCCATGCATTGTCTTTGTATATGCACCCTCATATGATGTGCTATTTAGACCCTTGCAAATGCTCTTGTTCTGTACCTGGAAGCTTGTTAGGCACACATGCATTGCACTTCATGGCATATTTCCAGGGGGAGCATCTAGGCAGGGGGAGTTTCCTTTGACGTGTGCTTTGTCAACAAGGGGGAGAATTTGGAGGGATTGTGCAAGTTCTAGTCTTTGAGTGTGCACACATCGGGGGAGAGTTGCATAGTGAGGGGGAGCCGCATTTCAGGGGGAGTTTTGAGCTTTTTCATGCTCTTTGCTGGTCGTGTTGAGCCTTGCCTCTTTCTGGAGGGACCAGCTCTGCACATGCTTGGCTGTGTTGAGCCTTGCCTCTTTCTTGAGGGGTCAAGCATGTTTTGGAGTCAGTGTGTCGAGCCGTTGCCCTTATCTTGGGGGGCTGACTCTTTTGGCTTTGCTATCTTCAAGTGATCTTCTCTGGCTTTCATTCTCTTTTGATCACTTCAGTTAGTTCTCCTTGTTTTCTAATTCTTTTTTGGTTATCTTTTTCTTTCACCAGTGCCCGTGTGGGGTGTGGTGATGACAATGCACTCATCAAGGGGGAGATTGGGAGGCAGTGGAGGCCTGCTCCTTTGTGTGATGAGTGATTGCCAACACGTGGAGTGGACTAACTGTGTGTAGTCGTGACTCTGTGGAGATTGCGCCAGTTCTTGGTTTGTGGTGTGCAGGTACACGGATGGCGCGGTGGCAGCGAGATGGTTTGGACAAGAGCGAGGCGCGTGCCGATGGACCATGCGGCGGCGTTGCGGTGGCTTGGAGCTTGATGACCATGCGGAGGTGGGAGACCTTGCGGTGGCGTTGGAGGCCCGACCGAACGACCGTGCGGTGGAGAAGGGCATTCCAGATGCTGGGCCATGTGGCGATCCACTCCTGGCGCCAAGGCAGGATGGCATGGAGTTTGTTGGTAGCTCGGGAAAAACCAACGGCTGGGATGCGTCGACGTCGGCCAAGTCGGAGAGGGTCCGGCGGGAGGTCGGACACGTGGCGTCATCGGGCTTGGCGGGTGTGCCAGAAACATCGTGTGGGAAGGTTTCGCGGTTCCTCCAAAACCGCCCCCGAACTCGGTTTTGGCAGTTTTCTCAAAATTGCCACTGTGAAGATTCCAGAAGGACGCGTGGCGATATCAGAGGAATTGCGTCGGGTCGAAGCAAACTTCTCCAAGTCGTCGCAGGCATCGGATGGTCTTCAATGTATCTTTTCCGGTTTTGCCCCTAAGGGCCTTCTAGTTTTATTTCAGCACTTAGGGGTATTGTAGTCTTTTAGAAGAATGCTTGGAAGGCAAGGAAGGGAGGCAGCAGGGAGTGGGTGGCGGCCTGCTGAAACAAAAAGGCGCCCTCCTCTCCCTGGGGCGAGCGCGCTAGACACAAGGTAGAAACAGAAAGGAACCAGGCGCCCTCTTCCTTCTCTTCTCCCTCCATGTTCTTCCTCCTTCCTCTCTCTAAGATAGGATTTTAGCCATGGATTTGTGAAGACCTTGTACTGAATTTTCATGGGAAAGGAGGCCCTTCCCTCCTTGTGCCCTCTGGGAATTTGAGTAAGTTTTCAATCTCATACGCTTCATGCTTTGGTTGTGACGATTTGTAATTTTGTTTGTTTGATCATGAAGTGCGAGATTGGTGTAGTTCCTTGAGCTCTTTGACGTGATTCTAACCCTTGCCTAGTGCAAAACCTCTGGAAATCACGAGCTTGTTAGGATTGAAGTTCTTGAGCTTTTTGTGTTTCTAGGAAAACCCCATTTTTTGTTCCTATTTCCTTCGTTTCCTCTTAATCCCTGAGGAATTTCGTGGAGATCTTTTGGGGATGGGTTCTTGAAGTCATCATCTTCAACTTCCCAAAATTTGAGCACCTTTGAACTTGATTTGACCTCTCAATCGTCAAGTTTTCCAAAGGTTGTGGGCTGGAAAACGTCTTTGGACTATGTTTCTGGACAGCACCGGTTGAACCGACGCTTGGGTTCAAGGTCGTCGGATCAACCGGTGCCTACATGGTTTAGTTGCTAGGGTTTTTGGCATTTCTATTGAATGCACCGGTGCTTCAGTCTTCATTAGCATCGGATCAACCGGTGTTGCTTGTGTGTGTGCTGTTTTGGCTCGTTTAACCGGCGTATTGACTTTCCTTAGCGTCGGTTGAACCGGTTCTCTGCACTTGGCGTTTTGTTGCTTCTCTAGTCAACTGCACCGGTGTTTGTCATTGATTTTGTCGGATCATCCAATGCAGGGCGTCAGTTGAACCAACGCAGTTCAAAACATTGCATCGGATCAACCGGTGCTTGCTGTCTGCTCCTGTCGGCTCTGTATCACCGGATAGACCGACGTATTCAAGCTGTATACATCGGTTCAACCGGTGTTAGTATACTATGCTGGTCTTGTGCTGCTTCTTCGCATTTTGCTTCCGCACTTGATCACGCTTGTTCCTAGGGTTGCTTTGTGTTAGGGTAGCTCTTTCGTAGCTGCTTTGCACTTCACCTAGGACTCTAGGGTTGGGTGCTCACTTGGGATCTTAAGCCGAATTTTCGATCGCGATATTTTTCCATCGGCTCCCATTCACCCCCCCCCCCCCTCTGGTCTCATTCCTCGGTCCTACAGATAGGATGACACTTGAAGCCAAGATCATTCTGTTCTTCAACAACTCAAGATATCATGATAGACACATTCAAGTTCACAAGCAAGAGCAATGTATGAAATAACTTTTGTGCAGGATATTCTATCAGGAAGCTATCGGCTCACCTTAGTCCTGACCTTTACTCGAGACGAGCAAAGGGCCAAGTGTGGGGGATCTTGTTGATGGTCATTAACGAACAATTTTGACCGTCAACTTCTACACAAAAGGGAACCACAAAGTGGAATAAATGCTAGCATAGGGTTTATTTATTAACAAATTCCACATATTGTGCTTGAGAATGTGTGCAGGTGGTTTTGAACTAATTTCGTAGGTTTCAAGTACATTTTGGCCCGACATAAATCGCAGAAATTATCAGAGCACCGATTCGGGCTCAAATGGACCAAGTGTAGCCCAAGAGTCCAGTTCAGACCACTCAGGACAGGCCAAGCCCAACTGGGTTAAGACAAGGAGGCCCAGGACAGCCTGCTGGATGAAGCTGGGGGCGGTTGGCCCACCTGGCAGGCCGACCGACCTACTGGTCGGCCGACCAGGCCCATGGGCCCCACCGCCTCAGCTTCGACACATGGCGCCTCCCTGTTGGTTGCTTAAGTCGGTTC
This sequence comes from Panicum virgatum, assembly GCF_016808335.1. NCBI lineage: Eukaryota > Viridiplantae > Streptophyta > Magnoliopsida > Poales > Poaceae > Panicum > Panicum virgatum. The sequence continues at coordinate 39,194,311 of NC_053147.1, read as the reverse complement.
CAGGAGCAGCGGCATGGTGTCCACTGGTGTCCCTAGCGAGGCATGGGGAAGCCTGGAGCGGCGATTTCGACGGCGATGGCGGCCCTGCGCGACGGCGCTCACCGGCGCGTAGGCGCTGGGTGGTTCTGGGGCTCGGATTTGGGTGCTGTGGCTTCTGCGTGCGTGCGCAGAACCAGTGCAAGCGAAGGCAAAGCATGTGCGGGGCTAGGCTATGCTGCAGCGAGCTCACCGCGGGTGGGCGGCGACGCAGCACCGGCAAGCCGGCGTTCCAGCCTTGGTTACGTGCTACGGGCTAAGACAACCGGTGCAAAAGATAGTGGGGATCAAGGTGGTGCTCACCTAGGGCTCGGGTCGGGGTGATTCGGCACGCAGGGTGGTCGTCTGCGAGTTCCAGGCGGCGGGTCGTGGCGGAGCTCGCGGAGGAGGTCGTTGCTGGGCGTCTCCGGGCTCCTGGATCCGTCGAGGAGATGCGGGGTCGTGCTGCGGAGGTGTAGAGGGGGGTCAGACAAGCCAGAGAGCCACCGGCGGCGAGCAATTACACGGCGGCCGAGCTCACCTTCGGCGGATGTCAGGCGCAATCCCGTCGTGGTCGTGGCAGAGGACGAGGGCAGTTGTGGCGGAACCACCCAAAACTACTGGGCCCGGGTGCACTGATCTTTGTTGCTAAGCAACTCTGACCCAATTTGGCACTCTCCGGTAGTTCCTCGAGTGAAGCCTCGATAAAAGCCACGCTATTCCAGGATCAGCAGACAACACTCACACGAAGGTGAGCCCAGAGATTACAACACAAACCATTTCATGCATCTCAGAGTGATTGCAGCGGAAAGAAAATTTTATTACAAACCATGTTCAGAGTAGCAAGTACTACGGAGTTCCAACTATTCCAATTATTCAAGTCTCAAGTTCAGCGGAAGCAGTAAAGATAACTAGCGAGATAACGTGACGCATCGATAAAGCCCGTACGAATGCATCACTCAGCGGGAGGGTGGTCAGCACCAGCTGAAGGGCCATCCCACTCCACAGACCAACCCGGAGGCAGAGTACAAGGCCAAGTAAGACTTGCAAACAGATCTTCAAAGTTAGTACCTGAGAAAAACAGTGCCACAAGCAAGGCTGAGTATACTAATACTCAGCAAGACTGACCCGTCACCGGATATAACCTAGTCCGATAACTAGACATGCAAGGCTTTTTGGTTGGTGGGGTTTGTTTTGCCAAAAATGCCACTAAATGTTGATCCTTATTTTTAGATTTTATTTAGCCATCTTCTAGTTAGATTAACCACGCTAAGTTTGCATCCAACTCTACACAAACATGGTAGAGCAATCATTTAATCAACCAGCAGCATTATCATCATCATGTTCCGCTTGTTACTCTATGTGACCGAAATCATTAAGCAATCTCATGCCGTGAGAGGCGGACGATTCCGAATCGAATTTCAACCTGGCCAGGGGAACCTAGACCACACGCATGGGGATTGACTTCGCTCCCGCCCACGCTACTTTTCCCCTTTCTTTCCAGTCCGTGGATCCGGAACACCCTCCCCGACTACAGAGTCCGACCACTCTGCACCCGTACGTCGCGACATAAAAATAAACCCTACTTCTACCAGGAGGGTGCGAGATCGTTCCACTCGCCGGTCCAATCAGGTACTTAAGCTTACCGATTACCATATTTCTCGGTATGTGGCTAGTACTTTCAAACGCTTAACGAAATGAGCCACACACCTCAACCTTAGCCATTTTTGACTACACCAGCGGGGTATCACAACTACACAACCCCGCCCGTTGTCCTTACATTTCAACAGGAATTAAAGTCAGTACAATTCCTATTTGCTCACGAGAGGCAGGAAACCACTCGACTTCTACCGTACCTATTTAGCATGGCAACTAGTCGATAGAGAGATCCGGTATCAAACATAGGTTCCTAGCGATCATGCATCTAAGGTTTTCGATCAACGCCTAGAAAACTTAAATGCAGAAAACCAAATATTACAATACATTAATAAATAGATAGCAGAATGATAATTCGAAAAAAAATAGTGGGATTATGCTCCGGGGCTTGCCTTCTTGGGCACTGCCAGGCAGAAAAGCCTCTGGGGCTTGGCCCAGGTCTTGAGACAAGTTAGCACAGTTCAGGTTAATCTCCTGCTCCGCACGAGAGTCCGCGGGCACCAATTCGTAGTCACCGTCCGCGAGATTAACCGTTTCTATATGCAATGCAAGATTATGAGTTATTCATGGATAACAATTTCTTTCCTTCACGATAAAGTTGTAGTCCAATGAAAGTTAATTTAGTGACGATTTCGCATTTCATTGCATGGGCAATCGTTTATAGAGTAGCAAACATAACTACGTTTATTCATGAATGAGTGGGGTTTTGGGTTTTCATTTTTAATTTCAACACATAGCATGCTTTCATTATTCCTTAACAACACAACTACTAAAGAGCTAGTGATGAAACACTAAAGTAACTCAGATTCAAACTTGAACATTCATGGTGTAAATTTCAGCATCTACCCTAGAGCAAAAACTATAACTATTCATGCAAATGGATTACTCTAGTTGCTTCATCTTTTTGTACAGAATGTTCAACATGGGTTCTGGTGCTACAAATTTTATGGGAGCAACTTCACAGCATATACTCAGCACTGAAATTTTTCCAGATTTTATGCACTTATACAGCAGAGGTGATAAAAAGAATAAAAACAGCAAGCCATTAAAAAAGATTAATTCTACAGGAAGTTTTACTAAGGATTTGGTTCTCAAATTTTTACCAGAGACTAGTCATGAGTTAAACATACTCCAGAAAATTTTTCAAGATTTAACTCACTATGATAAATTAGTTATTCAGTTAACTTAACATGAGTTTGCATAAATTTCTCAAGGTGCATTTGACCAGTATGGCATCTGAACTTTTTATTGCAAGTAGAACATACTCTAAACAAGATCATGCCCAAAAATCATGACCAGAAACATTGTATATTACTCAAAACAAAAATAGTAAACCTAGCACTAAGATGCTAAGCATGATTATTCGACAAAGCCAAACTCAGCAACTGCAGCTCAAATGTTTTTGACAGGAACACAGAGCTAAAGAGAGACTCCAGAAATAAATATGGATTTTTCTGAGCATAAGAACTATATATGAGGAATTAAGTTGATTAAACAAGCATAACTCATGGTATATAGCAAATGAACTCTAATAAATCTGATATTTAGGTACTAACAGTTTTTTAGTTTTACATGCACACAGTAAAAATTCCAGGGCAAGTTCATGTGCATATTTTCCAGAATTAAATCAAGAAAGCTAACAACAGATTAGAGAATCTTGATTGTTCCAACATGATAACTGTTTTGGGTTGGTGTCATATTTTTATTGTGATCTTAACATTCCATTAGTGATAACATATCCAAAAATCAAGGTCATTTGATGAGCAGAACTTCATGAACATGCATAAGGTGGTTTTCTTAATCTTTTCCCTAGATTAAATTCGGTTGAGTTTCTGCAAATGTGAATGTTACAAAATTTGTAGATTTTGTTACAAGGATTCCAGATCAGTTGAGTTTGCATTTTTCTGATTTTTCTGTGATTTGTTTCGCATTTTAGAAGTTCACTGGTATACACTGGATTACTTGCAGAAACACCCTTAAACGAAAAAAAGAAATTACAACCAGGTCCTTCGCCGGCCTTCTCCGCCGTGGCATCTTGCCGGTGGTGTTCTGCGGTGCAGGGCTTACCGGGGCTGCCACGGGGAGGCGCGTGGGAGAGAAGGGATCGAGGAACACCTACCCTGGTCGACGTTCGAGTGTTTGGTGCACGGGTTCGAGCTCGTCGGCGTTGATGGCGGGTCGGTTGTTCGGTTCACCGGAGCTGGAGGTGAAAGAGGGCTCGGGGTAGGGGAACAAGGCGCGCACGAGCACCGCGTGAGCTCGTGGAAGCTTCTGGGGTAGCTGTCGTGCTTGGTCTTCTTCGGAGCCGGCCGGTCCGCGGGGAGCCTGAGCTCGCCGGCGGCGGCGCAAAAGGGGAACGGCGTCGGGAGGAGGTTTGGGCTCGATTCCGCGCGCGTGGAGCGTAACTGGGAGGTGGTGAAGCTGTTGCGGTGGTCGGAGGGGGCAATGTGGGGCTGGGCTAGCCGGTCCGCGAGAGTTGGATCTCGGCGGCCATGGCGGAGCGGCGGGAGGAGGAAGAAGGGGAGAAGGAGCGCGACTGTGGAGTTCTGGGGGTCTTTATAGGCCAAAGGGCTCCAGGGCGAGGGATGTAGCGACTGGGGGCGGTCGATTTGGGTCAGGGGCGCATGACGGCGAGCGAGCGGAGCTGCAGCGGCGCGGCGCAGGGCGGGGGGGGGGGGGTCGTGGCGGCTCGGGGAGCGGCCTGGGACGCGTGTGCGCACGAGGAGGTGCCAAGGGGCGGGCCAGGTGGCGGTAAATTGTTTCCCCGGGTCCATTTGGCCGTGGGCGCGCGGTGGACGAAGTCCACCGGCGGCGTACGGCGGGCGGCGCGAACAGAGCAGGCCGGGGGAGAGAGAGATGGAGATAAGGGCATATTTGTGATTTCTGAAAATCCAGGGACCCCTCGGTAAACTGAAATTATCTCCTAATTGGAGGGCTCAAATGGAAAAGTGTTGAATACCATTTTTGCATAACTTTTCAAGATCTACAACTTTTGTGTTATGCAAATTTTCATTTGACACTCACATTTTGAACTATTGGTACATTTGCATATTTGCACAAAAGGTCTTTAGTTTTATTCAGTTTTTGACTTGATTTTGGCTGAAGTTCAATTGAGCACATGTCAATTGAAACACCTCTCATGAGCCAACTACAAATTGGTGGACATATTTGAATTAATTTTTGAGTAGCTTTTCACTCCTTTTTCTTTTGCCTTTAATTCCTTTGTATGATTTGCCTTTTATTTGCCCCTTTCTCCTTGAATTAATTTCTCAAAATTTTCCTTTAACTTTAACTAAGGTACATTGATTGTATTTAAAAGTACTGACACCTGAGGTGTCACAGCAGTGGCCTCGGGAATGGTCCTGGGCTCGGGGCGAAGCTGCTGCGGTGGCTTGTCGGGGCTGGGGTGCCACGGCGCGGTGAGGCTACAGCGGTGCAGGCCCTGCTCCGGTGCAGAGGTCGTGGGGCGACTGCGGCTAGGGTTTGGTTGCTGCGGTGGTGTTCTGGGGTTTGGGGTCGGGGAACCGGAGAGAGAGCGTGCGGGATAGAGTGCAGGGGTCTTCCTGGTGCTGCTGCACGCGAGAGGATAGAAGCCGGGGCTCTGCTCTGAGCTGGCCACGGCGGTGGCGAGGTGGCGACCGGCGATGATCTCTGGGGTGCGTGGCAAGGCTATGGAGGCCCCAGCGCGAGGGGTGGAAGCGGTGGAGAGGTGCAGCGCGACGCGTGGGTGCCAGCGCAAGCAGGAGGTGGCCGGGGAGGCGGCCCAGAGCGGCGGGCGGCGCTGTCCAGTGGTAGCGTCAGTGAAACAGAGGAAGCAGGCTGGAGGTGGAAGAAGAGGACTGATTTGCAAATTCAGAAAATTTCAGGGACCCAGCTGTAAACCAGCAATAACTTTTAATCTAGGGCTCAAATGAAAAAGTGTCCAACATGAAAGTTGTTCAACTTTTCAAGATCTACAACTTTGATGTGGTGCAAAAATTTATTTGATCAAAGGTTAAAGAGTTATTTTTGAAAACATAAGGAGGATTTGAATTCAAAGGACTTTTGTCTTTTTCAATGCAAAATCACTTTAAATCTAGGCTGAATTGAAAGATTTCCTGCCAAGCAATGATTACATTGCATTTTGCAAATAAACCCTTCACAAAAGCTATAATCACACATCCTATTCAAATAAAACTGTAAAGTTGACCTTGCATAAAATCATAATTACACATATAACCTTTATATTTACAAAAAGATCCTTTTTCAAGCAAAGCAAGCACATGATGCATAAAATAGATACACAACTACTGTGCAGACACCTAAGATGTCACACACTCATCTGTTGTGCAGATCATTAATTCCATTACGTGCCTTTTTCATTGTCATTTATGCAGGCCATATTGATCTCTTTAATCTGTGTGTGATTTTAATTGAAGAAATTGGGTAGCATGTCTTTGGGCAATGATAGGTCTTGGATGCGCTTGCCACAACAAGCAGAAAAGTGGCAAAAAGGATTCAAGAAATTTATAGACCATAAATTTGCAGGAACATTGAAAGGAGAAATGGCACCCTGTCCATGCACTAGATGTCGCTCAATGTCCTACAAAACAATTAAAGAAGTTAGATCTCATTTGATTCATAGAGGCTTTTCTAAAAGTTTTATCCAAGGGGAAGGAGAAGAAAAATATTCATTTGGAGGCATCAGTGAAGGGGTTGGCAATGAAGGTGGAACCGGTGACCGTGATTCTGTAAAGGATATGATGGAGTCACTAATCCATGCTATGATACGTGGGGAGATCATGGATATTGAATCTGAAGAGCCGAATGAAAGTGCCAAGACATTCTATAAATTATTAACAGAGGCAAAAAGGGAACTTTATCCAGGTTGCAAAGAGGCTACTAAGGTATCTTTCATTGTCAGGCTATTTCAGATTAAGTGCATGTTCGGTCTTAGTAACAGTGCATTAGAGGCTATTATTCGGCTGTTCGCGCTTTTGCTCCCTGAAGATCATTGTGTTCCAGACACTTTAGAGAAGGTGCAAAAGGTAGTCCGTGATGTTGGCCTGGACTACCAAAAGATACATGCATGCATCAATGACTATGTTTTATTTCGAAAGGAATACGCTGAAATGGATACTTGTCCATCATGTGGTGAGTCCAGATGGAAAACATCTGATTCTAGTGAAAAGGAGGGGTCATGTAGTGATGATGCTGCACCAAAGAGGCGAATCCCACAGAAAATCTTGAGGTATTTTCCAATTACTCCTCGCCTAAAAAGGTTATACATGAGAGTGAGCACATCCGAATATATGCATTGGCATAAGGAGGGACTGGCCCAAGATGGAAAAATGCGACACCCTGCAAACTCAAAGGCATGGAAGCACGTGGACGAGCAGTTTGAGAATTTTGCATTGGAGCCACGTAATGTAAGGCTAGGTCTTGCATCTGATGGGTTTAATCCATTTGGGATGCTGAATGTGACATACACTACATGGCCTGTGATTCTAATACCCTACAATTTGCCTCCTTTGTTGTGCTTGAAACAACCGTTCTGGATGATGTCAATGTTGATATCAGGGCCAAAATCTCCAGGCAATAACATAGATGTATATCTGCAGCCCCTAATTGATGAGCTCAAAGATCTCTGGTTAAAGGTGTACAGGCGTGGGATGCAAAGGTGAAGAAGAATTTCACTCTCCGTGCAGTGCTGCTTTGGACAATTAATGATTTTCCTGCTTATGGCATGTTATCTAGTTGGAGCACAAAAGGCAAGTTTGCATGTCAATACTGCAATAAGGATACTGATTATTTATGGTTGAAATATGAGTCCAAGCACTGCTACATGGGTCATCGCCGATTTTTGCCAACGGGCCACAAGTGGCGCCGCAACAAGGTTAGCTTCAACAACCAAGTTGAAAAAAGAGAGCCTCCAGTCCCGTTAAGTGGTGAGAAGGTGCTGCAGCAGTATGAAAGTTTTGATCAAGTGAAATTTGGGAAAGACTCAAAAGAAAGAAAGCAACCCGAGGAAGAGACCAAATGGCACAACTGGAGGAAGAAAAGTATTTTCTTTGAACTTCCTTACTGGAATACATTGCTTGAGGCATAATTTGGATGTGATGCACATTGAAAAAAATATTTGTGAGAGCATACTAAGGACTTTGCTTGACTTGGCTGGCAAATCAAAGGACAGCGAAAAGGCTCGGCTTGACATGGAAGAATTGGGCATGAGAAAGGATCAACATCCTTTGGTCAAGAATGACAAGTACACTTTGCCTCCTGCATTGTACTCTTTGGATCCAATTGACAAGACATATTTATGCAAATTTCTTCAAGCTGTGAAGATGCCAGATGGTTATGCCTCTAATATAAGGAGATGTGTGGACATGTCGAGGCGTAAGATTTCTAGACTTAAAACTCATGATTGTCACGTTATATTCCAAAAGCTATTATCCATTGCAGTATGTAACATTTTGCCAGAAGAGGTCGTTATCCCATTGATTGAGCTTAGTAGGTTCTTCAATGCAATATGTTCAAAAGAGTTGACCATCAAAGAATTAGACAAATTGACCGTTTCGATCAGGGAAAATCTTTGTCATCTTGAAATGGTCTTTCCACCAGCTTTCTTTGACATCATGATGCATTTGCCGGTTCATCTTGCTGAATAGGCTAAACTAGGAGGACCTATATGTTATAGATGGATGTACCCAATTGAGAGGTACTTGCGTACGCTAAAAGGCTATGTGCCGAAAAAGCGTACCCTGAAGGTTCAATAGCCGAGGGATATATCTCAGAGGAGTGCATGACATTTTGTCCTCGCTTCCTGGAAGATATTGACAACAAGATTAACCGTCCAGAGAGACATGAATGTGCCGCTGTAAATGAGCCACCATGTGGACTAAGCATATTTGGGAAAGTTGATTATACTAAGAAAGGATTTACCTTGGAGAGCATTCCTAAGGTATCTATGCAGCGTATGAGGCACTGGATATTAACAAATTGTGATGAGGCCATTCCCTGGGTCAAGTAAGTTGTAATTTTTAGTTACTTACCTTTGCTGCATCAATATGATTTTGTATTAACTGACTGCATTGGTGCCATCTTTTGATTTTCTATTAACTGATTTCTTAAATATGACTTTTTTATCAAATTGTAGTGAGCACTTGGATATACTCAAGAAACAGTCACCCAAAAATGTTGAGCAGCGTCACAAGGATCAGTTTGTAGGCTGGTTCGAGTGTACGGTGAGCTTAAATTTTTTTTTCCATATCTTTTGGAGTGCACATATGTAATAGCTGGTTGATGCAAATTTTTTTATTGCTTGCAGATCAACAAATTATATGCAGATGGAAAAATAAGTGATGATATACATGCACTTTCTCAAGGGCCAGACTATCATGCACGTGTTTTCAACAGGTGCTTCATGAATGGTTTTTTGTTCCGAACAGCTCACATAGAAAAGAATCTGAGTACGCAAAATAGTGGTACTGTAGTGAAAGGAGATGGTAGTGCTGGCGGCCCCTCATGGTATGGCGTTATTAAAAAGATTTATGCACTTGATTTTCCAACAGAGAAGGAAGTCGTCCTGTTTGAATGTGACTGGTACGACGTACCTGCTAGTAGTAAGAGCAAAGGCAAAGGATTTAAAAGGGACCAGTATGGGATTATCGACATCGACCCAACTCGATTGCGATATGCAGCGGCGGATGCACAGGGGGGGCTCCAGCCCCCCTAAAGCAAATAATTACACTAAAATTACTGTAGCAAAATATTAAATCACCATTAAAACTTTATACAAATTAACAACTTCATTGATTCAGCCCCCCCTTCTTCTCCATCCTACCTCCGCCACTGGCGATATGTAAATGATCCTTACATTTTGGGCACACAAGCTGAGCAGGTCTTTTATGTGCAAGGCAGCAAGAAACTAGATTTGTTAGCTGTTATAAGAATGAAGCCTAGGAATTTGTTTGCCATGCCAGAGTCAGCACATACAGATAACGAGGGAGAAATTGATGTTGACTCACTAGACGTCGGAGTGGAAGACATGGAAGATTTAAGCCAAGATGAGGAGTTGACAAATTGGACTAGGTCGGGGATTGAAGGTGTTACTGGTGATGCATCTGTTATTAAAAAAGCACTTGCTGATTCTGTTCCTGAACCAGCAGCAAATGACTTGCTAGACGATGACGAAGATGACTCCTGCGACCACTACATTGATGATGGATATGTAGCACCTGTGAATTCTAATGTTGAAGGACCGGATGAAGAATTTTTCATATAATTTTTGGTAAGTACATCCTCTGAAGCTTATATTGATTTTTTGGTAATTACACCTCGTACTTTACATCCTATGAAACTTATATTAATTTTGTGTGTATCAGGATCTAGCCCTGCTCCGTTCGGACTGAGTTCGCTTAGTCTGTTTATTTCTTCCTTGCTGGCATGAAGACTGCTGCCCTCATCGATCACGGAAGGCACTGCATCTTCCAAATTATCCCGTCAGCTTCGTTCTATTATGCCTTCGAGGAACAGAAGCAATTTTTCAAACCATAAGCTGCACACGCCCATTTGTAAAAATAAATAATTACACTGACTTGTCACTGAATTGTATCAGGTGCCCATGTTGCACCATTGTGGAATGCTTCTAGTTAAGAACAATTAGTTGTTCGTATATATCTCCTTTCATTTTTATGCACAGTAATGATTGCGATTAAGCAACAAAGTTCCAGAGTTGAAGATGAATTAAGAACCTGCATTGCATATTTCTTAAGCAAACAGTGCATGCAAGCAATGCACGGGCATACATAGCTAGAGACCTCTATGACCATACAAACATATATAGAGATAGATATTTACAGAACTGACCACATGTCATGACAACTAACCAAAGTCCACAACTAGTTAGATATGTCCACACAGGGACACCCTAAACTGCACTTCATTTATTCTTCTTAGCCGCATAGGTGAACACCTTCACTTTGGAGCAGATCTAAAACACATTAGCTCTTTTTTGGTGAGAGGTTCCCTGATCTGTGCCTTCGAGGCTCCTTCCCTTGTGCATCTTTTTGGCGATGGATGCACATGCCTCATCAGATGAGGATGAGTCCACACAGAACACCACCTTCTTTTTGTTGCAGGCCTACAACATGCATGATAAGTTAGTTGCCAGTTCTGCAGATCTAATATCATGCGGCAACGACAAAAAATGGTTTTATTCACCGGAATTGGCTTACTGCTTCCCAGTCCTGCAGGACGCCTCTTTTTCACCTGAATTGGCTCACTGGTTCCCAGTCCTGCAGGGCGCCTCCTTTTCTGCCATATGAATTAAATGATGTTACTGTAATGAATTTAAGTACCAGCACTGACCCAATTTATAGAGACTATTTAAGAAAGTAAAATATTGAATTCTGTGCAACAATATAAAAAACTAATTTGAAATAGCAACTAAGAGTTCCTCCTCTACTATTGACATAACATGCAGAATTGAAACTAATATGAGGGTACATACATTAAGTCGATCAGAAAAGTATAAGAGATATATAGATAAATTACGGAAGTCATGGATTTAGAACACGACGGCCGGAGCTTTCATGGGCAGTCAGGCTGGCTGCGACCGCCATCGCCGGGGCAGGCACTGCTGCCGCCCCTGCCTAGCAGGCTGGCTGGTTGGCCGCCGCCCTTGGCAGGCCGCCAGGATGGCCACCGCCGCCCTGGCAGGCAGGCTGCTGCAGCTGCCACGGGCGTGCAGCAGGCCTGGCCACCGCTGCTAGGTAGCCATGAAACAATTTTGCATATCAGTACAGTACGAGCATCACCATGCTTTTAGCTGGGTTACCTAATCATGCATGTTTTGCCCATACCTGTCCGGGACAGTGAGTATTACATCCAAGAACCATGCTCTGCATAACGGCTACGTTGATGTTACGTCCGGCGATTTTGCAGGCAGCCTGTGTGGCAGTAGAAACATATGTCAGGGAAACGAAAAACTTGGTCTGAATTTAGTACTTCTGAATTTCTGATTGCAGGGTCCATTCTATTTGATTCCTCAGAGGAAGCATTTTTACTTTGCGTTTCACTTTACCTTAACAAGTAGGGATGTCTTGTTCAAATTGTTCTGTGGGACTCCATTCTTCAGATTAGCACTAACTAGAAACTACTTTTGAAACTGGCAAAACATAGCTGTCTTAGTAGTTAATGCCAAAATTGCTGTGTTTCACTTTCACTAGATCCAGGTTTTAATCTCGGGATATTACAAGTTTGTTTGCAACAAGGCATCACTGAATTAGTTTCTGAATCAAGTTCTTAACATCTACCATATATATTCACACTGGATTTCAGCAAGCATATCAATCTAACCGTAGACCAAAATTCACTAATTTCATACACAATTTCAGTATTATCAGACCCAATTTCTAGTAACAACAGCAAAACAAATAGAGGGTATCAACAGCATTGACCTTCCTGACCTTGGAGGCGGAACTAAAAAGATATCGACAAAACCAACAACTTTTGTTGCTAGAGCAGGATCAAATTCCCCACTAATTAATTCTAGAAACTTAGGAAAGAAATCAATCTAATTGATATGGCATAACTACAGTGCGGTTATAACTTATTCGAGCCTAAACTCTGAAATACTCACGTCCCTCTACTGATTGCAGGTGATTTGTATGTAAAATCTCAACCAAGCTGAAAGAGCTTCAATGAAATTAGAGACCCTAACCTTCCTCCCGATGATCCCTTCCTAATTTCTGCTCTCCCTTCTCCTTGCTGCCTTTTTTCCCTGAAGTATCCCGCAGCTGCAGATCACGTACAGCACATGGCATGGACAGCAGCAATCAAATTAAGGAGGACAGCAGCAATCTTACCCCTATCGATGAAAGAGGACAGCAGCAATCTTACCCCAATCGATGAAGGAGGACAGCAGCAATCAAATGCTAGATGTGCAGCAGCCAGCTATCGTCGATAGGGGCAAGGCACAAAAGAAATTGTTGGCGCCCGTGAGGAGGACCAGCGGCGATTTAATGGGAGAGGGCGACCACCTGAGAAGAGGGTTGGGAACCAGAGATGGCGGTGCTACGAGAGAGGCGGCATGGAACAGGTGGGAGGAGGTGGCGGCAGAACAAGGGTAGGAAAAGAAAAAAAAAACCCGTATCCTAAGATGCTAATAGAAACCTAATAGAAAACCGACGGCCCAAATTTCACGGATTCATCACACACTCACCTCATGATCAAATTTGGCATCTGTATAGTCAAATGGATTTGTTTTGGATGAGATCTACGTAACCACGGTGCCCGATCGTTCATCTGACCAACGATTAAGAAAGTCAAATTTTGATCAACTTACTAATCTCTCGACTTGAAATTAAAAAATTATCTGAATAGCTGGGATATTACATGTGGGACCCAATATTGATTTTTGAGTAAAGAGTAAAGTATGCCGGTGGTCCTCAAAATTGTCGCATTGTGTCATCCCGGTCCCCGAACTCGCGAAACGCATATTTGGCTCCATAAACTTAGGTTTGGGTGTCATTCAGATCCTCAAACTCGCAAATTGCATATTTGACTCCTTAAACTTATCGTCGAGTGTCGTTCCGATCCCTAAACTTATAAATTACACAGTTAAATCCCTAAATTCAGGACATGTACACCTTCTTTCTTCGCATAGCCAACATAATTAGCTAAGAGTGTATCATGTGAAATGTCAACTTCTTTATTTTTAGTCATAACATATGGGAGCTAAGCAACATCTTGGAGCAAAGGGGTGAATGAGGCGTTAATATAAATTTTATTTTCAAAGTTAGGCTCATTAGCCAAGTTGAGTACTTGGAAGAACATATGCATATTTATTCATACATATGTATTACTTCGGATCATGATGGAGGTAAGACAGTGTCGTCGAGCAGATAATTAGCCATATTGATATGTTCGATGATGATCTCTACACATATGTGATCATATCATGTGGGAGCTAAGACAACATCTTGAAACAAATGGGTCAATGAGAGCTAAAAATAAAATTTTTATCTTGAAACATGTTGGAGCTAAGACAATGCTTTGGAGCAGATGTGTATGTAAACGAGGTGTAAAATTAACTTGTTATTTTGAAACTATAAGGCACATGTGCATGTTACAAAAATAAGTTCCATCTCATAAAAAGTATGAAAAACAAAAAAAAAAGTTCACTAAAACATTCTGTGGCACAAAATCGAACTTGGGACCTCGTGGATAACACCAACATACTAAACCATTGGGCCACTCCGTTTTAGTAATAAGTAACCATTTACATATTATTAATCCCAAATCCGTTACCCTTCCATCCCATTTTTTTCACGCTAATTACACCGGCCCGCCAAATCGGTCCTCGCCGGTTTCATCTTCCCTCCCAATTTTCCACTAATCCGCCCACCCTGCGAAATCCCCTGGTCATATTCCCAGAAGGGAACATATCCTATGCAAACCAGCCATCTTGTGGAAACTATGAAAACTAGAATCAAAGCCACAGGATCCTCATCCAAGGGTTAGAAGAAGAGGTGGGTTGTTTTAGCACTTAACTCTTCCCACCATTAGCCCAAGTAATCACACTTTTGTGGATAACCCCCTGCACCTCATCCCCTCCGACGCCCAGCCCCCCTCACTGTTTCTCCCCTAACCTCTGCCGCACCTCATCCTCCTCCGGCGCTCCGCCGCCCCTTGCCCGGCCAGCGAGCTCTGTCGGCCGTGGACCAGAACAGGGCGCCGCCGATGGAGGTCTACGGCCCTCCGCCGTCAGGGGGACGCAGCCCCTATAGGTCCAGGGTCCCTCGCGGGATCCCGCCCCTGGAGGTGCAGGGCCCTCGCCCAACACAGGGCTCCGCCCCTAGAGGTCCCCTAGAGAGAATATCACAAATCGCAATATCCCACAAGCTTCACTATTTTAAATCTATTTTGTATTCATCTGTTTCTTTCTACCGTACTATAATAATTCATGAACTAAAGAGTTCCTTGTGAAATCCACCTTGTACTGTGAAGACGCCTACGTTGGAGGAAATTTGATATATGGACATAGCCGCATAGCCATCAAGCGAAATCAGAATCCATGGACCTTGATCTGTGGATGCTGTCGCCGTGTAAAGCAGACACACGCCGTGGGCAAGCGAGATGGTCTCCTGCTCAACAGCTCAAGCTTCTGCGCGGCGTCGAGCTCCTGGCGGACGGAGGCGCTTAAGATGTGGAGGCCATCGTGATGCCGTGGAGATGCGGGTGGTCAAGCAGCAGCCTGATCGCACACAGGTGGGCCGGGGACGCCTCCACGGAGTCGCACGCCTTCTCTGCGCAAGCCCTGGCGTCCTGGAGCCCCCTAAGGCCAGAGCGCTGGAGCTCGTCGTCGCCGGGGAGCCTGGGGCCGCAGCTGTCAATGGAGTGCGGAGGGGCCGCCCCAGGCGCCGGGCTGCCGCTGCTCCGCGTGCCGTGATGAGCCCGTCCGCCGCCATGAAGGACGCGGCGACGGCAAGGTCGTGGAACGCGTCCGCGAGTGCGACCTCCGCGCGCGGCACCCAGGCGAGCCAGGCCAGTACTGTGAAGACGCCTATGTTGGGGGCGGGATCCCGCGAGGGACCCTGGACCTCCAGAGGCTGTGTCCCCGCAGAGGGGCCGTAGACCTCCATCGGCGGCGCCCCGTTCTGGTCCACGGCCGACAGAGCTCGCTGGCCGTGCAAGGGGCGCCGGAGCGCTGGAGGAGGATGAGGTGCGGCGTAGGTTGGGGCAGAAACAGGGAAGGGGGGCTGGGCGCCATAGGGGATGTGGTGCAGGGGGTTATCCACAAAAGTGAGATTACTTGAGCTAATGGTGGGAAGGGTTAAGTGCTAAAACAGCTCACCTCTTCTTCTAACCCTTGGATGAGGATCCTGTGGCTTTGATTCTAGTTTTCATAGTTTTCACAAGATGATTGATTTGCATAGGATATGTTGCCTTCCCAGAAAGGCCGCTGCTTCTAACCCTAATCCTCGCAAATCCCATCGACACATGGCCTGGTGAGAAGGGGCGACAAGACGCGGTGCCTCCTGGTGATCGAGATATGGCGGCGACTCCTCCCTCCAACACTGCTTGCGACCATGGAGGTCCTGCTCATGGAGACGCCGGCGACCAAAGGTTCAAGAAGCCCCATTGTTGTCCTGCTCATCCCCAAGGGCTCACTGATGACAACGAGATGCCGTTTCAACCTACTGAACCCAGCAGGTACGCTACGTCCTTGGTATTTCACAGCTACTATCGCCTAGGGTTTGCCTGAATTCTCCTATGATGAAGTCCATCTCGTGAAAATTTCAATCTTGACTAAGAACGCCTGCGGTTTCTAATAGAAATCACCTATAGGGTTATTCTGAATTCTCATAGGGAAACCCTGATCATGAAGTCCATCTCCTGATCTTTTAATTCTTGTCTAAGTTCACCTATACTATCTGTTTGTAATAGAAATCACCTATAGGGTTAATTCTTGTCTATGAAATCAGCAAGGGTTTGTATGAATTGTTTTAGGGACACTATATATGAAGATGAAATCTATCTGGTGACCATCGACATTGATTCTTTTTTGTAACCTAGTGTTTGTATGCCAATTCGACTATGATATATATTAAATCATAGTATATATTTACCACAGAAATTTTGGTCATATTTCACCTAGTTATTATCTACTACACTGAACATATTTAACTCAGCATTGCAGATTTATTGTTCAATCATGGACAGCACTAAAAATAGATTTTGTTGTTGTAGACTCACTGGTGAGACGTGAACGGTAATTGTCTATCGCTATGGAGCACCAGCGGATACAGAAATCTTCGAGCTAGTCTGTGATAGGTCCAATATCACATTGTCCAACTTAGTTTTACTAAAAACAAAGCTGGGGTACAGTGTGCGGGACTTCTTGTACTATCTCAAGCGACGTGGCAATGACTCTGCAAGCCTCATCTTGCTTGATTATGACCACCAAACAGAAGCTGCACTTGCTGATAATGAGGGAGAGATGAAACTCAGATTATTGCTAGCAACAGAGCAACCGTCCGAATTAATGATGTCCATAACACCCATGAAGCGACCAAGGGATACAAATAAAGAAAATTATATAGATGTACCTACTGCAGAAGAACCATTTGATGCATACAAGGAATGGCTTGAAAACCTGCAACAAGATCAACCAGACACAGGTAACTTAGAATCCTCCTCACATCAAAGATTATTTACGATATAAGTGATAATATCATTATTTACACTATATGTTGATATGCAGAATTTAGAGATGATTTCAGGGATGAAACCATCAAGACATATAAAGAATGGTTGAGGCGTAAAGACTTTCTTAAGGACATTTGTAAAATCTACTCTTTTGCTTTACTATTAATATATGTATTCCCTGGCATATGTGCAAACAATAAATTTTACATATTGATCGTTCCAATTAATGTAGTGTCATATATAGAAGATGATGATGATACTGATGATGGTAGAGTTGCTGCTGATGAACACCGCACTCGTAGCCCATCACCACAAAAATATTGACCATCTCATGCAAGGCGTAGAACAGGAAAAGGGAAAGGTGTGTACTGCATACAACAATTTCTTACAACATCTTCCATCCTTAATTTGACTCATCATTTTGAACATTTTGGTTTCATAACAGGTTCAATTGGATGTCCTAATAAAGCTGGACGTGGTACCCTGAAGGGTTTATCAGCAGCCATAAAGAGAATAAAGAGTGGCTCCTAGAAACTAAAAATTAATTTTTCACCAAGGCTGGGAGGTCCCATAGGCGATAACTATCGTGCATTTGTGGATGAAGTGGTACTATTTATGAGAAAAAGGGCTCCAATTATTGGAGTCAAATTCTGGAAACACATAGATCAAGATGTCAAAGATGCTATAGCACTCGATGTTATAGTATGCACACCTATTTATTTTGTTGGCTAACATTTATATCATGTCATATAGGAAAACTCTTCACATTCTAAATGAATTTTAAATATATAGAATCGGTGGGACCTTCAAAACACTGAGGATGGTAAGGAAAAAATATGGGCCATATCTAAGGAGCAGTACAAAGGATGGCGTTCAACGTTCAATGCTACTTATAAAGCATACGACACTTATGATGAAAGAATGAGGAACAAGCCTGAAGACTTGGACCTTGTTGAGTGGCATTATTTGATTTTGTATTTTGGAGGTCACCATTTCCAAGTATGCTAACATTCCATTCCTTCTCTTTTCAAATACACATACCAGCTATATATGTTCAGTGAACTACTAATTTATTTTGTTACTTCAACCTTTTTGCAAAAGGTAAGCAATAGGAACTCTAAAAACCGTGAGCAAAAAAGGACCAATCATTGCATAGGATCCAAATCATTCTCCAAACTTAGCGATGAGAAGGTAAAGCCAAGACATACTTTTTCGTATCTTCTAAAATGGCGTTCTGTATATTTTCACCTCCACAAGTTTCAACTGATGCAATATATTCCTGGCTTCCCATAAAGATCCCGAAATAGGTGTAGAACCAGGTGATATTGAACTTTGGAGGAGTACACACATAAGGAATGGGATATGGTCAGATGAAGCTTCTCAGGCTGTCTATGTGAGTAATGCAGTTAGTTTTGTACTGCACATCATGAGCCCAACATTGATTAAATTTTCATATTGAATACTAACTCCTTTGTTGTTGTATCTATTAGGATGAAGCACTCTTCAATGTTGCAAAGACATGTATTGACAAAGAGGCTGTGATATCAGATTTAGAGGAAAATATTATTTTCCAGCGTACCTACAAGAAAAATATAGGATGCAAAACCTCCACTGTTCATGGTCATGGGTACATGTCTACACGTCCAACAGAGAGGGAATCATTGAAGGCTCAACTCGAAGAACAAGCCCGTACTACAGATGTAGCCAACCAGAAAAATATAAGGCTACAAGAAGAGATTGAGAAGTTAAATGATAAACTTAAAAACCAAGAAGCTAAAAGTGAAAGGAAATTGGAAGAAAAATTGCAGGCACTCAGGAATGAATTCATGGCCGCACTTCAAGGAAATAGATAGACCCCGTTAGCTCCAGTAAAAGACATTTGAATATTAATTTCTAACAGCAAACATTAAGTAAGGTTCATAACTGTTTGACAAATAGGATGATTTGTTTCCTATGTAGACTGCCCCAAACAGTTCAGACATCCAAGGGGAAGCTACACCGCCACCAGTTGATAAAAGTGCTGTCAATATTCTAAATTCTAATGCCAAAGAAACAACATCAGTCCGGGTACAAAATTATACATATTTATCACACCATTGATAATATTGAAACATGACCTAAGTTACTTGCTTCACTTTTTCCCTGTGCAGAATACCCCTAAAACTGCGGACATCCCAATGTCTGCTAGGCCACCAATATGCAAAATTCCTGCCAATATTCCAAGAGTGGAGACAGTTGCAAGCAAAACACCATCCTCTAAGGTCAAGCGAAGCCTTTCTCAAACCAACAAGCAATTTATTTCTCCACATAACTTGATGAATGTTGCTGTTAAACGTATACGGACTAGGAGCCAACAGGTATGAAATGCAAATCTGATTTCTATTCAAATTTTGTAAGTTTCCTATTCAAACATGACCAATGCTGCTACCATTAATTTGTATTTTAGTCCTGAACAAGACAAAATTATCTTGCTGCTCGAAAAATTACCTGTCAATAGACATGTGTTTGTTTGGTCTATCTATGTGCAACTCTGATGAGATGAGGACCTATTAGACTTTAATTCTATTATGTTTCATTTCTATATGGACCATGACATTAGCTTGGCAACATTGCTTTGATGGCCTGTACAGGCCAACAGCTATGATATGTAAATCTGATTTGTATTCGATTTTTGCAAGTTTTATATTCACACTTGATGAATGCTGATGCAAATGACTTCTAGTTTACTCCTGAACAAGAGAAAATTGTCTTTCTGCATATACAATTGCCTATCAATTGACATGTATTTGCTTATTTTATTGATATGCAAACTCTGATGAGATGAGGCTACACGTGAGACTTTAATTCCATTATGTTTCAATTTCTAAATGGACCATGACATTAGCTTACAACCGATGCTTTGATGGCCCTATACTTGCCAACAGCTATGAAATGTATATCTGATTACAATTGAATTTGAACTTTGTTGATGGATACATGTACTTGTTTTTCCTTCAACAGGATATTTGAAATTTCAGAATGGATCAATCAGACTATGATGCCTTCCATGATCAACAAAAAGATAGTCTGCAAAGGCAAACAAGCTACACCGGATCCTTCATAAGATAGATGTAGTTGTGTTGTTGACCCAACATTAGCTAGCTAGCTACATATGAACTATTCTTCGTTTAGCAATTGTACTGCAATTGAGCACTTGACATATTGTTATCTAATCATTGGAAGAGTTAATGATGGATTTGTTTGTAACACCCGGTTTATAAAAGAACATAAACCGAGCAATCATATACGTGCCAGGATCAAGTCACACGTATATACAACAGAATGAACAGTATATCATAGCACATATCACGTAAAAAGACATAATAAAGCGAATACGAATGTTATTTATTACAATAATGACAAAATGTCTGATACAGCGGAAGCGAAGTACAAAATACGGTAAAAGCTCTCCAAAGCTGAAGCAGGGCGCCACAGGGACGTCGACTGGGAGACGAAGCACCTAGAAGTCCTCGTAGTCCTGGTAGCGCTGGACGAACTCCCTCGTGTCGGCAGGAACTGAGCAGCAGTAGCGTAGCCAAGAGGAAAAAGTAGAGAAGAGGCAAGGGTGAGTACACAACTTGTACTCAACAAGTATAACACAAACTATGAGGCTCTAGGCTGGCTGACTCAACTGCATTAGCTTTTAATTGTTGGCAAAATTTTATTAAAGCTATTTACTACGAATTGATGAATTACCATTTACCCAGTTGCATAGTAATTAATCAGAATTAATTAAACTACTACTGAGAACCAAACCAAGACCAAGCCACCAAGGTAACCCCGAGAAGCACCTCCCTCGTCGGAAGGAGATAACTCCACTAATCAAAAGGAGGATCTGGGCCGCTCATAACCGTGAGCATGGCTAGTATACCAGTTTTACACTCTGCAGAGGTTGCACATCTTTACCCACAAGTCGTGAGCTACGCCAGTTGTTCATCACACTTCCTTAGGTGAGATGGCCAGCGACTCACTACGAGGCCTTTAAAAAGAATCTCGTTGGTAAGGCGTAACCGCGAGAGTTAGGTCGGCGACGATGGGGCCCACCTCCAGGGGTACAAGCACAGGAGCGCAATCCAAGCACAGACCAAGCCGGAGGAGCAGGGACCATTGAAGCTTACTACTCTTGCCCCGCAGGTAAGTTACTCCAAACCAAAAAGGTCTAATTATTACGCCAAGTCTATCCCATTCTAGCCTTGTGGTAGCGCTGTTGTCCCAGGTTGTCGCTCTATGAACCGGTCCTTATGGAGAGTGGCCAACCAAGCACTAAGCACCGTGCTGGCCCCCTAAACCATGTTTCTAAAAAAAACATCTTTTTAACGAGAAGTGAGCCACTCAAGCCACACAGAGTGCCACTCTCAGAATTAAATTCAAGTAAACCATTAGTCAAATTAATTAAAAAGGACCAGAGTGTGTTATAGCGCAGCAACCTAGCACAACTAACCAAAATGCAACCCAAAGGCATAAATAAAGGATATAAAGTGGCTAGGACAGTCCTTATAAGCATACAGTATTAAAATGCAGTATGAAATTGTAATTAAAGTGATGGGTTGTTCATGTTATACTTGCCTTCCTCGTACTGCTCCTGCTGCTGCTCAAAGTGCTCCGAAGACGGCTGCTCCGGGTACTGGTACTGAGGCTCCTCAGATGGATCAACGTCTACTCACGAACACATGGCCAAAACAATGCACAAAATAAGCATACAGGCAAACATTAACAAAAACTAAGAAACAGTACATCAATACATAAAAACAGCACACTAAACTACTCTAATACTGTTCTACGCGTTACAACGATCGCGTGGATATAAAGAACGCTAAAAACGGAGCTAAAACGCATTTTCTGGGCTAAAAACAGGGTTCAGGGGCTTATTTGCGAGAAAACTAAGGTTCCAGGGACTTTTCTGCTAAAACCGAGGGACTAACACGTAAATAAACCTTAGTTCCAGGGTCTAGCGTGCAAAAACACCAAGGGTGGACGGCGGGTTCAAAACTGGTAAAACTCAGGGGCTAAAACGTTAAAACTAGGACCTCTACGTAATTATTTTTGAAAGGAGCTGGACCGCGGGTTAAATCTGAAAGACCCCAGGGTCTCTTTAACAAAATTCCAAGGCTGAAGCGGTACGCGTGGATCCAAACCGCTGGATCTGGATCTAACGGTTTAGATCGGATCGGGCCACGATCTAATCGTGACCGCTGGGCTCGGATCGGAGGGTCCAGGGTAAAGGGGGCGCTGGGCGGCGGCGCTCAGCCGCCGGAGCAGAGCTCCGCGGTGGCGAGCTCGCCGGAGCTGGCCGTTCGGCTGCTCCGGGGCTCAAAACGACGCGGCTTCGGGTCTGGAATGGTCAGCACGCTATGCGTGATCCACCTGGACGCTAGCCTGGGCTCGAGGAGGGTCGGAGCGGCGCGCGCTACGGCGGCGGCGGGGCTGCGCGGCGGTGCAAGAGCGGGTCTACGGCGGACGGGCGCCTAGGGCGCGCGAAGGGCGAAAATAACCTGCGCAAATTGATTTGGGGGCTCGGGTGGTGCTCACCGCGGTGCAGGGCAGGCTGGACGGCCGAGTGAAGTTGGCGTCGACGCTGACCGGCGACGAGGCGGGCGCTGAGCTCGTGGTCCCGCCGGCGTAGGGCTCCCCAGGGCTCCCAGTCGCCACGAAACGGTTCACAGGGGTTCTGCAGAGATTTCCGCGGGGGATCAGGGGTGCAGAAGTCGCCGGTGGCGAGGGAATTGGGGCGGCGGCGCTTGCTTACCTGCGGCGAGGGGCTCTGCTCCGACTCCGGGAGCACGGCGGCGCGGCTTAGGGTTTTGGGAGTGGCAGCGGGGGTGGATGGGTGCAGGGGAAGGCTCGGGCCCCTATTTGTAGGGCGGCGGCCAACCTGGGCATGCGCGCCCGGGGTTGGGAAACCGGCGTGATCCCCGGCGGGGGGTTCGGGCGGCAGCTGCGCTGCGGGGGGAGATGGACCTGCGGGTGGGGCCACGGCGTCAGCGGCTCTGAGGCGGGGGCGCGGGTCAGCGACAGAGCCAGCGCGAGCGGTTCACGTGCGGGCATTGACGTGCGGGGCCCCGGTGGCAGCGAAGGCGAGCGCGAGCGGCCGACGCGAAGCTGGGCCGTGCGGGAGGCCGAGCGGGCGCAGCTGGGCTTCGGCGCGGGCGCGAGCGAGGTGAGTGGGCTCGGGGAGAGCCGGTTGGGCCGGGCGAGAGAAGGGAAAGAGGGAGTGGGCCGCGGGTTCGGTTGGGCTAGACTGGGCTTGGGGTTTGGGTTTGCTGCTGGGCTGAAGGCTGACTTCTTCTTTGGGTTTTTCTTTCAAATTTCTATTTCTCTCCTTTCTAAATCTAATTCAAACAAGTTTGAATTCAAATTTGAATTTGAATTCAAACCACACTCAAATAAAATTATGCACCAGCATGAATGCAACAAGAAATTTAAACCTATGATAAATTTTAATTAATTAAGGAACAAAAATTAGATTAAATGCCAACTAAACACAATAAACCTTAGAAAATTTAACTAAAGCCAATTAATTTATTAATAAATACTGAAATTTAAAATTAGGGTGTTACATTGTTTCACTTTCATGATGATTTGTAATGTGATTTTGGGATGAACAAGAAAATATTTTATCCAAAATATAAAATGCTATAACCATTGCGACAGGGTTATGCATGTTGCAATAAATTGTAATGCAACAGTGGTTCTTCAATGCTATAATGATTGTTGCTAAAATAATTAATAACCTCGAACTATACCTTGCGGCAATATCACTTGTTGCCCACAACTATTTCCTGTTGCATCACTTATTTTTGCCACCACTATTTACTGATGCTATAATAGTTACTAACCTCGAACAATACCTTGATGCAATTTTGCCGCTTGCTTCCACATTTTTTATGTTGCAGCACTTATTGTTGCAACCAATTGGTACTGATGCTACAATCTTGACTAACCACGAACACTACCTTGTTGCGATATCATTTCTCGCTTCAAAATAATTTCTGTTGCACAACGTATTGTTGCCACCAACAAAATTTGTAGCTACATTCTCTACTGCCACGATGTTGGTCATGGCCAAAAAACAATATTGCCACAATGTTAGTGCATTGCAAGTATATGTTATAGCAACGCGTAGTGGCGTGGTAATACATGCTAATGCCATGATATCAGACATTGCCACAACTCTATAACGCAATGGTTCATTGCATGGCAATAACTAGTATTGCAACATGACCAAAAAGTAGTTGCAAAGCACATATTACCACAAAGGTACTTGCAACAGCTTGCAACAAAACTGATTTAGTTGCATGTTCAGCCTATCGCATCCATTTTGGGCCTATTGCTACTATTTTGTGACCGTTGCCATAGGCATAAAATCTAGTAGTGGCAACTAAATGGGTTTAACTCTGTTATTAATCATCAGTTGAGTTTCAACAAATTGTTAGAAACTAAAGTAACTCAGCTGGCCTCATCCTGCCTTAACCATGACACGGGGAAGCTATCCACGCAACCGGAAGTGACCCCAAAAGAAATTGTGAGTGCGGTAGCTGTGCGGGCAAGACAATCCGCACAGAAACCACATCATCCGCAGGATGCAGGTACAGCATCCTGCCTTAACCATGACATGGGGAAGCTATCCGAGCAACTGGAAGTGACCCCTAAAGAAAGTGTGAATGCAGTAGCTGTGTAGGCAAGACAATTCGCACAGAAACCACATCTTCCGCAGGATGCAAGTACACGGTGTCAAACCCAGGACAGCGGGACTGCTTATATACATAGAATGTTCTAGAGTAAGGGATAGCTCATGGATGTACCTTACCTCTTTTGTAACTACCCGAATAGGCATAGAACTAGCTGCAGTACAAAGGAAACTACCCGATTGTGCTGTAATAGGACTCCAACTGTACTCGGCTAGGATTTTCCATGTAACCCTGTCCCCCTGGATATATAAGGGCGGGCAGGGACCCCCCTCCAAACAATCATCAACACCTAAGGCAATACAAACCACACAGGACGTAGGATATTACGCAAACTCGCAGCCCAAACCTGTCTAAATCTTTGTGTTCCTTGTACCATCGAGTTCTAGAGCAGTCAATCCCTACCTACAAACCCTACTGCTAAGGGTATCCCTGAGCAGGCTTGGCGGTAAACACCGACACATGGTGGAAGACCGTAACCGCCAGGAATATAGATGCTGTAGACGGAGTGTTGGAGGAGGCCGAAGAATACAACACCTTTGCTACCCAGGAAGACCCCATGGAACCCCCAGTGAGACAAGCTTGAGTATATACAACCTCGGCTATGAATCATGTCCTTCAATGGAACTATTTTGGTCCATTTAGTAAAATAATATGTAGCAACTAACCAAAGCAATGCCTTTGAAGATGGAGGATTAATTTAAACAATGAAATCCAATCCTCAACTTTGGAACGACCATGATTTGATAATAGCATGTATCAACAAAGTGGGCAAACCGCTGACATTCTTCACACCCCTTACACTGCTTGAAACTATCAGACATCATGGCAAGCTAGTACAAATCGGCTCTTTTAAACAACCACTTCATCTTGGGAGCCGATTGATGTGTACCACAAATGTCTTCATGAACGTTCCTCATGGCAACTCTGGCCTGATCTGAGCTCAAACATTTAAGAAATAAATATTCGGCTGTTCAACGATAGAGCTTATCATCGATTAAAACATTTTTTATTGTTATCCGCTAAATATCCCTTTCTGCACCGCGACCAGGATCTTTTGATAGGGGATTACAGGAACCCTCCGGTCCTGATATTCAGCTTTAGTGATGAATCACCTTTCATAGCCAAATTGGAGTCTCCAGAAGTCTGGGCGGTTAGACCAGTTTGTCCAGAACCTGAAACTTGGCTTTTTCTTGCATTGGCTTTCGAATATGAAAATATTTCTTCGCAATTGCTTATCTAGATGCTTGCTGAGCCAGAGTACTAGCCTATGCATTCTCTTCCCTTGGTATATATCTTATAACAAATCCATCAAAGGAAGAAATAATATTGAGGCACTTTGTCAAGATATGCATTTAATGATTCGTTATATCATTAGCATACCCGGGACAGCGGGACTGCTTATATACATAGAATGTTCTAGAGTAAGGGATAGCTCATGGATGTACCTTACCTCTTTTGTAACTACCCGAATAGGCATAGAACTAGCTGCAGTACAAAGGAAACTACCCGATTGTGTTGTAGTAGGACTCCAACTATACTCGGCTAGGATTTTCCATGTAACCCTGTCCCCCCGGATATATAAGGGCGGGCAGGGACCCCCTCCAAACAATCATCAACACCTAAGGCAATACAAACCACACAGGACGTATGGTATTACGCAAACTAGCGGCCCGAACCTGTCTAAATCTTTGTGTTCCATGTACCATCGAGTTCTAGAGCAGTCGATCCCTACCTACAAACCCTACTGCTAAGGGTATCCCTGAGCAGGCTTGGCGGTAAACACCGATAGCTGGCGCGCCAGGTAGGGGATTCGGTGAGTTCACCAACGAATTCGATGGTCGGACCAAGCAATGCCAACAGCGTGCCAGAAGGCACGACCTTCGTTTTCGGTTCCTGGGCTTGCACGGCTGACGGAACGGGAGGCTTTTCCAGCCACCTTGTCATGCCTAACTCGCCTAAATCGAAAACCCGCTCCCAACTTTCCGACATCCGTGAGTCCGCGGATCTCGACGAGGAAAGAGTTCCACCCGAACTCGACTCAGACAACCCGGGAAACATTTCAACTCAAAACCGAACTCCTGATTTGGTCGAGTTCGACATAAATTCTGATTCCGAAAAGCCTCACTTTTCCAAAACTCTTGGAAAATACCTAGCTCATCTCAAGACAATCAAACGCCCTAAGATAAAAAACTCAGAATTACTCGCCAGAGTTGATCAAGTTTCATGATCAATTGAGGGCTGCATCAAACTTGCAGAAACCACCCTCAGCTCATCTACGCCACAACAGAACCCTAAAGCACTAAACCCACCGCAGAAGAGGTCGGGCGATATGCTCTCAGGGGTCGATTGGGTAAATCCGAAGCTTGCCAACTGCATTAAGGTGGCTGAAAGCTCTTTGCAAAACAAAGAGCAGAAATCGAGAGGGGGAATCTGCGGGGGAGCTAGTGAGACAAAACCCCGGCTTGTTCGGATGGGACCGTCTATCTCCAGGATACCTCAGAGCCCTTCACCGAAACCTGCTCACACTTGGACTCCGAAACCAGTCAAGTCCAAGTTCGATCAGGACTTTGATCGCTTCATGAACAGTCTCGAGAACTTTGAACCATTTGACATTCTTGATGAGTGGTCAGACAACGTCGAGCTGTTCATGGACGCTATGGCCAAACCAATCGAGCATGCCGACGCTCTTTGGGAACTAGCCAAGCTTAAAAAAGGAAAAGCCAAGGCTCCAAAACAATACAGCGACTCAATCTATGACAAACCCTGGATTAAGGAGCCTGAGGGGCTAACTCCTACTCAATCATGGCTATACTAGATGAATGAGAATGCCCTCCGTGTAGAGATGAGCATACCGCTTCTCGCTCACCCAAAACATACATACTCAAAAATTGGTGGGCTAACCGACTCCGAATCCGAATACTCCTCCGATCCGGAGGAACAATTTGACAACCTAATCTAGTATAGTAAACAAGTCGAGTCCAACTCGGCTAAGAACCTCAAGTCCGATCAGGACTCCCTCCCTAACTTGATTATATATGCAACGCCGCAAGGACGGACGGTGCACCTCAGGAAGGCACAAGATCCAAATGCTTCTGCCTAACAGCTAGCGGATCTGCCTTACCAACAGAGCACTCCTTTAGACCCGTCCTTGTAACACCCTAATTTAAATTTCAGCATTTATTAATAAATTTAATTGGCTTTATTTAATTTTCTAGGATTTATTATGATTAGTCTTGCATTTAATCTAATTTTATTTCACAAGGAATTAAAATTTTTCTAGGTTTAAACTTGTTTGTGCATTCATGCTGGTGCATAGCTTTATTTGATTGAGTGTGGTTTAAATTCAAATTCAAATTTGAATTCAAATAGGTTTAGTTTGGTTTGAAAAAGGAAATAGAAAAGGGGAAAACCAATCCAGCCCAAAACCCCAAACCCGGCCGGCCCAGTTCCCCTTCTCCTCTCCCCGCTCGGCCCACCCTCTTCCCGCACGGCCCAACGCGGGCCCAGCTTGCCCTCTCTCCCTGCACGACCCTGAGATCGCTCGCCCCGGCCCAGCATCGCACGCCCGTGCGTGCTTTCCATCCCGCTGACAACCGGCCCCCGCCGGTCAGCCCGTTTCCGCACGCCCCCTTGGCTCGCTGACAGAGCTGGCCCGCGCGTCAGCCGCTCCTTTCCCGCATGTAGCGCGCTCACCCGCTCACTCGTTCACTCGCTGCAGTCCGGTCCCACGTGCCAGCGCCCCCTCCTCCTTTCCTTTTCTTCCTCCTCACGCCGGGACTCCTCTGCGCTGCTCCGCGTTGCCCGCGCCGCAACCCTACTGCCTCGTGGACCGACCCCAACCCCGCAGACCCAAAGGCCAGCCACACCGCGCCCCTTCCTTCTAGAACCGTCATCGCCCGAACCGGGATCACGATGAATCGTTGGGCTATCCGCTTCACCCGCGCACGGATCACGCCCGCGATCTCCGCTGCATCCACGCCGGGCACGCACGCCGAAACCACCGGCCCTACCTTTAATTGGCACCCGCAGACCCCCCTGTGCCCCACCTCTCCACGCCATCGCCGCTACCGCACCTCGACCACCCCGCCGCCTTGCTCCGCCGTGCAGAACACCCCTGCGCCGCCGCGGCCACGCTGCTCCGCCGCACACCAGCCCCACCGGAGCCGCGCAGCAACTCCGCCCAGTGCCCAGGACTCTTCCTGAGTGCGCTGCCCCGACCTTGGTCCACACCCGCGCCGGAATTTCATCGAGCGCCGCCGTAGGTGAGTTCGGTCCGCCGCCCGATTACTCGCCGTCGGCGATCCTTCGGCCACGCTGACCCCTTGTACACCTCCGTAGCAACACACCGCATCGATTCGAGGAGATCCAAGGTTCGGAGTACCCCTGCACTGCCCTATTCGCGAGCGCAGCGCCGAGCTTCACCGCCGTCCTCGACGCCGGCAACCTTGCGCAGCCACACCACCCGATCCCGACCTGCGGTAAGCACCCCAGTGCATCCCTTGTTCTTTTGCGCTAGGTAGCTCAGCGCGTAGGCTATTCACGGCGTTGGAACACCGCACGACCGGCGCTCCGCCGCCGCGCAGCCGCGGTCCGCCGTGGCGGGCACCCCGCAGCGCAGCACAGCACCGCGCATGCCTTGCCTGCACTTGCTTTAGCGCTGCGCCCACTCACAGACTTGTTTGCGCCCAGACTCGAGCCCCAGAGATGCATGAGCGCGCGTGCCATCCAGCACCGCCGCGCAGACCCGCCGCCGCCCATGCCCGCGTCGCCCAGAGCCCTCCCGAGCTCAACTGAGTGTCCAGGTGAATCACACGTAACGTTCTGAGCATTCCAGACCCAAGCCCGGGTCGATTTGCCCCCTGGAGCACCGGAATTGGTGAACTCCGGTGAGCTCCAGCCGCGCGCCGCTGCGGGAACTCATCCCCGGCGACCCAGCGCCGCCGCCTGCGCCCCCAACCCATCTAGAGCCGTCCCAGATTAGATCTAGAATCCATCAAACCCGAGCCGCCAGATCTAGATCCAACGGCCCAGATCCTTAGATACCGCTTCAGCCTTTTCTTTTTGCTAAAGAGACCCTGATCTTTCCTAGAATCAACCCCCGGTCCAGTTAGTTCAAATTTAATTCCAACCAGGCCCAGTTTTTAGCACTTAGACCCCTGAGCTTTTCAGATTTTGAACCCGCCGTCCAGCCTTGGTGTTTTTGCGAGCTAGACCCCAGATCTAAGGTTTAATTATGTATAGGTCCCTGGTTTTTGCAGAAAACCACTAGAAACTCTATTTTTCTTACAGTTAAGCCCCTAGATCTTGTTTTAGGCCTAGTTTTCACGTTCTAGCTCCGTTTTAGGCGTTCTTTATGTCCACGCGATCGTTGTAACGCGTAGAATAGTTTTAGCTTAGTTTTGTTGCTGTTTTTATGTATTGTTGTACTGTTTCTTAGTGTTAGCCTTTGTTTGCATGTATGTTTATGTTATTGCCTTGTTTTTGGCTATGTGTTCGTGAGTAGACGTTGAGCTACCGGAGGAGCCCCAGTACCAGTACCCGGAGCAGTCACCCCCTTCTGAGCACTTTGAGCAGCAGGAGCAGTTTGAGAAAGGCAAGTATAACATGAACAACACCTATCACTTTAAATACAATTTCATACTG
Organism: Panicum virgatum; assembly: GCF_016808335.1. NCBI lineage: Eukaryota > Viridiplantae > Streptophyta > Magnoliopsida > Poales > Poaceae > Panicum > Panicum virgatum. The sequence goes on along the minus strand of NC_053147.1, from coordinate 39,164,078 downwards.
CATTTCAATACTGTATGCCTATAAGGACTTTCCTAGCCACTTTATATCCTTTATATATGTACCTTGGGTAGCATTTTGGTTAGTTGTGCTAGGTTGCTGCGCTATAACACACTTGGTCCTTTTTAATTAATTTGATTAATGGTATGTGCAACTTAATTTTGGTAGTGGCCCGTTTGAGTGGCTCACGTCTCGTTAAAAATTGGTTTTTATAGAAACATGGTTTAGGGGGCCAGCACGGTGCTTAGTGCTTGGTTGGCCACTCTCCATAAGGACCGGTTCATAGAGCGACAACCTGGGACAACAGCGCTACCACAAGACTGGAATGGGACGGTCTTGGCTTACTAATTAGGTCTTTTTGGTTTGGAGTAACTTACCTGCGGGGCAAAGGGTGGTAAGCTTCAATGGTCCTTGCTCCATTGGCTTGGTTTGTGCTTGGTCTGTGCACCTGTGCTTGTACCCCCGTGAGGTGGGCCCCATCGTCGCCGATCCAACTCTTCGCGGTTAAGACTTACCAACGAGATTCTTTGTAACGGCCTCGTAGTGTGCTTGCTAGTCATCTCACCTAAGTGTAACACCCTAGTTTAAATTTCAACTTTTTATAATAAATTTAATTGGCTGTGTTTAATTTTTCCAAGGTTTGTTGTGTTTAGAATGGCATTTAATCTAATTTTTGTTCCTCAAGTATTTAAAACTTTATCTAGGTTGAACTTTGTTGTTGCATTCATGCTGGTGCATTGTTTTAATTGGTTGAGTGCATAGGGTTTGAATTTAAATTTGATTTGAATTCAATTAGTTTGAGTGATGTTTGAGAAAGAAAAGAAGAGGAAGGAAATAGAAAAGAAACCCAAAACCAAACCTGTGAACCAGCCTAGACCGGCCCAACTCACTCCTTCTCACCCCGCGCGGCCCGCACCGGCCCACTCCCTCTTCCCCGCTCAGTCCGGCCCAGAATGCAGCGCCTCGGCCCAGCCCCGCGAGCACACTCGCGCCTCAGGCTCTGACAAACCGGCTCCACCTGTCAGCCACGTTCCCCCCCCCCCCCGCACGCGCGCGCCCAGCTAGAGCTCGTCCCCGCTCGGCCTGCAGCGCACGCACGCTCGCCCCGATCTCACCCGCCTGCCACCTAGGACCCGCTCGTCAGACGCCCCCTCCCACGCCTGCGCGTCGCCCGCGCTCACTGACAATGCTGGCCCGCCTGTCATCCCTGTCCTCCCCCTTCCTCTCTCAGCGCCTCCACTCCGCGCAACCACCCCGACTTCACCGGCGAGATTGCCGGGGATTCCTTTCCCCCTTCTGCGCCCCGCGACCCCGGCTTCCCCTTTAAACCACCCTGCACCCCAGGAACCCATCCCATCCCACTAGCGCCGCCGCCCCAAACCCTAACAACCACCCCGCCATTGCCTCTGCTCGGAGCCACCTCTGCGCCGCCGCGCTCTCACCACTACACCACTCCCAGCCTCCGCAAACCCCGCCACGGTGCCGCCTCAACGTCCAGAACCACTCCGTGCCGCCTGATCTAAGGTTAGACCCGAGCTGCGCCAGATTTCCACCCACGTCCCACCACCGGTGAGTTGCTACTCCGCGGCAATTCGACGCCGTTGGAGCACCCCGGATCGACCTGACCGCCGTATCTCCCTAGAAGGCAACCCTGAAGTCAATCCGTGCAGTCTAGGAGCCCGGCGCACCTCTGCAACAACTCCTTCCCTGATCTCCGTCCAGCTCCTCCGCCCGAGCTCACCGCCGGCTCGTCTGCGTCGCTCCCCTGTCCGATTCCGCGCCCGGTGAGCACCACCCAATTCTCAGTTACCCTTTTGCGCTAGTTTTGGTAACCGTGGCCCCCTGGAGACCCCGAACCGCCTGCTCCGGCGAGGTCTCGCCGCAAGAGCCGCCTTTGTCGCCGAGTCCTACGCCCCGAGCCTCCCCGAACCCAACCAACACTCCAGGTGGACTACGCGTGCCATGGTTAGTTCAAAAATAATTGCAGTTTGGCCCAGAATTTAGCAAGCAGCCCCCTGAGCTTTTTAGATATAGAACCCGCCATCCAGTTAGGGCCTTTTTGCTCGTTAGCCCCCGAATCTTTTTGGTTATTATGTTTTAGTCCTCGGTTCTGCCCAGAAACCCCCTGGAACTTCAGTTTCCTTACAAATAGATCCCTGGAACTTGTTTTAGGCCTAGATTTTGCGTTTTAACTCCGTTTTAGGCGTTCTTTATGTCCACGCGATCGTTGTAATGCGTAGAATAGTTTTAGACTAGTTTAGTGTGCTGTTTTTATGTATTGATGTACTGTTTCTTAGCTTTTGTTAGTGTTTGCTTGTATGCTTATTGTTGTGTATTGTTTTTTGCCATGTGTTCGTGAGTAGACGTTGATCCATCTGAGGAGCCCCAGTACCCGTACCCGGAGCAGCCGTCTTCCTACCAGTTTGAGCAGCAGCAGGAGCAGTACGAGGAAGGCAAGTATAACATGAACAACGTATCACTTTTAAATACATTTACATACTGCATTTTAATACTGTATGCCTATAAGGACTTTCTTAGCCACTTTATATCCTTTATATAATTACCTTGGGTTGCATTTTGGTTAGTTGTGCTAGGTGTCGCGCTATAACACACTTGGTCCTTTTTATTAATTTGATTAATGGTTTATGCAACTTAATTCTGGGAGTGGCCCTCTGTGCTTCGTGCTTGGGTGGCTCACATCTCGATAAAATATGTTTTGTTAGAAACTTGGTTTAGGGGGCCAGCACGGTGCTTAGTGCTTGGTTGGCCACTCTCCATAAGGACCGGTTCATAGAGCGATAACCTGGGACAACAGCGCTACCACAAGACTGGAATGGGACGGTCTTGACGTAATAATTAGGTCTTTTTGGTTTGGAGTAACTTACCTGCGGGGCAGGGGCGGTAAGCTTCTATGGCCCTCGTGCTAAGTGGCCTCGTCTGTGCTTCGTGTCTTGACGCCCACTAGACCTGCTCCATAGTCGCCGATCCACCCTCACGGTTACTCCTTACCAACGAGATTCTTTGTAAAGGCCTCGTAGTGAGTTTGCTAGTCATCTCACCTAAGGAAGTGTGATGAAAAACTAGCGTAGCTCACGACTTGTGGGCAAAGATGTGCAACCTCTGCAGAGTGTAAAACTGGTATACTAGCCGTGCTCACGGTCCTGAGCGGCCCAGATCCTCCTTTTGATTAGTGGGGTTATCTTCCTTTGACGAGGCAGGTTTCCCCAGGTGGCTTGGTTCGGTTTGGTTCTCAGTAGTTTCTTAATTAATTCTGATTAATTACTATGTAACTGGGTTAATGGTAATTCATCAACTCGTAGTAAATAGCTTTAATAAAATTTTGCCAACACTTAAAAGCTAATGCAGTTGAGTCAGCCAACCTTAGAGCCTCATAGTTTGTGTTATACTTGTTGAGTACAAGTTGTGTACTCACTCTTGCCTCTTCTCTACTTTTTCCTCTTGGATACTCTACTGCTGCTCAGTTCCTGCCGACGCGAGGGAGTTCGCTCAGCGCTACCAGGACTACAAGGACTTCTAGGCGTTTGTCTCCCAGTCGACGTCCCTGTGGCACCCTGCTCAGCTTTGGAGAGTTTTTATCGTATTTGTACTACGCTTCCGCTGTATCAGACATTTTTGTCATTAATGTAATAAACAACATTCGTATTCGCTTTATTTATATCTTTTTCGTGATATGTGCTGTGATATACTATTTATTCTGTTGTATATACGTGTGACTTGATCCTGGCATGTATATGATGGCTCGGTTTATGTCCTTTTATAAACTGGGTGTTACAACATGAACAACCTATCACTTTTAAATACACTTTCATACTGCATTTTAATACTGTATGCCTATAAGGACTTTCCTAGCCACTTTATATCCTTTATATATATCCCTTGGGTTGCATTTTGGTTAGTTGTGCTAGGTGCCGCGCTATAACACACTCGATTCTTTTTTAATTAATTTGATTAATGGTATATGCAACTTAATTTTGAGAGTGGCCCTCTGTGTGGCTTGAGTGGCTCACGTCTCGTTAAAATTGGTTTTGTTAGAAACATGGTTTAGGGGGCCAGCACGGTGCTTACTGCCTGGTTGGCCACTCTCCATAAGGACCGGTTCATAGAGCGACAACCTGGGACAACAGCGCTACCACAAGACTAGAATGGGACGGTCTTAGCTTACTAATTAGGTCTTTTTGGTTTGGTGTAACTTACCTGCGGGGCAAGGGTGGTAAGCTTCAATGGTCCCTGTTCCTCCAACTTGGTCTGTGCTACGTGCTTGTACCCCTGGAGGTGGGCCCCATCGTCGCCGATCTAACTCTTCGCGGTTACGCCTTACCAACGAGATTCTTTGTAACGGCCTCGTAGTGAGTTTGCTAGCCATCTCACCTACGGAAGTGTGATGAACAACTAGCGTAGCTCACGACTTGTGGGTAAAGATGTGCAACCTCTGCAGAGTGTAAGACTGGTATACTAGCCGTGCTCATGGTCATGAGCGGCCCAGATCCTCCTTTTGATTAGTGGGGGTATCTTCCTTTGACGAGGCAGGTTTCCCCGGGTGGTTTGGTTCGGTTTGGTTCTCAGTAGTTTCTTAATTAATTCTGATTAATTACTATGTAATTGGGTTTATGGTAATTCATCAACTCATAGTAAATAGCTTTAATAAAATTATGCCAACACTTAAAAGCTAATGCAGTTGAGTCAGCCAACCTTAGAGCCTCATAGTTTGTGTTATACTTGTTGAGTACAAGTTGTGTACTCACTCTTGCCTCTTCTATACTTTTTCCTCTCTGGACACTCTACTGCTGCTCAGTTCCTGCCGACACGAGGGAGTTCGCTTAGCGCTACTAGGTCTACGAGGACTTCTAGGCGTTCGTCTCCCAGTCGACGTCCCTGTGGTGCCCTGCTCAGCTTCGGAGAGTTTTATCATATTTGTACTTCACTTCCGCTGTATCACACATTTTGTCATTAATGTAATAAATAACATTCGTATTCGCTTTATTATGTCTTTTTACGTGATATGTGCTGTGATATACTGTTCATTCTATTGTATATACGTGTGACTTGATCCTGGCACGTATATGATTGCTCGGTTTATGTCCTTTTATAAACCGGGTGTTACACTAAGGAAGTGTGATGAACAACTAGCGTAGCTCATGACTTGTGGGTAAAGATGTGCAACCTCTGCAGAGTGTAAAACTGGTATACTAGCCGTGCTCACGGTCATGAGCGGCCGAGATCCTCCTTTTGATTAGTGGGGTTATCTTCCTTTGATTAGGGGGGTTCCCCGGGTGGTTTGGTTTGGTTCTCAATAGTATCATAATTAATTCTAATTAACTACTATGTAACTGGGGTATGGTAATTCATCAACTTGTAGTAAATAACTTTAATAAAATTTTGCTAAGATTAAAAGCTAATGTAGTTAAGTCAGCCAACCTTAGAGCCTCATAGTTTGTGTTATACTTGTTGAGTACAAGTTGTATACTCACTCTTGCCTACTCTACTCTTTTTCCTCTTGGGGATACTCTACTGCTGCTCAGTTCCTGCCGACGCGAGGGAGTTCACTCAGAGCTACCAGGAGTACAAGGACTTCTAGGCGTTCGTCTCCCAGTCGACGTCCCTGTGGTGCCCTGCTCAGCTTCCGACGAGAGTTATCGTATATGTTTTACGCTTCCGCATACTCTGTATCAGACATTTTGTCATTATTATAATAAATAACATTCGTAATCATTTTATTATATCTTTTTACGTGATATGTGCTGTGATACACTGTTCATTCTGTTGTATATATGTGTGACTTGATCCTGGCACGTATATGATTGCTCGGTTTATGTCCTTTTATAAACCGGGTGTTACAGTCCTCAAGCAAACAAGACCAAGAAATTCAAGACCTCTGCCGTGAAATCCTCATGGTTCGTATCGCCGAAGAACCTGAGGGCGATCCCACGGAGCGTCTCAACCTCGACGACTACAATTCTGATGATTTCAACGAGTACCTTTCCGACAACATGGAAACTACTCCTCCTACAATCACAGAAGCCCAAGTCACTACCAAGGAGGATCTACCCGCTCCTCCCCCTCCCCCAGCAGTGACCGTCACCATCCAACTAGATAAGCAGCATCCAGCTGAAGATCTCTACGAACATTGTCGCCAGCTCAACCAGAAGAGGGCGTTCAGGCGTCGGCGCCTTGCTAACAACCTACAGGAACAGCAAGGTGACAACTACGACCTCCGCAGTGTGATCAACGTTGGGCGCGATGCGCGCAACATCATCATCTCAAGGAGAAAGGAACGGGAGGAAGTCGAGGCATATAGCCCTTCTTCCAACTACCGCATCCCCCCAACGGCTTCCGCATCCTTCAAGAAGCACAAGCCAGCAACCTTCACTACCCATCCTCAGGGTAAACCACGCACCCAGCATCAAGCTGAATCATCTCAGAACGGAAATAGGATCAACAAAGCACTGCTCGCAAGTGCTTTATCCACCCAAAGAGCTCTCACACGATCTTACAGTGTGACTCACTCTGCAAGGCCCTTGGGGCACCTCTCCTGAACGAAACTAATCCAGTCGACCTCTGCATCGACTAGCTCTACCCCAAATCTAGTCGACCCCCATATCGACTAGTACTATCTTCGAATAAGTTTTATTCAGTTATGTAAACCATTGCTCACGTCCAACGAGCAAGGGGTAGGTCTTAAGAGTCAGAGTCTGTCACTTTACAGTTATTGTAATTTTGACAAATCCAAATAAAGTTGATTTCTCCTATATCGACTACTTGGCTCTCGCTCACACGACCAATACCCCACCTCGAAAGTCTTGCTCAGCATTAGAGCAGCTATCGAGTAGTTTTTATGGTTCTCACTCGAGTGCTTTTTTGACATTTACGTCTTGGGCAACCCGACGGGATTTGTACCTAACAGTTCTGTCCTAAAAGACACTCTAGTCCTCCGGTAGGACACCCTACTCGCCCTGCTCGAGTAGGTCTTGGATACTCTTTTGGCACCTTCATCTTGGGCAACCTGACGGGGTTAGTAGCTGACAGACTTGCCCTAAGAGTTACTCCAGTCCTTGGTTAAAAGGACACCTTACTCGCCTTGCTCGAGTAAGTTTTGGATATCTTTCTGACATTTACGTCTTGGGCAACCCGACAGGGTTCGTACCTAACAGTTCTGTCTTAAGGATTACTCTAGTCCTTGGTTAAAGGACACCTTACTCTCCTTGCTCAAGTAAGTTTTGGATATCTTTCTGACATTTACGTCTTGGGCAACCCGACGGGATTCGTACGTAATAGTTCTGTCTTAAGGATTACTCTAGTCCTTGGTTAAAGGACACCTTACTCGCCTTGCTCGAGTAAGTTTTGGATACCTTTCTGACATTTACGTCTTGGGCAACCCGACGGGGTTCGTACCTAACAGTTCTGTCTTAAGGATTACTCCAGTCCTTGGTTAGATGACACCTTACTCGCCTTGCTCGAGTAAGTTTTGGATATCTTTCTGACATTTACGTCTTGGGCAACCCGACGGGGTTCGTACCTAACTATTCTGTCTTAAGGATTACTCCAGTCCTTGGTTAAAGGACACCTTACTCGCCTTGCTCGAGTAAGTTTTGGATATCCCTTCGACATTTATGTCTTGGGCAACCCGGCGGGATTCGTACCTAACAGTTCTGTCTTACGGATTACTCCAGTCCTTGGTTAAAGGACACCCTACACGCTGGCTCGAGTAGGTCTTGTATACTCTTTCGGCACCTTCATCTTGGACAACCCGACGGGGTTAGTACCTAACAGACTTGCTTTAGAGTTACTCCAGTCCTCAGGTAGGACACCTTACTCGCTCTGCTCGAGTAAGTTTGGGATGTTTCTAGAATATTCATGTCTTGGTTAACTCGATGGAGTTCAATCCTAACAGTCCTATTCTAGAAATCAATCCAGTCCATTAATAGGACATACGACTCGATACGATCGAGTAGTTCGGGCCATTTTCGTAAACAGCTGCATACTATCTGGGTAACCGAATAAGGTCTATCCTAAATGGTCAACTACGAAAAACCCCTCAAAGAGTACAGATAAGCCCTTGATACTATAAAATAAGTTGACACAAGTTTCCCGCTTGCTTGGTTTACTATGGGAATCTCCGTTACAGAATCTTTTTGCCTCAAGTATTTGACGGGTACTACTCGCTTGCTTGAGATACAAAAAGAACTCCTGTTTTCCCTTAGTACTCTGAGTAGTTGTCGAGAGCTGCCTGTCTTCTTATCTATCAAGAAACTTATTATACCTCCTAAAATACTCAATAAGAGTTCTCCCCCCGATTGGACAACAAAGTCCATATTAGCCACGTGCTAGTAAAAAAAATTCCTCCAAAAAAGGAAATCTATTCTAAGCTACGGCTTCTTATACCTTCTAGTGCTATTCCCACTTGGTTAATCCCGTGGAATCCAATCCTAACCGGTCAGCACTATGGTTATGATTAAGAACCATACAAACTCAATTTGATTCGAGAATATGTTGCCTCCTAAGGCACCCACGGATACAATGCATCGTATCTACTATTATGACTGAGTGGGCCTGATGCTGCCTACACTCAGGACCCACAAGTACAACTACTCGACACAACAAGGGATTCCACAATCCTACCATCAAGTACTTAACATTACACAAATTTCCAACATTTCTTCAAAGTACTTCCGGCTCACACGCCAAGAAAAGCTTAAGGAGACTCTGCCTTGCTCAAGGTTTCTACAATCTAATCAGCCACCCCGGAAGTTTCCGCCAAATACTGACGGAACTGATCCTCAGTACAATCAGCCTTGGCTCCTCGCCCAAGAGCATCGAGACGAGTACTTGGCCAATAAGATTTCATCAACCCAAGTACGTGACCCACGTACTGGCGAGTGATGGTCGAAACAAACCTCTCAAAAGTTCCGGGAACTTTGCGAAGCCTCCCTGCTAGTGTGAGCAGTTCATTTCCATCCCTAACTGGGATATCCATGGCTTCGGCTACCTCCAGGGCAGCATCTCTGACATCTCTCAGCTCCACGAGTTCTCACTGCATCGAGTCTCGAGACTCTGACAAAGTCTTAAGTTGTTGCAGCATCGATGCTGCCTCACGATTAGAGTCCTCCTTGATCTTCTTGAGCTTCTCTATTTCATCTGCGTTTCGGTACATAAGAATCTTTAAATCCAGTACCAAGCTTTCCTGAATATCTAAAGAGTTGGCACAAGCTGTGTACTCGATAGAAAGAAAATCTTATAAACACTAAGCAGATCTACTAGTCGAGTGCATATCAAATGCTAAAGACTAACCTTTCTTAGATTGGGAAAGCTTTTTTAGCTTCCCTTCATGAACAGTCTTCTCAGATGAGAGCGTCTGGACACCTTTTCATCCCAGTGCCTCCTGCAAAACAAAAAGATCAGTATACTACTTGATCTACAATAAAAGTACTCGAAGCATTCGACTACTTACCTCCAGCAGCTTAAAAGCATGCTCCACCTTCTCTCACGACAAGTCACTTCCCGATGTGACTTGGGAAGTACTCGCCACAACAACAGCCTGTTTGGGCACTTCTTCAATCCTTCCTACAGTATTCCCCGTGTTTTGGGAATCTAAAGGAAGAATATGCTACTTAATTACATTAAGAGCAAACAAAAGGATACCTTTTTACAAGGCACTACAAGCTTACCTGTAGGGGTCTCCGTAGACTGTTTATCATCGCCTCCCTCAGGAAGCTTCTCGCCTTCTCCTTCTCCTGGAAGCTTGATCCTTCCACCATTCTTCGGGATCTCCTCATTGGCCCTCTCAGGATCGAGCAATGGAGAATCTAGAAGCATACTATTGGCCATCACCTCTGCATCATAAGTGTAGAGAATTAGGGAAACACCACACACCCTAGGAAGGGGGGTGACCTTTCATTATATAGGCCGTATAGGCTTGGGTTACAAGAAACACAATACAAGCACAAATACAACTCTATATATCTAACACCCGCCCGCAGTCGCAGGGGAAGCCTGTCGGACTCCAAGACTGGACCTAAAATCAGTAAACAACTGTACAGGAAGACCCTTAGTCATAATGTCAGCAAACTGATGTGAAGATGGCACATGAAGAACACGAACTTGTCCCAAAGCCACCTTCTCGCGGACGAAGTGAATGTCAATCTCGATGTGCTTCGTTCGTCGATGATGGACAGGATTGGCTGTCATATAAACAGCACTGACGTTGTCGCAGTAGACGAGCGTAGCCTTCGAGAGGGAAATGTGAAGCTCCTGAAGCAGCTGACGCAACCAGCAACACTCAGCCACAGCATGGGCCACAGCCCTGTACTCAGCCTCAGCACTAGAACGGGACACTGTAGCTTGTCGCTTGGATGACCACGAAACCAAAGTGTCGCCAAGAAAAACACAGTATCCTGAAGTAGATCGCCTGGAGTCAGGACAGCCAACCCAGTCTGCATCTGTGTAGGCTGTAAGTGTATCGATCGGTCCAGCGCCGATATGAAGACCAGAAGTCAGCGTGCCCTTCACGTATCGTAGGATACGTTTCACGAGCGCCATATGAGGCTCGCGAGGATCATGCATAAAGAGACAGACTTGCTGAACAGCATATGCAAGATCAGGACGAGTGAGAGTAAGGTACTGTAAAGCCCCCGCCAAACTCCTGTACTCAGAGGGATCAGCAACTGGTGTTCCATCTGAAGCTGAAAGTTTCGCCTTGGTGTCAACTGGCGTCGTCGTAGAGTGACACTCACTCATACCAGCACGCTGAAGGAGATCCAAGGCATACTGACGCTGTGATAGAAACAAACCATCTGAAGAACGAGTAACTGATATACCCAGGAAGTGATGAAGAGCCCCAAGATCAGTCATAGCAAACTCAGTGTGAAGACGACCAATAATGTCATGAAGCAGACCAGTAGACGAGGCAGTCAGCACAATATCGTCCACATATAGTAACAAATAAGCAATGTGGGCGCCATCCTTGTAGATGAATAAGGATGTGTCAGAGACCGAGGCGACAAATCCAAGCTGTTTAATGTATGTAGCAAACCGTTGGTACCAAGCACGGGGGGCCTGCTTCAGGCCATAAAGCGACTTTTGTAGAAGGCAAACATGATCAGGAAGGGCTGGATCAACAAAACCTGGAGGCTGCTGGCAATAAACTGTCTCATTAAGATGACCATGGAGAAAAACATTCTTGACATCCAGTTGATGAATAGGCCAGTGGCGAGAGGCTGCAATACTCAAAACTGTCCGGATGGTACCTGGTTTAACAATCGGACTGAATGTCTCATCATAATCAATGCCATGCTGCTGAGAGAATCCCCGAACAACCCAACGAGCTTTGTGACGAGCAAGGGAACCATCAGAATGATACTTATGCTTGAAAATCCACTTTCCTGTCACAACATTAGCACCAGGGGGCCGAGGAACAAGACGCCAAGTACCATTGTCAATTAGGGCCTGAAACTCATTTGCCATAGCTGCTCGCCAACTGGGATCAGCAAGCGCACTGCGATAATTGCTCGGAATAGGAGAAGCAACTACATGATCAGCAGACAAGTTCTGATAATTGACAGGCTGTATGGTACCAGACTGAAGACGTGTCAGCCGTCGGAGAGTAGGCGGTGGTGAAGAGTCGCGCATCGGCTGAGGAGGAGGCGCAGGCGGCTGAAGTCTAGCAGCTGTAGCACCATATCGTCGAACGGGGAGGGGACCGTTGACGGGACGACGACTGTAGACAGTGCCGAAATGACCAGCCTGAGCAGCAGGCCCTGCAGCAGGCGTAGGTGCAGCAGCAGGCCCCGCAACAGGCGCAGGTGCAGCAGGTGCTGCAGCAGGCCCTGTAGGCACTGGTGGAGCTGCAGGGACGCCAACAGGAAGACGCCCGCCCGTAGTCGAAGCAGATCCTGACGGGGGCACGAGACCACGCCCACCGGGACTAGTAGCAGGGAGCGGCTGCTCAACATCCATGGAGGACGGAGCTGCCGCTGGAGCTGAGGGCGGCTGCTCAACATCCATGGAGGATGGAGCTACCGCTGGAGGTGTAGAACTCAAACGTGTCGAACCTGTCGCATGGTTAGTAGGACAATGCACAATATCCGAAACGTCATCGAGGAGGAAATCTAGAGAGGACTGAGGCAAAGGAGGATCCCGAGCAAAGGGAAAGGAAAATTCATCAAATACGACATGGCGTGAGATGATGACGCGCCTAGTAGAGAGATCAAGGCAGCGATACCCTTTGTGAGAAGATGGATACCCCACAAAAACGCATGCAGTCGAGCGAGGAGCTAGCTTGTGTGGGGAAGTAGCCTGCAGGTTTGGGTAGCAAAGACACCCGAAGACGCGTAAATGATCGTAGGAGGGAGGCGTACGATGAAGGCGCGTATACGGGACTTCACCACCAACGGATGATGAAGGACGGCGATTTAGCAAATATGTGGCTACTGCAAGGGCCTCAGCCCAGTAGGGGGGCGGCATGGATGCGTGAATGAGCAGTGTGCGCACGGAATTATTAAGAGTACGAAGGACACGCTCGGCCTTGCCGTTCTGGGGTGAGGTGTAAGGGCAAGAGAGTCGAAACAAGATCCCATGAGCTGCTAGGTGAGTTATGGTGGTCTTGTTGACAAACTCAGTTCCATTATCAGCCTGAAAGCATTTAACAGGAAGGCCAAACTGTGTACGAGCGTAGGCAATGAAATCTACTAAGTGACCGTGCACATCAGACTTTCGATGGAGAGGGAAAGTCCAGCAAAAGTGGGAGAAATCATCCAGCAAAACCAAATAATACGAGTAGCCTGATATGCTAGGAACGGGAGACGTCCAAACATCACAATGAACTATCTCAAAAGGAGAAACAGTGTGTGAAGTAGAAGTAGCAAAAGGGAGACGAGCATGCTTGCCAAGATGACAGGCGTGACAAAGCGTGCTGTCTGATTTATTACAAGCTATAGAATGACTGTTTCTAAGTCTAACAATGGCTGAAGACCCCGGGTGACCAAGACGCTGATGCCATAGCGATGATGATGCAGCAAGGAGGGCTTGGGCGGTGCTAGGAGTAGCTGTGGATATGGTGTATAGGTCGCCATCGCTATTACAGCGAAGAATCACGCGCCGCGTGCTGAGGTCCTTCACAGAAAAACCAAAGGCATCAAATTCTATCGAGCAGCTATTGTCACGGGTGAATTGACGAACAGACAGGAGGTTGCGAACGATAGAAGGAACAATGAGAACATTATTAAGGGCAAAATTTGATGCAGCGGTGGCTAGGACAGAATGACCTCTAGACGTTACGGGAATATGTGAACCATTGCCTACTGAAATAGAAACATGCGAAGCAGGTGAACGAGAGAGAAGTATACCATCCGAGGAGTGCATGTGGGTGGAGGCGCCTGAGTCCATCACCCATGGAGAGGAGCCCTGCAGCTGCATCTGCTGTAGCGCCGCAATGAGACCCGCCTGGTCCCATGTCTGTGTGGGCTGCTGGTACTGCTGCTGCTGGGGTGGGGTGGAGAACTGCAGGGGGGCGAACGCGGTGTAGGCTTGCTGGGGAGCAGGTCCCAGCACGCCCTGACCGCGCCAGGAGCCGCCACCACCAACGGAGGACCAGCCCTGACCGCCGGGAGTGCCCCACGGAGAGAAGCAGACCCACGGGCTGGTGGGAGTAGGCCCGCGGGGCTGCTGCTGCTGGTACTGCTGCTGCAGGGCGCCACCACTTCCATTGCCGCCCTTCTTCCTGCGCCGGCGCTGCTGCTGCTGCGGCAGCTGAAGATGCTGCTGCTGCTGCGGTTGTTGCTGCTGCGGCGGTGCAGTAGACGAGGATGGACGGCAGGAAGACCCGCAGCCTTTGGTGGCGGCGACCAGCGCTGTGGAGGACAGCACCTTCGCCTCATTGGCCATGCGCAGCTCCTTGAGGGCGAACTGATTAAGGGCTTCATCAAAGGTGATGTCCTTGGTGCCGGCGACGATGTCCTTGGTGTTGCTGAATTTGGGGTGAATACCCCGCAGCAAATTCAGCACCAAGGTGGGCTCGGCGACGGGATGACCAACTTCACGCAGGGCGTCGGCAGCTAGCTTCATCTTCTTGCCAAAATCCATGACGGAAAGATCACCCTGAGTCATGGAGTGGAAGTCCTCGCTCAGGAAGATGGCGCGGGGAGCCTTGTTGGCCTGAAACTTGTTGGAGATGGCAACCCAGAGCTCCCGCGCCGTCTGATTTTCAGCCATGGTGAAGTCAAGAACATCTTGAGAGACGGAGCCGTAAAGCCACGTGCGAATGCAGCAGTCAATCTGCTCCCAAGCGGGATCAGTGCGGCGAGGGGGAATGGAGCCGTCGATGTGATGAAGAAGCCCGAACTTGCCGCACATCGCCTTGAAGAAGGCCGACCACTTCCCGTAGTTGGCGCTGTGCAGTTCCAGTTCAAGGGGAACATGGGACTTGACAGAGATCGTGGCGTAGGGGTGGAGGAAGAGGGCGCCTGCTGATGTATCTGTGGCAGCAGGCATGGTGGGGGCGCCGGACGACGCTGAAGTGGCGGAGGAGGTCGACATGATTGCAGATGCAATCTGAGGAACCTGCGGCTGAAGAGATCAGGCTGCAGGGAGGAGCCACACGCAAGGTAGGCGGCGGCTGGTGTTGTGGAGCAGCGCTCTAGGGTAGGGCGCAGGGGGAGGAGGGGTGGCGCCGGCAGGGGGGGTCCCTGATCGGCGGCTAGGGCAGGGAGAGGAGGTGTGGCGCCAACTGGGGAAGTCCCTGGTTGGCGGCTAGGGCAGCGAAAGGAGGGCGCACGGCAGGGGAGAGGGGCCCCGGACTCGTGATACCATGTAGAGAATTAGGGAAACACCACACACCCTAGGAAGGGGGGGTGACCTTTCATTATATAGGCCGTATAGGCTTGGGTTACAAGAAACACAATACAAGCACAAATACAACTCTATATATCTAACAATAAGTACTCATCTCAAGAGTACTCGGGGACTTCTCTAGCCCTGGCTGAGAAGCCGAGTGGCTCTCAGCTCCCACGTCCTCTCCCAGGACCGCATCTCTGCAAAGACAAAGTAGTTACAAACTACTAGATTCAAAACAGATCCTACATATACAAGTTCTAACGAACTTACGCAGGAGCTCTTATTAGGGCAAACCCCTTGATTCCAAATTTGCGGGCAGGCTTTGCCATCACATCCAGCTTACCCGCATCGACGGTCTTATTTACATCGGAACTACTCGCTGAATGAGTAGCCCCGATCCCACTCGACGGGTCCACTGTGGTGGAGGGGACTGTCTGTTCCACCGCAGCATCATCCCCAGATGCTGAGGTCCGTGGCATCTTAGCCGCCGGACTGAGAAAAGCAAAAGCACAAATCAAAACTTACAAATTGAGAACTAGAAAGTACTCGATTGCAAAATAACTAGCTATTTACCTGTCGCTAGTAGTATGGGAGGAGCTGCTATGCTTCCTCGGCGCTGACCGAGTACTCCTTGGGTGCTCGGTCTGGGCATCAGCACTTGGAGTGGGGCTGTGCTCCCCATCACTCCTTTCCCCAGACACTGCCTCATCTGCACAACCAAGTCTAGATATTAGTACTGTTTATATGAAATCTCATATGAGCATACTTAGATTTGATTAACAGATCGAGGAAATTAGAATAACAAAAGAGTGAACAAATGCCTGGTAGCGAAGGACTACTCTTAAAGTGATCCACGTCCTCCTACAGAAAGCAAGTCCTATCAGATTTATACTATGGTAAAGTACTCGATTTCTACGAATCGACTACTCTTATCAAGTACCTGCTTCGGCGGATTCGCATCAGAAAAAGTACCAGGAACAACTGGGATTCTATTTACATTCTTCAGAAGTCATTGTACTCGATTAAAAACTACATCATTTGAGATCTCTTCCTTCGAGTATCTTGATGGGTCAGTTGTTCCCTGATACTGGAACCCAAGCGATTCCCGAGCCTGCAATGGCTGGATCCTTCTCTTCATCCAGTCAAATTCGACCGCTTCTCCAGTTAACAAGTTTTGCCTCAAGATGGCAATCCGATCGAGTAGTTCAGAGATCTGACTCTCGTCGACTGGTTTTTTATTCCACTCGAGCCATTAGATTGGAGGGCCAGGAGTAATTGATGGAAAACTTCTCGACTGGTTCTCGACATAGAACCACTTGGGTTTCCATTCGATTACTTTATTACTAAGGTCATAAGGGATATATACTCTATCCTTTCTTTGCCTAAGTTGGAGACCCGCGCCCCCTACTACATCTAAGACGAATCTGTTGGGCTGCGGTTTCAAATGAAAAAGAAAGCGAAAGAGTTCGAAATGGGGCTCGATGCCCAGAAAAGCTTCGCATAAATGCACGAAGATGGAAATATGAACAAAGGAATTTGGGGTCAGATGATGCAATTGGATCCTGTAGTAGTGCAGGAGTCCAGAAAAGAAAGAAGAGCAAGGAAACCCCAATCCTCGTTCTAAGTATGAGGTGAAAGCAACGATTTTCCCTGTATTTTCATATGGATGATCTTTCCCCAAGGCAGGACGCCATTGGATAACTGATCTAGGAACTAAAAGACTCTACGACACCAGAGAATCTAAGTCAGATTGAGAACACTTATTTGTGTTCCAACCCTCATCACGAGTTGGCTCTGCAGCCACACCCTTTCCCTTGGTCCTTTTCTTGGGGGCCATCCGGAAGTCTACGGATCGCATCACGTGCATACACCGGCGGAAACCCTAGGGCGATAGTGGGGAGCAAAGGGAAACAAGAACTTTGGATCTAGGAGCTCGAGAGCGAAAAGAAAGATCTCAAGCAGTAAAACAAGTGGCGCCCGGTGGGGTAAAACCTAAGTTACCTCTTCATTTTATAATGATGGTGGCAACATGGTAAAAACACCCAACAGGCCAAAAGTCCGTTGCAAATCGCGGAAAAAACGGGATTTTAAAGAGACATTCCTTTTTTCTGAGATTACATACTGGAAAAGAAAACACTCACATCCCTAGTCGATTACTCGACACCCTTTTCCTTAACTGGGATTACATTCCAAAATAATGATAAGTACTCGACACAGTACAACTACTCGATATTACAACTCGAGTACTTTTTACATAACTTTACAAACGACTCGGGCCTGCGCGCACACTTCTTGGCTTCCTGAGAAGCATGCTGCAGCTAGATCGGCCCGAGGCCATGTCAAAGTACAAATTTGTTATTCCCATTTCGGGAATAAAGATATTTGTATTCAGGGAGATAAACTACAAGAGTATGGAGGCAGATTATAGTAATCACCTCGCAAGTCCTCTTGTAGCATCTTGCATAGAAATTTCTCTTTCTCCCTGAACACTTTGTGGCAAGATCAAGCTTCCCTGCCAGAGATGTCAGTTCTTGGGCACCCAGAAACAGGCAACCCCAAGGATGTGACACAACAAGACCCCAAATCTGCCTCATTGGATAATGCAAGGACATGTTGTCCAGCATGGATCCAATGAGAGCTCTAGGGATGTAGGAGGAGGAAGCAGGGACTTCTCTTGTCACTCGCAAGTTCTCTTCTAGCATCTCTTGTTGGAAAGGACTACACAAACTTCAGGAGGGCGAGAGCAAGAACACCAAGGAAAAGCCATGACTGCTACACTTCGGTGCTTCTGCTAAGGACCTCTCCCCTGCCTTTTATAACCACAAGGAGACTTGCTAAAGGAGAACCCGTGAATCAACAATGCACGTTTCATGGACACATTCATGGCAGCATTCGCGGACGTAGTCAAAGTTGCAATAATCCAGATTATCCAAATAGTAACGTCTCATGTAAGCACTGAATAAAGAGCCGTACATCCCGGGTTTTATTCCTGAAATTATTTTAGGTGCAATTAGTGTGGCGGATCCAATTGTATTATTTTTCTGGGATTTTACCCGAAATAGAGGTCTTTCCGGATTCCGGATCTGATGAATCCTGCAAATAATCTGAAGGAGAAAATCTGATGCCACGACTTAAATCCTTAATTCCAAATCTACGCTCGGGGGCTACTCGCAGCAAAAGGGATTTTGATTTAAGGCTCGGGGGCTGCTGGATATAGGCATCAGAGATTTATTTTTCAAATTTTTTTGAATAATAGTCTGAAGTGACCCGCAGGCTAATTCTGCGATTCAACCTAAGGCTCGAGGGCTACTCCATATGGAGCGCGAGTACTTCGCGCACCATATATGATCAAGACTTCAGGGCTTGAGCACCTCACATCCTCGAAGCAAAGAAAGTACTTGAAGGACTACTCGACGTATCTGAAGGAAGGACCCGAAGCAACCAGAAGGATGTTCTGACTACTTGAAGTACTCGAAGACGCCCAGCCAAGTACTTGATGCCTGCAGGACTCGGCTACGAAGAGCTCGGGCGCTTGTCAGACCCGGGACAGCGGGACTGCTTATATACATAGAATGTTCTAGAGTAAGGGATAGCTCATGGATGTACCTTACCTCTTTTGTAACTACCCGAATAGGCATAGAACTAGCTGCAGTACAAAGGAAACTACCCGATTGTGTTGTAATAGGACTCCAACTGTACTCGGCTAGGATTTTCCATGTAACCCTGTCCCCCCGGATATATAAGGGCGGGCAGGGACCCCCCCTCCAAACAATCATCAACACCTAAGGCAATACAAACCACACAGGACGTAGGATATTACGCAAACTCGCAGCCCAAACCTGTCTAAATCTTTGTGTTCCTTGTACCATCGAGTTCTAGAGCAGTCAATCCCTACCTACAAACCCTACTGCTAAGGGTATCCCTGAGCAGGCTTGGCGGTAAACACCGACACACGGTGGAAGACCGTAACCGCCAGGAATATAGATGCTGTAGACGGAGTGTTGGAGGAGGCCGAAGAATACAACACCTTTGCTACCCAGGAAGACCCCATGGAACCCCCAGTGAGACAAGCTTGAGTATATACAACCTCGGCTATGAATCATGTCCTTCAGTGGAACTATTTTGGTCCATTTAGTAAAATAATATGTAGCAACTAACCAAAGCAATGCCTTTGAAGATGGAGGATTAATTTAAACAATGAAATCCAATCCTCAACTTTGGAACGACCATGATTTGATAATAGCAAGTATCAACACAGTGGGCAAACCGCTGACATTCTTCACACCCCTTACACTGCTTGAAACTATCAGACATCATGGCAAGCTAGTACAAATCGGCTCTTTTAAACAACCACTTCATCTTGGGAGCCGATTGATGTGTACCACAAATGTCTTCATGAACGTTCCTCATGGCAACTCTGGCCTGATCTGAGCTCAAACATTTAAGAAATAAATATTCGGCTGTTCAACGATAGAGCTTATCATCGATTAAAACATTTTTTATTGTTATCCACTAAATATCCCTTTCTGCATCGCGACCAGGATCTTTTGATAGGGGATTACAGGAACCCTCCGGTCCTGATATTCAGCTTTAGTGATGAATCACCTTTCATAGCCAAATTGGAGTCTCCAGAAGTCTGGGCGGTTAGACCAGTTTGTCCAGAACCTGCAACTTGGCTTTTTCTTGCATTGGCTTTCGAATATGAGAATATTTCTTCGCAATTGCTTATCTAGATGCTTGCTGAGCCAGAGTACTAGCCTATGCATTCTCTTCCCTTGGTATATATCTTATAACAAATCCATCAAAGGAAGAAATAATATTGAGGCACTTTGTCAAGATATGCATTTAATGATTCGTTATATCATTAGCATACCTTGAATACTTGCTGCACCACCAGAAATGAATCACCAATGGCTTCAACATGTTTTATGCCCATAGATTGCAGAAGTTCGAAGCCAAATGAGAGCGCTTCATACTCAACTTGATTATTTGTGCAATCCACATTTGATCGGTTTGAGAACTCAAAAATAGCACCATTCAGAGAAATAAGAACAACACCAATTCCTTGACCATCATCACAAACCGATCCATCGAAATATAATTTCCATGATGTGCAAGTAACATAGCCGACTTCCGAATCATGCTTATCATTAATCCGATGCTCAACAATGAAATTCGGTACAATTTGGTCTCTCACAGATTTCAAGGGCTCACAAGCCAAACATAGTCAACTAAAGCATAAGCCCACTCGTCGATTCTACCACTTAAAATCGGCTTTTGTAACATATGTTTGAGCACATCAGTCTGACATACTACTATGTGAGTACTAGATAGTAGATAATGCCTCAATTTGGTACAAGCATAATAGAGAGACAAACATAACTTCTCAGTAAAAGTATACCTTGTCTCAGCATCAATAAGTCATCGGTTTCTATAAGTGATGGTATACTCCTTGCCTTCAGTCTCTTGAGTCAAAACAGCCCCAATCACCTTATCTTAAACCACCACATAAAGCCTGAAAGGAACCCCACTCTTAGACATCTTGAGAACTGGAGGTGAAGACAACTATTGCTTTATCTTTTCAAATGCCTCTTGCTGTTTTGCCCCCCCCCCAAGTAAATTCGTCTTCATTCTTTAACCGAAGAATAGGAGTAAAAGCATCAATCTTTCCATGCAAGTTGGATATAAATCTTCTCAAGAAATTCACCTTACCTAGAAACTTTTGCAAATCTTTCTTGCAAGTAGGAGCCTCAACATGCTTCATTACTAATAGTTTGCCAATTTTCTAGCTCGAATTGAAAAACTTCTAATTCGGCTTGTATTTGCTGATGTTTCAATTTTCAACCAGCTCAAGATCTCAAAAACATTATCAAAGTCATGAGCGCCCCTTGCAAACTGATTTGTCGCATAGAAACTTCATAAGATAATTATCATTTGCCAATATTTTGCCCCTGAGCACTTAAATATCGTTGAGCTTCATATTGCTGCACTTTTGGTGTAGCCTCATGATCCACTAGCTCCTCATTGCCCTGTACCGATAATGCTAGTGGTGTTTCTCCATCGCAAGGATCTGAAACGGGCGTTGCTAATTCGGCTTTCTGCTTTGATGTAACCCCAACCGGTCGTACCGGTTGGTCTGGGCGGTCAGACCGGTCACTTGTACCGGTCAGACCGGTCGCCTGAGCCGGTTCAATCGGTCATGCTGGCTGGTCAACTGCTTTGACCCTCCATACCTTGCCCTGAGGGACCACAAGTCTGTAGTGGTTGAATTGTTTGTCCCTCAGCCTCTTGAACTCCTGCTCCTTCTCCTCCTGGGCATGTAAGCGCTGCAGCATCTTTCTTTGAGTACGAGTCAACCCTGGAGGACACCACCTCGGTTGAAAGTACCTTGGTGTTGTAGTGTTGCTGTTCGCTTCATGATCACTATTTCTGATCGGCCTCTAGACAGAAGGATTGACTGATTTATCAAAAACCATCGGTCTTGTATTCACGTCATTAACAGCCACCTTGATGTTGCCGATTTGCATGACAGCATCGGCTTTGATCTTCTCTGAACTAACAGTGGACTGCACCTCTTCTTTCTTCTCCTTGACACGGTACACCTGTCTTGGAGAACGAGGATGACTCGTTCTCTGGTGAGACCGGTCTGACCGGTCAGTAGTGACCGGTTTGACCGATGCAAGCTGCTGCCTCTAACCTGATTGGTGGGATCCCGATCGGTCGAGCACTGGTCGTGAAACCTTGCCGAACACAGGCCTTCTGTGATCCTCCTCCATGTGGTGAGATGGTGAGTATACGATCGGATAACAATAAATCCAAATTCCTTCATGCCCCCATATAGGACAAGAAAAACCCGATGCCGGTGACGCCCACGACATAGTAGCATACACCTTCTGAGAGGGGAACACTATAGCGCTATCACCCCTACGCTTGCTGGATTATCCCCTATGAGAAGAACGCTTGCCTTGACACGGGGGTGAACTTGGTTCTTTTTTTAGTGGCCGATCTTTTGGAACGGCCTTTGTGTACTTGTTCAGTAGCTAAGCAAAGGTGAGCTTCTGCTTTGTAAAACTCCCATTCACCTTTGACGCATTAACCTTCCTAGTACCTTCTTCCGGGCACTTTGGCTTGAAAGTTCTAGGTCGGCTTTTTGCCTGACCGGTCTGACCGGTTGAGGCGACCGGTTTGACTGGTCGTGCCTGAGTTGCAGGCTGACTTGTCTTTTGAGAGGAACTTTCTTGCCCCCCAGGTCTTGAACCTTTGACAGTGATCTTCAGTGACTCCTCTCCATCAGTCATCTTCTCCATCGTCACTTCCCTGGCCAGAATCTTGTCATTGACATTCTTCGGCCTTGGCTCACCAATGATAACATTTTTTCCTTTTGCTCCTTTGGCTTGTTCCGGCCGAATGAGTACCTTGACATTATCTAAATTAGTGGTATGAACCGGGAATGACGCCTTGTCAACTTGCATCTCATGCATAGCCAATTGTCCTTCATTAACGGCCGATTGGATTTTTCGACGAAAGGCATTGCAATCATTAGTTGCATGAGAATAACAATTATGCCACTTGCAATATGCACGCCGCTTCAGCTCCTCAAGCGGCGGTATGGCATGAGATAACTTGATGTTTCGACTTCTAAGTAATTCATCAAATATGCGAGATCACACTTAGAAACATCAAAAGTGAAACGAGCTTGTTCTTGCTGATTCTTTGGAATCGGCTTAAGCGATGAACAAGAGTATGGTTTAGCTTCTGATGGCCATATTAACTCAGCAACTTCTTTTTTCTCATCGTCTGAATCAAATTTATAATCAATATGTATGGACCGATGAGTATTATGGGCATCTTTTGCGTTCTGGAGTCTAAACTCCAAACCCCAAGACTTTCATTTGCAAATAACTAAAAGTAAAGAACTCAAAGCCTTTAAGCTCTTCTTTCACATAAGAAAGCAAACCATCAAAAGCCAAATCAGCCAATTCCTTCTCTGAAACCTTCAGAAATAATCCGAAGCAGGCTCATCTTGGCCTTGCCTAACCAATGTCAAATCCGACAGCTTAGCCTCATTGTCCCCATTATAAAAATGCTAATGAAACTTACATTTCAACTGATTCCAAGATTGAATAGAATTCGGGGTCAATGAATAAAACCAAGAAAAAGCGGTTCCAGTCGAAGATAATGAAAATAAGCGAATGCGCAAAGCATCATGGAAACCAGCATTTCCCAGTTGTAACATATATTGGTCAATGTGCTCCCAAGGTGCTCTATTATCATCACCACTAAATTTCACAAAATTAGGAACACACCAACCACTAGGAAAAGAAACCAAATCAAATTCACCAGGATATGGCTTTTGGTATAATCGAGAACTACCCATATCCATACCAAGCTTGGTTTTCATCATACTAGTCGGATCCTCTTTTACGCTAGCAAGATCGGCTTTGCATCTACCATTCGTGGATGCTTGTGCTGCAGAAGTAAGACGATGTTCTATAGGATCATCTTGTACCATGGTCTGAACCAAACTCATTGGTTCATGCTCCATAGAATTTCCATGTACATTATCGAAAATCGGTTCATGTGGAGAACTAGATTCTTGTGAAGGAGAAGTTGCACACAATTTATCAACTCATTGGTTCGGCTAAGGGCTGCCGAGCAAGGAGTAGACGTGTTCTATGTAGATGTTACTAGGCTGATCACCAATGCACCGGTATGACCGGTCTGTTGGACCGGTCTGACTGGTCCAGCCATGTTTGGCTGTGATGCTCACGCTCATAGTGTTTGTCCTTTATAGTAGCTGATCGGCATGGCATACGATGCTTCTTGGGCAGATGCTGGCGAAGCCGATGAACTAACAATTTGGAAAGCACAATTATCATCTACAAATTTGCTTTTTTTCATGATATCTAATTGTTCTTTTAAATTACCAAGCAAATCATTTGTGGGCTTATATATCAGCAATCTTCTGATCCACAATAGATGATAATTGGATGAGCAAGTCGGAAGATGAAGTGCTTACATTGCTTATTACCTTGACTCACTTATTCTTGAGCATGAAGGAAGGAATCACGAAGTCTTGAACCTTCGTGACCTGGCCTTTTTCATCTTTCTTGAATCCCTTCAAGAATTGTTCTTTGAAGTGCTCCCTGACCACCAAGTAATCTTGATGCTCCTTCTCGCTGAGTTCCTCGACGGATGTGGAGATGTTGCCTTCATCGAGGTCGGTGATGATGCCCATCTTTTCTAGGGAGTAGATTAGATCGGTTTTGAATAACCAGATTAATCTTCCCCAGCGGAGTCGCCAAAAAGTGTGTTGATGCAAAATCCGGTAACACACTTGAATGCGCTAGAACATGCAGCAAGATCGTGAAAACTATCAACACCAGCAGCCTCCCCAAGTCGACCGGTCAGACCGGTCAGGGCAACCGGCCAGACTGGTGCTTCAAGAAGATGGCAAAAACATAAAACCTCAAGCTCGGGAGGGACCCCATTGGAGCTCGTGGATCTAGGGTTGCTCTGAGGTCTGCAGGCCACTCAGAACATCCTCAAACGCCATAGAGACGAGCGAAGAACAGCAGATGGGGTTGAAAAAGCTAGGGTTTGGAGATAAAAAGTAAGGTATGAGTTGTTGAATCGATTGGGATTACCCTCAATCGGCCGTGGCCCTTCATATATATAGGGTGGGGAGGTCTGTACCCGTTAGGAGTCGAAACCCTATCAAATCCCATGTCAATATACAACTCCTAACTCAGATTGGGCATTCCGGATCGATCTGACCACCATGGACCGGTCTGACCAGTCAGACTGGGGTGCAGGTCTTCCAAGAGGCATAACTTCCTCATCCGGACTCCAAATTGGACGTTCTATATATGCATTTCTCAACGCGATCTGCGCAATGTTGCAGTCCAATTGACAAATTCACAAACTTGTCTAGACCGGTCTGACCGGTTTATATGAGAGGTCTGACTAGTCTACCTAGATTGTCCAAAAAACCTAAATCGTGCTAATTTTGGGTGTTGACACCACCATCGTCAACAACAACAGTAGAGTGTCCAAGTGGAGCAAGAGGTCACCAGCGCCCAACGCCCTAGGGGCAAACGACCCGCAGGCAACCAGGCTCCAAGGAACCAGCAAAATCGTGACCAAAACAACGGTCGTGGTCACAATAATGAGGAAGTAGCCACCTATGGAGTTGATGCTCGGCAAATCATCAATGCAAGACGTCAAGGATGCCTCTCCGACAATGTTGATCGCTTTCCAGCCCTCAGCAGCACCTTTGCTGACGCCAAGTATCCCAAAGAATTCATACCAGCAAACCTCCAGAAGTATGACGGTAAGCAAGATCCAGTTCAATGGTTGTGTTTGTACTCGACTGCCATCAATGTTTCAGGAGGAGACACTAACACCAAAGTCCTCTACTTCCCGATGGTCTTGGAGCCCGCACCTCTCACATGGCTCGTGTAACACCCGGTTTATAAAAGGACATAAACCGAGCAATCATATACGTGCCAGGATCAAGTCACACGTATATACAACAGAATGAACAGTATATCACAGCACATATCACGAATAAGACATATTAAAGCAAATACGAATGTTAATTATTACATAAATGACAAAATGTCTGATACAGCAGAAGCGAAGTACAAATATGATAAAAGAACTCTCCGAAGCTGAGCAGGGCGCCACAGGGACGTCGACTGGGAGACGAATGCCTAGAAGTCCTCGTAGTCCTGGTAGCGCTGGACGAACTCCCTCGTGTCGGCAGAAACTGAGCAGCAGTAGCGTAGCCAAGAGGAAAAAGTAGAGAAGAGGCAAGAGTGAGTACACAACTTGTACTCAACAAGTATAACACAAACTATGAGGCTCTAAGGTTGGCTGACTCAACTGCATTAGCTTTTAAGTGTGGCAAAATTTTATTAAAGCTATTTACTACGAGTTGATGAATTACCATTAACCCAGTTACATAGTAATTAGTCAAATTTACTCATGATATTACTGAGAACCAAACCGAAACCAAGCCACCAAGGTAACCCCGAGAGGCACCTCCCTCGTCGGAAGGAGACAACCCCACTAATCAAAAGGAGGATCTGGGCCGCTCATAACCGTGAGCACGGCTAGTATACTAGTTTTACACTCTGCAGAGGTTGCACATATTTACCCACAAGTCGTGAGTAACGCCACTTGTTCATCACACTTCCTTAGGTGAGATGGCTAGCGACTCACTACGAGGCCGTTACAAAGAATCTCGTTGGTAAGGCGCAACCGCGAGAGTTAGGTCAGCGACGATGTGGCCAACCTCCGGGGGTACAAGCACAGGAGCGCAATCCAAGCACAGACCAAGCCGGAGGAGCAGGGACCATTGAAGCTTACTACTCTTGCCCCGCAGGTAAGTTACTCCAAACCAAAAAGACCTAATTAGTAAGCCAAGTCTATCCCAATCTAGCCTTGTGGTAGCGCTGTTGTCCCAGGTTGTCGCTCTATGAACCGGTCCTTATGGAGAGTGGCCAACCAAGCACTAAGCACCGTGCTGGCCCCCTAAACCATGTTTCTACAAAAACCATCTTTTAACGAGACGTGAGCCACTCATCCACACAGAGGGCCACTCTCAGAATTAAGTTCAAGTAAACCATTATTCAAATTAATTAAAAAGGACCAGAGTGTGTTATAGCGTAGCAACCTAGCACAGCTAACCAAAATGCAACCCAAGGATATATATAAAGGATATAAAGTGGCTAGGAAAGTCCTTATAGGCATACAGTATTAAAATGCAGTATGAAAATGTATTTAAAAGTGATAGGTTGTTCATGTTACACTTGCCTTCCTCGTACTGCTCCTGCTGCTGCTCAAAGTGCTCGGAAGACGGCTGCTCCGGGTACTGGTACTGGGGCTCCTCAGATGGATCAACGTCTACTCACGAACACATGGCCAAAACAAAGCACAATAATAAGCATACAAGCAAACACTAACAAAAACTAAGAAACAGTACATCAATACATAAAAACAGCACACTAAACTAGTCTAAAACTATTCTATGCATTACAACGATCGCGTGGATATAAAGAACGCTTAAAACGGAGCTAAAACGCGTAATCTAGGCTAAAAACAATGTTCAGGGGCTAAACTGCAAGAAAACTAAGGTTCCAGGGGGTTTTCTGCAAAAACCGAGGACCTAAACGTAATTAAACATTAACTCTAGGGTCTAACTCATAAAAGAACCAGGGCTGGACAGCGGGTACTAATTTGGGAAAGCTCAGGGGCTTAAGTGAATAAAACAGGCCTAATCTGTAATTATTTTTGAAAGGCTGTGGACCGCGGGTTGATTTAGAAGAAAGCTAGGGTCTCTTTAGAAAAAGAGCCAGGCCGAACCGTTATGCGTGGTTTCTGGCCGCTGGATCTAGATCTGAGGGCTAGCAATAGATCGGCGCGGGATCTAATCGTGGCCGTCCATCCGATATCGGGCGGCCAAGGCGGTTCGGGCGCGTGGGGGCGGCGGCGCTCAACGCCGGCGGCTCTGTTTTGTAGTGGCGCGGGCTGAGCTCGCCGGAGTTCGCGGTATACGGCGTTCCGGGGGTTAATCCGGCCGGGGTTTGGCTCTGGGGCGGTCAGCGTGATACGCGTAAACCACCTGAGGCTAAAGCACGGTGGATTAGGACTCGGGGCGGGGCGCTCGACGGCGAACGCGGGTCTGGGCGGCGCACCTCATCGGCGTGCGATGTGCTGACCTCGGGAGCGGCTAAGGGCTAACACAACTAGCGCAAACGAACCAAGGGGGAACATGAGATGCTCACCGGGGTTGGATCGAAGAACGAGCCCGGCGTAGGGGGTCGACGGCGTGCTCCGGCGGCGAGGTCGGCGCTGCGCACGTGGAGAAGGGTGTTGCGGGGGTCGGGGTCGGAGAAGAAAGGTCCGCAGAGGCTCCTAGCGCCGTGGCGGAGCAGGTGCGCTGCTCGGCCGGAGCTCCGGTGTGGCGGAGCGGTGTAGCCGCGGTGGCGCAGAGCGGCGGCACGGCGGAGCTGCGCTGTTGCGGCGGCTAGGGTTTGTGGGTTGTGCTGCGGGATAGGCTGGACGCAGGGGGGTCTGCGGGGGTTTAAAGAAGGCGCCGGGGATCTTGGGGAGGCGCGCCCGTCGTGATCCCGGCGGGGATTGCGGCGAGGCTATTGCAGCGCGGGGAAAGCGGGGGTGGGGATGACAGGCGGGCCCGGGGGCGCAGCGAGAGAGGCGCACGCGGGGGCGTGGGAGAGGCGACTGACGCGCGGGGCCCAGTTGGCAGGGACAGCGCGCGCACGCCTGAGCGGAGAGCGGGAGCGGGCATGGGCCGTGCGCGCAGATGGGCCATCGCGGAGTGAAGCTGGTGGAGCCGGGCCGAGCGTGAGAGGAGAGGAGAGGAGCTGACCCGGTGTGGGCCGTGCGGGTGAACTGGGCCGCGAGAAAGGGTGCTGGGCCGGCACAGGGAAAGGGAGAGCTGGGCCGCGCTGGCTGGGCTGCGGCGGTTGGGGTTTGGGCCGGGTTTCAGGCTGGGTTGGGTTTTCTAGTTTTGGGTTTTCTCTTCCTTTCTATTTCTAAACTTTTCTTCTCCTAATTCAAGCAAGGTTTGAATTCAAATACAAATTTGAATTCAACCACACTCAAATCATTGAAACTATGCACCAGCATGAATACAACACAAAAATTAAACCTATGATAAATTTTAATTACTTAAGGAACAAAAATTAGATTAAATGCCAACTAAACACAATAAACCTTAGAAATTTAAATAAAGCCAATTAAATTTATTAAAAAATACTGAAATTTAAATTAGGGTGTTACAGCTCGAATGCCTTAAGCTGGAGTCCATCCACTCCTGGAACACCCTCAAGAAGGCCTTCGTCGACAACTTCCAAGGATCCCTGCACCGGGTGGCTGCTCGCCACACCCTCGCAATGTGCAAACAGGAGCTTGGAGAGACCCTAAGGTCGTACATCAAGCGCTTCTTCGGCACAAGGGCAACCATCGCCAACGTCTCCAATGAGGACGTCATCGACTACTTCCACGATGGCCTCACGACACAATCACTTTACCGTGATTTTGGCCAAAACCGTTCGAAAATAGTGGTAAAGCTACACAACATTATGCAGCACTGGGCAGACGAGGTGGAACAAGAACGCAGTCGCTTTCCGCATCGCAACAATGACAACAACGAGAAGTGCAACAACGATTGTGGAGGCAACAGTAACCAGTGGGATCCCATGCGCAAATGTAAGCTAGACGATGTCGTCCAGGCTATCGATCTCAGCCCGCGACGCAAAAAGGCAGGAAAGCCTCAGGATTAGTTCGACAAGATTCTGCACAACAAGAAGTGCCCGATCCATCCAAAAAGTTACCACTCGATGTTCGAGTGCACACTCAATCGCAAGTCTCTCCAATCCTCTCTCCCAGAAGCACCCAAGAAGAAGCCGGACAAGGAAGACAAGGATGATGACAAGAAGGACCCTGACGGGTTCCAACAACCCGAAACATGGTCAACGTCATGTTTAGAGGAGATCTAAGCTTCTCAAATCGTGCATGAAGCTGCTGCTACGAGAGATCCTCTCAGTCGAGCCTGCAATTTAGAGGCCTTTGAAGTACAGCGAGGTCCCCATCACCTTCTCCAGGGAGGATCAATGGACCAGCTTCTCCAAACCAGGAAAATTCGCACTAGTACTCATTCCAGTCGTCCAAGGATCCAAACTTACTCGAGTACTTATCGATGGTGGAAGCGGCCTCAACCTGATCTTTGCAAGCACGCTAAGGAAGATGGGCCTCTACTTCATGAGCTTGCTTACTCCAAGCAAAGCTCCCTTTTATGGCATTGTCCCATAAAACTCCTCTACACCAATTGGCTTGGTTACCCTCCCGGTCACCTTTGGTACAAAGCAAAATTTTCGGAACAAAGCACATCAAATTCGAAGTAGCCGACTTTGAATCCACATACCATGCCATCTTAGGAAGACCAGCACTGGCGCAGTTTATGGTAGTGCCTCATTAAGCCTACCTAGTCCTTAAGATGCCAAGAAATATAGGTGTCCTCTCCTTACGCGGGGACCTTCTCAAGTCCTTTGAATGCGACAAGGAGGCAATTGTCCATGCCTCCAGTATTCGGGTACCAATCTCTGTAAGATAGATACTTGCAGCTGCCAAGGAGCTATCCCTTAAAAAGGACTCGATGCCTTCCAATAGGCCAAGCCAGTCTTCGGTTAAACTAGCCGGGGATGTGGGCACTAAGGCTATACAATTACAAGAGGGAGATGACTCCAAAGCCGCTATCATTGGCGTGGGGTTGGGCGACAAATAGGAACTCGAGATCGTCAACTTCCTTAAGGCCAACCGAGACATATTCACATGGAAACTAGGGGATATGCCAGGGGTGCCCAAAGAGTTGATCGAGCATGCACTTAAAGTTGATTCTAAAGCCATGCCAAAAAAGCAGCGACTACAACGGTTCTCCCCGGACAAGCGAGAAGCCATCAATAAAGAGCTGCAAAACTACTCGCAGTAGGATTCATCAAAGAAGTCTATCACCCCGAGTAGCTGGCCAACCCTGTACTTGTCCAAAAGAAAAACAACAACGAGTGGAGGATGTGCATCGACTACACCGATCTAAACAAGCACTGCCCAAAGGATCCTTTCGGGTTACCCCGCATAGATCAAGTAATCGACTCTACAGCAGTTTGCGTTCTGATATCCTTCCTCGACTGCTACTCTGGTTATCACCAGATTGCTCTTAAAGAAGAAGATCAGATCAAGACAGCATTCATCACCCCTATGGGTTATACGCCTATTGACCATGTCCTTTGGGTTGAAGAACACAGGAGCTAACTACCAGCGGGCAATACAGTTGTGCTTTGTTGACCAGCTACATCGCAATGTTGAAGTCTACATCGACGATGTCATCGTCAAGACCAAGAGCCAAGACTAGTTCATCGCTGACTTTGAACAAACCTTCAATAGCCTTCGAAAATTCCGCTGGAAACTCAACCCAACCAAGTGCGTCTTTGGCGTACCCTCTGGAAAACTACTTGGATTCCTTGTCAGTCATCGAGGAATCGAGGCCAACCCAGAGAAGATCAATGTCATCATGGCCACGGATGCTCCAGCAACAATCAAGGACATCCAGAAGCTTACAGGTTGCATGGCAGCCTTAAATGGATTCTTGTCTAGACTTGGCGAATGGGAATTACCCTTCTTCAAGCTTCTAAAATGACAAAACAAATTCCAGTGGACCCCAGAGGCGGAGGAAGCACTCAATAACCTCAAGCAGCACCTCCAGTCACCGCCAATACTCACAGCTCCACTACCCAGAGAGGAACTACTCCTCTATATAGCAGCGCTTACCGACGTAGTCAGCACAGCAATTGTAGTGGAATGACCAGAGGAAGGTCACGCTTACGGCGTCCAGAGGCTAGTTTACTCCACCAGTGAAGTACTTTCGGAATCGAAGGTCAGATACCCCTCAATTCAGAAAATTCTCTATGGAATCCTCATCACTTCTAGGAAGGTCCGCCACTACTTTGACGAGTACAAGATCTCAGATGTTACTGATTTCCCATTGGCGGATATACTCCACAATCAGGATGCCACTGGAAGAATCTCAAAATGGGCAGTAGAACTAGGAGCATTGGAAATCAAATTCAAGCCCAGAACGACTATCAAGTCGCAAGCTCTAGTCGAGTTTTTAGCTAAGTGGCGGGAAAATCAAGTTCCAGCACCTCCTAATATTCCTGAGCACTGGGTGCTGTACTTTGACGGATCACTCAAGCTCGAAGGAGGTGGCGCGGGAGTTTTATTCATCTCTCCCAAGGGAGAACAACTCAAGTATGTACTCCAAATCCTATTTGAAGTCTACAACAACAAAGCAAACAAACGACTACTCGTGTATGGTGACTCTCTACTGGTTGTCCAGCAAGTAAACAAAGAGTGGGACATCAACAAGGAAACATTGGACGCGTACATGGCAGAAATCAGGAAACTCGAAAACAAGTTTTCTGGATTGGAAATCCACCATGTTGATCGTGATGACAATCAGGGAGCCGATGTCCTTTCCAAACTTGGGTCTACTCGAGCCAATGTACCACCCAGACTCTTTGTACAAGAACTGCACTTCAGTCAAAATCCAAAATCACTCAACCACCGACATGGAGGCCACGACCACGGTCAAGGAGGTTTTGGTGGTTGGGAAAGATTGGAGGATTCCCTTCATCGACTTCATCAAGGAGTTCAAGCTTCCACCAGGCGTTGAGGCAAAAAGCATTCAAGCTGCTCGCATTATTCATAGAAGCAAAGGATTTGTCTTGGTCGGTGACAACCTATACAAGCGCTCCGCCTCAGGAATCCTCATGAAGTGTGTCACTCTTGAGGAAGGCAAGGATATCCTAAGGGAAATCCACAAAGGAGCCTATGGCAATCACGCTGCATCAAGAACATTGGTTTCGAAAGCCTACAGATCAAGTTTCTTCTGACCAACAGCCTTGTCAGACGTGGAAGACCTCGTCAAGAGGTGTCTTGGATGTCAATTCTTCGGCAAGCAAGCTCATGTTCCAGCCCACAACATGATTACAATCCCTCCATCTTGGCCATTTGCATGTTTGATTCTGGATATGATCGGACCCCTCACTACAGCACCAGGAGGATTTAATCACATATTGGTGGCAGTAGACAAGTTTACCAAGTGGATCGAGAACAAACCAATCGTCAAGATCTCGTCAGATAGGGTAGTGGACTTCATCTCCGACATCATATAGCGGTTTAGCTTCCCTCACATGATCATCACAGATTTGGGTTCCAATTTACTTCACAGTCTTTTTGGGATTTCTGTGACAATTCCCGCATCGAGGTCAAGTATGCATCAGTGGCCCATCCACGGGCCAATGGTCAGGTGGAACACATTAATGGGTTAATACTTGACGGATTGAAAAAGAGGATCCATGATGCCAATTCTAAGAAGGGCGGGAAGTGGATCCAAGAGCTACCTCATGTAGTTTGGGGGCTGCGAACTTAGCCTAGCAAAGCTACTGGACAATCTCCTTTTTTCCTTACATATGGATCAGAAGCCATATCACCTGCAGACATTACATGGAAATCCCCAAGAGTCAAGGCCTATCAAGAGGGAGAAGCAGATGAAGCTCGACAACTTGAGTTGGATACAGTCGAGGAAGCAAGGATTAATGCTTTGACTCAGTCGGCTAGATATCTCCAAGGAGACAAACACTACCATGATTGCAATGTCCAGCAAAGATCTTTCAGTGTGGGAGATCTGGTACTACGATGGATTCAAGATGAAACAGGACTGCACAAGCTCAATTCCAGATGGGAAGGACCTTTTATTGTTTCTAAGGTTACAAGACCAGGATCCTATAGGATTGCCGATGCTGACGGTAATGAAGTATCCAATTCTTGGAACATCGAGCACTTACGCAAGTTTTATCCTTGATCCGATTGTACGATAAAGGTGCCAGTTGATCTTCTTAATAAAGTACTGGTTTTCAATACCAATCAACTACATTAAAGGAAGCAATCAAGCTGATATCTTCAAAGATCGACTACCACAAAGTCAAAACCAAGGGTTTTTTTCAACCAGGGTAATCCTAAGGGATTCATACCGACCTGGGTAACCCAACATGGATAACCTATACAGTTTTTCCCACTAGGGTAACCTTATAAGGTTCATCCTAACCGGATAGCTATATGGGCTACATCCTTATCCTTAGAATAGGATATACTACTCGCTGGCTCGAGTAGGTTTTGGATATCTCCAACAAGTTATTCCTACTTGGGTAACCTGATGAGGTTCATCCTAACCGGTCAACTTTGGAGGTTACTCCAGTCCTCAAGTAGGACACCCTACCTGCTCGCTCGGGTAGGTTTTGGATATCTCCAACAAGTTTTTCCTACTTGAGTTACCTGACGAGGTTCATCCTGACTAGTCAACTTTGGAGGTTACTCCAGTCCTCAAGTAAGACACCCTACTCGTCGGCTCGAGTAGGTTTTGGATATTTCTAAAATAGTTTTTCCCACTCGAGTAACCCGACGGGGTGCACTCCAACCGGATCACTTTTGGGAGGTTACTCCAGCATTTTAAACAAGACACCCTACTTGCAAACTAATTCCTTGGAAGGACATAGAAGAGTCAAGTAGTACTAGGTCTCTATACCTAGCGGGTCTTTATCTTATCGACAACTTGCTCTCCCTTTACAAGGTGCAGACCAAGTAACAAGTTTCTAATAACACATCAACATGATAAAGAATTGATTTATACATCAATAACACATGTCTTCATACAAAGATCTAAGAGTTCTACAACAAGTTAACTTGGTAAGCTCTTAACGATCTCCTCAGTCAATGGCTCTGCTTCATCACGATACCAGACGAAGTCTTTGTCCGAGCAGTCAGCAGCGATAGAAGCTAAAGGGACCAAATCAGCATGTGGCCAATATGATTTTACAATCCCAAGCAAGTGAGCAACATAATTCTTGGTGGTGGAAGAAAGGTAGTCGAGGATCTTCCTGGGAGCTCCTTCAAAGCGTTGGACCAAGGATTTGTTACTCGATGCCCCTTCTTCCTGTGGATCTACCATATCGACAATCCCCTGAGCAGCAGCCACCAGTCGTTCATGCTCACCTAATGGATCTGGACAACGACAAGAATTCTATCAACTTTAAGGACAACTCGTAAAAAAAATAATAGGTATGATTTGAGTACTTACTAGTTTGGGCAGAATGTAGTTGTTCTTGGAGCTTCGCCTTCTCCTCCTCCAAGCTCTTGATCTGTTGCTTGAGGAGATAAGTTTCTAGAGTATGCTTTCGGTTGGCATCATAAAGCTTGTTCCGCATATCAAGATACTCATCCAACCACTTGGCGGTTAAGGCGTCCTTCTCAGCAAGAAGCTTTCGATTATCCAAAGTCTTGTACAGAGCACTCGACTTCAAGAATGACCGATTGGCAACATCTTGCACAAAGAATAAGACATCTCAGTCGCAAACTTACTTGATACAAGACAGTACTCGAGCAGCCATGAACTTACTTGCATAAACTTGAAGCTCCACTTCATGTTGTCATGTAGCTTCTTCATGTTTTCAGAAGTTAGAAAAGGATCATCAAAAAGCTCTGCACCCAGCTCCTCCTGAACAGAGGTGGGGAGAGACCAGAAGGGAATTATCCGAGTTCTGGCACTACCCGAGCCTCCAGTCTCTCCAACAGCAGTCGAGGATGGAGAATCTCCTTCATCCCCAGTTGAAGCTGGAATGGATTTTTCTGCCTTTGCTGAAGCACCCGCTCCCTGGGTACCAGCACCAGCAGAATCTTGAACAAGTCCCAATATTGGTGAATCGGGAGCAGCTCGAGAAGAAGACTCTCGATTGCTTTCACACCAGTTGCGCAAATCTTGAATTCGAGCCTTTTCGTGCTCAGGTAGATGTTGAATTCTGAAGAAGCATAGTTAAGATAAAGGAATCAAACACGATTTCAAAATTTGAAAGGAATCAAAGGTACTTACTCGACGCTATCAGAGTGGATGGCCTTTCTCTTCAACAGCGAGGGCCCTGGGCTCTCCTTCCGCTTTTTCCCTAGAACGGTAGCTAGAGTCTGATTATCATCATCAGACCGAGCATCACCAGAGGCAGCAGCTTCAGGAGGAGGCAAAGGCAGACAATGCCACGTCTTGTAATATATTTACAAAAGGATCATGTCAAAAACTGGAGAAATAAAAAAGAGAAGTACTCGAAACATTATCGACTACTTTCCCAGGCGTTCTCAGGCGGATTGGCAGCACTGAACAAAGAAGGGAGGGCTGGCACTTTCTCCAAATCATCGAGTACTTTGTAGCACCTATTGAACAGATGAGCATAGTGTATTTTCTCAGGAGTAAATCTGGATGGATCTTCTAGTCCTTCATATCTGAATCCTGGGTGCACCCTTCGCTGCAGCGGCTGTACTCGATGTCCAAGAAAAGAGTAAACTACCATCCCTCCAGTCACCCCCTTATTCTTCCACTTTGCAAGGGCGGCATGAAGCTTTTCAACTTGAATCCCGCCAAGACTAGTGCTCATCCAAGTCGCTTGTGCCTTTGGAGCTCTGTGATGAGGGCATGACACCTTCGGATACGACCATTGATTATAAGGTGAGCTTGTTCCAAATAAATTTGTCATGTGGATTTGAGAATAAATTACTACCTAATGATTTAATTATTGTTAGAAACCATGGAGATGATGAGGAGGATGTTGGGGAGGAGTTTGGAGGCGTGGTGGACCAGCAAGGGCAGCCAAGCGGAGTTGGAGGCCCAATCCAAGTCGAGTTGGAGTCTGCTTCGGAGTCCAGGAGCAGCCCGCACCAAAATCAACACCCAGGCCGCATACGGAGTCCATTTTGGATGCTCTTTATATGGATGGAACGATAATTTCAAAGAGCTTCCAATGG
Source organism: Panicum virgatum (assembly GCF_016808335.1). NCBI lineage: Eukaryota > Viridiplantae > Streptophyta > Magnoliopsida > Poales > Poaceae > Panicum > Panicum virgatum. The sequence goes on along the minus strand of NC_053147.1, from coordinate 39,127,808 downwards.
AACTGGTTTGAGGCCCAAATTCATTCGGAGTCGACAGGAATCACTGAAACAATATGACATCCAGAATCTGTTAGGGCACTGCGCCGCCATCTTTTGGGCTGTTGGCCCGTGTACCATGTTGGCCCAACTGATGGACGCCCCATTGGCCTCCACCAGCAACCCTAGGACCTCCCTTAGGATATAAACTCAGTAGCCACCGCCTTTTAGAATAGGGTTTTGTTTAGTTCTAGTTTTTCTTGTGAAACTGAGATTGATTCGTTGTAACTGTGGCGACAAGTCCTTTTACAGTGATCTAGGGCCCCCGTTCTTGATCTCCTCCACTGTGTCAATTAGTCCTTTGGAATCGACTTCTTGAACCCCTACTTTGATTTTTGCTTCCTACACATCTGCAATTTCAGATTGCGTGTTTATCCTTTCTTGCTTGTGTTCTTCGATTCGCTTGCAGGAAAAGCCTTCTCGGCGAGGTCAATCAAGTTGTGCTTGGTTGATAACCAACGGAGCGGTGGTGTAACGGTTGCAGGCTTCGAATTCGTGTCTGATTAGAAGTCGGATCGCCAACGTCACACCCTCCATCAATCGAATTTATCCTACCTCTTGGAAGATCGGGCCGCGTCTACATCATGTGGTATCAGGATTCCAAGTTGTCCGTGAGGTATTATCGTGTCTCCCCCCCTTTAGATTCATTTTTGTTCATCACCCATAGTCCACAAAAAGCCCTGAAAAATTTGTTTCCACTGTTTGTGGTAGAACCACCTGAATTATCAAAGCTCAAGTGCGCTGGCCATCACCATAAAGGCAACACCGGCTCAAACGCACTTCAAACGGAACAATTCTTGGTCTGTCGGGTAACGTCCCAATACAACCACCGGTTCTTGGATCGAACAAGCATACCCCGCACGAAGGCGAGTCCAAAGATATTACAACCATACATATTCTACAACACAGGCACGGTATTTATTACAACAAGTTTCAAAGTACTTATTATAGATCCAAACATAGTAAACGTTATACAAGCCATAAGTTTAAAGTTCAAAGTTTAAAGCAGCGGAAAGAAAACACGACAGCTAAAACACGTCACAAAAGCATACCAAGCTAACCCAAGCAAGGTATCACTCATCGGGGTCATTGCTAGCCGAAGACGGATCCCACTCTACAGACCAGCCAGGAGGCAAAGAGCAAGGCCAAGACAAACTAGCGATCCGGTCCTCAAAACTCATACCTGAAAAAGGTTTCAACAGCAAGGCTGAGTATTCTAATACTCAGCAAGACTTAACCGTCAACGGGTATACATAGCCCACCTAACTAGACTATGCAGGGTTCTGTCAGGCTCTGGTTTTCCTTTTGCTGAAAAGCAATAAAGAGTAGGTCCTTACTTCACATTTTAGCTTTCCATATTCTAGTTGATTGACCATTCTATGTAAGCAACTACTCCTATTCAACCATGGTAGAACTTTAAGCAAACATCAAGATTGATCATCATAATGTTACTCTTATTACTCTGTGTGGCAAAGGGATCAAGCAGTCCCAAACCGTGAGAAGCGGACGATTCGAATCGAAATTTGTTAACCTGGCCAGGCAGACCTAACACACACGTTTGGAACACCGTCGGGTCGTTCCCAAACAACCGTTTACCTTTCTTTCCGGCTTGTGGATACGGTTACTCTCCCCGACTATAGGGCACCAACCTCATCCCTGCACCCGTGGTGTTGCGCAACATAAACATAAATAAAACCTATCTCTAAGAGAGAGTGAAAGGTATATCCACTCCCCGGTCCAATCGGCTACTAGGCTTACCGCGTACCATATTTACGGCACGTGGCTAGTACGTTCAAAAACATAACCACCGCTACCACACACCGCGACCTTAGCAGAATTCATCAACACAGATGCGGTCTCACCCAAGGTCATGATATCGAACACGACCCCGTCCGTCGTCCTTATATTGATAGCAGAAAGTAAACAAGCAATTCCTATAGAGCTCGCGAGTGACAGGCAATCACTCGATTTTACCGGTCCTAATAGCTTAGCAATTATTCGAACTCAGGTCTAGTGTTCAGTACATAGGTTCCTAGGATCATGCATCTAGGGTTTCAATTCAAATCCTAAGAACTGTAAATGCACAAGTAAGTAATAGCGATAAATTGTAATAATTTGAAATACTGGGTTATGTCCGGGGCTTGCCTTCGCGATAGTCGCTAACTAGATTAGCCTTGGGCTCTTCCGGACTTTGGTTCGGGGCTTCGGTCAGTACAGTGGCATTCACCTGGCCTTCTGGATCACCTTCTTCGGACTCCAAGATCAACTCGTACGTCCCGTCTGCTAAAACAGTCGTATCTATATGTGATGCAAGAAACGGTATTATAAACACACGCTTCACAATAAAGTTGTAATTTAAAAGATAACAAACATAACTAAGCATATGGGCAATCATTTATAGAGTAGTTATTTAACATTGCCTACTACACAAAACAATATGATTAACCTCACAAGACAACTTGATTAAACTTACAAAATAAGTGTTAGTTAGTTTATATAGCATATAAATCATGGTTTGCAAAGAATTGAGTAACTCAGTATACAAACAGTGTTAAATAAGCTGCTGCAAATTTTTCATGATTTTATATGCACAGAATTAATTCTGATAAAAATAACAAAACTAGCATTAACACATCAAGATTCATTTTTAACTTCTGTTCTAGACAATTTTCAGTTGTTCAAACTTGATGGACAAGCTGAGCTATTCAAAATGAACATTCAGAAATATTTGAATGATTTACCATGAAAAGAAACTATTTACCATAATTAAAGTCTACTTAATAAGCATTAAATCAAAGAAATAGCCAAACAGATAGAAAATTTCTAAAACTTGGGAAACAGCAAGGTTTTAGTAACATGTAAGCACGGAAAAAGTTTCACACCCAGAACTCTAACATTTCTACCAGCACAAATATATTAGCATAACTAGTAGATCAATGAATCTTGAAACTTTGACCTAGTTAATAATGTCAAAAATGTTTCAAAATTTTACCAGGTACTAGTAACACTGTAAGGCACAATCAAGCCAAAATCACAGACAGTTACTGAGTACAACTCCTAGAACAAATAAAGCCTATTTATTCTTTCCTTTTTCTTGGATTACAATACAAACCAAAAATGAAGATGTGCATGTAACAAAACTTGTAGTTCCTGTAACAAGGATACCAAAACATTCGGGTTTGTATTTTTCTAATTTTTCTACAAATTTCTAGATATTTTCAAAGTTCAGCCTAGAAACAAATGAGAAAGGATTGAAAACTTGCATCCAGGACCCTAGAATTCTAAAAGTATTTGCAGGGGAGTCCCTGGCCGGAGTCAGGGCAGGGGAGGGTGGTTTGACCGGCCGATTCCGGCGGGGCTCGTCGCCGGCGGCGAGGGTGGAGGGGCTGGGGAGGTTCACCGGGTCAGGGCGCACCTGTAGGTGTGCTTGGCCGGGTCTGGAACGGTCGGAGGAGGTGGGTCCGCTGCGAGCAGGGCGGAGGCGGCGGAGGAGAACGGCGGCGAGGGTGCTCCGGTGGGTTCTGGGCGAGGAGGAGAGGTCTGTGAGCTGCGCGAGGATGAGGCGGAGCTAATGGTGGAGTCAGCGTGGGCGGAGCGGGTCTGGAATGGCGGGTCGACGGTGAGCTTCGAGCTCGCCGGCGTTTGGGCGGGGCGGCTGCGGTGTTCTAGGGGCTCTGGGCTGGGACCTAGCGAGTGGATTGGGTTGCTGGGGTGCTCTGGGTGCTGGGGCGCGTGAAAGAAGGAGAGCCGGGGCACTGCATCGGGCTGGCCACGGCGGCGGCGAGGTGGCGGCCGCAGAGCTCGTCGGGGTGGCGTGGCGAGGGAAGGAGGGGTCCAGCGTGAGGGGAGGTGGGTCCAGGGGTTCGCTGAGGTGCCACGTGAGGCGGTGGGGGAAGGGAAGCAGGAGGTGGCCTGCGGCCCACCACGGCGGCGGGCGGCGCCTCTCAGCGCCGGCAGCAGAGAGAAACAGAGAAGCAGAGAGGTGGGAGATAAAGTCTGGACTGATTTGCAATTTCCAAAATGTTTAGGGGCCGTACTGTAAAATAAAAATATCTCCTAAACTAGGGCTCAAATGAAAAAGTGCCCAACGTGAAAGTTGTTCAACTTTTTATGATCTACAACTTTGATGTTGTGCAAAAATTGATTTGACCAAAGGTTAAAGAGTTATTTTGAAAACATAGGAAGGATTTTGAATTTAATGGACTTTTGTCTTTTCCAATGCAAATTCAGTTTAATTTCAAATTAAAAAGCAAAATTTTCTTCCAAGCAATGATTACACTAAATTTTACAAATAAACCCTCCACAAAAGCAATATTTGCTCTCCCTATTCAAATTAAGTTATAGAAAGGACCCTGCATTAAAACATATTTACATAACTACCCTTAGATTTTTACAATAAGATCCTTTTTCAAGCAAAATAAGCACATGATGCATAAAATAAATGCAATTCTACTGCGCAGACACCTAGGGTGTCACAGCCTCCCCCCCTAAAAGGAATCTCGCCCCGAGATTACAGGAAGAAAAGGAATGGAAAGGTTTGATACCTGAATTTGTTCTGAGAAAGTCGGGAAAGTTTCTTTGGAGAAAATTTTCAGTCTCCAAAGTGGCTTCTTCCTCAGTATGATTATTCCACTGGATTTTGTACATTTTAACTTTCTCCCTTCTAGTACTTCTTTCTTTAGTGTCAAGAATTTTGATTGGGTACTCAGCGTAAGATAAATCGGGTTCAACCTCGATATCTTGTGGTTCAAGAATATCAATGGGCACTTTGATGCACTTCTTGAGTTGAGATACATGAAAGACATCATGAATGGCGACCAACTGAGAAGGAAGACGAATCTGGTAAGCAACTGGTCCACAAGTTTCGATGATTTCAAATGGTCCGATTTATCGGGGTGCCAATTTCCCTTTTATGCCGAAACGTTGAACACCTTTAGTAGGAGATACTCGCAGATATACGAAATCCCCTACCTTGAACTGTAAACGGTCTCTTCTTTTGTCGGCATAACTTTTCTGTCTTGATTGGGCTACTTTAAGATTAGCCTGGATAACTTTGACTTTCTCTTCTGCCTCAGTAACTAGATCTGGCCCAAATATTTTGCGTTCTCCAGCTTGTGACCAACTCAAAGGAGTTTGACACCTTTGACCGTATAACGCTTCAAATGGTGCCATTTGCAAGCTGGATTGATAACTGTTATTATATGAGAACTCTGCCAGTGCTAGGCATTTATCCCAGTTCTTGCCATATTGAATAGCACATGCTCTCAACATATCTTCAAGGATTTGATTGATTCTTTCGGTTTGCCCATCTGTTTGTGGATGATAAGCTGAACTACGAATCAATTTAGTTCCAAGGGATTCTTGCAATTGCTCCCAGAAACGTGCAACGAATTGCGCCCCACGATCATAAATGATCGTCTTTGGAACTCCATGCAGACGAACAATTTGGTCAAGATAAATCTCTGCATACTTCTTGGCAGGATAAGTTGCATTCACAGGAATAAAATGAGCTGTCTTGGTGAGTCTATCAACGATTACCCAAATAGAATCATGCTTCTGAGAAGTGTTGGGTAAGCCAACAATAAAATCCGTACTAATGTCCTCCCATTTCCAGGATGGAATTGGTAAAGGTTGGAGAGTACCAGCTACTTTCAAGTGACTAGCCTTAACTCTTTGATAGACATCGCACTCAGAAACATATTTGGCGATCTCTCTTTTCATTCGAGTCCACCAGAAATTTTGCTTAAGATCCTGGTACATCTTGGTACTACCGGGATGAATAGAAAACTTTGATAGATGTGCTTCATCAAGGATTTATTTTCTAAGCTGGTGATTCTTGGGTACAACAAGACGAAATTCAAACCATAGAACTCCTTTATGATCCACTCGGAAATACTTGTACTTTGCTTCTCCTTGGGATAACTTTTCCTTGATTATTTTGATACCTTCATCATGTAATTGTGCCATGATAATGCTTTCATGAAGTGTAGGCTCGACAGCTATATGGTTCAGACTTCCTTGAGGTACCATTTCTAGATTTAGTTTCATCATTTCCTGGCATAGAGTTTCGTTGAATGGCTCTACAAATAGACAATGGCATTGTGACTTGCGGCTGAGTGCATCCGCAACCACATTAGCCTTTCCTAGATGATAGTGCACTTCTAGATCATAATCCTTTATCAACTCTAGCCAGCGTCTCTGCCTCATGTTGAGATCAGCTTGGGTGAAGATATACTTGAGACTCTTATGGTCAGTATAAATGTTACAATGAGTTCCCATAAGATGATGTCTCCAGAGCTTAAGAGCATGAATGACAGCTGCTAACTCCAGATCATGTGTTGGATAGTTCTTCTCATGATTCCGGAGAGCTCTTGATGCATACACGATCACCCGGTTGTCTTGCATAAGTACACAACCAAGTCCCATACCAGAAGCATCACAATAGACATCAAAAGGTTTGGTACTGTCCGGTGTAGCTAGCACTGGAGCAGTAGTTAAACGTGCTTTGAGAGTTTGAAAAGCTTCTTCACATTTATCATCACAAACAAATTTCACTCCTTTCTTTAATAACTCCGTCATAGGTTTGGCTATTCTGGAGAAATCAGGAATGAATCGACGATAGTATCCAGCTAAACCGAGAAAACTGAGAATCTGATGGACCGAAGTAGGAGGTTCCCAATCCATCACTTCTTGCACTTTAGTTGGATCAACTGATATACCTTCACTGGAGATAGTATGACCTAAAAATTTCACACTATCCAGCCAAAATTCACATTTAGAGAATTTGGCATAAAGGTGATGATCTCGTAATCGTTGAAGAACGATGAGTAAATGCTGAGCATGATCTTCTTCATTCTTGGAGTAGATCAAAATGTCATCAATGAACACCACAACAAATTTATCAAGCTCCGTCATGAAGACTGAATTCATCAGGTACATAAAATATGCCGGGGCATTGGTAAGACCAAAAGACATAACCAGATACTCATAGAGTCCATATCTGGTCGACAAAGCTGTTTTTGGAATGTCACAAGGCTTGATCTTTATTTGATGGTAGCCAGAACGAAGATCGATCTTAGAGAAAACCTTGCCTCCAGCTAACTGATCAAACAGGATATCAATGCGGGGAAGAGGATACTTGTTTTTAATAGTAACCGCATTGAGTGGTCGATAATCAACACATAGCCTCAAACTGTTGGCCTTCTTCTTCACAAACAGGGCTGGACATCCCCATAGTGAAGTCTTGGATGAATAAAACCCTTGTCAAGAAGGTCTTGAAGTCGGATTTTCAATTCTACCAACTCATTTGGAGGCATTCGGTACGACCTCTTAGAAATAGGAGCGGTACCGGGTTGAAGCTCGATAACGAACTCGATATCTCTATCAGCGGGCATTCCAGGTAAATCATCTGGAAATACATCCGCATACTCACACACAACAGGAATATCTTCAATCTTAACTTCTTTTATGGCATAGGCACAAGAGTTGAAGCACTCTCGTTGTGGTAGATAGAGTATGGTGGCTCCTTGATATGGTGAATCTATCTCGATAGCTCGGGAAGAGATATCTAACAGTACTTTATGTCTAGTCATCCAATCCATGCCCCAAATAACATCCATGCCTTCTAAATTCAACAAGATCAAATCTGTCTTTATCAAATTGCTACCCAACTTAATTGGCACATGTCTAATGATTTGATTGGAAGCTATCTTCCCACCAGGGGTTGCTATCATGAAAGATCCCTTAGTATGACAAAAATCCAATCCTATTCTTGCTCCAAATTTGGCACTTATAAAACTATGAGTTGCACCAGAATCAAATAATATGACTGCGGGTTTATTGTGAATAGAGAAAGTACCCGACATGACTGGTGCTCCTTCGGGAAGCTCTGCAAGAGTAGTGAAATTAACTCGCCCTTGTCGGACTTGCACCATTTGCTTCTTGCCCTTGCCCTTGTTGTTCTGATTGGAGTTCTGCCATGGATAAGACTTCTTGGGTTGCGGGCAATTTCTGGCAAAATGGGAAGTACTGCCGCAGTTAAAGCATCGATTGTCACCGTTCCCACGATTGAACTGTGTGGCATTTGGCCTTGGACCAAACTGCTGCGGCTGCTGAAAGACTGGAGGTCTGAATCCTCCCTGTTGCTGAGGCAGCCTAAAAACAAATATGCCCAATGGGGCATTTCCCTGTGGAGGTCTGGGTGGAGTATTCTGCACCAGACGATACCTCGGTGGCTGAGCACTCGAGGGTCCTGTTGGTGCCTTTCGCTTCTTCTCGGCGCGGTGTGCTGCGATACAATCTTCTTGAGTAATGGCCATATTGACCAGCTCATTATAAGTATTTGGCTGAACAAGGTTCAGGCGTTCCTTGAGCTTGGTGTTGAGGCCACGACGAAAACAATCGCGCTTCTTGGCGTCAGTATCCGCATGATGGCCCGCGTACTGGCACAGATGATTGAAGGCCTGTGCATATTGAAGAACAGTGCGGGTTCCTTGATTCAAAGCCAAGAATTCATTCAACTTTCTCTCAATCAATCCCTCAGGAATATGATGTGTCCGAAAAGCATTCCGGAATTCCTCCCAAGAGATAACATGTCCAACAGGCTGCATCGCACAATAGTGATCCCACCAAATATGAGCGGTGCCACGAAGCTGTTGGGCGGCAAACTGTGCCTTGTTCGCATCAGCACAAGGTACTGCTAGCAAGGCAAACTTGGACTCAATAGTACGGAGCCAAGCATCAGCGTCCAAAGGTTCATCAGTTCGGCTGAATAGCGGAGGTTGGGTACCAAAGAATTCCTAGTAACCCACTGGTTGTGCATCACGTCCTCCATGTTGCTGGCGTGGCGGATTCTGCTGCCCTTGGACCAGCTGACAAAGCAATTCGGTTTGCATGGCCATTAGCTCGGCCAGATTCGGCGGTGGTGGCGGTGGCTGCTGAGATCCACTGCCAGTTTCACGGCCGAAGCCTTCAGGCGATCAACGGGTATGACCAACCATCTGTAATTATGGAAGACATCCATTAGATACATTTTTCTTGCTCCCAAAATCAATGGTATGTGCAATGATCATACATTGGATATCAAAACAAAATCAGCAGAGTTTAACAAGATGCGGTGTAACACAATATGCATAACACATATTTGCTCAACCAACATAGCTCAAAATTTGGTCAGCTATTAGATAATTTCGTACTCTCTCACTTCGGTAAGCAGAAAAGTCTTGATTTCCAAACAGGTAGTCATTATTTATATTACATCCAAGGTAGTCTTTATAGTACAAACATAGCATCACACTTTCTTACCACATATGCTACAACAAGCGGTACTCCTTCCTAGGGCTATTTTACAACATCTCCTTACTTATTTACATATACTACAACAAGGAAGATCACATGCTATCTAGGACAAGCCTAAGGTGCCTAGAAGTCGTCGAGGTTGGCCACAGAGGAAGCACTGCCGGAGGAAGAGTTGTCCGGCTGAGGGTTAGGCTCGGCAAGCGCGTGCTCTGAAGCTATCTCAGAAACTCCCTCAATCTCCTCTGGGTCTTCTTCTGCTGCTGCAGGCTCGGCTGGAACAACTGGGGGTATTGGCTGCTCATGGAGCATACCAATATGGGCCATAGCATCATCCAGATCCACTTGGAGCTCGTGAACTTGCTCCTGAAGAAAAGTAATCACCGTGTTGCGCTGTACTATCTCAGCACCATGCTCTCGAACCTAAAGCTCAAACTGTGCAATGGCATGATCTCTCCCAGCAATAGCCTCATTAACCCCGGAATATGAGTGTCTCTCAAACTAAGACCTCGCTGAAAAGTCTGGGCCAAGTCCATCACCTGATCCATGTGCCTCTGCTGAAGGATCTAATAGTGGGACTGGGCATTCATATACTTGATCACTGCCTGGACAGTCTACTCAGCTACGTCTCCAACGAAGTGTCCAAAGTGGGTGGTCCTGAAGAGCCACTCTACGTTGCCAGCACTTACTGCCGGAAACAAGCCAATAGGATAAGCGGCTACTTCATCGGGATGATGCTCACAGAAGGTAGTGATAGCTTTGAGAGCTGCTGTCTCAAAAGCGTCCACAAGACGATATCCAACCACCTCAATCTCAATAGGCGGCCAAGCCAAGGTGGGGTGCTGAGGAATAGTCATGGTGACTCTGCTCTTCTGAACTCCATCCTTAGAAAACTGTCGTCCCTTGTACCGGGGTGGGTCTGGGTAGTGGAAAATACGGAGTGTATCCCACAAAATCCTCAGAAAGCCCTCCCAGTACAGGCAATCAGTATGAGCACATCCATCCTCATCCCAAAAGACATTGTGACAGTCCGCCATCTGAATCAAAAGGATTCAAATGTGGGTTATATAATTATCTCAAGACTTCTCAAATAAAGCTTTTAAGAAGACTGCGGAAAAATGTGATTCTGATTCAAAAGATTATACGATTTCACAAACTCAGGAGGTAAACAACCACAATTGGTACTGGTTCATCATTTGAGATTCTTTGGAACGAAAAGATCATTAGAACATCAAGATGGGGCTAAGGATAAAGGCATGACTTAAATCCATCTTTTTATCCAAGGAAATCTAAATGTTTCAACAAACATGCTCCTAATATCAAGTTTAAACTCAACTTATGATTTAAGCATACTAATACATATCCATGAAGATCCACACTAGAAATCCCTTAAAAAGACTCATGTAACAATTCCAAATTCTAGGAATCAAATCAAACATATTCACACTATGCATGCACGACCTATTCGTCCTCTCAAGATAAATAATTGCCAACTATTGTTGGGCTTACGCGGTTAGTACGGTGGCATAACATGAATACGTCTATCCCTATTATATCTAGTCGATAAATTCTAACCGTTCTTAACTTATCGAATCGTGGTTAGTGTACCTACAGAAAATTGACAGAATACATATATACATTGAACCTTTCATGCCAGCACTCATGAAAGCGTTCCCATACATTACCGCTCACTATAGAAGCGGCAGCCATACAATTTCCGCCGTATGGCCAACGTTAACATACGCCACTGAGATAGCGTATTCACAATTTCCTTTACTTCCAATATAATCGACCGATAGTCGGTATATTGGCAGCAGCTCAAGTAGGCCACTGCTTGAGCGCAGCGTTCGGTTCGCATCGCCGACGGGAAGGTCAGACTACCTCAGCTGACTGAGTACACTTTACTTCCAATATAGTCAACTAATAGTTGGTATATTGGGAGTACCTCAAGTAAGCCACTGCTTGAGGGCAGCGTTTGGCTCGCATCACCGACGGGAAGGTCAAAATCCCTCAGCTGACTGAGGATCCTTACCTTCTTACCTTCGCGTACTTGCGTCGTTACAGAAATTTAAGGGTTGCTTGTGAGTATGGTTTGACAAAAATGTAAAGTGCTGGAAGTCAGATATAATAAACCATACATAGATAGCCACCTGATAAATCCCATAATTTCCCTAGGGCTTTACGCTCTATGCACAATCCTTAACGAAACCAATGTAGTTTTATAAACACTTTGTTGGTCCAATTTTTATACCGAAATCAATTTTTAAGGTTCCAACACCTCTGGTGTACACTTGCAGCTCTGGTACCAGCTGTGGCAGAACCACCTGAATTATCCCGGCTCAAGTGCGCTGGCCATCACCATAAAGGCAACACCGGCTCAAACGCACTTCAAACGGAACAATTCTTGGTCTGTCGGGTAACGTCCCAATACAACCACTGGTTCTCGGATCGAGCAAGCATACCCCGCACGAAGGCGAGTCCAGAGATATTACAACCATACATATTTTACAACACAGGCACAATATTTATTACAACAAGTTTCAAAGTACTTATTACAAATCCAGACTTAGTAAACGTTATACAAGCCATAAGTTTAAAGTTCAGAGTTTAAAGCAGTGGAAAGAAAACACGATGGCTACAACACGTCGCAAAAGCATACCAAGCTAACCCAAGCAAGGTATCACTCATCGGGGTCATTGCTGGCCGAAGACGGATCCCACTCTACGGACCAGCCAGGAGGCAAAGAGCAGGGCCAAGACAAACTAGCGATCTGGTCCACAAAACTCATACCTGAAAAAGGTTTCAACAGCAAGGCTGAGTATTCTAATACTCAGCAAGACTTAAATGTCAACGGGTATACATAGCCCACCTAATTAGACTACGCAGGGTTCTGTGAGGCTCTGTTTTTCCTTTTGCTGAAAAGCAATAAAGAGTAGGTCCTTACTTCACATTTTAGCTTTCCATATTCTAGTTGATTAACCATTCTATGTAAGCAACTACTCCTATACAACCATGGTAGAACTTTAAGCAAACATCAAGATTGATCATCATAATGTTACTCTTATTACTCTGTGTGGCAAAGGGATCAAGCAGTCCCAAACCGTGAGAAGCGGACGATTCGAATCGAAATTTGTTAACCTAGCCAGGCAGACCTAACACACACGTTTGGAACACCGTCGGGTCGTTCCCAAACAACCGTTTACCTTTCTTTCCGGCTTGTGGATAGGGTCACTCTCCCCGACTACAGGGCACCAACCTCATCCCTGCACCCATGGTGTTGCGCAACATAAACATAAATAAAACCTATCTCTAAGAGAGAGTGAAAGGTATATCCACTTCCCGGTCCAATCGGCTACTAGGCTTACCGCGTACCATATTTACGGCATGTGGCTAGTACGTTCAAAAACTTAACCACCGCTACCACACATCGCGACCTTAGCAGAATTCATCAACACAGACGGGGTCTCACCCAAGGTCATGATATCGAACACGACCCCGTCCGTCGTCCTTATATTGATAGCATAAAGTAAACAAGCAATTCCTATAGAGCTCGCGAGTGACAGGCAATCACTCGACTTTTAACGGTCCTAATAGCTTAGCAATTATTCGAACTCAGGTCTAGTGTTCAGTACATAGGTTCCTAGGATCATGCATCTAGGGTTTCAATTCAAATCCTAAGAACTGTAAATGCACAAGTAAGTAATAACGATAAATTGTAATAATTTGAAATACTGGGTTATGTCCGACGCTTGCCTTCGCGATAGTCGCTAACTAGATTAGCCTTGGGCTCTTCCGGACTTTGGTCCAGGGCTTCGGTCAGTATAGAGGCGTTCACCTGGGCTTCTGGATCACCTTCTTCGGACTCCGGGATCAACTCGTACATCCCATCCCCTAAAACAGTCGTATCTATATGTGATGCAAGATATAGTATTATAAACACACGCTTCACAATAAAGTTGTAATTTAAAAGATAACAAACATAACTAAGCATATGGGCAATCATTTATAGAGTAGTTATTTAACATTTCCTACTACACAAAACAATATGATTAACCTCATAAGACAACTTGATTAAACTTACAAAGTAAGTGTTAGTTAGTTTATATAGCATATAAATCATGGTTTGCAAAGAATTGAGTAACTCAATATACAAATAGTATCTAACTTTAGTAAAATTACTTCAAACAGTAAATACAGAGAGAAATCTACCCTGTAAAATTCATTGCATTTCATGCTACCAATTATTCAGAATAAATCATTCACTCTGACAGCACCTAGAATAAGATTAAATTCTACATGTTAAACTAGACCAAAACAGAAGCTATAAATTTAACAGCAAACTAACAAGGCGTTAACTAAGCTGCTGTAAATTTTTCATGATTTTATCAGCAAATAATTAATTATTATAAAAAGAACAAAATTAGCATTAACACATCAAGATTCATTTTTAACTTCTGTTCTAGACATGATCAGTTGTTCAAACTTCATGGACAAGCTGAGTTATTCAAAATGAACATTCAGAAATATTTGAATGATTTATCATGAAAAAAACTATTTACCATAATTAAAGTCTACTTAATAAGAATTAAATCAAAGAAATAGCCAAACAGATCGAAAATTTCTAAAACTTGGATAACAGCAAGGTTTTAGTAACTTGTATGCATGTAAAACGTTTCATACTCAGAACTCTAATATTTCTACCATCACAAATATATTAGCATAACTAGTAGATCAAGGAATCTTGAAACTTTGACCTTGTTAATGATGTCAAAAATGTTTCAAAATTTTACCAGGTACTAGTAACACTGTAAGGCACAATCAAACCAAAAATCACAGACATTTACTGAGTATAACTCCTAGAACAAATAAAGCCAATTTATTATTTCCTTTTTCTTGGATTAAAATACAAACCAAAAATGAAGATGTGCATATAACAAAACTTGTAGATCTTGTAACAAGGACTCCAAAACATTTGAGTTTGTATTTTTCTAATTTTTCTACGAATTTCTAGGTATTTTCAAATTTCAGCCTAGAAACAAATGAGAAAGGATTGAAAACTTGCATCCAGGACCCTAGAATTCTAAAAGTATTTGCAGGGGAGTCCCTGGCCGGAGTCAGAGCAGGGGAGGGAGGTTTGACCGGCCGATTCCGGCGGGGCTCGTCGCCGGCGGCGAGGGTGGAGGGGCTGGGGAGGTTCACCGGGTCAGGGCACACCTGTAGGTGTGCTTGGCCGGGTTTGGAATGGTCGGAGGAGGCGGGTCCGCTGCGAGCAGGGCAGCAGCGACGGAGGAGAACGGCGGCGAGGGTGCTCCGGTGGGTTCTGGGTGAGGAGGAGAGGTCTGCGAGCTGTGCGAGGACGAGGTGGAGCTAATGGTGGAGTCAGCACGGGCGGAGCGGGTCTGGAATGGCGGGTCGACAGTGAGCTTTGAGCTCGCCGGCGTTTGGGCGGGACGACTGCAGTGTTCTGGGGGCTCTGGGCTGGGAGCTAGCGAGTGAGTGAGTTGATTGGGTTGTTGGGGTGCTCTGGGTGCTGGGGCGCATGAAAGAAGGAGAGCCGGGGCGCTGCGTCGGGCTGGCCACGGCGGCAGCGAGGTGGCGGCCGCAGAGCTCGTCGGGGTGGCGTGGCGAGGGAAGGAGGGGTCCAGCGCGAGGTGTAGTGGGTCCAGGGGTTCGCGGAGGTGCCACGCGAGGTGCTGGGGAAAGCAGGAGGTGGCATGTGGCCCTCCACAGTGGCGGGCGGCGCTGCTCAGCGCCGGCGGCAGAGAGAAACAGAGAAGCAGAGAGGTGAGAGATGAAGTCTGGACTGATTTGCAATTTCCAAAAAGTTTAGGGGCCCTACTGTAAAACAAAAATATCTCCTAAACTAGGGCTCAAATGAAAAAGTGCCCAACATGAAAGTTGTTCAACTTTTCAAGATCTACAACTTTGATGTTGTGAAAAAATTGATTTGACCAAAGGTTAAAGAGTTATTTTGAAAACATAGGAAGGATTTTGAATTTAATGCACTTTTGTCTTTTCCAATGCAAATTCAGTTTAACTTCAAATTAAAAAGCAAAATTTTCTGCAAAGCAATGATTACACCGAATTTTACAAATAAACCCTCCACAAAAGCAATATTTGCTCTCCCTATTCAAATTAAGTTATAGAAAGGAACCTGAATTAAAACATATTTACATAACTACCATTAGATTTTTACAATAAGATCCTTTTTCAAGAAAAATAAGCACATGATGCATAAAATAAATGCAATTCTACTGTGCAGACTCCTAGGGTGTCACACTTTTGTGCCCCACAATTTTTTAGTTCAGTTTGCTTTGCTGAATTTTAGTCCCTTGTGCCGTTGTGTTCGTCGTGTCTAGATCTTGTTCATGGTCTTTAGTGTCAACTCTGGTTTTTAGTTCGCTCGTGCATGTGATTGTTGCACACCAGATTTGATTGCTTCAGTTCTGAAAAAAAAGAAAAAGGCAAAGAGGTGCTAAAAAAAAGAAAAGAAAAAGGCGCACCAACAAGAAAAAAAACAAAGAAAGAAAAGGAAGCAAAGAAAAAAAATTCAGAAGTGCTTGCATCCTTTTGTGGTCTTGTGGTGAGTTGTATTGTTGTTTGCTTGAACTAGGTCTAGGACGGGTTTAGGCCGGCGACATAGACAATCTTGGGACTACTTTTCAGTCTTGCAATTCTGAATTGAATAATTGCTATTCCTTACTACTATATTGTGCCTAGCCAAAGCTACACATATACTTCTATCAACACAGGTTCATCTTGTAACTGTTACACCCAAGCTTGACAACTGATTGTGCCGCCTGTTGGCTTTGGTAAGAACACTTGCAAGACGGTGGTAAGCCGCTTGAGATATTGCACTCCACTTTCACTACCACCCGATAGCTGTTAGTTGATAGGGATAATACTTTTGTGTTGTCTTTTTCTATCTTCTAACAATGACAGGTCCCTCATATCCACCAACTTATGATGGCATCGGTGCTGATGAGTACATTGAGTGGGAAATTGCAATAGACAACATATTTGCTACTCGTTTTATGTGTCCAAGGAGGAAGGTTCAGAATGCGGCCAGTGTTTTGCGAGGTACTGCTTTAACTTGGTGGGAGAGTTTAAGGCCATTAGATAAACCTCAAACTTGGGATGCCATGAAAATTGTTATGAGAGAAATTTTTGTTAATCCATCTCTTGTAATTAATTCAAATGATGAGGTGAATCATTTAGAGGAAGAGTCTACTGTTATTTCTCTTGCTATGCCTAACCTTTTGCAGGATAATGTACATAAGCAAGAGGATGACATGGAAGATCATGAGGAGCTCACAACCTCATGTGCAAATTCAGAACCATCACTTCACATTGCACCTATTAATCCTGCTGAGAACATAGGTAATAATCATGGTGCTACACTCACGGAAGGTGAGAATTCTCATGATGTGCTAACTTTTTCCACCAATCATGCTATGATGGAGAAAACATTAGTGAATTCTTCTCTTGAGTTATCTTTATCACATAATGATTTGTTTGATGTTCTTTGTGATAAAGATGATTTGCATGATGATATACCCATGCCACCGATGATAAATGATAATGCTATATGTGCGTTGAAGTCGAACACTTATGCTAAAAATAAATATGTTATTCATATTGCTAGTGATATTGATGAGCTGCAACTTTTATCTGCTTTGAATACTTTGGGTTACATTGAATTTGATGTTCTATGCAATCTTAGTGATTTGGAGGAGAAACTTTTTGTATATGCTGATTTGCCATGGTTTTCTAGACATACATATTATGTTATTGGCAAATATAACAATAAAGGAGAATACATGGTACATTGAGTTTATATTTGTTCAAATCTGAATTCTCCATTTACTGTGCAACAATGTGATCAAGTAGAGGGCTGCAATGCTACTAATCCTATAATGTCAAGTTCCTCTAGTTTTATTTTAAAGAAGCAGGTTCATTGCAAAGAAGGGGAGCAATATTGGTTGTTACCTACTCCATATCATCCAACTAAGATCAAACCGAGGACGGTTTGCTATCAAGAAGGGGAGGATGATGAGTGCATGACACCTTCGGATACGACCATTCATTACAAGGTGAGCTCGTTCCAAATAAATTTGTCATGTGGATTTGAGAATAAATTACTACCTAATAATTTAATTATTATTAGAAACAATGGAGATGATGAGGAGGATGTTGGGGAGGAGTTTGGAGGCGTGGTGGACCAGCAACGGCAGCCAAGCGGAGTTGGAGGCCCAATCCAAGTCGAGTTCGAGTCTGCTTCGGAGTCCAGGAGCAGCCCACACCAAAATCAACGCCCAGGCCGCATACGGAGTCCGTTTTGGATGCATTTTATATGGATGGAAAGATAATTTCAAGGAGCTTACAATGGCACTAGTTTGAGGCCCAAATTCATTCGGAGTAGACGGTAATCTCCGAAACAATATGACATCCAGAATCTGTCAGGGCGCTGCGCCGCCGTCTTTTGGGCTGTTGGCCCGTGTACCATGTTGGCCCAACTGGTGGACGCCCCCTTGGCCTCCACCAGCAATCCTAAGACCTCCCTTAGGATATAAACAGTAGCCGCCACCTTTTATACTAGGGTTTTGTTTAGTTCTAGTTTTTCTTGTGAAATTGAGATTGATTCGTTGTAACTGTGGCGACAAGTCCTTTTACAGTGATCCAGGGCCCCCATTCTTGATCTCCTCCACTGTGTCGATTAGTCCTTTGGAATCGAGTTCTTGAACCCCTACTTTGATTTTCGCTTCATACACATCTGCAATTTCAGATTGTGTGTTTATCCTTTCTTGCTTATGTTCTTCGATTCGCTTGCAGGAAAAGCCTTCTCGACGAGGTTAATCAAGTTGTGCTTGGTTGATAACCAATGGAGCAGTGGTGTAATGGTTGCAGGCTTCGAATTCGTGTCTGATTAGAAGTCGGATCGCCAATGTCACGTACTCCATCAATCGAATTTATCCTATCTGTCGGAAGATCGGGCCGCGTCTACATCACTCTGGGAGAGCGCTCTGGCAGAGGGGACTCGAAGTTTCCAACATAAAACCAGTAACTCTTCCAATCGATTCCCTTGCCAGAGGACTGATAGAAAAGGTACTCGCTCTCATTCTCAAGACAAAGCACCAGCTCAGCTCCGCCGACCTCGATCGGCTTGCTGGCGTTAGGGATTGGACAAAGGTAGAAGAAATGTTGGAAGAAACGAAAGTGTGGCAAGATGCCAATGAAAGCCTCACACAAATGTGTGAAGATGGAAAAATCAAGAATAGATTGAGGAGTGAGATGATGCAATTGGATTCCCCAAAATCGCAGAAGAGATTGAAGGAGATCCAAGACGGGAACAACAAGACCGTGCTCCACGAAATCGCGAAAGAGGACGATTTCATGGGTACCTTCGTATGGGCGATCTTCTCCCTCTGCAGCATCTTCATGTTCTCCAATGCAAGGACATTAGTTTCTGTCATCTTGCATTTCTTCCAGCCCTTGGAAAGATCAGGGGCCTCTTCAACTTGATGCTCCGGATCTTCTAAATGATGCTCCGGATCTTCCAGCCTTGGACTTCCTGGGAGCCATCTTTTTTTGTCACGAGCGGGTCTTCTAAATGATGCTCCAAGGCTGAGGGAGGGCCTCAGGGAAGCGGAAGACAAGGGAGTGAGGGATTGGAGAACTTGGATCCGGAAATGATGGCGGCCAGGAGTAAACATGGTAAAACCCTAATGGGTCACCATACGGTTTAATAACCTTGTGGGTGGTAATCTGGTAAATTTTTGAAAAATTGATAGACATCTTCTGTTTTACACTTATCCTGAGTGATTCATGGCTGCCATCAGAATAAATTTTATCTGCCACGAGTTTTGGATCCTCAAATCTAAAGGTGTGATTTGTATTCAAGGATCGGGGGCTGCAAGATATGTGGCATCAGCAGTTTATTTTTTAAATGTATGGAAAATAAAGGAGGAAGAAGACTGAAGTGACCCTCAGTCTGATTCTACGATTCAACCTAAGGCTCGGGGACTACTCCATATGGAGCACGACCTCACGCACCATATATGATCAAGATTTCAGGGCTTGAACACCTCATAGACTCAGAGCTTGTCTCGGGGATTCGGAGTCGTCATTGGAGCTCGGTATAAGATCTTGTATCTTTTCCTTTGACTATTTTTTAATATAAGTCATCTTCTTTATTTACTTGAGTCAGCTTTACTTTCCGTAAGTATTTATCTTTCCAAGTACTAGTACTTGTCTGTGGGAGTAAGTATTACCTCTAGTTCAGTTTAAGTTCTCTTTCTTGCTTGTCGGAGTTAGTCTTACGGGTTTTCTCGCCCATAATAGTGTAATTCAAGTTAGTTCACTAGGTTGAGGGGGATTTCTCTTGAAGGCCTCAAGAGAAATTCTAGTATTGAGAGCAGACATGGTGTCTGACTCAGTGCTAGCTAGAAAGTGTGTTCCACCCCACGGTACCGCAGTGGTAGGCAGCAAGTAGTGACAGCATTGTCCGTCTCTCGTTGTCCACCACGTTCGGGTGTTTTCATAGCAGTAGGATTGCCAAAAGTATGTTGGACCCCTTCTCACCCCTGTCTGCACCCTTCGCTTAGGCCGCCGAAGTAAGCTCCTGGTTCCGACATCAAGATAGAAGCTTAGATTAGTTCTAGTGAGGCTAGCTCAGTAGTTTAGAAGTGTTTCAGGAGTCCTTTCTCGCTCGTTGTCCTCCCAGCTGCTACCTCTCTAAGGTATAGAATCTCCTGTGTGTCACGCTGTCATAGCTTGGCCATTTACCTCATTAGTTATCTGGCTTACCCCTGCTGAATTAGTTGGTCGATAACTTCAGTAAAGGTTGTCACTACAATTTATGATACACTTTGCCATAGTGCTTCCCTGAGGATTTCATGATACCCTGGAATACTCCAAGGTGAAATGCTACACCAGTGAATTCTGTGTGCTTACAGAATACCTATTCAGATTCAGCATAAGAGACACCAACAAGCATTTCTAGCACCGTTGCCGGGGAAGCAATTGGCTAAAGTTATCATATAATTGATTGGGAAACCTTACTATTCTATCACCGCTAGTTTTAGCGGACTTACCATTGCTCTCTCTCTCTCTCTCGTCTATTCGATGCAGAGCAGTGCATGACCGGTTTTGATCTACCATCCAACTTCGATCCGAATCCTCAGAGAATTGGGTGAATTGTCAGACGCTGCGTCGTCCCACCCCAGAAGAAACCCACTTGGAATCCTCGTTTGTCATTCTCAGCACCACCCATGGCTAAGACTCTCAGACAGTACTCGGCCCCGTCCAGCAGCCACATCCCTACTGGACTGAACAATTGTTGACGGCCATTATTTCACGTTCTGGCCGTCAACTTCTCGGGAATAAACGAGCTTTACACTATGTTCCATTCATATTTTGTTTAATTCTAATAAGTTCCATGAGTTTTGGATGAGTTCTTATTTCAGGAGAATACATGACAAAAAGGGACGAATTTGGGCCAAAACCCAGGCCGGTCGGCCTATCCTAGGCTAGCCCGCCTGGCACCCCTACAAACCCTGCCACGTCTTCGATCCAAGGGCATTGTCATGAACTCAAGTGTATCTGAGCCAAGGATTGGATGTCGGTTTGATCGAATGGACCGAAAGGCTTGCACAAGGATCAAAGGACCCACCATTCAGTGCAAAGACCTGTCCAAGTCAGCAATCCACCTCCCTGGAAGATCACAAGCGTCCACTAGCAACGTCGGTGCAACAGAGGGCCGAGAGGAGCCAGATGGAGGCCGGCCGGCCTCCCCTAGGCCGGTCGTCCTAGACTTGTCTGCTTTCGGGCAATGCAAGCTACACCAACTCTTGGAGACAATCAGGGACGTCCACACAAAGGCGGTGGCCAGATGGCCAAAATCCTAGGCCGGTCGGCCTAGGAGAGCCCAGCCGGCCCCACTCTGTAGCCACTCAGGCTCTGGCTTCGCATGATGGTTAAGCACAACTGTCACAACCGCCTCCAACCGACGCCATGTGCTTCACCTGCTCAGAACCGACCTTGGAAGGGCTATAAATAGAGCACTCATCCCTCACTTGTAACACACACCTTGGAGCTCATTTCTCTCTTCACTTTCTAGAGTAGGATTAGTAGTTTGGGAGTTAGAGTCGAGTTGAGCTTGCTCGGGATTCTGGAGTTCTCGGAAGTCTGGTAAAGCTCTTGTATCTTTCTTTCGAAGTTATCAATATAAGTTATCTTCTCTACTTTTCTGAGTCAGCTTTACTTTCTGCTCTCTTTTATCTTCTCGAGTCTGTGTGTTTAGCTCGAGCGTGGAAGTTTTATCCTTTAGTTTAGGCTAAGTTATCTCTCTGATACTCGGGAATTTATCTTACGGGTTTTTCTCGCCCGGACTAGTGTATCTCAAGTTAGTGCTCTAGGTTGAGGGGGATTTCTCTCGAAGGCCTCGAGAGAAATCCTAACACTGAGTGCAGACATGGTGTCTAAGCTTAGTGTTAGCTAGAAAGTGTGTTTCACCCCACGGTACCGTTGTGGTAGGCGGCAGGTGGTGACAGCCCTATCCGTCCCTTGTAGTCCACCACGTTCGGGTGTTTTTATAGCAGTAGTGCCGACTGCCATTGGACTCCCTTCTCATCCCATTCTGAGTCCTTCCCTGAGGCCGCCGAAGTAAGCTCTTCTTTCCCGAGGATTAGTTAGATAGTTAGTCTTATCTAGAGAGGCTAGCTCGATAGTTCAGAAGTGTATCAGGTGTCTTATCTCACTCGTTGTCCTCCCAACTGCTACCTCTCTAAGGAATTGAGCCTCCGTGTGTCACTCGGTCATAGACTGGCCATTTATCTTATCCTTGTATCTGGCTTACCCCCGTCTAAATTAGTCGGTTGATCAAACTAGTACAGTTATCATTCGATTTACGATACTCTTTACCATAGTGCTTCCCTGAGAAAAAATACGATACCCTGGAATTGATATTCTATTGGGGCATAAGAAATGCCAACAAGCATTTCTGGCGCCGTTGCCGGGGAAGCAATTGGCTAAAGATATCGTAAATAGTCTGATAGACTTTACTAGTTTGTCACCGCTAATCTTAGCGGGCTTACCATTGCTCTCTCTATCTCCTTGATTGTTGCAGAGCAGTGCATGACCGGTTTCGACTTACCAAGTAACTTCAATCCGAACTCAGAAAGAATTGGGAGAATCGTGAGACGCTGCGTCATCCCACCTCAGAAAAGACTTACCTTGCCCATTAGTTTACCATCCACTTCAGTCGCATCATCCATGGCCCAGAAGTCTCTTCGTCAGTTCTTGGCCCCGTCCAGTAGCCACATTCCCTCTGGACTGAACCAAGACCAAGCCGGCAATGACGGCTTTGAGCTGAAGACTGGACTGGTGAACATCGTTCAAGCTAGTCCATTCTGTGGAAAGGCATCCGAGGATGCCAATGCCCATCTCCAGAATTTTCTGGAGGCGAGTAACACCATCAACCCCAAAGGTACTACGATGGATATCGTCCGCCTTCGGTTATTCCCGTTCTCACTGCTCGGGAAGGCCAAGACGTGGTTTTACTCCAACAAAGAGGCTTTCAACACATGGGAAGCTTGTTCAAATGCATTCCTGGCCAAGTACTTCCCGGTGGGCAAGACCAACGCCCTCCGGAACAGAATCTCCGGTATTCAGCAACTACCGGATGAGACCATCCCAGAAGCCTGGGAGCGTCTGCAGGAATACATTCAGGCATGCCCACACCACGGCATGGAGGAGTGGCTGATTATCCAGAACTTCTTCCATGGCCTGAATAAGCAAGCCAAGGACCACGTAGATGCAGCAGCAGGTGGTTCCTTCCTCTCTCTCGATGTTGCGGGAGCGAAGATGCTTTTATGACAAGATAGCCTCCAATCAGAGTTGGAGAGGTGACAAGCAGCCAGACCGTCCGAGGGGCGTGCATCCGATCGACAGCGTCGATTTGCTGGCTGCCAAGATGGATCTTATCATGAAGAAACTAGAGTCTCCACACATGGAGGCTAACCAGGTCTCGGAGTCTCGGATGACATGTGAAACATGTGGCGAGACTGGGCACTCGGGCACGTCATGCCCCCTTACTCAAGAGGACGCGAACTTCGTTGGCACCAACAACAATAATCCCAACTCGGGATTCCGTCCTTAGCAAGGTTGGAACTCAAAGCCCAACCTCCCCTTCGGAAATCAGCAAGGTATGAAATTTAATAACAATTTTCTTTCTTCTTTAAAAGACCTAGTTTATGGCCAGAAGCAAATAAATGACAACATCAGCAAGAAGTTTCTTGCTAATGACAAAGTCTTGGAATCCTTGGCCTCACAACTAGAGGGCTTTAGCTCTGTTATTAAAAACCAGTTGAGCTTCAATAAAATGATAGAAACCCAGGTAGCTCAGCTAGCCTCATCATGTCCTAACGCTAACACAGGGAAACTGCCCGGGCAACCGGAAGTTCCCTCGAAAGAAAATGTTAATGCGGTGACTACGTGTGGCGGTAAGTCCACACGGGAGCCACCCCTCCCACAGGATGCAGGAACCTGGCGGAAAGCCGTATCCGCCAGCCATGCCGAAGCTGAAGAAGAAGAGCAGGAGGAGGGTGTCGACTCCAACACTATTGCAGCCTAGGAAGACCCCGTGGAACACAACTACCTTACCATTTCCGGAACAGATGAGGAAGCCGGTGGCCGACGAACAATTCGGAAAGTTCGTCGAGGTAATAAAGAAGCTCTATGTCAATGTACTGCTTCTTGATGCTATGCAGGTGCCGACGTATGCCAACTATATCAAATATATTCTTGGAAACAAGAGAGCGCTGCCCACCACCGAGGTCGTGCAGTTAATAGAAGAGTGTAGCGCTGCTATACTCAATCCTCTTCTGGTGAAAAAGAAGGACCCAGGCTGCCCAACCATCACATGCTCTATCGGGACTCAACATTTCTCAAACGCTTTATGCGACTTGGGAGCAAGCGTCAGTGTCATGCCCAAGGTCGTCTATGACCGCTTGGCAGACCTGGTGAGTGCTGGTGCCCAAAGCAAGCAAGTAGCAGCAGAGTGTAGCCTTCCTTGATCCTTACCCTTAGATAAACCATGGTACCTAGACTGTCTCATCTCTTGTTCTTCAGGGTAAACTAGTAGACCGTTACACCTCTGTTCCCTGAGAATAATAGGATACCCAGAATACTCAAGAGTGAAATGCTACAACGGTATATCCGTGCGCTTGCGGATTCATCTGTAATCGTTAAGACACACCACTAGCATTTCTTGGTGGCCTTGCTATGGACTAACAATCCAAGTGATGACGTTAAGAAATGTCAACAGCCCTCTGCCGGATCCACCTCCTGTCGGGCACCAGCCTGCGTCGACTACCCTAGTTGCACCTGCCCCGCCTCGATGGCAGGGAGCTGCCTTCCTACGGCAGCCCCGTCTTCAACCTCCTCCACGTGAGGAGCGAGGCCCGACTCCTTGGTGGTTGCCACCGGCAGAGGACCCTCCTCGCCGACCATTGCCTCCTCCCCCATCTCGCCTGGCTCTGAACCGGTGATGTGGGTGCGGAACCTCGCCGACATGGTGGGTGCACCTCCATCGAGCTAGCCTAATTGGCCGGCTCCTCCGCCTTCCTCTTGGCACCACCGAGCTACGCCTTCCTGCGGATACCAGCAAAAGTGCTCGACAAGGAGAAAATGGGCAAATTTAAAAAGGCTGAGCAACAACCACTTACCCGCCGCTTGTTACAAATGACTGAAAAATAAATGATGAAGAGGAACAAACCAATCACAGAGGACACGACATTTAACGTGGAAAACCCTCCCAATAAATAAGGGAAAATCATGGGCGCTAGCCAGCAAATCTTCACTATATCGAGTGCGGTTACAAAATGCCAGGGATTTACAATGATTATCTTATCTCGAACGGCGGCTTACAAGAGGTATGTATAAAAGTGAAATCCTAACGGGCCATATAATCCATACCGCGGGAAAAGGCCCCCCGCACCACCCCCTAGGCATCCCCGGGACAGGAGTTCAACACAACGCCTTTATACGTGTACAACTGAATTTGGATCACAACTCAACACCGCTCGGGTGCACGTTGAAGCTAGGCTTCAACGGCACAACCGTCTTCAGGGACAGCCCCACACGCATGGGGGTCTCCTCCCCACGCATCCGAGACAGCCCTAGGGGGTCGGCCACTGCCGAGCCCCCTGCATCAATAGAGTTGGGGGCAACCACGACCCCCCTATCCTCACTACAGCCCCCGGGCGTAGAGCCCCAGGTGGTGTGAGCCGTAACATCACCCATCCCCACCTTTGTTGTGGAGATCTTGCACACGACGTGCTTCCTCTTCTTCATGGGGCCACCAGCATGCGGCGGCCCTGATGCTCCAATAGTTTCAACCCCCGACTCGCTCCCCACTGAGGAGTCGAAGGAGAACTCCAAATCTTCTTCCACCGGCTACTTCAGCTTGGCAGGTGCGGGAACATCTTTCCCCGGGTCCGCCTCTAGTAGTGGAGCGGGGGACCAGAACTCCATCACCTTGGCCAATGAAATTTCGAGTTGTGTCACAACCCAACGGGTGTAGTCGGACAAACAACAACAGAAGCAGAGTATTAAAAGTAGAGGAAAACAACTTGGAACAAAACATAAACTACTCGGACAAGTTAGAATAACTTACGATGTTGGTCGGCTGCTTCAAGTTGTGTGCCTTCGGGAACCCCTTGTCCTGGATTACTCCTTGCATCATGCGGGCGACCCGGGTGGCAGCTTCCTCCAGGGAGACCTTGCGGTTCTGCCCTTGGGTATGGCCCGCACAATCCCAGTACTCGAAGCCGGGGGTGGACTCTATCCTGAATTGGCTACGTCAGACACTTGAAGAATGGAAGGGCCACCGCAACCCCCATCAGTTTCAGGGCTGACAGGTTCGCAATCTCACCGAGGAGGCGGCCCACCTAGACCATATCCTCCTCCGAGGGCAGGTCCTCCCAGCATGCCCAATACTCCGGCGCGCATCTGGTCTGGGCCAGGAGGCTAGGGGGTGGGTTTGACACCATGAACCACTACTTGTTTCACCCCTTGTTGCTGTCATGGAGGTGGAAGTGTAGTTATACCCTCCCCTAGCGCAGCAAGAAGGCGGCCCGCCCACCACGTTGCGATGGTCATTGGACGGGTGCCCCTTGAGGCAGTACAGTGCCCGTCACAGGTTGAAGTGCGGGGTGATGCCCAGTTACCCCTCGCACAAATGAATAAAATCGTGATCAGCATGATTGAATTAGGCTTGAGATGGGTTACCTCAACTCCGTAGAAATAATGAAGCCCGCGAAAGAAGGCCCCTGCGGGCAAGGCGAAGCCCTTCTCGTAGAAGGACTGGAAGACCACAATCTTCGTCCGGTCCTCCGAGGGGAACTCCTCCATCAGGCAGCACCTCCACCCGGAGATCGCCTTCTCCGGGAGGATGCCGCGCTCCACCATGTCCTTCATGTCCGCCTCCTGAAGGGTGCTCGGCAACCACGACTCCGACGACGGCGGCAGAATCTCCCTAGAGCTCCCGGACGTCGAGGAAGCAGCACAAGCGAGCCACTGGCCATGGTGGCGGTGATGGTGAGATCGGATCTAAATGGGAGCAGGTGGCGGAGAAAGATGAGAAGAAAAGAATAGTTGCGGTGGAAGATGGCTCTGGAAGGCTTGCGAATGGGTGGCCGAGACAGAGTTGGGTCGATCACTTTTATATCAGCCAGGGTCCCAATGGCCGATTCCGCGATTTGAGAGGAATTTGAATCAGTTTACAAACAGGCACTGAGAATCGTACAGTGCAAGGAGTGGGGCGAAACAGTAACTTTTGGCTATTGAGCCTATCGGTGTCGGGATCCTCTACTCGTACAATGCAAGGTAAAATGATGCTTGGTGTTCATCTACACCGAGACGGAATATGCTGGTAGATTCCCCCACAAGTTACCTGGTTTCGCAAGAACCCAGAAGCCAGCGACACTGCTTGGGAGCTGAGCACCGCTACCACTCGGCATGTCTCTGTGGCTCTATCAGCGATCCTGCTTGGGGGCTGGGCGCTGCTACCACTCGGCGTATCTCCATGACTCCGCCAGCGATCCTGCTAGGGTCCTGGGCGCCGCAGCCACTCGGCGTGTCTCCATGACTCAACCAGCGACCCTGCTTGGGGGCTAGGCACCACTACCACTCGATGTCTCTCCTTGACTAGCGACCCTGCTCGAGGACTGGGCGCCGCTACCACTCGACGTGTCTCCGTGATTCCGCCAGCGACCCTGCTTGGGGGCTGGCGCCACTACCACTCGGCATGTCTCTGTGACTCCGCCATGGATCCTGCTCGGGGGCTGAGCGCTGCTACCACTCGACATGTCTCCGTGACTCTGCCAGCGACCCTGCTTCAGGGCTGGCGCCACTACCACTCGGCATGTCTCTGTGACTCCGCCAGCGACCCTGCTTGGGGGCTGGCGCCACTACCACTCGGCATGTCTCTGTGACTCCGCCAGCGATCCTGCTCGGGGGCTGGGCACTGCTACCACTCAGCATATCTCCATGACTCCACTAGTTATTCTGCTAGGGGCCTGGATGCCGCTACCACTCGGCGCGTCTCCGAGACTCCACCAGCAACCCTGCTCGTGGGCTGGGTACCGCTACCACTCAGCATGTCTCTGAGACTCCGCCAGCAACACTGCTTAGGGGCTGGGCGCCGCTACCACTCGATGTGTCTCCGTGACTCCGCCAGCGACCTTGCTCAGGGGCTGGGTGCTGCCACATGACCTGACGGGTCCCCGTGACTCGGTCGCCTTCCTGCATGGGAGGGGGGCAGTAGCTATGCATGTAATCTAGGATGCTCAGGCGTTCCTAGTACAAGAAAAAGGGTTTGTTCTATTGACCCTCGAAACGCTTCTCCGAAACCTTCCGAGGCTCGAGGGCTACACCCAAGGGCACATCTCGTTCAGAACTACATGATATGAAGATTCAGCTCAGGGTCTCTTGAGGAACTACATGAGTACAGAAAGACTTCGTACAAGACATGAAGATTCAACTTAGCCCTTGGGCACACGGGGGCTTGACGGAGGTCGACCTTGGTACCTCCTTGCCGAGTGGGGTCCCCGTGTCCGGGTGGCTACCCTGCTCGATGACTCTGCTCAGACTACCTGGCGGATAGGCACTCGGCTGGATGACGGAAGGGTCCTCTACTGATCAGGTTGGAAGCTCCAGTGAGGCGTCAGAATTATTAGGTATCTTAACTGACCTCCTTCCTTGTAACAACCCAAGTAGATCATATTCCTTACTTGTAACTCATTCCTTCTGGTCTATATAAAGGGGACGTGGGGAGACCCCTAGAAAAGACAACGCAACACAACATATCAGCACAACTCCACACTCATTGTAAACACCATCAAAAACCCTAATTCCACACTGAACACAGGACATAGGGTGTTATGCACATTGCGCCAGAACCCGTCTAACCCTTGCGTCTTTGTGTTACCATAAAGCTCTTGGCCTCGAGATCTCTCCTGCTAAACTCTACCGCCGGTTATCCTCTGGTGGACTTGCCGGATAAGCAATCTGATAGTATGCGTAAACAAATATAAATAGTGTTGTAAACTACCCTTCTGAATGTATGTCTTGACAGGAAGAACTTCGATGTATGTATATGGCCTATTTCCTATCACTTTTCATGTCTTTTTTCTAAGTTTTTTTTAAAATTCATCGTCGAGGACACTAATTGCCAAAACGTGTCTTGATATGAGTCATTTAGGGGACGCGTTTTGCTCTTATGAGGGTCATCGGACATAAGGATTTGGTAAAACATGCATGTATCGGATGAGAGTCATTTGCAAAACATGTTGCTAATGACTTACATCAGAGACGTATATTTTTTAAGAGACACATCAGTGATGTAAATTTGGAGACAAAAGAATTTCATATCCGATGAGCTTATTGAGCCGGGTGTGTAGGGTTTCTGGCATAGTGACTTTTTTCATGGATATTGGAGTGATGCGAAGGAGTGCGCACCAGCAGTACATGTGCTTGCCATCAAGGAGGTACACAGTAAAAAGCTTTACGTAAAATATTGAAGGCCAGCGTAGCTACGTTTTCATACAGCTACAGCAGTACCATACCACCGTAGACCGTCTGCGATAGCAGGGAAGCTTCGGAAGTCCTTTTCAATATTTTATTTTTCCCTGGTTATTGATTCGCCTCCGCGGGCGACCCGTGTGGTGTCCGCGTTGCCTGAACTTGAGAAGGTTTTAGATGAGCTTTTCAGCAATAAGATAAGACAAGATGAGGTAGATTACGCCTTTAATTCGCAATCAAAATTATTTTTATCTTCCATCTCGCGCCGTTGAAACTGGCCTAACTAGTTTGCTTGTGTTCTCGGATAAGCTGGAATAGTAGCTCTTCCTTGCTAGTTGACAAAAGAAATTGTTAAAAGAGTACACGATGAAATTGGTTATTACAAAACAGATAATAACAAGTAAACGTTTTGTGGTTGGTCAACCATCAAATTAAGTACCAACAAGATTGACAGATGCTTGGCGCTTGCAGAGAATGAGTCGGACCAGGAGATGAGTATATTCACCGCCTAGATACGAATACGATGTTCGAAAATTCCACTGAATTTGCTCGGGGAAATCTACCATGACATTGGCCTTTTGATCCCTACTAGCACAAGATTACGACACTAGTCATGTGCTAAAAGTAGCGGGAAGTTTCCCAAGCGCAAAGTCTTTGGTCATTTTCGATGTGCATACGATTGTTCGACACTGTTGATGCTAAATTGGTCAACACACAAGCGTTAGAACACGTAGGATCGCAACGATCTCAATGACAGTGACGATCACCGGCAACCGGTCAGACCGGTCGCACCAACCAGTCAGACCGGTCGGAGGCAGAAAATCATGAAACCATGAACTCGGGAGGGACCCATCGGAGCTCGCAGATCTAGGGTTGTTTTGAGATCGCCTTGCCACCCAAGACTCACTTGAACGCCATAGAGACGAGCAAAGAATAGCACGAGGTTGGAAAACATAGGGTTTGAGGAAAATAGGAAAATAACAGATTGAATGTAGCCTTTATATTTATAGGCCGGGGAGGATGTACCCCTTCCAAATCGGGTTACAAACGAACTCCAAATTACTGATCTAACTCGACTCGGATTACACAGGACTAGACCTGTCTGACCGGTCGGCCCGACCGGTCAGACCGGTCGGCCTCGGTATTTGCTAAATTTGGCTGCCAACATATGGCTCCCTACTTTTTTGATGAGCTTTGCAAGCCAAAAAGCAAGTACCAGAAACTAGCCTAGATACATGTTTTACAAAGGAAATACAAGGCCAAAAAAATAATGCTAAGGGCGATATTCTATATCGGCCGTCTTCATCTTCAAGCGTCTTGCCACACACTGAGATAATATTTCTTAAAGTATCTTTCATTAAGAGCCTTTGGAAAATGTTCTCCTTGCATTGTTTCCACCATATAAGAAATGCCGAAGATAATCTTGACGTCCTTGTATGGTCCTTCCCAACTTGGCGACCACTTGCCGAACTTATTGCTCTTCGTCACAAGAGGCAATATTATTTTCAAACCAGCTCACCAACCTGAAAAGATTTTGCTCTTACCTTCTTGTTGTAACCTCTAGCCACCGGAAACTTGTCTTTCTTAATTTCCTTCAAAGCTTGCAATCGCTTATCGCTCACTTCATCAATATTGTCCATCATCAAGTCATAGTAATCAACAGCAGTAAGATCATTTTGTTTAGCCTATCTATAAGCGTCCAGATTCACCTCAACGGGCAAAACGGCCTCTCGACCATATACAAGCTCAAAAGAAGTAACCTTAGTAGCACCATGTCTGGATATACGATGAGCCCACAATGCTTCAGATAATACCTAATGTCACCTCCTGAGATTTTCTTCTATCTTTGTGACACCCGGTTTATAAAAGAACATAAACCGAGCAATCATATACGTGCCAGGATCAAGTCACACGTATATACAACAGAATGAACAGTATATCATAGCACATATCACGTAAAAAGATATAATAAAGCGAAATACGAATGTTATTTATTACAATAATGACATAAATGTCTGATACAGCGGAAGCGAAGTACAAAATACGATAAAGCTCTCCGAAGCTGAAGCAGGGCGCCACAGGGACGTCGACTGGGAGACGAAGCACCTAGAAGTCCTCGTAGTCCTGGTAGCGCTGGACGAACTCCCTCGTGTCGGCAGGAACTGAGCAGCAGTAGCGTAACCAAGAGGAAAAAGTAGAGAAGAGGCAAGGGTGAGTACACAACTTGTACTCAACAAGTATAACACAAACTATGAGGCTCTAGGCTGGCTAACTCAACTGCATTAGCTTTTAAGTGTTGGCAAGATTTTATTTAAGCTATTTACTACTAGTTGATGAATTACCATTAATCCCAGTTACATAGTAATTAATCAAGTTTAAACATGTAACTACTGAGAAACCAAACCAAGACCAAGCCACCAAGGTAACCCCGAGAAGCACCTCCCTCGTCGGAAGGAGATAACTCCACTAATCAAAAGGAGGATCTGGGCCGCTCATAACCGTGAGCACGGCTAGTATACCAGTTTTACACTCTGCAGAGGTTGCACATCTTTACCCACAAGTCGTGAGCTACGCCAGTTGTTCATCACACTTCCTTAGGTGAGATGGCCAGCGACTCACTACGAGGCCTTTAGCAAGAATCTCGTTGGTAAGGCGTAACCGCGAGAGATAGGTCGGCGACGATGGGGCCCACCTCCGGGGGTACAAGCACAGGAGCGCAATCCAAGCACAGACCAAGCCGGAGGAGCAGGGACCATTGAAGCTTACTACTCTTGCCCCGCAGGTAAGTTACTCCAAACCAAAAAGACCTAGTTATTACGCCAAGTCTATCCCATTCTAGCCTTGTGGTAGCGCTGTTGTCCCAGGTTGTCGCTCTATGAACCGGTCCTTATGGAGAGTGGCCAACCAGGCAGTAAGCACCGTGCTGGCACCCTAAACCATGTTTCTAAAAAACATCTTTTAACGAGAAGTGAGCCACTCAAGCCACACAGAGTGCCACTCTCAGAATTAAGTTCAAGTAAAACATTAATCAATTTAATTAAAAAGGACCAGAGTGTGTTATAGCGCAGCAACCTAGCACAACTAACCAAAATGCAACCCAAAGGTATATATAAAGGATATAAACTGGCTAGGAAATCCTTAAAGGCATACAGTATTAAAATGCAGTATGAAATTGTAATTAAAGTGATAGGTTGTTCATGTTATACTTGCCTTCCTCGTACTGCTCTGGCTGCTGCTCAAAGTGCTCGGAAGACGGCTGCTCCGGGTACTGGTACTGAGGGTCCTCAGACGAATCAACGTCTACTCACGAACACATGGCCAAAACAATGCACAAAATAAGCATACAGGCAAACACTAACAAAAACTAAAGAACAGTACATCAATACATAAAAACAGCACATTAAACTAGTCTAAAACTATTCTACGCGTTACAACGATCGCGTGAGCGCAAAAACCACCTAAAACGGAGCTAAAACGCGTAATCTAGGCTAAAAACAAGGTTCAGGGGCTTATTTGTAAGAAAACTGAAGTTCCAGGGGCTTTTCTACAAAAACCAGGGACTGAAACGTAAATAAACATTAAATCTAAGGGCTGACGTGCAAAAACACAAGGCCTGGACTGCGGGTGCTAATTCTAGGAAGATCAGGGGTGTTCTTGCAAAGTTTTGGGCCGATCCGTAATTACTTTTCAAAGGAAAAGGACCGCGGGTTGATATCTAAGAAAGGGAGGGGCTCTTTAACAAAAACACTGACCGAACCGGTACGCACGCACCACGGCCGTCAGATCTGGATCTAAGGGCTCAGGGTGGCTCAGTCCTAGATCTAATCTAGGACGTCCATTCAAGATCGGGCGGCTGGAAGGGTTTGGGCGCGTGGGGGCGGCGGCGGGTCACCGCCGGCGACCCTGCTCGTGGCGGTGGGGCGCTAGGCTCGCCGGACTTGGCCAAACCTGGCCGTCCGGGGGTCAAATCGACCCGAGCTTGGGTCGGTTGGCATCCACGTGGCATGCGCAATCCACTGGAGGCGAAAGCATGGCTCGGCCGGGCTTGGGGAGGGGCTCGCCACGGCGAGGGGCGGAAGGCGCGGCGGCTCATCGCCGGAGTGCGGCGTATCCGCCACGGGAGTGGCCTATTTGCCCTACTAACTAACGCAGCGGGGATAGGAGATCATTGCGGTGCTCACCAAGGCTCAAGAACGAGCAAAGACGATGTGTAGGGCGGTCGGCGACGAGGACCCGCGGCGGAGGTGGGGCGGAGCTCGAGGCGCGGGTGATGGAGAACGTCTCCAGCTCCTGGATTCCGAGGATCGACGCGGAGCGAACCTGTGGGAGTGCTGCGGGGGTCAGGAAGGGCTGGAAAAGCACCGGTGGCGAGGAATTGAGACGGCGGCACTTCTCACCCGAGTTGAGGTCCGGCGTGATTCCGGTGATGCGGTCCAAGAATTGGAGCGTAAACGGCTCAGGAAGCTTCCCAGGGCCGATGCGGAGCGTCTGCGGCGGTCGGCAGGGCCTGGGGTGCCGTGGTGTGGCCGGTCCGCGGCGGAGCAGGGCACGGCGGAGCAGAGCGGCGTGAAGGCGGCGGCTAGGGTTGGAGGCGGCGCTAGGCGTGGAGGGTGAGGGATTTGGGGGTCCGCAGGGGGCCAAAAATAGGCCGGGCGCCGGGGATCGTGGGGCGGATGAGGAAGGAAATCCCCGGCCGCTGCGCCGGTGATTGCGGGGCGGGCGTTGCGCGCGGGCGACGCGGGGAAGAAGGTGGTCCTGACCGGTGGGGCCGGCCTGGCAGCGGAGCGGGGAGCGCGGGCGGGCCGGGCGCGAGGCGGAGGCAGGCCGCGGGGCGGGCGTCGCGCGGGCGAGTTGCTGGGCTGGGCGAGCGGGGGGGTGAGCCGTGCGTGGGATGGAGCCGGGCTGCGAGGCTGGGCCAAGGGAGAGAGCTGGGCCGCGCACGGGTGGGAGATAAGTTTGGGCTGGGTCTTGGGCTTTGGGTTTTGTTTTTCCTATTCTTCTCTTTCTAGTTCTAATTACTCTCCCAATTCAAAACCTAATTCAAACAAAGTTTAAATTCAAATTTGAATTTGAATCCAAACCACACTCAAATAAAATTATGCACCAGCATGAATGCAACAAAAATTTAAACCTATGATAGATTTTAATTAATTAGGAACAAAAATTAGATTAAATGCCAACTAAACACAATAAACCTTAGAAAATTTAACTAAAGCCAATTAATTTATTAACAAATACTGAAATTTAAAATTAGGGTGTTACATACCCTACCCCCTTAAAGAAATCTCGTCCCGAGATTTAGCTGGGCTGGCTAGCAAAGAGATCTGGGTATGTCTTCTTCAACTCATCTTCTCGCTCCCATGTAGCCTCAGCTTCACTGTGGTGACTCCACTGAACTCTGCACATCTTGATGCGCTTGTTCCGAGTAACCCTTTCTGACGTCTCCAGAATCTTCACCGGATGCTCAGTATAAGTCAGATCCTCCTGGACATCGACTCCGTCCAGGGGTGCCTGCTCCTCGGGTACTCGCAAACACCTCTTCAGCTGAGATATATGGAAGACATCATGAACTCCTGAGAGACTGAGAGGTAACTCCAGGCGATAAGCAACTTCGCCTTTCCGCTCTAGCACCTTGAATGGCCCCACATAACGAGGTGCTAACTTCCCTTTGACATTGAATCTGCGGATTCCTCTCATCGGAGACACCTTCAGGTACACATAATCACCAACACTGAAAGTCAAATCTCTCCGTTTGCCATCAGCATAGCTCTTCTGTCTGCTCTGTGCAATCCTCAGATTTTCTCGCACAGCCTGAACCATCTGCTCTGCATCATCTATGATCTCAGGGCCAAAGAGCTGCTTCTCACCGATCTGATCCCAATAGAGAGGGGTCCTGCACTTTCTGCCATACAATGCCTCAAAGGGAGACTTCTTCAGACTGGCCTGATAGCTGTTGTTATATGAGAACTCAGCAAATGACAGGCACTTATCCCAACTAGTACCATACTGAATAGCACAAGCTCTCAGCATATCCTCCAACACTTGGTTGGTTCTCTCTGTCTGCCCATCTGTCTGAGGGTGATAAGCCGTACTGAAACGCAGCTTCGTATCCAGAGAATCATGAAGCTGCTCCCAGAAACGAGAAGTGAACTGAGACCCTCTGTCAGATATGATCTTCTTGGGTACACCATGTAAGCAGACAATCCGAGAGATGTACAACTCTGCAAGTCTAGCACCGGAGTAAGTAGTGTTCACTGGAATGAAGTGAGCAACCTTCGTCAATCGATCCACTACTACCCAAATGGAGTTGTACCCTTTCTGAGTGCGAGGCAATCCAACAATGAAGTCCATAGTGATCTCCTCCCATTTCCACTCTGGAATCTTCAGCGGCTGTAACAGACCTGCTGGCCTCTGATGCTCAGCCTTGACACGCTGACAGGTGTCACAAATAGCCACGTACTCTGCCACTGAACGCTTCATCCCATACCACCAGAAACGTTCCTTCAGATCATAATACATCTTCGTGCTGCCCGGATGAATAGAGTAAGCTGTATCATGGGCCTCACTCAGAATCAACTTCCGGAGATCATGCACATCTGGCACACAGATCCGGTTCTTGTACCACAAGGTACCCTGATCGTCCTCTCTGAAATGAGGAGCCTTGCCCTTCTTGAGCAACTCACGAATCTCCTGCAGCTTCTCATCATCTTTCTGATGCTGCCTGATCTCTGACTCTAGAGTCGGTACTGCCTCAAATGCTGCACTGGAAGTATGATGCAAGAAGCCCAGACTCAACTGCTCGAACTCCTCGCATAACTCTGGAGGCATCTGGAAAGCAACGGCCATGTTGACATAACTCCTTCTGCTCAAAGCATCTGCTACAACATTGGCCTTGCCCGGATGATAGTGAATCTCCAGATCATAGTCCTTGACCAACTCTAACCATCTCCTCTGCCGCATGTTCAGCTCATTTTGCGTGAAAATGTACTTGAGGCTCTTGTGATCAGTGTAGATATCACACCGCTGCCCATACAAGTAATGCCTCCAAATCTTCAGAGCATGCACAACTGCGGCTAACTCAAGATCATGAGTAGGATAATTCAGCTCATGCCGGCGTAGCTGCCGTGAAGCATAAGCTATCACTCTGCCCTCCTGCATCAGAACACACCCAAGACCATCCTTCGAAGCATCACAATATACCGTGAACCTCTTCGTCTGGTCTGGCAGAGTCAGGACTGGCGCCGTAGTCAACCTTTTCTTCAGCTCATCAAAGGCCATCTGACGCTCATCAGTCCATATGAAAGCCACATTCTTCTCCAGCAAAGAAGTCAAAGGCTTCGCGATCTTGGAGAAATTCTCAATGAACCTCCGATAATATCCTGCTAAGCCCAAGAAAGACCTGACTTCCTTTACTGTCTGCGGTGTCTCCCACTCGAGCACATCTTTCACCTTGCTCGGATCAACAGCAATGCCTCCCTGAGAGATAACATGACCGAGGAATGGAACCTCGTCAATCCAGAACTCGCACTTGCTGAACTTGGCATACAACTGATGCTCTCTCAGTCTCTGCAATACGAGTCTCAGGTGCTCCTCATGCTCTTCTTCTGTCTTGGAGAAGATCAGAATATCATCAATGAAAATCACCACGAAGACATCCAGATAATCCATGAAGACCATGTTCATCAGATGCATGAAGAAGGCCGGGGCATTAGTCAAGCCGAAGGACATGACTGTATACTCATATAGCCCGTACTTGCAGGTGAATGCCGTCTTCGGAATATCCCCAGGACGGATCCTCAGCTGAAAATAACCCGAACGAAGATCAATCTTCGAGAATATACGAGCACCTCGAAGCAAATCGAAGAGATCCTCAATACGGGGCAGTGGATGCTTGTTCTTGATAGTGACTGCATTCAGCTCCCGATAATCCACACACATCCTCTTCGAGCCATCCTTCTTATCTACCAGCAATAATGGAAAAGCCCAAGGAGAGAAGCTGCGACGGATATAGCCCTTGGCTAGCAACTCATCAATAGTCTTCTTAACTTCTTCATGCTCTATAGGTGCCATACGGTAGGGCCGCTTTGCAATAGGAGCTGTGCCAGGCAAGAGATCAATACAAAACTCAATGGCGCGTTCAGGCGGCATACCTGGCAGATCATCCGGAAAGACATCCGGGAATTCAGACACCACGCGAATACCGTCCGTGGGTCTAGCCTCCATCTGATGAAGAAATCCAGAAGGCTCTACTGCACTGATGACAACCTCTTGGCCACTGGAAGCTGATAGCAAGACTGTCCTCTGAGCACAATCTATTCGAACTCCCCACTTGGCCAGAGTCTCCATTCCCAGAATGACATCAATGCCCTTGGTGTCTAGCACCATCAGATCAGTACAGAACTCTACTCCCCTCAAAGAAACACTGACTCTCGGGCAGTAAGTGTGAGACCTCAACTGTCCTCCCGGTGAAGATACTAACATGCACCTCTTTAATGTGCTAGTATGAATACCATGATGCTCGACAAAAGACTGAGTAATGAAGGAATGCGTAGCACCAGTATCAAAAAGCACTGTAGCTGGATATGAATTAACCATGAACGTACCAATAACCACGTTGGGAGCCTCGGCCGCTGACTCGGCCGTCACGTGGTTCACCCTGCCCTGTGCTGGCGCCCTGGGCTGAGCTGGGCGCCCCTGCTGTCCCGCCTGCGCCTTCCGGGGGCAAGCGTTGGCGTAGTGCCCCGGCTGGCCGCAGTGAAAGCAGGTGCGAGGAGGTCCCTGAGCCTGCTGTCCGGTAGGAGCTGCCGGACGTGGAGCCTGCGGTGCCGGTGGAGCTGGTGGAGTACGAGCCGGAGGTGCCGGTAACCTCTGGCCCTGACCTGCCTGCTGCTGTCGAGGCGGGTACTGCTGCGGTGGCCTCTGCTGGTACTGCTGAGGAGGCCGGTACTGAGGCTGGTACTGCTGGGGCTGCTGGAGTCGAGGACGAGTGTTGCTGCCGGAAGCAACGGGGACAACCTTCCTCTTCTTGTCCTCCATCTCCAAGTGCTTACGCTCAGTGTTGAGCGCACTGTCAACCAGATGGTTGAAGTCGTCGAAGCGGAGGTTGAGCAGCGCGTACTGGAGGTAGTCCTCAAGACCCTCCATGAAGTGCTCCTGCTTCTTGCGGTCATCCGCAACCTCGGCAGGGGCATAGCGAGCCAGCTGAAGAAAGCGATCACGATACTCCGTGACCGACATAGTCCCCTGAATTCACAAAGACAGATAGATATCGGAAAATTAACTCAAGATTCATAAGGATAGAACAAGGGGCATTAGCTCAAAAGAAACCGTTGAATGATTATACTTAAGATTACCTGCTTCAGTGCAAGGAACTCCTTCTGCTTCATCTTCATAACGCCCGCGGGGACGTTGTGGCTGCGAAAGCGCTCCCTGAACTGGAGCCAGGTGAGAGACTCGCGGTCATAGACCGGGTGGGACTCCCACCAGTCCAAAGCTGCCCCTCGCAGCTGTCCTGCTGCGTACAAGACGCGCTCACGGTCATCGCACTGGGCGATGTCCAGCTGACGCTCCACTGCACGGAGCCAGTCGTCAGCCTGAAGAGGGTCGGACGTGTGAGAGAACGTCGGCGGGTGACCCCTCAGGAACTCAGCACGCCTGTCGCGAGGCTGCGGCGGTGGAGGAGGCGGAGGCTGAGTGTGAGCGTGCTGAAGAGCCTGAACAGTGTTGTTCAGGGTAGCCATCATCTGCATCTGGAGCTGGAAGTACTGCTCCGGAGTCAAGGGTGGAGGCATCGGGATCCCAGTACCCTGGTTGTTCTGACCCTGCTGCTGGCCAGAACCGGAACCGGTGCTCCTGGTGTTCACCATCTGATTTGGACAAAAGATTTCACGAGTAAGGATATTGCAAGAATAAACTCAGATGGATATGATAACTCTTTGCGGAAAAAGACTCAGCCATGATAAAGTAGACAGGATAGAGTGGACTATTTTACCCCCAACGATCTAACTCATTTTATTAATTAGTTAACTTTAACATCTGAGTGATTTTCTCTAAACAAATTTAAACTACTAAGCTATGCAATCAGTCAAAAATCCAAATCAAGCATGTAGCATAATAACAAGCAGACAATTTTCACGAATTAGCCGAGTTTAGCAAAAGACTCGACTAGCACAACGCGTCGCAGAACGTGCTATCGTGTTATTATAAAAAGGTCACCTAGCTAACTCATGGTGGTCAGATGACTTATTCAGGCCAAAATCTACGAAAACTATTCTTCAGAGAGAGAAATCAAGGCAAGAAGGGTAAAAAGTCAAAGAAGTCAAGGGGTATAATAGTAAAATAGTTTCAGCAGACAAGGATTGGTGAGAAGAAGTCCTAAAACTCGACCAGTTCTATCTAGGCTTCGTCCTACAGTCGATATGGCTTTGATACCACTCTGTGACACCCGGTTTATAAAAGAACATAAACCGAGCAATCATATACGTGCCAGGATCAAGTCACACGTATATACAACAGAATGAACAGTATATCATAGCACATATCACGTAAAAAGATATAATAAAGCGAAATACGAATGTTATTTATTACAATAATGACATAAATGTCTGATACAGCGGAAGCGAAGTACAAAATACGATAAAGCTCTCCGAAGCTGAAGCAGGGCGCCACAGGGACGTCGACTGGGAGACGAAGCACCTAGAAGTCCTCGTAGTCCTGGTAGCGCTGGACGAACTCCCTCGTGTCGGCAGGAACTGAGCAGCAGTAGCGTAACCAAGAGGAAAAAGTAGAGAAGAGGCAAGGGTGAGTACACAACTTGTACTCAACAAGTATAACACAAACTATGAGGCTCTAGGCTGGCTAACTCAACTGCATTAGCTTTTAAGTGTTGGCAAGATTTTATTTAAGCTATTTACTACTAGTTGATGAATTACCATTAATCCCAGTTACATAGTAATTAATCAAGTTTAAACATGTAACTACTGAGAAACCAAACCAAGACCAAGCCACCAAGGTAACCCCGAGAAGCACCTCCCTCGTCGGAAGGAGATAACTCCACTAATCAAAAGGAGGATCTGGGCCACTCATAACCGTGAGCACGGCTAGTATACCAGTTTTACACTCTGCAGAGGTTGCACATCTTTACCCACAAGTCGTGAGCTACGCCAGTTGTTCATCACACTTCCTTAGGTGAGATGGCCAGCGACTCACTACGAGGCCTTTAGCAAGAATCTCGTTGGTAAGGCGTAACCGCGAGAGATAGGTCGGCGACGATGGGGCCCACCTCCGGGGGTACAAGCACAGGAGCGCAATCCAAGCACAGACCAAGCCGGAGGAGCAGGGACCATTGAAGCTTACTACTCTTGCCCCGCAGGTAAGTTACTCCAAACCAAAAAGACCTAGTTATTACGCCAAGTCTATCCCATTCTAGCCTTGTGGTAGCGCTGTTGTCCCAGGTTGTCGCTCTATGAACCGGTCCTTATGGAGAGTGGCCAACCAGGCAGTAAGCACCGTGCTGGCACCCTAAACCATGTTTCTAAAAAACATCTTTTAACGAGAAGTGAGCCACTCAAGCCACACAGAGTGCCACTCTCAGAATTAAGTTCAAGTAAAACATTAATCAATTTAATTAAAAAGGACCAGAGTGTGTTATAGCGCAGCAACCTAGCACAACTAACCAAAATGCAACCCAAAGGTATATATAAAGGATATAAACTGGCTAGGAAATCCTTAAAGGCATACAGTATTAAAATGCAGTATGAAATTGTAATTAAAGTGATAGGTTGTTCATGTTATACTTGCCTTCCTCGTACTGCTCTGGCTGCTGCTCAAAGTGCTCGGAAGACGGCTGCTCCGGGTACTGGTACTGAGGGTCCTCAGACGAATCAACGTCTACTCACGAACACATGGCCAAAACAATGCACAAAATAAGCATACAGGCAAACACTAACAAAAACTAAAGAACAGTACATCAATACATAAAAACAGCACATTAAACTAGTCTAAAACTATTCTACGCGTTACAACGATCGCGTGAGCGCAAAAACCACCTAAAACGGAGCTAAAACGCGTAATCTAGGCTAAAAACAAGGTTCAGGGGCTTATTTGTAAGAAAACTGAAGTTCCAGGGGCTTTTCTACAAAAACCAGGGACTGAAACGTAAATAAACATTAAATCTAAGGGCTGACGTGCAAAAACACAAGGCCTGGACTGCGGGTGCTAATTCTAGGAAGATCAGGGGTGTTCTTGCAAAGTTTTGGGCCGATCCGTAATTACTTTTCAAAGGAAAAGGACCGCGGGTTGATATCTAAGAAAGGGAGGGGCTCTTTAACAAAAACACTGACCGAACCGGTACGCACGCACCACGGCCGTCAGATCTGGATCTAAGGGCTCAGGGTGGCTCAGTCCTAGATCTAATCTAGGACGTCCATTCAAGATCGGGCGGCTGGAAGGGTTTGGGCGCGTGGGGGCGGCGGCGGGTCACCGCCGGCGACCCTGCTCGTGGCGGTGGGGCGCTAGGCTCGCCGGACTTGGCCAAACCTGGCCGTCCGGGGGTCAAATCGACCCGAGCTTGGGTCGGTTGGCATCCACGTGGCATGCGCAATCCACTGGAGGCGAAAGCATGGCTCGGCCGGGCTTGGGGAGGGGCTCGCCACGGCGAGGGGCGGAAGGCGCGGCGGCTCATCGCCGGAGTGCGGCGTATCCGCCACGGGAGTGGCCTATTTGCCCTACTAACTAACGCAGCGGGGATAGGAGATCATTGCGGTGCTCACCAAGGCTCAAGAACGAGCAAAGACGATGTGTAGGGCGGTCGGCGACGAGGACCCGCGGCGGAGGTGGGGCGGAGCTCGAGGCGCGGGTGATGGAGAACGTCTCCAGCTCCTGGATTCCGAGGATCGACGCGGAGCGAACCTGTGGGAGTGCTGCGGGGGTCAGGAAGGGCTGGAAAAGCACCGGTGGCGAGGAATTGAGACGGCGGCACTTCTCACCCGAGTTGAGGTCCGGCGTGATTCCGGTGATGCGGTCCAAGAATTGGAGCGTAAACGGCTCAGGAAGCTTCCCAGGGCCGATGCGGAGCGTCTGCGGCGGTCGGCAGGGCCTGGGGTGCCGTGGTGTGGCCGGTCCGCGGCGGAGCAGGGCACGGCGGAGCAGAGCGGCGTGAAGGCGGCGGCTAGGGTTGGAGGCGGCGCTAGGCGTGGAGGGTGAGGGATTTGGGGGTCCGCAGGGGGCCAAAAATAGGCCGGGCG
This sequence comes from Panicum virgatum, assembly GCF_016808335.1. Taxonomy (NCBI): domain Eukaryota; kingdom Viridiplantae; phylum Streptophyta; class Magnoliopsida; order Poales; family Poaceae; genus Panicum; species Panicum virgatum. Next base: position 39,085,152 of record NC_053147.1, on the reverse strand, counting down.
CCGGGGATCGTGGGGCGGATGAGGAAGGAAATCCCCGGCCGCTGCGCCGGTGATTGCGGGGCGGGCGTTGCGCGCGGGCGACGCGGGGAAGAAGGTGGTCCTGACCGGTGGGGCCGGCCTGGCAGCGGAGCGGGGAGCGCGGGCGGGCCGGGCGCGAGGCGGAGGCAGGCCGCGGGGCGGGCGTCGCGCGGGCGAGTTGCTGGGCTGGGCGAGCGGGGGGGTGAGCCGTGCGTGGGATGGAGCCGGGCTGCGAGGCTGGGCCAAGGGAGAGAGCTGGGCCGCGCACGGGTGGGAGATAAGTTTGGGCTGGGTCTTGGGCTTTGGGTTTTGTTTTTCCTATTCTTCTCTTTCTAGTTCTAATTACTCTCCCAATTCAAAACCTAATTCAAACAAAGTTTAAATTCAAATTTGAATTTGAATCCAAACCACACTCAAATAAAATTATGCACCAGCATGAATGCAACAAAAATTTAAACCTATGATAGATTTTAATTAATTAGGAACAAAAATTAGATTAAATGCCAACTAAACACAATAAACCTTAGAAAATTTAACTAAAGCCAATTAATTTATTAACAAATACTGAAATTTAAAATTAGGGTGTTACAATCTTCTTCTTGATGAGCTTTATCAAGATCTTATTACTAGATTCGGCCTGACCATTGGCCTAAGCATAGTATAGAGATGAATTGAATATCTTGATTTTATAAGATTCGGCAAAATCAGGCACCTCTTTTGAAATAAATGATGAACCTTGATCCATTGTCAAAGTTTGTGGAATCCCGAATCTATGAATAATATGCTATGTAATAAACTCAATTACCTCCCGATGTGTCATATTCTTCAAAGGAACTGCTTCGGTCCACTTAGTGAAGTAATCCATAGCAACCAACACGAAGCGATGTCCCTATGAAGAAGGGGGATTAATCTGACCAATGAAATCGAACCCCCAACCTCTGAACGGCCATGGCTTGATAATAGGATGTAATAACACAGCAGGCACCAATTGAACATTACCAAACCCCTGACATTCTTCACACCCCTTATAATATCTGAAACAATCTGCCATCATAGTTGGACAATAAAAACCGGCTCTCCTAAGCAACCACTTCATTTTAGGAGCCGATTGATGCATACCACATATGGCTTCATGAACTTCCCCTATAGTAACACGGGCCTAATCAGAATCCAAACACTTGAGGAGTACATTTTCAGCGGTCCGACGATAAAGCTCATCGTCGATCAAAATATATTTAAATGTCAAACGCCGAATATTCCTTTCTACACCGTGATCAAGATTCTTTAAATATGTCACAATAGGCACCCTCCAATCAGCAACCTCGGCCCTCCCTTTGGAATTAGGAGTAATGGCCGACTCGTTGTTTTCAGCCATCAGACCGGTCAAACGGGTCTCTGGACCGGTCAGACCGGTCGGAGCATCCAGTCTGACCAGTTCATTTAGAACCAGCATCTCAGTTATTGCTCGCATCGGCTTTCTCATGTTAAAATATTTTTTAGTAACATTGTAGCCAGATGCTTGCTAAGCCAGAGCATTCACCTTTCTATTATCTTCTCTTGGAATATGTCGAATTATAAATTCATCAAAGCAAGAGATAATATTAAGGCATCTATCAAGATATGCATTCAAAGATCCATCGTAACATTGGCATACCTTGGATACTTGCTGCACCACCAGAAGTGAATCTCCATAAGCTTCCACATGTTTAACACCCATTGATTCCAAGAATTGCAAGCCAAATAGAAGTGCTTCATATTCAACTTGGTTATTCATGCGTTCTTCTTCCAATCGATATGAGAACTCAAAAATAGTGTCATTCGGGGAGATTAGAACGGCACCAATTCTTTGACCATCATCACAAGCCCATCCATCAAAGAACAACTTTTATGGTGTGCAAGTAATATAGCCGACTTCCAAATCATGCTCATCATTAATCTGATGTTCAACAATAAAATCCGCTACAATTTGGCCTCTAACAGCTCCCAAAGATTCATTGGGCAAATCATATTCAACAAGTGCATAAGCCCACTTTCCGATTCTTCCACTCAAAATCGGCTTTTGCAGCATATGCTTAATAACATCGGCATGACAAGTAAATTCAGCTTCATCTTTCGACTGAAGAATAGGAGTAAAAGCAACTATTTTCCCGGACAAATTAGATATGAACCTTCTCAAGAAATTCACTTTGCCCAGAAACTTCTGCAAATCTTTCTTGCAGGTAGGAGCCTCCACTTTCTTCATGGCTTCAATTCACTTTGGGTCAATCTCTGTGCCTTTCTCATGAATAATGAAGCACAAGAATTTCTCAGTCGATACACCAAAAGCACATTTCAGCGGGTTCATCTTCAAACCATACTGACGCATCCTCTCTAGAGCAAGTCTCAAATCAGCCAAATGATGACTCAAGCCGTCCGATTTAGTCACAATATCATCAATGTATACTTCCAATATAAAACCAAATAAGTCATGGAAGATCAAATTCATAGCTCTTTGATAAATAGCACCAGCATTCTTTAATCCAAAAGTCATAACAATCCACTCAAACAAACCAACAAAACCAGAACATCTAAAGGCAATTTTAGATGTATTTTCTTCGGCCATAAATATTTGATTGTAACCTGCATTACCATCAAGAAAGCTGATAAGACGATGTCCAGAAGCTTCATTGATCAACATATCGGCTATAGGCATAGGATATTCATCTTTAGGAGTAGCCTTATTAAGATCTCTAAAATCAATGCACACTCTAATCTTGCTTGAATCTTTCTTTTCAACGGGCACAATATTAGAGGTCCACACCGCATAGCGACAAGACCGAATAAATCCAGCATCTAGCAAACGATTAATTTCTTCTTTTATTCGATCATACATAACAGGATTAAAATGGCTAGCAGGTTGTTTATAAGGTCTAAAACCGGCCTTTGTCGGCAGCCGATGCTCAACCAAATCACGACTCAAACCAGGCATCTCAGAATATTCCCATGTAAAGCAATCAACATATTCTTTTAATAACTTTATTAAATTGGCTTTACATTCATTCGATAAATTTGCATTTAAAAAAGTCGGCCTAGGGACAGAACCATCTCCAATATCTACTTTTTCTAATAGATCAGCTGACGTAAAACCTTGGCCTAATTTAACAAAATCACTGAAGTCTTCAATGGCCTCGCACATATCGTTCGTCTTCGCCCGATAGTGCCCAATGAGCTGCTACAGCCAGTCTGCGCTGGACCGATCTGACCGATCTGACCGGTCAGAAACAGCGGTCTGACCAGTCGGCTCTGTGTTGCGGACCCGACGCATCACCATAAAAGTAAATGTAGCCGATTCTCCATCGGCTTTAGGACATCATATACATAACCCTCTTGGTACAACTGATCAAGTCATAATCGGCCAAGTCCAGACCCGATAAACACTTGATATTGTCATGGGCACCAACGAACTCAGAATCAGCAGTTGCATTGAAAGAAGTGGCATCACCATGCACTACCTCAATCTCATCGCTGACCCATTGAATAAGGAACTGGTGCAAGGAAGATGGCACACATTGATTGGCATGAATCCAATCACGTCCAAGTATAAGACTAAAGTTACCTTGCACCTCAAAGACGAAGAACGTTGTTGGGATCGTCTTGCTTCCAACAGTCAACTCCATTGAAGCAACCCCCTTGGCACCAATGGGATCACCTCCTCCAATGCCGCTGACTGTCATGTTGGTCTTGATCAATTCTTCGTCCATCCTGCCGAGCTTCTTGTATAATGAATAGGGCATCAAATTCACTATTTCCTCACTGTCCACAAGCATACGAGAAACTGGCTTTCCGGTTATATGCCCCCTCATGTAGAGAGCCTTCAAATGATTATCTGAATATCTGGGCTTCTGAAATATAGCTTCACACGGTCCAAAGTCCAGATGAGCGGTTTCCTCATCTGAAATCACCAAGTAATCATCGGAGAAGCGCACAACATTAATCTCCATATTGGTATATTCAGAAGAAGCCTCATAATCCACCAACCCTTCGTCTTCTGGTCCTGAAGGAGCTGTTGCAACATCTGCTATGCTAGGAGCCGAAGTGGAAACACTTTTCTTCGGCTTTCTGCTTAGGATAAGACTCGACCGGTCTGACTGGTTGCTCTGAGCGGTTAGACCGGTACGCGACCCCGGTCAGACCGGTCGGCTGGAGCGGTCTGACCGGTCCTATTGGCTGGTCAGCTACTTTGACCTACCACATCTTGCCTTGAGGGATCCTTGGTCTGTATTTTTTTAAGTGCTCATCCCTCCCTCAGCTTCTCCGCCTCTTTCTCCTTTTTTTCTTGATGGCGAAGGCGATGCAACCTCCTCTTTTGAGTATGTGTCAACCCGGGCGGGCACCACCTAAGCTGAAGAAACTTCTCCTTATCCTGGTCGTTGGAGTTGTGCTGCTAGCCTCATGATCATTGGCCAACACAAGTTTCTGAGAAGCATCGATCGATTTCTCAATAATCATCGGTCCCTTCTATGCATCTTAAATTTTGCCTTTGCCATCCTCAACTTGCATAGCATTGGTGACTGGTGCCTTCCCAGAATCAACATGCATTGGCTCAGGTTCATCCTTCTTCTCCTTGACACAATATTCTTGGCGCTGAGGAAGAACTTAAGCCAGTCTCAGCGGTCTGACCGGTCGGGGTAGACCGGTCTGACCGGTCCAGGATTTTGCCCCTGACCAGATTGCTGTTGCCCCAATTGGTCGTGAACCGGCTGTCTCAACCTTTCAAACACAGGTCCTCTTGAACTTCCCTCACCCTGGAAGTGTGGTGGATACGGCATCAGGTAGCAATGCATCCAAAATCCCCCATGCTCCCAAGCGGGAAACTGAGAATCCGATGCCGGCGGAGCCCATGGCATGGTAGCGTACATTGGCTGCATCTGTTGTGGAGGGAACAAGGTGACCACATCACCCCTACACTTGCTTGATTCTCCCCTAGGAGATGAAGGGGTGCCTTGCCGCGGAGGTGACCTTGATCAATTTTTAAGCGGCTTATCGTTTCGAACAGCCTTTGAGTACTTGTTCAGCAATTGACCAAAGGTGGGCTTCTGATTTGTGAGCTTACCCTGCACCTTCGGCTGATTTGTCTTCCACGTACCCACTTCCAGATGCTTAGGCTTAAACGTCCGGGGCTGACCACCAGGGCGGTCTGACAGGCCACCAGGACCGGTCTGACCGGTCGGAGCAATCAGTCTGACCGATCTTGGCTGAGCAGCAGACCGGTCTCCTGAAGAAGAACCCTCTTGCCCCTTGGGCGCATGAGGCTTAAGGATGATTTTTAGATTCTTCTTTCCATCACGAGCTTTCTCCTGAACCACCTCCCTGGCCAGAATCTTGTTATCAACAGTTATCAGCCTCTTATCACCAATGATCACGTTCTTTCCTTTTGCTCTTTCGGCTTGATCCGGCCAAATGAGAACCTTGGCGTTGTCGAGATCAATGGTGTGCACAGGGAAAGGAGCTTTATCTATCTTCATCTCCGAAAAGGTCAATCGTCCTTCATTTATGGCTGATTGTACCTGTCAACGAAACACATTGCAATCGTTAGTTGCATGGGATGAAGAATTATGAAATTTATAATAAGCATGCCACTTTAGCTTCTCAAGTGGCGGTATCACATGAGTAATCTTCAAATGCCCGAGTCTTCAAAAATGCGATCACACTTGGACATATCAAAAGAACTTCATCTCTTCTTGTCGATACTTTTGAGTTTGGCTTGAGAGATGCACAAGAACATGGTCTGGCCACGGTTGGCCAAACAAACTTAGTGGCATATACCTCTTTATCCACATCGTCCGATGGATCGGAATCATATTCAACAATATGTGTGTTTGAATGATGGGACTTGTAGGTATCCTTTTCTTTTCTAACCCTTGCCTCATGGCCTAAAGCTCTTACCTGAAGCTGATTTATTCAATAATGATCTAAACCACAAGCTTTTCTCTATAATTAGGACGCAAACCCGCAAGAGCTAAATCGGCCAAATCTTTTTCAGAAAGAGTCAAATTATAACATCAATTTTTGATATCTTTAAATCTCTTAAAGTATTCATGGATAGATTCATCTCTACCCTATTTAACTGATGTCAAGTCTATCAATTTAGTTTCAATATCCCGGCCCCATTATAAAAATGATCATGAAACCTTTGTTCTAATTCGTCCCAAGAACGGATCGAATTTGGGGCTAATGACAAAAACCAAGAAAAAATTGTTCCAGTTAAAGACAAAGAGAATAAACGAACACGCAAATATTTACTAGAACCAGCTTCCCCAAGTTGAGCAATATATTGGCTTATATGCTCCCAAGTAGATCGGTTATCATCACCGCTAAATTTAACGGAATCGGGAAATGCCAACCAGCAGGGTAAGGAATCAAATCGAAAGCATCAACATACGGCCTTTGGTAATGCCAACTCCTACCCATGTCTAAACCAAGTTTAGACTTGAACATACTGGCCAGGGCCAGATCTTCTCTCATCCTAGCAAGATCGGCCTCATAGTTACCCGTAGATGTTTAGCCTAACCGATGTGTCATAGGATCAGTAATGGATAGTGAGGATTTGATTTGAGTAAATCATCCCAAACATCTTTGGGCATTGGTGGAGCGAACGGGAGTTCACCATATGACTTTGTAGTATATGGTGGCACAAAATCCGGCAATTCTTCTCAGCCAGAGGCAGCCGAAGAGGGAAGAGCTGACCACCATGGCACCGGTCTGACTGGTCGGAGCGACCGGTCGGACCGATCCAGCCACCGAGGCACCGGTCTGACCGGTCAGCTGGACCGGTCTGGCCGGTTCGGCCATACTGGGCCGAATTGTGCCTAGTGGTGGTGATTGCCCCGCGAAGTAATTTGGTGGCATCCCATATTGAATATTTTCTGTTTGCACAGCCAAGGAACTAGCATTAGGAGTTTTATTAGAATAATCATTAGCTGCTCTTACCCTATTTTGCATATTCAAATCAATGAGTAGATCTTGTGTAAGCTTCTGCGATTGTTCAAATATACTACAAAGGCCTCCGCAAACTGATTAATAGATTCGAATGAAAAACTAACATTGCTTGCAGCAGAAGCAGATGATGCAACAGCTGTAGCCATAGTAGATGGGTTCGGCAGCGGCGGCGTGAATGTAGGCATGACGAACTTCTCCTTCTCGACGACGCTTTGCCAAGTCTTCCCATAACATGCAAGCAATCTCCTCGTCGCCTCATCCTGCTCCTTCTTGAGTTGGGGCTCGAATTGCTTGTGACGCTCCTCAGGTATGTCCTCATACTTGACTTCAATAGGAGTCGAATCTACATTGGAGGGGATGGGCTTTTCACCGGCCGACTTGAACAGATATTTCCCCAACAGAGTCGCCAAAAAGTATGTTGACGCTAAATTGGTCAACTCACAAGTGCTAGAACGCATAGGATCGCAACGATCTGAACCGGCAACCGGTCAGACCGGTCGCGCCAACCGGTCGGACGCAGAAAACGCCGCGAAAAAACCTAAAACCACGAACTCGGGAGGGACCCCGTCGGAGATCGCAGATCTAGGGTTGTCTTGAGGCCGGCAGGCCATCCATGACGCCCTTGAACGCCGTAGAGACGAGCAAAGAACAGCATGAGGTTGGAAAAGCTAGGATTTGAGGAAAATAGGAAAATAGTAGATTGAATGTTTCGATTGGGTAGCAAGACCTCAATCGGCCGTAGCCTTTATATTTATAGGCGGGGGAGGACGTACCCCTTCCAAATCGTGTTACAAACGAACTCCAAATTACAGATCTAACTCGACTCGGATTACACAGGACCAGACCGGTCAGACCGGTCAGTCTCGGTATTTGCCAATTTTGGCTGCCAACATACACTAAGGCCAGTTTCACTGGGAGTATTATAGAGTTTCATGCATTAAATTCTAGATGCCACATCAGCATTTTTTATGACTTGGCATGATCATTATAAGGAGAGAGGAGAGAGAGTTTCATGGGATGAGAGGAGAGTTTCAACCCCATGAAATCCACATAACGCGATTACCTAGTTATCTGTTTTTAAAAATAGTGCAATGAAACTTGCACTGAGACTGGCCTAAGGCGTTCTTTCTATTCGACTCTCAAAATTCGGTGTTCTGTTAGCGTATAATAATGCGAAAACAAGATCGAACAACAGGCATGATTTTTACACGGAAAAACCCTTGCAGAAAAAAACCACGGGCCCCAACCGGCGATCTTCACTATAATGAGAGAATTACAATGCAGGAAATACAATGAGTCATCAACTCTTCCCGTATGACTTACAAGATGTATATATAGAGTGGACTAAACTGACTGCAGTCAAACACAGAAACAAATCTGCTAATCACATGACCCGAACCATAGACCCTCCAAGCGTCCCCACAAGACACGTTATAATTAGGATCATATCCAACATGTTCCGTGATATGGTGTGTCTCGTTTTGAAAGCCAAATCTATTCTAAATTGGATGGTCCACCACATTTTTTATAATTTTTCTGGAATATTTCTTGTAGAATAACAATTATTGTTTTCTTTTGTTGAGGATATATGCATGGAAGTGTTTAACAAATCAATTTCATTTCTCAAACCAAACAAGCTGAGTTACAGCATCCGAGTCCGGACCAGACGATCCATTTTCTAAACTTCCACTAGATGAATTCCAAGCGTTGCTTTTGTCTTTTTTTTTTTTTGAGAATTGCTTTTGTCATCTTAGAGTCGAGCACACTTCAATGTCACTATGTCAAACAAGAAAAATCCAGGAACTTCCCAATCGATATGATGCCAACAATTTATCCGCAAAGGGCGAAGGGGCTCACGGTGCAGTGGCAAAGGCCACTGGTCGGGGTGCTCCCGTTCAGGGTTCAAACTCTGGGTGCCGCACCTAATTAATCTTTAGGGTTTCCCTTAAAGTATTTCTATAAAAAAACAATTTATCCGCAAAGGCAATACTACAGCAGCACAGCAAAATGCCACGGCAACTACCCTCCGCGAACCTCGTCCACAGTTTTCCGTACAAGAACGGAGGAATTCCTTGCATGTCAAATCAACTGTTTGCCGCCTCAGCTCTAAAATAAAGATGAGGAGCTCGTTATAGGATTTTCCACAACTTGTACAGGTCAGGTAACGTTGCACATCGCGACATCGCGTCACGTCCAAAATCATTTCTCTTTCCGTGGCCCCTATATATATATATATGAACGACGCCTACACAAAACAGGCCAGTAACCCTGATCAACACGTAAAAGTTTGCGTCCATATAGCGAGTCTTATACGTAGAGCTCAACACAAACCTTTCAACCAACGACCCTTCCAACAACGTTAAATTCCAAACGTACACACGCTGAAACGCATATGATGGCTCCGCCGCCGCTGCTTATGTCCGCGCCTTCTGTCAGTGCGGCGGCGTCGTCAGCTCGGCCAGGGACGTTGCCGCAGATGCAACGCCAAGGGCCCTGCAACGGCGGCCGGCAACGGCGGCTCGAGTCCCAGCGCCTGCGCCGCGTCTTCGACCTGTTCGACCGCGATGGCGACGGCGTCATCACGCCCACCGAGCTGTTGGCCGCGCTGGGCAGGCTCGGCCTCGGCCTCGACCACGCCACCGTTCCCGCGCAAGGAGCGCCAGCGGCCACGTGCGCGCTTGAAGCCGTCTTCGCGGCGTACGTCGCGCCTGGCATGCCGGGGCTGCGGTTCCAGGACTTCGAGGCGCTCCACGCCGAGCTCGCCGGCGACCATGGCAACGCTAAGGAGGAGGAGATGAGGGAGGCGTTCTCGGTGTTCGACGAGGACGGCGACAGCTACATCTCTGTCGCAGAGCTGCAGGCCGTGCTGGTACGGATGGGGCTGCCTGAGGCCGGGTGCATGGCGCGGGTGCGCGACATGATCGCTGCCGCCGACCGGGATAGCGACGGGCGCGTCGACTTCGACGAGTTCAAGGCCATGATGGCCGGTGGTACAGCTACAGATATCTAGTCGTGATCGATGAATTGAATTTTTTTCTATAAAAAATTCAATCTAGTCAGTAGTGCCTTGTATATAGGTGTAGGCATGGCGCGCGCGTGTCTGCCAATTCCGGTTATATATCTGCCATTTTGGATTTTTCTCGGTTTTCCTCATTTTATCTGTGGTGTGGTCTGTGCAGTGGACAACATCTTTTGTACTAGTTTGTCCGTAATACAACATGATGTTTGAATTGGGTGAATGAAAAATATACTTTGGCATTAATTCGCACCAAGTTGTCCCAGATTATATCGCAATCAGCTTTTTTAGGGAATATATCGCGATCAGTTTTTTACTTGTTGCATAGGTCGTTTGATGGTTATTTTGTTACACTATGTCACGTGTATATTGTTACACCTAGATAGGATACATGGTGAGCCATTGTCTCCAAACTTTTCTTTCTTATCTGTTTCAATTTCGATGTATGTAATATTTTAACTGTAAGAAAAAATAGCTCAAAAATACCGTCGCCTTATCGAAAAATATTTGTGTTTACCAGATGTGGATATCCTGTTTAGTTCACACTCTTCACGTTGATTATTAACAATTAACACAACTGCAGCGGAAATCAAAGGCAGAGCATGTGCGATCTATATAAGCAAACTTAATGATTACACATAGGAGGGGGAGCAAGCAGACATGCAGATTCGACGTTTGCAAAGTGAGGGATGGATGTGTTGCTATTTCTGGCCATCCTCCGCCTTTGGCTCCCGACCGTTATATCTACGGGGCTCCCCCCTTACGTTTCGGTTTCCTCCCAAAGAAGAACAACTCCAACCCAACCAAACAGAAAGGTAAAGGCAGACACCCCAGGACTAATAACGTAAAATAAACTGCAAGGAAGAACACTGTAAGTACTTATTCTTGATCGATCTCGACTGTATTCTCGCTCCTTGATATGTTGGGCAGGTTCTTGATTCGTCTCTCCATTTCCATTTCCATTATGTTTACTTTTCTAAAATTCAGATCATCTACATTTGTTTAGCCTTTCTCGATCTGATTGTGTATTTATATATTTGGGAGAGAAGTTAGGGTAGGGGATGATGTCCGAAAGCGAGGAGCATGGCTCGCTCCTGGAGAAGATCAACGACAAGATCCACGAATACAAGCACTCGTCGTCCTCCTCGGATTCGGATGATGACAAAATGTCGAAGAAATCCAAGAAGAAGAAGCTCTTCGGGAGGAAGCATCCGCTCCATCACGTCCTCGGAGGGGGCAAGGGTATATATCAGGGAGCGGAAGGATTTAATTTCCCACTGAAGTTCCTGGATCTTCGAAATGCCACTGCAAAATTGACACTCGCCATCATGGCTGTTCTCCTTTTATTGCCACTGCGAATTTGACACTTGCCATCGTGTTATATTTTCTTTTTCTGTTTCAGCTGCCGATCTTGTGCTGTGGAGGGACAAGCAGACATCCGGGAGCATACTGGCGGGGGTGACCGTGATCTGGCTGCTGTTCGAGGGCATCGGCTACCACCTCCTCACCTTCCTCTGCCACACGCTCATCGTCTTCCTCACCGTCTGGTTCGTGTGGTCTAACGCTGCGTCCTTCGTCAACAGGTAACACTTTCTGTTCCTCCTAGTGCTCATGGTTTTTTTAATTTGGTTTCTTAACTTTAATCTGAAACCTTGAAAATACACTGCTTTGCTTCCTATTTTTATTGAAGATTACAAAAAATTGTCATATTGTAGAACGTGCAGTCCCAAATATATATTTTAGTAGTATTTTAGATCTTAGTTACTCATGTCATTCTCTGTTTGATTTTCTGGAGAATGATTGCTTATTTTCATCCCAAATGCAAAGAATTATCTAAAACATGTTTGCATACAAATTTTCCTGAAAGGATTTGTCTGGTTATTTCCTATGTTACGATCATATCTTGGAGTTCGTATGAAGTCATCAATTTTTCAGGTCTCCTCCAAAGTTTCCAGAGGTCATTCTATCTGAAGTACAGTGCCTGAAGATAGCTCATATTGCAAGGAAAGAAATCAATGAGGCTTTCTATACATTGCGCAATGTTGCTTCAGGGAAAGATCTGAAAACATATCTGACGGTAATTCACCTTAATTCGACCACATAATTGTTTTCTGTTGCTGCCCGTCATGTTATTTCACCGGAGCTCTTTGTTTTGTTTTTTCTTTCATGGCAGACGGTTGCAATCTTGTGGTTCATTTCTATAATTGGCGGCTGCTTCAGCTTCCTGACTCTGTCTTACACTAGTAATCTCCTTCTCTACTTTCTCCTTGGCTTTCACAGCAAATTAGCATGCATTACAGCCTTCTTCGATCTGAACATCTGCACTCTATTACTTCATCTAAATAACTTTCATATTTTAACTAAATAATCTCAGTAATGCATTGAAGATAAACAATAAACAATAAACAATGGCCTCTGAAAGGGTTTCCTGTACTCTTGGTCAAAACAAACAAACAGTTGCCTGTACATACTTATAAAATGTGTGATTAAGTTTGATATTTCAGTTGCCATGTTCAGAAAATAATATCTGCCTGTACAAACAAATAGTTGCCTTGGTCCATGAATGTCTGCATACATGCTTATGATTAAGCACAAGCACATGCGTGTGCACAATACTGTCTTCTGGTAACAATAGGTTTGCCTTATCTTTGAAGAATGAAATTAAGGAAGATACATTTTTTGTCTTGATTTTCTCCTTCCAAGGTAGCATGTCAGCTGGTGAAAACCAGAAAGTGACGAATTTTATCAGATAAAAGATTGTGATATCCTGAGATTTCAAAATTTGATATCAGTGCGTGATTGAACAATGAAATTGAATATCTTGGTTTTGTACATCAGCTTTATATAGGTTATGTGGAAAACGAAAAAATGGGTATAGTGCCCACATGAACTTTGTACTTATTAACTATGCATGCACTACATCCGATCCAAAATGTCATATTCAATATATAATAATAAAATATTACCTATCCCAGCTTTCTAGTGTGTATAAGATCATTTTTGTACTTCTATTTCTCATTGTCATTTGTGAGATGCTGAAAGTGATCCCTGTTCGCAGTTTTCCTGATGGCATACACACTGCCCATGCTGTATGAGAAATACGAAGATCAAGTTGATGTTGTGGGCGAGAAGGCCCTTATTGAGATAAAGAAGCAATACAAAGTGATAGATGTGAAGCTTCTCTCTAAGATCCCAATGCTGTCTGAGAAAAAAAAGCACTGAGTGGCACTCCAAAGGCCTTCATCACCCTCAATACTTCCAGAAAGACTCAGCACATTACCAATACAGTCTCCTTCATCTTTGGTCGTTGTTTAGCAAATCCTTAAGACGACATCATAGACATTAATATGGAGTCTGAAGACTGGGAAATTAACTTTTCCGAGCCATATAGATCAGAACACTGTCAACCGCCACAAGGAGTAGTTGCTTATGCTTTTGGGTCAGTCCATTTCATTTTGCTTGGTCAAAGATACATATGCTGGACTAATGGTAATTATTTGCTATGCCTATATGTTCATTGGTGCATTTTGATAGTGATCCATTTATCCAGTTCTGTTTGAATGAAGCTCAATTAATTTGGGTCAGTCATGTTGCTAACTTATCTTTCAAAGAGAAATACTGATTCTCATGCTTATTCTGTGATCAGTTCATACTACAGTTATGTGTTCCTCATGCCTTTCAAGTCCATCTATTTCAATGCCATAAAAATAATACCTAGTTATCAGCTATATCTCAATTCCTGAAAAATGAAAATATATCCTTTCCCGAGATAACAAAGAATGGAACCCAAGTTTATTTCCTAGTAGCAATAGACAAAATTTTAAGGTCCACAACCACTCTTGGTGCAAACATGCATTTCGTTACCAAGGGAACATACCAGGTGTAAACCAACCTCTCCGTGCAAACCATACAAACTCCAATCCGGTGGCTCAGATTAGAGTTTGCATGGTTTGCACAGAAAGGTTGGTTTGCACCTGATATGTCCCCCGTTACCAATGGCAAATTGCAAGTAATACAAGTTTTAACATTCAACCCAATACCTTCTAACAACAAAGACAAAACAAAAGAGCTTGCAGTTCACCATGCAGCATATTGGGGAATAGTGAATAATTATTATTTTTACCAACCTTTATCACCTGATTCGAACTCCTCACCAACATATGACAATATAATTATGGTAAATTGGTAATCATCTGTTAATCTCCTGGTCAAACGATTGAGCACTCCATCGCATACATGCACCTCATAACAATTTCAAGTTTGCAACATCTTGCAATTTGCCACAATGGCACTACACACGGAGACATGACTCGCTAGAGCTTGGTGCAGTATCGGCACGACGATGTCTATACACCCTGCGCACGCAAGCTCACCGCGACGTCGCACACTGTGATGATGACCACACGGTGCCTCAGGAAGCCGAGCACCGTGGCCGTGCCTGGCACGGCCGTCCGCACCGTGAGTGGTACGTCCCCGCGGCCGATGCTGTCGCCGTACAGCTGCGGCGTGCGCACGGCCAGGCGGTAGGCGAGCACGGTGAACCAGACGGTCATGGCCTCGGTGCCGTCTGCTCCGACGCGCCCGGGGGTAGCTCGGCGTCCGTGGCCCACGCACCGCGGTAGTAGACCACGGCGCGGCCGGTGTTGTGTGCAAAGGCGGCCACGGGGCTCGCGTTGTGGATGGCGAGGTCGGCGTCGAGGGTGGCGTTCAGGGAGGGGCCGGTCGGGGAGACGCAGATCTAGGCGAGGCGGAGCATCCTGAGTGTGGCGACGGCCGGGTGTGGGTGAAGCGCTAGCATGGCAGCGACGACCGTGATGAGGAGGAGTGCAGCAATGGATACGACGGCGCAGATGCATCAGCAGTGGCGGAACGCAAACGGACGCCGCCTTATGGTGCTTGCAGAGGGTGCCGGAGGAGGTGGTTGTCATGGTTGCTTGGGTTTCTAGTGCTCCGAACTCAGAAGTGAAGTGTTCAAGCTGGGAATTGGGTTGTGGATGGATGGAAGAAGTTCGTGACAAGTAAGCTAGACAGGAGATGTGATTGGTGAAGTTACTGGCTCACTGCTCGTGTTAAGTAGCGGGGTTTTGGAGGGTGAGAGGCAGTTGATGTCCTCGATCGGCCAAAGTACGTGTGGGTACTAATTCTTATTCAAGAAGCCTAAGAAAGTGATGCTCGCTGTGAAAGACGATTATACGTAGTGACGGCTCCGGCATACCTGCTATCAAGCCTCTTCTTCAAGAAGGCTAAGAAAGTGATGCTTGCTGTGAAAGATATAACGACAGCTCCAGCAAAACCTCTATAAAGCTTCCTACCCCAAATTTGAAGAAGGGTGGAGTAAAGAAAAATAACTTCAGCAGGTCCTCTACTTAGTCCGCAAACTACAGGGTCATTAGGGAGCCCTCCATATGTGGACCCCACCCAACTGCCTCTTCTTTCTCCCTCCAAGGCATGTGCTTTGCTCCCCTACTGTTGCACTACCTCTTGTTGTGCTGCTTCACAGTGGTGCGTGTCTGTCACACCCGATTTTAAGGACAAAACTGAATGCATAACTATATGTATGCAAGAATCAAGTTCCATACATATAGAGACATTATAACTAAATAATCAGTAACAGTATCACAAAAAGAGAGTTACAACAAGTAAAAGACAATTAGAGTTATACAGCTTAACCTGGAAACGAAGACTTTAAATTTCACAAGCAATCGACCGGGGGTTGCGTACGCCTAGAACTCAACATCATCTTCGAAAGACTTCACAACAACTTTTTCTTCTGAACAGCAATAAGTAAGGGTGTATACACTTATGGTTGGTACTCAGCAAGGCCACAAAAAAACCAGAATATGAGTTATATCTGTCTTTAAGTTTATTAATCATGTGAGGGTCCAAGCTGCTCTTGACCGTGAGCACGGTATATATCAGTTTTACACTCTGCAGAAGTTGTACACTTTACCCACAATTCGTGTTTTCCATATCGCCCGAGGTAGCTAGCCTCTTAAACACTTTCTTTGGTGAGTGGCTAGGGATTCACTACAAGACCTTTACAAAGATTCCCTAACAAGTGACAATCCAATAAAGTTTCAAGCCAAAGCGGTCATAACTCTCCCTAACGAGGCGGTACCTTAGCCAAGGACCTCGTCGATACATCCCCTCTTGCCCTTTCGGTAAGACTGTCACAAGCTAGAGTTTCTAATTAATCAGTCAAGACTAGAGAACTATAGTATTGTGGTTGTACTATTTTCCTGGGTGGTTCTCCACATTCCAATTAACACAAAATATTCTTGTAAATAAGCATAGAAAGAGAGATGGTTAGGGCCACTTGTATTTCTCTAACGAAAAGCTACTCTTACTGCTCTTCAGCTCTTGCTCATTTGAAAAACTTGATTCTTTAAGCTTCAAACAACGATCCTTCCACCCGAACAATCCCCAAGAAGACATACAAAGAAAATAACAAACACAAGTAAGAACAGTACACTAAAATAAAAGAAAGGCTTTAAAAGAACGCACAACAACTCGAAACGATTATATTAGCGTTAGCAAATGAAGGTTAGTCATCCGAGAAGTTAATAGTCCTTGAGGGGCTTGGTTGCCTCTCACAACAATCGTCCTTGTGGCTGATAACACGCCACAAAATCGTTCTTGTGGGTGAGTCCGCACCACAAAATCGTTCTTGTGGGGTAGTAGTACCACCACAAACACGTTCTTGCAGCGGGATTGAAAGGAAACACGAACACGAAAGAGAGGGAAAAAGCATAAATTATTTGTTTCTTCTTATGAATTTGAAGCAAGAACAAGAGAAAACTGAATGGAGGGAGGTAGAACACGAGGGAAATCACTTGCAGCTCGGTTTGGGGCAGCAAGAGAAGGCTCCTGTTCTTTGGCTTTTATAGAGGGGAGGGGGCCCATAGTCGGCCGACCATGGTGGTCGGACGGGGTCCCAATGGCCCCAAAATTTCTGATTTTTGGCTGAGCACATGAATGTCTACCCAAGGTCCCAAAATTGATTGAATGCATGCACGGGCAGGCCGGTGCAGGCCTAGGAGTGGCCCCAAATGAATTTGGACATGAAAATCATCCAAGTTCATGCATGCACTAGGTTCCAAACAAGGTTGGCGGCCATTTTCTCCCCAAAATGCCCTTAGGTTGCTTGCTCAAATTCACATTTTATGAGGGATGCAAATGCAAAAGTTGAGGAATCAAATATGACAAGGGTTTCAATGCAAAAAGATGCAAAAGTCATGCAAAAATTCTAATTGAAAACCCCTGAAATGCAAACATGCAATGGTTTGGAAATAAACATGAGATAACTACCGGTTTACCTATCGGCAAGGGTTCAAAATTTTAAGTCCTTTGAACAAGACATTTTTCCTCAATCAATTTTCAGTTATCACAAAATTTTATTCAAGTCATGATGAGGATTTATCATGTAATTTTATAAAGGATCGTGTGTTTAACAAATTACATGTGATTCTCATATCGCATGTACTTATCATGGATCATGGGCATTCATTGTGTATTATGTGTGTTTATCACATGCCATATGTTTCTTTTTGGTGAATCATGGTCGTTTATCAAAATTTTAAATGTGACCAAAACAAACCATGTATAACATGCATTTTTATCAAGAATATTTATCATGTTCCTTTTATTTCCAGCACGTACCATGTGTGTTTATCATATTCCATATGTTTTCAGCATGTATCTTTTGTGTTTATCGTATCACTAGGGGAGCCGGCTGAATACTTACCTTGATACTTCCTGGTCTTCGGGGATATCACTACTTCTCTCCAAATAATATTCCAGATTGATCGTAGATTTTTTATTATACCGAACTAGAGACCCTGATAAATGGTGACAGATTCTCAACTCACCGATGGATTGCAACATGATATGGTTGGCCCCTTTGATCAGTATAATCTTCTCTTGCCATTGGTGATAAGGCAATAACAAAAGAAAACCATATTCGAAGAAAATCCTGGGCCTTATTTATTGAAGGACGATGAAGCAATCAAGACTGATCCAATTGCCGAGAGTTGAACTCTTTTTGAAGTTAATGACCCTTGATCATGTTTTCTTGAGTCGACTCGGATTTCATCATGGAGTTTCCAGCGAATCGAATTCAGTCGAACACTACCCCTGTTCTCACTTAGAAAAGAGAAAACAGCATGGTTGTCCAGAACGGACGTTGGATATTAACAATACAAAATTTTCCCTAATATTAATAATTCTTTAACCTGTGCCTTCCCCGGCAACGGCGCCAAAAATATTTGTTGGTATTTCTTAACGTCAACTATAGAAACATAATTTAAATACATGTCATAGTAACAGCACTAAGAAATGCTAAACATATTTTAGCACAATTAGTAAGGAACAAGAGTATTTTTGAATCATGAACTATTCTGCAAGCGCACAGAATATACCGGTGTAACATTTTACCCAATAAGTAAATCGGGGTGTCATTTATATTTCCGCAGGGAAGACTATGGTGCAAAGATATTATTAAGCTAGGGAGAATTACTACAGAGTTAAAAGGCAAGCCTGGTCAAGGCTAAGTGATAATAATGATAGCAAGATAGTGTGAGAGAGAAGGAGCATAAAAGATAAACATTTATGGGTAGCAGGAAATGGGAAGCAAGACAAGGGAACTAGAGACATTTCATCATCCTTAGGAAGTATGAAACATAAAGAGATATTTATCCAAATCAACTGTCAACAGGAATTAAAGATTCCAAGCACACCGGGGAGAGCCAAGCATGTCAAATAGACTGTTTGGACATCGAGGTCATTTATTGTAACACCCGGTTTATAAAAGAACATAAACCGAGCAATCATATACGTGCCAGGATCAAGTCACACGTATATACAACAGAATGAACACTATATCATGGCAACGTATGCTATGGAAACCAGCCTGCTGTGAAAACCCGTGCAAACCACGATAAAAAAGTCGTCTAAATTTACCAAAAAAATTACACATGCAGATGATATGATGACACACGATCTTGTAAAATATCTTGTCCAAACTCGACTTCGTTTGTGAGATATAAAAATAACAAATTTCTAACAAATCATCTGACAGCTTTCTGGGTTGAAATTTGTTATTTTTATATCTTACAAACGAAGTCGAGTTTGGACAAAATATTTTACAAGGTTGTGTATCATCATATCATCAGCATGTGTGATTTTTTTGATGAATTTAGACGACCTTTTTGCCGTGGTTTGCACGAGTTTTCACAGTAGGATGGTTTCCATAGCATACGTTGCCCTATATCATAGCACATATCACGTAAAAAGACATAATAAAGCGAATACGAATGTTATTTATTACAATAATGACAAAATGTCTGATACAGCGGAAGCGAAGTACAAAATACGAATAAAGCTCTCCGAAGCTGAAACAGGGCGCCACAGGGACGTCGACTGGGAGACGAAGCACCTAGAAGTCCTCGTAGTCCTGGTAGCGCTGGACGAACTCCCTCGTGTCGGCAGGAACTGAGCAGCAGTAGCGTAGCCAAGAGGAAAAAGTAGAGAAGAGGCAAGAGTGAGTACACAACTTGTACTCAACAAGTATAACACAAACTATGAGGCTCTAGGCTGGCTGACTCAACTGCATTAGCTTTTAAGTGTTGGCAAAGTTTTATTAAAGCTATTTACTACGAGTTGATGAATTACCATTAACCCAGTTACATAGTAATTAATCAGAATTAATTATACTACTACTGAGAACCATACCCAAAACCAAGCCACCAAGGTAAACCCCGAGAAGTACCTCCCTCGTCGGAAGGAGATAACTCCACTAATCAAAAGGAGGATCTGGGTCGCTCATAACCGTGAGCACGGCTAGTATACCAGTTTTACACTCTGCAGAGGTTGCACATCTTTACCCACAAGTCGTGAGCTACGCCAGTTGTTCATCACACTTCCTTAGGTGAGATGGCCAGCGACTCACTACGAGGCCTTTAGAAAGAATCTCGTTGGTAAGGCGTAACCGCGAGAGTTAGGTCGGCGACGATGGGGCCCACCTCCGGGGGTACAAGCACAGGAGCGCAATCCAAGCACAGACCAAGCCGGAGGAGCAGGGACCATTGAAGCTTACTACTCTTGCCCCGCAGGTAAGTTACTCCAAACCAAAAAGATCTAATTATTACGCCAAGTCTATCCCATTCTAGCCTTGTGGTAGCGCTGTTGTCCCAGGTTGTCGCTCTATGAACCGGTCCTTATGGAGAGTGGCCAACCAGGCAGTAAGCACCGTGCTGGCCCCCTAAACCATGTTTCTAAAAAAAACATCTTTTAACGAGAAGTGAGCCACTCAAGCCACACAGAGTGCCACTCTCAGAATTAAGTTCAAGTAAAACATTAATCAATTTAATTAAAAAAAGGACCAGAGTGTGTTATAGCGCAGCAACCTAGCACAACTAACCAAAATGCAACCCAAAGGTATATATAAAGGATATAAAGTGGCTAGGAAATCCTTATAGGCATACAATATTAAAATGCAGTATGAAAATGTATTTAAAGTGATGGGTGGTTCATGTTATACTTGCCTTCCTCGTACTGCTCTGGCTGCTGCTCAAAGTGCTCCGAAGACGGCTGCTCCGGGTACTGGTACTGAGGCTCCTCAGAAGGATCAACGTCTACTCACGAACACATGGCCAAAACAATGCACAGAAATAAGCATACGAGCAAACACTAACAAAAAGCTAAGAAACAGTACATCAATACATAAAAACAGCGCACTAAACTACTCTAATACTATTCTACGCGTTACAACGATCGCGTGGACATAAAGAACGCTAAAAACGGAGCTAAAACGCATAAACTAGGCCTAAAACAAGTTCTAGGGGCTTATTTGCGACAAAAACTAAGTTTCAGGGGGTTTTCTGCAAAAACCGAGGGTCTAAACGTAATTAAACCTTAGTTCCAGGGTCTAACGTGCAAAAATGGCAGGTCTGGACGGCGGGTTCTAATAGGGAAAAGCTCAGGGTCCTACTCGTTAAAAACCGGACCTAACTAGAAATAGTTTTGAATAGAGTTGGACCACGGGTTGAATAAAGAAAACCCCAGGGTCTCTTTAGAAAAAGAGCCGGGCCGAAGGGGTACGCGCAGATATGGCCCGTTGGATCAAGATCCGGCGGCTCAGAACAAGTATGGCCGCGATCTAATCTTGTGCATTGGTTGCGGATCCGACGGCTGGAGTGAAGGGGCACGGGGAACGGCGGCGCGCCACCGGAGTTAGATTTCCCGCGGCGGGGGATCGCCGGAATCGGCCAAATTGGCCGCTACGGGGCACGGTTAGGCCTGCGGTTTGACCGTGGGGGGGTACCCGATGTGCGTTGTCCACCTGGGGGGTTATTTGGGCCCGGGGAGGCTCAGAGCACTGAGTTCGGCGGTCATGGCGGATCTAGGCGGCGAGGCCTCACCGGCGTGTGGCGTCCTAGGGGCTATCGGGGCTACGGCCATCCATACTAGCGCAAAATGACCAGGGAGGCGAGCTGGTGCTTACCGAGCCCTGGAAACGGGAGGAGCGCCGGTGTAGCGTGGTCGACGGCGGGGTTCAGGCGGCAGGGCGTGGCGGAGCTCGCGGTCCGGGTGCGGGATTGCTCCTCCGGGCTTCTGAGCCCCCTGAATCGACGCGCAGGTGAGCTGTGAAGCAGGAAAGAAGGTTAGAGTGGCTCGAGGCCCACCGGCGGTGGGGAAATACGGCGGCGCAGCGAGCTCACCAGAGATGGATCTCGACGAATTCCCGGTGACTGCCTGCGGCCGGGGTCAAGACAGCGGTTCAGGACGATGCTTGGGCACAGGGAAAAGCTTTTGCGGGGGTTCTCGGTGGCTGAGACACGGCGGGGTGGTGCGGCCACGGCGGAGCAGATGCTCTGCTCCGGCGGAGCTGGGGTGTAGGGGTAGAGCGGCGCGGAGGCGGCGTTGCGAGGTGGATTGGTGGGCGCAGAAGGTACGCGGGGCGGTTTAAAGAGGAGACCCGAGATTCTCGGCGTGCGGGATGGTAAGGGAGTGCCGGAGATCACGGCAGTGATCACGCTTGCGGCCGGTGCGCGCGCGGGGGAAGCGGGAGGTGGGGGATGACAGGCGGGCCCGGCCTGTCGGCGAGAGGGGGCGAGGTCGCGGGCGACGCGCGGGCGTTCGGTCTCGCTGGCGGGTGGGCCCGAGGTGCTCCGTTGCAGTCCGAGAGTGGGGAGGCTGGCAGGTGGGTCGGCCGGGGTGCGTCGCTTGGGCGCGCCTCTGCGGTGAGCGGGGAAACGCTGGGCCTAGCGGGGATGGCAGCGCGCGAGCGAGCTGGGGTGTGGGCTGAGCGCTGGGCTGCTGAGCGCGCGCGCAGTTGGCTGGGCCGGAGTGGCGTGCGGGCTGGGCCGCCCGGGAAGGGAGAGGGGGAAGTGGGCTTGGGCTGTTGGGTTTGCTGGGCTGGGTTTGAGTCCGGTTGGGTTTGGTTTTGGGCTGGGTTAAGGGTTTGGGTTTTCCTTTCTATTTCCTTTTCTTTCCTAATCCTAAATCAAACAAAGTTTGAATTCAAATTCAAATTTGAATTCAAACCACACTCAAATAAAAGTATGCACCAGCATGAATGCAACACAAATTTTTAAACTTATGATAAATTTTAATTACTTATAGACAAAAATTGAGATTAAATGCAAGTCTAGCACAGAAAACCTTAGAAATAGAATAAAGCCATTTAAATTTATTACTAAATGCTGGAATTTAAAAGTTAGGGTGTTACATTTATGCACCTCCTACCCTCCTAACCTAACGTGGAGGATTAGGATGGCACTAACGGGGCTGTCACCACTCGCAGGCTACCTCTACAAAATGTTGGAAAGGACGACATTCAAACGTAAACTTTAACCCAGACACCATGTCTGCATTAACAATTACTACTCTAGCCTTGCGCAAGGACATCCATCTCTATCAGGAGCCTTAGTTCTAGAGCACCCAACTAAGGGGGATGAAACTAAGATGTGTTGTTATCTAACTAACTCAAGTTGACATGCAAGATAAATTACTCAACATATTATCATGAAAGGATCACACACATACCAAGCATATGAACCAAACATACGAAGATGTATGAAATAGATAACTAGAGGAGAGTCAAGACATTACATAAAGAGAAGATATAAGACATACCATCTTTCCATGAAGACTCTAACTCCTTGAAATACAACTCCACACCTGAATTCTACCCCTAAAGCTTTACAAGTGAGGATGGATACATTTCTACTCTTCTATTCTCTCTACCCATTTAGGAGCCCCCCTCTCATATTTATAGAAGGGTGAAACCAGCACCTACATGGCCAAAGCTTGACATATAACACTTGGAACCGACTTTAGGAAGTCTCCAGGAAGCATCCCTCCAAAGTGGAAGGTCGGTGGAGGCACCTACTAGCCGGCCGACCATGGGGTCGGCCGACCAGTGGGCCCAGCCCCTAGTCACCGCCTTTGGCCTGGCTCCCTCTTGGAAGTTTCCTGTTGTATTGCCATGTGCCTCCCCTGTTGTTATGTCGGCTTGGTGCTCTGGTGGGCCCTCCAATCCATATGATGCCTACATGGCGATGCGTGATTGGATGGCATGTTTGCTCCTTGGATCAAAGGGTAAGATTTCCCTTTATTTTCAGCCAAAAACCTGCACTCACAAAATGCTACAAGGACAAGTGGAATTTGCTGAATTATTAGCAACATAAGTGTAAGAAATGCAAGCACATCCATTTATTTGGACATTATTGACGCTCAGAATTTGTCGTAATGAGTGTCAACAGGGATAAGCTCTAGGAGATAAACCGACTCATAATTTCCATGTGACCCTACTCACCCGGCCTATATAAGGGCGGGCAGGGACCCCTCTCATTGATCTAGAGATCTAGGTATTAGCTAGGACCTTCAACACATAGAGACTTCCTCTCTACGCATCCCAGGCAATATAACCCACACAGGACGTAGGGTATTACGCAACATCTGCGGCCCGAATCTGTCTATCCATTGTGTTGCTTGTACCATCGTGTTCTTGACAGCGATCCCCCACGATCATCTCTCTGCCTAAGGGTATCCCTAAGCAGACCCGACAGTAAAATACCAACAAGGGGCCGCCCAAAACCCTAATCCAAGCCTCTTGGTCGTCCACCCCCTTTGACCACCGCATTCTCTGATGCCCGCCCTCCTGTGTGCCAAGTCGTAGGTCTTTCTTGCGTATCTAGAAGTCCAGAGTGCGACGCTTCTTCCCGTACGTGTGGATACCTTGGAGGTGCCACATCTGCTGCACAAGGACAAGCCATTCATGAGGAGGTTCTCACAACTGCACTGTTGTTGGCAGTCCTTAGCCTAACAGAATAAATCCGCAAGCATACAGATACCGATATAGCTTTCACCTTGGAGTATTTTAGGTTATCGAATCCACGAGGAACGAGAAGTGTAGAAAGTAGTGAATCTTGTTTATCCAGGGGATACGACGGGAGTGAAGAGCTCCAGATAAGATAGGTCGAGGTGTTCTAATGTCGTCTTGCAAACTACTCCTATCAAGAATACTTGACTTATACTCTAGTTGCTCCGGCGGCCTAAGAGAAGGACTCAGACTGGGATGAGAAGAGAGTCCAACATCTGTCGGCAACTACTACTATGAAAACACCCAAACGTGGTGGACTACAAGGACGGACAGGGTTGTCACCACCTGCCGCCTACCACTGCAGTTCCGTGGGGTGGAACACAACCCAAGGTAACTAACAAAGCCTAGGCACCGCGCCTACACTATCAAGTTACTGACTTCCGCCTCGCACTAAGGATAGAAGAAACCCCAAATGGATATAACTTACTACCCACACAGACAAAGGATCCCACAACTAGAGAGACCAAGTATTCAAGTACTAACAAAGTAAAGGAGAGAAAGTAATACTGACGAAAGAAGAGGAAATTACTCGAATTGAAGCTTCATTCCTCGGAGGCACAAAGTTGGAGAGGGGCCGACACTCCGGCTCCTC
Organism: Panicum virgatum; assembly: GCF_016808335.1. Taxonomy (NCBI): domain Eukaryota; kingdom Viridiplantae; phylum Streptophyta; class Magnoliopsida; order Poales; family Poaceae; genus Panicum; species Panicum virgatum. Next base: position 39,060,165 of record NC_053147.1, on the reverse strand, counting down.
TCTGGACTCTCACCTCGCCTCTCTCCCTATTTTCTAAAGATATGTGGAGCGCTACGCTTCACCTTGGACTTGCTCCAATTCTCCGTGCCTTGAAGTGAAGGAGGGGGCAGGTATTTATAGCTCTTGCAGGTCGGTTCTTGGGTAGTTGCTTAGCTTAGACACAAGTAGGTCGGTGGACGTAGCATCCACACAAAGTTGAGCCTGAGATGCTGCAAAGTGGGGCCAGCTGGCCTAGGATCCTCCGATATTCGATAATGCCCCGAATATTCCTTCTTGCAACATCGGTTGGAGTAACCTCCAATTGGATTTAGTCCGAACGGCCAAAAAGTGAGGCCAGCCGGCCTGGAATTTCAGTCGTTCGGCCACCGCCTTCTCGTGGACGCTTCAGATGTGTTCCTGATGTCGGTCATGTGGGTAGTTTACTGAAACACGTGGGCAAAGGCCGGGCGGCCTGGGATTCTTTTATAAGGCATCGGATCAACCACCATTGTGTGATGGATGGTGTGTAGTAACTCTTCCAAGGTGGTATCAAGTCGGTTGGACGTTATTCATGCGGAAGGTGGGCCCTTTGATCCATGTGACAAACTCATCCATCCCTCCACTCGTGTTAACTTCCATCCAATGGTTGGCATTGATTTCCCTTGTGTTTCATTGCATGTAGGTGCAACTCCAATCCTTGGATGATCAGCCCAACATCGAGCGGCCATATCGGGAGCCCATTGGAGAGACATATGAGGCCTTCTGGTCTTTTTCACTTCTGGCTTGCCTCCCTAGTGTTTGAGGGTCCATTGGTAAGTCCCCAAGGCTATTATGATCAGTGGCAAGTGTTTTGAGGAGGTACCAGGCCGGCCAGCCTTGTCCAGGCCGGCTGGCCTTGTCAGGCCGCCCGGGCCGGGCCGCGTCGATGATTTTCCTGGAGGCATAACTTTTTCGTCCGGACTCCAAATTGGGTGATCCAAGTGTCCATTTTGATCATATCAATGAGATCTTCAACATGGTGCTGTCCAATTTGGCATTTGAGAATGTTTGCAATGGTGTCATATTGTATCCATGTTTCACCATCGTTTCCATTTAGTGTTGTTTCTTGCACATTTTCAGCATAGTCCTGCTAAATATCTCAAACCACCAAAGCTTGTGGAACTCATTAGTTTTACTAAACTTTATATCCCAAATACTTCAAGTTCCTTCATTATTTGCAATGTTGGCGGCCATAATGGGCGTATAATGGCCCTCAACAACTGCCGGCTTCCATCTGCACGACATCGACTCGCAACAGAAGTTCCGCACCCGCGCGTCTAGTGGTAATTCCATGATCTATAACAGCAGTGTTCCTGATTTATGCAGTAGAAATTTTTTTTGCTACCCCATATCCCTACAGTGGTACTAGATCTAGTGCTGCATCGTTATAGGTTCGGATGTGTGCATATGGAGATATGCATAGTTGCAGATTGATCTATGACCTAGTTTTGTGAACTTGCTGCGAAGGTTGTGTAACGACCTACTCCTATCAGTTGGTTTTTCCGCCATCGGAGTTGAGTGATGCACATAAACCTAGTCGCTGCAGTTGGAGATCAATGTGATTGGTCGAATCAAAACTTAGGGACATAAGCCAGATGCATGAGATGCATAGGGTAGTGTATTGGATCTACTATGAATTCAGTTTTGTTGCAAAGGCATAGTTTTACGATAAAAGAGTCATAACTTTTGCATACGAACTCAGATTGAGGAGAATTTTATATCGATTTGCATCTACAAAAAAAGTTACACATGGTTTTGAATGGATCTGCTGTTTTTTGTGGAAATTAGATTTCCCAAATGCGGCCTCTAAGATAGGGGTTTTGGCAATTTAGGTTTGGACATCGGAAACGCATAACTCTGGTTTGCAGGTTTTGTGGTCGGTATGGCCCCTATGTGTATGTGATTCATGTGTGTAATTGATTCATGACCTGCGTGTCATGATTATGACAATTCAGCAGGAGCCATATGAACTGTTACATTTGATGTAGTGGCCTACGTGCCAAGTTGTGATGATCCAAGCCCCACTTGTAATCTTCATTACTCGCTATTAGGTGTACCAGCATGTATTAGTTCTTGGAGTTTTCATCACTAGAGGACGGAGCATAAGAACCATGGAGATGAAGATCAACATGGAGGACAGGCTCAATGGTGATGGAGATCACTTATGATAATGGGCCATATTGTCACAACTATATGAATGTCGTTCTTACCGTTTTACTACTATGTGCGATTATATTAGAAGTAGAACGATCCCTCACAAATTTTTAGCTATCATGCCCTACCAAAACCTTGCACTATCCCATGTCTTGTATGATTAGTGGTGGGTCTATGAAATTATGGCACCACTGGTTTTCCTTGACTAGACAGAGTTGTATCGGATACATACACGCATAAGGGTTGGTTAGCTTGACAAGGTCATCTTAACTATTAAGGACTTTGGGGCAAAAGGTTGGGAGCGAGACATAGAGATGTCACCCAATAACAAGAGTCATATGAGATATGATTAGCAAGAGTTGCTTACCGATCTACCTTGTCTCCTAGCAGTGATGCAAAAACTCACTAGTAGACTTGTTAGTTGTGGGTCTTGAATCACTAGTAAGTTGGCCCATGCTAGGATTAAAAAATAAACATATTTAAGTACAATATCACATAATTATAATACTCAGAAAGAATCCATACAGGACTGTGATGGTCAGGAGCCTGACTTTCAAAAAGAATAAGACCAGGAGCCCGAGCAAATAGCTTGCGTATCTTCTCTTGCAAATCCATCTACACAATTCCACATATTGAATGTGTTTTAATTTAGATGTCAATGGGATATGTTGATAAATTAAATGGAACTAACATCATATAAATGGAAGAAATATGCAGAAACAAAAAAAAATAACAATGTAATGGCCACATGTATAGATTAGGAAAATTTCATAGGCATGGATTGCTGAAAATACATCATTGCCATGTATATATGAATAGACTATAGGCATGATTTGGTTAGCCTTTTGTTTAGAGCATTGAACCACAACGCATGATCTAGGAGGAATTCCAGCTCATCCCTTGACACCTCTCTGAAATCAACTTCTCTTTTCCCTGTGCCTTCCACCCTCCTTTGAAGATGAAACAGGAGCATGCATGTACCAAGGAACAACCTCAGCTCCTTCAAAGGTCCTGCAAAAAGAGCCTCAATTTCAGCTCACCCTTTAGAATGGAGTTCTCTAGAATTGATAAGAATTGATATGCTCTCTACGGCAATGCAGGCAGCCATATTCGCAGACATCCTGTTCTGCTGTTCAAGATGTTGAATCATTTAGTCTGCAAACCGAAACATGAAGGCAAAAGAGTAACATGAAAAAAGAAAGGAAGACACTTACGCCTATCCCATTGAATTCCACACATCCCAAAGGCGGGGACCAAGCATATCCATTACCTAAAAAAGAAAGATTAGTGAATAAAAGTTGTTGAGCTGCAAAGAAATCTAGAATATAATTAGTGAACTCATGAGAATAGTAAGGTGGCCCATGCTAACGCTACGGGCGATACTTTATCCATGCACATCAAAACAACCAAAAGGCAATATATGTTTATATCATCTTTATCCCCAAAACAGAGACAATTATTTCAAGAACCATCTAATATGCAGAAGCACTGTATGACACAATCATAATGTTTGGCCTGCAAATTGCCTCAAGAAACATCGAAACCACCTAATCTGCAATCATTTTATTCATAATCCCACCTCAATCCTCTACCTCCCCCAGGGATTTGCACACAAAGAAGCCAAAGAAACGCTTCAGAAGAGAGCGAATAGGTTTGCATCAGCACCAATGCTATGAGCCTCCTCCAGATATGTGTAAGCTTGTTTGATATAATAATATGTAAATGAATATGACAAATCCTTTTTGTTGATGAGCAGAAAATAGTAGTTTATTTGCAAAACTTTGAACGAAAAGTACAATAAAAGCATTTCTTCGTATTGGAAGCAATGTAAGTTGTCAAGGATACACATGTATTCAACATTTATTTGATTTAATAAATTTCAGGAATTCTACCCAGACCTAATCATCTACAGCCTGCAACTATCACAAAAAAATTTATCCTAGTGCTCCTTTATTTTAGTTCAGGTCCCCCAATTGCCCTAAGCTCTCAACATCTTATTTAGTGAACACATCAAGGATTCATGAACTGACCTGCATGGCTGCTCCAAATGGTACAACCTCATTAGTGTTGACAGAAAGTTTTTTTTTCCTTCTATCACCTGAAGAGTAACGTCTCAGTATTCTTGCTCCGAAGGCAGGTAACACAATCAAGTATAAACCAATATTCGCCACCTGTACATGAGTATTGTTATGGCATCCCTGAACAAATAATGCCGATGCTAACGCTATGGCAACATCACATATTGAAAATTAAGCAATCAAAAAACAATATATGTGTTGGTAATAAAGCATACTGCATATGCAAAAGCTTCTAGGTTTATCTTTTTGACTAATTGTACAATGGCAATCTAAACACAAGTATTCCAATGTTTTCAGTTCATTGTAATGGAACAAGAACTGAACAATCCTAGTTACCTATATTGCCAGTGATCGAAAAAATTGGTCTAAGCCTGAATGAGATAATTAAATAACAATAATGAGAAAAGAAATTTCAAAGTCCCTTTTCCTGTAATAAAGGAAAGGGGAAAATGTGCCATGACCGTTACCACAACATTTGCCTCGAGCAAAGACATCACGTTAGAGTGTTAGACAAATCACTCCTGTTCCTAGTCTTCACGATTGCTAGGAGCTTTCCATCTCGAAATCAATCTATGTGAGAGAAGAAAAACAAACTAAATTTCAGTAATTCCAGAGCTGCAAACTCGATTTCCAGCAGGCAAGCAGGGCGGCATGGATGCGGCTAGGAGCACGGGATGCAAATCAACACACCCGTAGCGTCTTCTTCTTTTACTGCGGCGACCATGTCCTCCTGAGTACTTGCCGTGACAATATCATAACAAGTCATCTACATATATATCCGTCAGATCAATGATAATAAAATAAGATAACGCAGCACTAATATCTACAGGAATATGATTGGCTTCAACAAAGAAGTTAGGTGACCTATTAAACAAAGCTGAAACGGTTTACTTCACAATGTTATTTTTGTATATGCATCTAAATATTCCTAGGTCTGAGTTCTCTACATACCTGTAGATTTAACAAAATTAAAAGCCAAGAAAACAAATTCCATGGATACAATTTTGATTGACAAAGAAAAGGAAGAGCTGTTCACCTCGCTCAGGAAACTCACCTCCGCTCGAATTGAGTTCCAGATTGAGCACCGTCGTCTCGGCGCGGGCCACGGCGTCGCCGGCCGAACCCGCTCCCGGCGCGTCCCGGCGGCGGCAGCCGAGCCGGCCCGCCTCCTGCCTCAACCGGCCGAGCCGCTACCTGGCAGCGCAAGACGGGTTCGCCGGCGCCGTTGCACGAACTCGCGCCGGTTGATGGCGGCCGCTCTGGGCGTTGAAGCTGCCGCCATGCGGGAGTGGCTCTAGAGGCGGGCGAACTGGACGGCGAAGGGTCCGCCGCCTTCCGCAGGAGAGGAGGTGGACAGCGCGGTCTTTGTCGCGCGGCGTAGGCGCGTGTGATCGGGAAGAGGAAGGGTCCGCCGCCTTCCGCGCTCGATTTTGCCGGGCCGCGTGATTTTTGCCGCGGGGAAAAAAGCGGGGAAAAGAAACGGCGCCGGATGGGTTTCGAACTCGGGCTATCGCGGGGTAGCGAGGTGGGGGCGCGGCGGAGGGAGTTGAGGCCGGGATGATCCGGGGATTCTGGAGCATTGATTCGCGTTGAAGCCTTTGCGAAGCACTGGTAGCCCTAGATTTTAATGTTGTAGTCTTTCTTGGGTACATTTGATTGGGTGCACAAGTTCTGACCGTCTCTGTTGAGGGCACAGGTGTTGGTGGACGCAGCAAAGAAATTTCCGTGCTTTAGTAGAGGGAAAAGAAAAGGAAGAGCTGTTCACCTCGCTCAGGAAGCTCACCTCCGCTCGAATTGAGTTCCAGATTGAGCACGGTGGTCTTGGGCGGGTCCCGACGTCATCTCGGCGGGGGCCACGGTGTCGCCGGCCGAACCCGCTCCCGGCGCGTCCCGGCGGCGCCTACCAAAACCTGTGCCGGTGCGCGTCCCGGTGGCGGCGGCCGAGCCGGTAGCCGGCCTGCCTCCTGCCTCAAGCGGCCGAGCTGCTAGCTGGCAGCGCAAGACGAGTTCGCCGGCGTCGTTGCACGAACTCGCGCTGGCTGATGGCGGCCGCTCTGGGCGTTGAAGCTGCCGCCGTGCGGGAGTGGCTCTAGAGGCGGGCAAACGGGACGGCGAAGGGTCCGCCGCCTTCCGCAGGAGAGGAGGCGGACGGCGCGGTTTTTGTCGCATGGCGTAGGCGCGTGTGATCGGGAAGAGGAAGGGTCTGCCGCCTTCCGTGCTCGATTTTGCCGGGCCTCGTAATTTTTGTCGCGGGGAAAAAAGCGGGGAAAAGAAACGGCGCCGGATGGGTTTCGAACTCGGGCTATCGCGGGGTAGCGAGGTGGGGGCGTGGTGGAGGGAGTTGAGGCCGGGATGATCCAGGGATTCTGGAGCGTTGATTCGCGTTGAAGCCTTTGAGAAGCACTGGTTGCCCTAGATTTTAATGTTGTAGTCTTTCACGGGTACATTTGATTGGGTGCACAAGTTCTGACCATCTCTGTTTTGGGCACAGGTGTTGGTGAACGCAGCAAAGAAATTTCCGTGCTTTAGTAGAGGGAAAAGAGGGATATTGGTTTTAGTGGGAGCAAATCTTGTTAAATGTTTAATGGCATTTACTCCATCATGCATACATTTGTCTTAGTATTTTGCATTATTTTGTTGTAGATCAATGGCACGTAACCAACCATTTGCTTTACATTCTATACTTGAGAGCAATAAATTGAATGGGACAAACTATGTGGATTGGATCCACAACCTGAGAATTGTTCTCAAGTCTGGGAAAAAGGAAGAAGTTCTGGATACCCAGTTACTAGAAGTGCCTGCTGATAATGACACTGCTGCTGAAAGGGAAGCTTACAGAAAAGTGGTTGATAACAATCATGAAGTAAGCTGCCTCATGCTCGCTTGCATGGAACCCGAGCTGTAGATACAGTTTGAAACAAACCATGCGGCGCACGATGTGATCGTGCACTTCAGGGCGTGTTCCAGACTCAGGCCAGGACTAAAAGGTTCAATGTGTCCAAGGCCTTTGCTCAGACCAAGCTAGCAGAAGGCGCAGTAGTAGGGCTGCATGTGATCAAGATGGTTGGTTCCACATAGAGCTTGGAGAAGCTGGGCTTCTCACTTGGACAAGAGTTGGCAACTTATTCTTGCGTCTTTACCGCCGAGCTATGGGAACTTCATTTCGAACTCCCACATGCACGAGGATGAAAAGGGCTTCAATGAGCTGCGTGGCATGCTCAAAACAGCAGAGAGTGACATCAAGAAAAGTGCCAATGGCGGCCATATGATGGCGGTCCAGAATAAGCCTACTTTCAAGAAGAAGGGTAATTCTTGGAAGAAAAGGGCAAGGCTAAGGTTGTGAACCCCAAGCCGAACCCACCCAAGGCTAAACCTGGACTAGCCGCAGACAATGAGTGCTTTCGTTGTCACGAGCTTGGTCATTGGAAGAGAAACTGCAAGCTTTACCTAGCATCTTTGAAGAAAGATGGAAGTAAGGGTACTTCTGCATCAGGTACGCTTGTTGTTTATATTACAGAGATTTTCCTCATTGATTCTTGTATTATCAATTCTTAGGTATTTGATACTAGATCGGGACTGATAACAAGCAGAAGTACGTGTTGGAAGAGGGGAAATTGATTTTTGCATGGGCAATAATGCAAGAGTTGTTGCTTTGGTTATCGGGATGATGGAACTTCACTTCCCGTCAGGATTCAACATGAAGTTAAATAACTGTTATTTCGTTCCTAATTTGAGTCGAAACAGTATATCTCCTTCATGTTTGATGAAGGATGGTTATTCATTTGCGAGTGTGAACAATGGTTGTGTGATCTCTAAGAATGATATGTTTGTGGCTTTGGCATCCATTAAGAATTGGCTATTTATTTTAAATCTTGGTGATCCACCTATCTGTAATATAAGTGCTAAAAGACCTCAGCTTAATGATTTAAATCCTACCTACATGTAGCATTGTCATCTCGGTCATATAAGCGAGAAACACAAGAAGAAGCTCCATTCGGATGGACTTCTAACTTCATTTGATTTTGAATCATACGAGACTTGCGAAGCTTGTTTGCTGGGCAAAATGACCAAGACGCCATTCACAGGTTTTCCAGAAAGAGCATCAGACTTGCTGGAACTCATACATACTGATGTGTGTGGACAAATGAGCTCGACTGCTAGAGGATGATTCCAATACTTCATAACTTTTACTGATGATTTAAGTTTACATGGTTATGTCTACTTGATGAAGCATAAGTCTGAAACCTTTGAAAAGTTCAAGGAATTTCATAATAAAGTTTAAAATCTGCGTGGCAAGAAGATTAAAGCCTTGCGATCTGATCGAGGGGGCGAATATCTGAGTCATGAATTTAGCAATCATCTAAAGAGTTGCGGAATTGTTCCACAACTTACGACGCCCAGAACACCTCAAAGGAACTGGGTTTTTGAGCGACGTAATCAAACTCTGTTGGACATGCTTTGATCAATGATGAGCCAGTCGGACCTACCGTTGTCATTTTGGGACTACGCTCTAGAAACAGTAGCTTTCACACTTAACATGGTGCCATCAAAATTTGTAGTCAAGAAACCACATGAGATATGGACTGGAAAGATTCCTAGTTTGTCTTTTCTTAAAATTTAGGGTTGTGAAGCATTTGTCAAGCGACTCCAGTCGGACAAACTCATACACAAATCGGATAAATGCATTTTAGTGGGACACCCAAAGGAGACTTTGGGGTGTTACTTCTACAACCGATATGAGGGCAAAGTGTTTATCGCTCGGAATGGAGTTTTCCTAGAGAAAGAGATTCTCAAAGTAGAGAAAACTAGAAGAACGGTGCAACTCAAAGAAGTTCGACATGATCGTATGGGGCAAGACTCTACAAGTGATGCTACTGTAGCAGAACAAGTTGAGATATACCTGTGGCAACAGAAGCACCGCCACAGCCACGAAGATCGGCAAGGCTCCACACTGCATGAAAACTATTATTGTTGGACAATGATGAGTTGGCAAATTATGCAGAAGCGATGGCAGACCCTGACTCTACAGAATTGCAAGATGCCATGAAATCCGAAATAGAGTCCATGAAGGAAAATCAAGTTTTGGAACTTGATAGACCCGCCTGATGGTGTTAAACCCATAGAGTGCAAATGGATCTATAAGAAGAAAAAAGATATGGATGGAAATGTTCACATCTATAAAGCTCGACTTGTTGCAAAAGGTTTTCAACAAGTTCAAGGAGTTGACTATGACGAGACTTTCTCGCCTGTAGTGATGTTTAAATCTGTCCGGATCATTCTACCTATTGCTACATATTTCAACTATGAAATATGGCAGATGGATGTCAAAACAGTCTTCCATAATGGAAATCTAACCGAGAATGTGTATATGATGCAGCCAAGGATTTTGTCGATCCGACCAATGCTGGAAACATATGCAAGCTTCCTAAATCCATTTATGGATTAAAGCAAGCATCTCGGAGTTGGAATATTTGTTTTGATGAAGTAGTCAAAGAGTTTAGCTTCATTAAGAACGAAGAAGAAGCTTGTGTTTACAAGAAGGAAAGTGGGAGCTCTGTCGCATTTCTAATCATGTATGTGGATGACATACTACTGATTAGAAATGATATTCCTATGCTTGAGTCCGTAAAGACGTCACTGAAAAATAGATTTTCAATGAAGGATTTAGGGGAAGCATCATACATACAGGGCATTAAGATCTATAGAGATAGATCAAAGTGGCTTATAGGATTAAGCCAAGATACTTACATTAACAAAGTGTTGAAACGGTTCAACATGGAAGAAGCAAAGAAAGGGTTCTTGCCTGTGTCACATGGCATACATCTTAGCAGGAGCGCATGAGCAAGGTTCCATACGCCTTGGCAATTGGATCCATTATGTATGCAATGATAAGTACCCACCCAGATGTTTTTTATGCTCTAAGTGTTACAAGCAGGTACTGATCCAAGTGAGAGTCACAGGACAGCTATGAAAAAAACATTCTTAAGTACTTGAGAAGAACTAAGAATGTGTTCGTAGTCTATGGAGGTGAGGAAGAGCTCTTTGTAACAGGTTACACCGATGCTAGTTTCCAAATCGTTAAAGATCATTCAAAGTCTCAATCGGGTTTCATATTGAAAGTAAATGGTGGCATTGTTAGCTGCAAGAGTTCCAAGCTGGAGACGGTGGCTGATTCTACAATAGAAGCTGAGTACAATACAGCTTCGGAAGCTGCGAAGGAAGGTGTTTGGATAAGGAAGTTCCTTATTGCGCTTGGTCTGTTTCCAAATGCCTCTAGCCCGCAGGATCTCTATTGTGACAACAGTGGAGCTATTGCGCAAGCCAAGGAGCCAAGGAATCACCAGAAGAGCAAACACGTTATGCGGCGATTTCATCTCATTTGAGGGTTCATTGATCGGGGTGATATCAAGATATGCAAAATACACAAGGACCTGAACATTTCAGATCCATTGACAAAACTTCTCCCGCAGCCCAAGAATGAGGCGCATACAAGAGCAATGGGTATTAGATACATTACAGATTGACTCCAGTGCAAGTGGGAGACTGTTGGAAATATGCCCTATAGGCAGTCATGGAGATGATCATAGTTCCTTGTATTCATGATTAATAAAGTGTTCCTTGAATATCCATGAAGACAACTTGTACTGATTAATGCTTATGTGAAGTATTTGTGAAACTCTTTACTTGTATGGATATTTTAAAGATTTTCCTAGTTGGAGTTTATGTGAGGACACACATGAATATTAGACTAGCACATGTATTAGTTGATGACTATATTTCACAGGTCATGGACATGGGGATGTCAAACTAATAATGTGGGCTCATGTGAGACATAAGGCTGAACTAACCCAACACGAGATGATGATTTCTCATTACACAATATGTATGTTGTGTCCTGAAACCTGAGATCATCGTATGTACTCAAGATGTGAACTGACTTACTTAGGAGCCATCAAACGCTACTTCGTAATTAGGTAGTTATAAAGGTGGCTTTCAGGTTTGTCAAGAAGCATGCTGTGAGACATGGTTGGTCAAGATGAGATTTGCCCCTCTCTACAAGAGAGATATATCTCTGGGCCCCTCGAGTGATCGGATCAAGAAATGCATGGCCATGCTAGAGTTAAGAGTTAACCAAGGATTCCGAATCACATGATCGAGAAAGAGTGGTCAGCTTGGAACTACACTAAATATCGTGAGACAAAAGGAACAACATGTATAAGATTGTGATGGCCAGGGCCGTCGATGGCACGGTGCAAGTGGGGTTACTGCACCGGGCCCCCAATTTTTTGGGGCCCCAACAGTAGTTCATTACTAGAAGTTAGTTAATTAGCTTTTTAGTGAGTAAGCTCATATCCTTCCAAGTTTAAACAACTAAATTAGCTTACGCAAGTGGACAGACCATATGTTAGCATGCACAGCTTCTAAAATTGGAGGGGCGGACCCCTCACTGCCCTCCGCAGCCTCATGTGATGTCTTGTCACTAGGGGTGGTAAAGGGTCTTAAAATTTGACTTAGATTATCTAAAAGCCGGACTCTAAAAGAGTCGGACTCTAATCCTATATAATTTTAAGCTAAAAATATTATGCTAACTTGGATTGTGAAGAGACCATAGTTCATTACCATCCCTACTTGTCACCAGGTGGGTAAGGCCACACCTTATACCAGATCGCGTTTTGCAACTCATCTCTTGTTAATTTCTCAATTGCAGTGCGGGGAAGTGTGTCGTCGATAGCATTTCAAAGAATGCAAGAAAAAAATGTTTATCTAGAGGTTAAGGGATATTAGTAATAAAGATTTCTAATTTTACTTAGACGTCAAAAGATACTAATAAGATTCTCCTTTTACTTTCCTTAGCATTTATACCAATTGCAGTTTGTACTGTTGAAAAAGACATGCATATTATAGTTACTATAAAAAATATGTTGTATATATTGTAATACTCCAAATTTTGGTTGTCCATATTTTCTTAGTATATGGCCTCGTTTGGTATTTCGCACCAGGGCCTCAAAATCATAGGTACAGCCCTGCTGATGGCTCGTCAGATATGATTTGCGTGCATATAGAAGTTTACACGTCTTACTAGAGACCGCTATCAACTATTGACAAGTATACTAGGGCCATGTCTATTCGTGCGTGAGCCCATAGGGTCAGACACTTAAGGGGCCAGAAGCCTAATCGAATTCGACTGGGCTTAGGTGCAATAATGGGCCTTGTTAGGCCCAATGAGGGCGCCCAAGGTGGGGCCCAAGGGGCACCCACCTAGGGGGCGCCCTAGGGGCTATATAAACAGATGGGGCACCCAAAACCCTAATCCAAGCATCTTGGTCGTCCACCCACTTTGGCCGCCGCATTCTCTGCTGCCCGCCCTCCTATGCGCCAAGCCCTAGGTCGCTCTTGTGGATCTAGCAGTCCTGAGTGCGACGCTTCTTCCTGTACGTGTGGATACCTTGGAGGTGCCGCATCTGCTGCACAAGGACGATCCATTCGTGAGGAGGTTCTCGCAACTACACTGTCGGCTTCTATCTGCATGACATCAACGCGCTACAGAAGTTCCGCACCCACGCGTCCAGTGGTAATTTCATGATCTATAATAGCATTGTTCCTGGTTTATGCGGTAGAAATTTTTGTTTTTGCTACCCCATATCCCTACAAGGTTGGCAATTAACTCAAATGACAAGCTGACGAAAAGATGCATGTGCTAGTGTATTCCAATCTGGGATACGACAGAGAAGGTACATCTTGAAGCAGACCTACTTCAATGGTGTCCTTGCCAATGAGATCAGGACAACTTCTCCTGTTAGTTTCATAATTGATGAGCAGTGTTGTCGACTTGTTGCAAAGTGGTCAGATCCAAGGAACAAGGTATGTATGATATCTTAACGCATAGTATTTACATTTTGTTACTGTGATGGAGTCTAACATAAACATCCCTTGTAGGCAATCTCTAAGCAGAACACAAAGAACCATGCTAACGTCAAACTACCTCAGGCTACAGGATCTCGTAGCTATGTCACACAATTATACTCAGATGTAAGTTGTTGTTGGTGGTTCCGTTTATCATTAGATGTTGATGGTGGTTCTATTTATCAACTTCAATTTCCATACTGAAACAGTCACAGAACAAAAACAAGGAGGCTGAACTTGATGAAGATTGTGATGAATAAGTTGATGCGATTGAAGCATTTATAGTCTGCCATACCAGTCGCAAAAAGGGTATGAGTGTTACCACAAGACAAGCAGCTGTAAGTTCCTGTTATGCTCCAATGCCCCCCCTTTTTTCCATCCAATGAACCAATAATGTCCATTTTTGCTTCAATTGGTGCATGCTGTTTCAATATGTCCTATTTAGGCATTTCTCAAAGGATAAGGCTCTGATCCTGTAATTTTTTAACTGAGTTTGCTCCTAGCCTCTCTTATTTGTGTTCTATATCTTATTGACGATATGGATCTGTTCACCTAGCACATGGATGAATAACACACTGAGCTAATGAAAAACATGGATTTTCAATCTGTTTTTTTTTCCTATTTGCTTTTCCATATTTTTTTGGTCTTTTTTGTATTCAATGAACTGATGAAATAATACCTATTTTGCAGGCTGCTATGGAAAGTTTGTGTACAGAATCTGCTGATGATGGGCAGCCACCAATGCCTAGTGCTCAGGTTGTTTCCAATGTTCTATCTCAAAGCAGCTCGAGCAACACATTTCTGAAGAATATTGGTATAGCTGTGACTTCCAAGAAATTAGAGACGTCTACTAAAAAAGCCCTTAAAGAACAACTCGCTGCCAAACCAAGTGTCCACTGTTCTCCATCAGCAAGTTGATGAACTGAGGAAGAAGAGTGTGAAGTTCAAGACCAAGTGTTGGTGAAGACACAAAAGGAGTTTGAGGAGTTCAAAAAATATCATGAAGAGAACAACCAGCTCCTTAGGCGTATTTTGATGTTGAACTCAGTTGGTAACTCCTCTCCCTGATCACATGAACTTGATGAAGCGCCTATCATTTTGTCATCCTGGTGACTTGATGAACTTATGTCTGTGTCACTATGTGCTCATGAACTTGTGCTAGTATGAGGATGTGATGAACTTATGTCAGCATGTGTTCATGTGGTGGTGATGAACAAGTTTATGTAGTGGTGAACTTGTGATGATGATGATGAAACTATGTTAGAATGTTCTTGTGTGTCTTGTGATGACATTATAACGAATTGACCTTCTGTGGTTCTATTAACTTTGCTTGTATGAACTCTGTGTACGCATAGCAAAAAAATGCGAAACAACCAGTGGCCACCACATGGACGAATCAGATACTAACACGTGGTGCAATGATACCAGGACGTGGTGCAATAGTATGAGGATACACGGCGAAATATTATAGGGAAATGTGGCGAAATAATATAGGGACACGTGGTGCAATCACATTATGGCACGTATGCAGGAAGTGGTCAAAAAATAGCTTGACATGTGGCAATGACATGTCATCCACACTGGATCCTAGTCTGCCGAGACATCATTGTTCATAGTGGATGATGCCATGTAGTCATTCCATGTCATTGTCCAGCATCGACGATGCCATGTAGACCATTCCACGTCATTCCTATGACCTGGAAATCATTTTATGAAACAAATTCTTTCGTCATGGATTAAACAAGTGCTATGACGAAATTCTCTGCTTCGTCGTAAGGAAACAAACTTGACGCTACGTTTTTGACAAATGCAAATTCATCATAAATTCGTCACAAAAAATTCTTTATGACGTATTCGGCTACTATTGTGACAAAATAGTCTTGTCATGGAAATTTAAATTCCTAGTATAAACGTAGAATAATTAACTTAGCAAGTTCTAGTGAAGTAAACAAGTCCAAACTTTTTTGTGTGACTTCTATACAACAAGATGATGGTTCTGTAAACTTTTCATCACCAGAAGTAAAGTGAAACATCATGATCAAAATAAACAAACTAGATCTAGCACAACAAGCATTTATATGTAACTTCTGTTCTACATAGAATTTGGTGCTCAAATTTGGCTATCAAACTTTACTACTCATAAATAGCATCTGGTAAAATTTTCATATTTTCATAAGTACGCTATCTATTTATCATGAAATAATATCATTAGTCAAGAACAAAATCAAAGATTGATCTAGACAGTGACAATGTGCTTCACAATGTTACACTATCATTATTTTATCAACTAGAGTCCATTGTAAAAGTTTTACATCAAGATCTATAGTGTAACTCACATTGCAAATAGATCTTATAACCCTAACCTAGAACAAGTTCTTATCCAAATCTTAGCCTAGGCAAGTGATATGGCTCTGAAATTTTTACACAGAGCTCAAATTTCAGGTATATAGCTACTGTTCAAAAATTAGCATCAGTGCATGACTAGAACTTGTGGAACATTTATGTGCTATTAATCTAAATTTTAACCTAGATTAAAATTGAAGCAAAATATGTGTACGTTAATGTAACAAAAGTTGTAGTTCTTGTTTCAATGATTCCAAAACATTTTAGTTTCATTTTTATGATTTTTCTATGATTTTATATGTATTTTACAAGTTCACTATTTGAGATTCAAGAAGCAAGTTCATATTTACATATCAGTCCCTAGATTCTTTCTTTCAGGTACCTAAAATGTTTTATTTCCTTCAGAAGAGTCCCTGGCTGGAGTTTGGGAGGGGAAACAGGGAGGGCAGCCGAATTCCAGTGAGAGGGTTCACTGGCGGCATGGGATAGGGGGGTGGAGGAGTACGAGGAGGTTGAGCCGCACCTCTAGGTGGTCTTGGGGCTTGGAGAGGTGGTCGGTGGCGGCGGCTCCACTGGAGCAGGCGGTCGGTGGCAGCACTGTGTTGCTGCGGCGGCGCTTCGATGAGGTAGGGGCTGCGGGGTCGGGCTGGAAATTTTTAGCGCGAGATGGAGAAGCTTGTGCGCTGCTCGATTTGGACAATGTGAGGTCAGAGGGGGCGGTTCCATGGTTAGGTGGGGGCGGTGGCACTAATTGCACGGTGGTTTTGCGGTGGTGTTGTGAACTTGGGGCTTGGCCGACCCTTTTGTAGGCTCGAGGAAGTAGAGAGCGAGCTAAGGGGTAGCTGGCGCAAGGAGAGCGACCGAGCGAGGATAGGGTATGGCGGACAGAGGCGCAATAGGGAGCCGGTGGTCAGCCGTCGTGGTGCTAGGAGGATTGGTGAGGGCGCATGGAAAGCGTGCGCGATGCGAGGAGGACGGTTTCAAGGAAAACCAGGGGCAACACGGACCCACATGGGCGAGGATGGTCGGGCGCCTACACCAACATGCCGACCAGGTGGCCCGGCAGCCTGATGACGATGGAACGGGGTAGTGGAGGAGGGAGAGAAAAATGAAAATTTTAAGTCTAGATAGGGCCTCACGGACTGTTCACGGTTAAGAGGAGTACGGTTCACCAGTTAGTTGAAAAGAACACTTCAGAACTGAACTATTCTGAAATACTGTGAAGCGGACGGTCCGCCATCGGTACGCGGACTATGTACCAGTGAGCTATAGGAAAAGGTTTAGGTTCGGACGTCCGAAAGCTTAATGCACAAGGATAGGACATCGAGATTTTTCGAAGTGGATGGTCCGCACATGGACACCGGACGGTCCGCCTGTCAGATTTCAGCTAGTCTAGGCTAGAGGGTTCGAACGGCCGAACATCTCTACTGCGGATTGTTTGCTAATGTACAGCGGACGGTCCGCCCAGCTGACATTGACATTTGTTTTAATTGTACATGATTATGCATTGTGACATGGTTAATGATTTTGTTAATTACTCCTTAAACACTCGATGTGTTACACCCGGTCGGCCGACCAGCCCAAGACCCCACCACCTCTAATCTTCAACATGGCAGCTCTCTATTGGTTCACAAAGTCAGTTTCCGCTAATGTATAGCGGACAGTCCGCCCAGCTGACATTGGCATTTGTTTTAATTGTACATGATTGCATTGTGATGTGGTTAATGATTTTGTTAATTACTCCTTAAACACCCGAGGTGTTACACCCGGTCGGCCGACCAGCCCAAGACCGCACTACCTCTAATCGTCAACATGGCAGCTCTCTATTGGTTCACAAAGTCGGTTTCAGGTGATTGAGATGCTGTACTCGGCCGAAAAAGCTGTTGTTCCCTCCTATAAATACAATGGGAGGGGCTCCAAATGAGACACAACAAGATTGATCCAGGACTCCAAGATATAGCCTTCCTTGCACTTGTAGAGATCTTAGGCTAGTAGAGTTAAGGTGTTGAATTGTATTTCAAGGACTGTTGGTCTTCATGAAGAGTTGGTATGTCTTGTATCTTCCTCTTTATGTAATGACTTTGAGTATGCACTAGAGCTTATTTATTTATCTTAGCATGTTTGGTTCACGTGCTTATGGCAATTGTATGTGATCATTTCATGATTTATATTTGAGTTGTTTATCTTGCATACTTAGCTGGGTAATTAATTCGTAGCATGACATCGGTTTCATCCCCCTTAACCAGGTGCCCTAGAACTAAGGCTCCTGATAAAGATGGATAACCTTGCGCAAAGGCTACAACAGTAGTCGTTAACGCAGATGTGATATCTGGGTTAAATGTTACATTTGAATGTGGCTTTTCCCCACTGTTTGTAGAGGTAGTCTGCAAGTGGTGACAACCCTGTTTTATGACATCATAATCCTCCACGTTCGGGTCAAGTAGTAGGAGGTCCATAAAGTACCGTGATGATTTAATTAGTCTTATCTATCTGTCATGAGCAGTCTCCCCGTAATGTCATGGATCTAGAACCTAAATTGAGCATGTGTATGTGTAGACAACACTAGTACAAATCACGCTTGATAATATTAACAATGTCTGGTTGCCCTTGTGTACTCTCTCATCCCTCTGCGAATCTTGATACCTTTTATCTGAGTTGGAATATCTTGTGTCACACTACCATCCTATTATATCATTATTTACCCCCGCCCGAACTTTGGAGATAAATCTGTGATATTTCTCCTTAACTTAATAAATTCTTTACACTATCGCATTCCCTGCGGATATATAAATAACAACCCTGGTATACTCTCCGGTAAAATGCTACAGCGGTATTTCGTGCGCTTGCGGATTTATTTGTGAGGTACCCACACTTGGCACCTGCGGGCATTGCCACCTAGGAACACCCCACCTACCGGCGACGCTATTAGATGCCAACAACCATTTTTGCACCGTTGTCAGGGATGGATTATATGTCCACACTTGGTGATCGCGCCACAAAAATTTCAATGGTGGGATGATAGCCTGGGAGGGCTGCGGTGCGCGGCAGTACGTGCAGGGGCGGGCAAGGATGGGCCGCGACGGGCGAACACCGGCAGCGGGCTGGCTGCAGCGGCGAGGCCGTATTCTGGCGGGGCAGGGATGAAGACGAAGGGGAAAGAGGCTGAGAGGAAGAGGAGGACATGGGAAGGTTTACCGGGGGCTCGGTTCAGGTGGAACAAGGCTAGGAGGGGATCCATGTTGGGGGGGGGGGTGAGCTTTGGGAGGAGCATTAATAGTGGCCGGCGGTGTTGACTTGATTCCTGCTGAGGAACGACCGGAGTGGATGGGGAAAGTGGCAGGTATGGTGGAGGGTGAGGTGCAGAAGATGCTTGGGTGGAGAATCGACATTGGCAAACGAGGATGGCCGGAGTCGACGACAAGGTCGGTGGTCTGCTCCTTCTCGGCTCAGCCTGAGCTGGAGGAGGAAGAAGAAAGGGGGTCGGGAGAGGAATGGGGTGCCAGGAGAGGGGATAAGGTCGCACTCACAGTTGTGAGCGAGGTTCACTGGAGCTGCTGACACGCTGAGGTCGCCAGAACTGTGCCGGCTATTTAGCATGGGTGGCGGTAGGAGAGTAGTACGGGAGCAGGTGAAACAGGGGAAGGGGTTCAAATGGTTTGATTTAATTTTGACCGGCAAAAACTCAGAATTTTACACTAAAACTTGAATTTTGGCCAAAACAAGGTTGTAGAGTAAGAAAAGATCTACAACATTCTACAACATTGGTTTTGAGCGAATGTTGATTTGAGCAACGGTTTGAGAGATAAATCAGTTCAAATAAATGTCAGAGCTGATTTCAAACTCAGCTCAGAGAGGTTTGACCTGATTTTGACTGGAGTTTTGAACCTCTAAACAAAGTTATCACCAAAAACCAAACACATCACATTGAAGTACCAAGATTGGACTGCAAGTTTTACATTGGCCAAAAGTAAGTGTTTAGACAAAACAAATTATTAACAAGCCTCAAAGCATGGTTAAATTTGTAGCCTAAAACACTCATACACATTATTTTCGAATAGCAGAAATTTACGGGAAAAAACAAACATAATTAGATTTAAATGCATGCGTAAGCGATGGCATGAAACTTAAAATGTAGTGATGCATGCGTAATTAACACTAATAATAATGTTTATGCTACCATAATTAAGCATATAATTAGCAACTAATATAAAAGATTAACATCCGGGCAGTTTGACCCCTGCTTTCACGTGACACTGAAGTCAGAGTCGCCTCCAATAAGGCCGGGGAGTCAAAGTCCGGAAAGAACCTAGACGTTTCTTCTGTCATCTGTCACGGGATTAAAAAGCACGACACGTTCAGAAGACGCGAGCCCCCAGCAAGAGACCAATTGCTAAACTTTAGATCATATCACATCAAAAAAAATCTTAATTTTTATAAATATTAAATGAAGTCTAATTATAAAACTAGTTGCAGAATACTAGAGCTAAACTGCGAGATGAATCTAATGAGGTATATTAGTCCATAATTAGCGGATGATACTGTAGCACCAATGTAGCATATTATGGATTAATTTGGCTCATTAGATTCGTTTCGTGAATTAGCACCCATGTGTGTAAAAATTTTTATAAACAAATTTTATTTGATACTTCTAAATGAATAGTAAGATTCCTTTTGATATGATAGTGACTAAAAAAGAAGTCTCCGGAAAAAACAGGGTCAAAGGCTATCCGCAGTGATAACGCAACCCCATCCGCTACCCCGCCTTGCACTATGAGTTTAGGGTAAAAAGTGCTGCATAGGGATACGCTAAAGGGCTCGCTATAATGGCGGAGGCCTTCCGATCCGCCAAATCAAGAGCAGGTAGAGGAGGAACGCTATCGCCGACGCAGCACGGGGCCGTGCGTTCGCGTGTCGTCCCAACCACCAACACGCAGGCGAAGGAGGTCGGCGAGGGACGTAGAGAGAGCAGATCCAGCCACCGCTGGAGCATGGCGCGCGCGGCCCCTGCTCGCCTCGCCACCCGACGCCGCCGTGCTGAGGGAGCTTGGAGGCCACCACCGGCCAGGGTCGCCGCCGCCGCTGGAGGCCCACGCGTGCCCAGTCAGCCGCCCTCCGCTCGCGCCCCCGCGCGTGAGCTGGCGCCGCTGCCAATGGAGGTAGGAGAGGGAGAGGAGGCTGGCAGCGGAAAAGAGGACCGGGAGGACGAGGAGGCAAATGGTAGTTACGCGGCCGAGCGACGACGTGCCCAGGGGCGCTCGCCGCTGCTTCTTCATGTCGCAGCCGCCTTTCCGCCCCGCCGTGGCCCGGCCGCTGCTGCCGTTCGTGCCAGGAGGTCCGCTCGCCGCGCCGCCTTGCTCGCCCAGCTCGCTCGGTCGAGGAGGGAGGGAAGAGGGAGGGGGCGCCGGCGAGGGAGGAGAAGACGACCCCTTCTGCCGCTGCTACCAGCCCGCAGCAGGGAGGTGCGGCGAGGGGGCGCGATGAGGGAGCGCGGCAGGGAGTCGTGGAGGAAGGAGGCGTGGGGGCGGCGCGAGTGCAGCCGGCGGAGATGGGGTGAGAGAGACAGGGAGGAGAATAGGTGGATCGAGAGAGAGCCAGAGAGGGTGAAGATAAGGTTGGGCTTTTCATTTTGCCCATTTTTTTTAATATTTATATATTAGCACTTAGAATTTTTATTTGCTCACATTCTAATTCCCAAAAACTTCTATTTCCTCACATTTTAGCTCCTAGATAGATAATAAATAAATTTTTAATTGAAGATGGTAGTTGAAAATTAATGAGTAAAATATGTGATAGTTGGTATAGAGAATGTGATGTAGAGTATGATAGGTGCGGAAAAAAAATCTCGATTACTATGATATAATCTGTTTATAAAGAATGAAAATGAGAATAGTCAGCGTGCCAGCCACCAGCTCGCTTCTCTGCTTTCATCTCTCGGCGCCAGCAAAGCCCCCCCCCCCAGTCAGCAGAGCAAAAGCCCCCGAAACCAGTTCTCCCGTGGACCGGGCGATGGCGGCCGACGCAGCCGGGTTGGAACGGCAGGTGATGGCGGCGGTGAAGGCCTCCGCGGCGCGCGGCGACCCACCGCTCCTCCAGGCCGCAGAGGCCGCGCGCTGCGCCCGGGAGGCCGCTGCCTCCACCTCCTGCGGCCTCGCGCTCGCGGAGGCGTTGGTGGCGAACCTGTGCTTCGCGCATAACACGGGCGCCATGTGGAAGCTGCTGGACCAGGCCATGTCGTCCCGCCTGGTGCATCCTCTCCATACCCTCGCCCTGCTCACCCCGAGGTGCCCGAGGGATTCGAGCCTCGCTTCTCCCTTTCCCTGTTTCCGTTGCTCAATTCGCTTTTCGTTCTAGTTCACTTTCAGATGTTAAGATGCCGCCATCTGTTGTGCTGGTTTGCGTGCTATTGTTGTGCAGGGTGGTGCCTAACCGGCGGCAGCAACCGGAGGCCTACAGGCTCTACCTTGAGCTTCTCGGTCGGTACGCGGTCGCCCCGGTTTACCCCGAACGCATGGAAAGGAAGTCTATGTAAGCACAATTTGTTCTTGCTTATCATCCGTTCATCTTCTACGATATACCTTGGTGTACTAGGTGGGGTAATGAGAGCTCGCACACCTAGAAATTGGTCAAATTGTGTTGACAGCCAAAATTGGCATCAACCGGTCCGACCGAGCGGGTCTGACCGGTCCGACCGAGCGGTCTAACCGATCGGGGCACTGTGGCCAGTCCGGCAGAGACCGACCAGTCTGACCGGTCTAGGAGGAGTCTGACTGTAATTAGAGTTCTTTGTAGATTTAGATCTGTAAAAGGGATTCCTTGCGGGATAAGTCCATCCCACCCTATAAATATAAAAGGTCACGGCCGATTGAGGAATCATCCAATCGATCAAAACACAATACAATTACTACTTTCTATCATCTTTACCTTTTCTCCAAATCCTAGCTTTTCCAACCCTCATCTGCTCTTCTTCCTTCGTCTCCGCGACGTTTGAATGCGTTCTGACCGCTCCACGCAGGAGGAGCTGCAGCGAGCCCCTCCTCGCGCCGCGCGACCTAGCGCATTCGTGTGTTGACCCGTAAAAGGCGTCAACAAACTGCTTGGTCGTTTCGTGTTTAAAACCTGTGTTCTGCTTGATTATCTTGAAGATGCTTTTTGGATGGGTTTGCACACTTAGGAACTAGGTATGCTGAAAATGATTTTTAAAATTCCCGATCTTGGTCTTGAAAGGAAAAGGGCACATGAATTCTTCCGTGTGCTGTGGTTCAAGACTTCATAGTGTAATTAAGGCCCCCTTCATGTCGAAGTGGCCTTTCAAAAGCATCGCCCCCTTACTTTTGAAAATATATGATACTAGGCAAGTCTCGAAAAGCTTGGATAAAGACTTAGGACTTGAAGACCACGTCTGTACGCGAGGAAGCCCCCGCGTCGCCCCCACGGGCGACACGGGCGGATCCGCCGCCGCGCCTCCCGCAGCTTAGGCCATCGCTCTCCCAACCCCTCGCCGCTGCCTGAGGGGCTGGCCGGAAATCTGGCAGCCGCGGGGAGGGTGGCGGCGAGGCATCTTCGCTGGGATGGGGCGGCTCATCCTGACTTCTTCTAGGGCGACGCGGTGGCCGGCGGTAGTTGAGGCCGGCGGCGGCCGACGAGATCCGGCTCCACCACGACCATCCTCGGCATCCTCGCTGGCGGATCTGACCGCTCGAGGTCCTTTCTCTTGGAGGGGCCAGCGCCGCGACGGCGGTCCACCCTCCACCGGATCCGCCTCCCCTGCTCCGGATTTGCCGTGGGTAGGGGATGGCGCTGCGGGCTCGTCGCCCTTGCCTGCCGGCGTGGTGGGCCCCGCCGGCGTTGGTCGTTATGGTGCCGATCCGGTCGTCTGGCGCCAGATCCGCCCTCTCGATGCCTGGTTCTTCTCGGAGCTGTGGTTGCCATCTTCTGCTGTGCATTCGCTGGTGGCTATGCCCACTTGATGCAGATCAGAATGGTAGCGGCACAACACTTCTCTGACCTAGGACAGTTCACATCCATGATCGATCTTCATCAACACCTTGGTCTGCTCGTGGCCGTCGTGCTGCTCGGCCTCTGCGGTTGGAGAGCGGTGTCAGGGCTAGGGATTCTGAAGTGAAAGCTCGACCTGGCAGTCGCCGGAGCTGATAGCGGCTGCTCTTGTGGGTGTATCTTTCCCTGCTGAGGGTGTTGTCAATCCCTGCAACCCTTTGGTATTGTCGAGTGAAAACTCGATCCGTTTGGACAGACATTGGCGGCGTCCTCTACGTCGTGACCTTCTTGGAGGCTTCGTCTGGCTTTGCCTTCCGCTTCTTCATATGGCCATTGTTGTAGTAGACATCTTTATCGGGCAGCTTTGGTGTATTCATACGATAGATTCAGCGAGCAACAAATAATCCGGACATCAGGTTTCTAAGCAGACGAGAGATGTGATGGATTGATGCCGTGTGAATACATTGAAAGGTTGAAGCGGGACAAAGAAGAAATTTGAAGCTTAGTCTTCTAGTTTTTCTATCTTTGTTTATAGCTTTCATTCTTGTATTTGTGTTTTTCTTCATTTGAGGTTTGGAGTCTAAGAACTCTTGTAACTTTTTTGGCTGTAGTCATTTGCTTGTGAATGATCAAGGCCGGATCGCTATCCATAATCTAAAAAAAATATGCCAAACTATAGTTGGGTTGACTAAACTATCTCCTATTATAAATTGTTCGACTAACACGTAGCTTTCTGATGAGGTGCATCCAATCTTTAGTGTTATGATCGTCTGGTCATTCACTTGTAGTTATGCAAAATTAACTCTAGATTACTCCCTCCATTTGAAATTACAATGTGTATTTCCTTTCGTTAGGACAAGGCTTTGATTGACAATTACTACTCTATTAACACAAAAAAAATTTAGTACATAATGATGTCTTTGGATTTGTATTGAAAATACTTACATATTATTATGATTTTGTATAACATAAATGGCATATTAATAGAGTAACTGTCGGTCAAACATTTGTCCCAATGAGATGAAACATGCATTGTAATTTCAAGTGGAGACAGAATTTGTTGAAATCATATTTTTCTTTTGACTCGTAACCAAAAATCTTGCCAGATGTCACATTATTAGAGATATGTAACACCTACAGCTATACATATCTCCAATACATATGCATTGTGGTAATGAATTGTAGAGAGGCAAAGAATGGGAGCACCGCACACCCTAATCATGGGGGGTGTCACTGATATATATAGCCAATGGGCTTGAGTATACATTGTAGGGAACCAGTATACATGGAAAGCCAATAAATGCAATGAAGGCAATAAAAGCCTACAGCTATACATATCTCTAATATGAATCATGACCCTAATGCCCACTTTGGAATCCAACTCAGCCCGTAAGTATTATTTAGGCAAAAAAATACTTATGCAAAAAAAAATACTCAGCCCGTAAGTATTCTTAGCTCAAAATTTAATTATAAAATATGAGCCTGGCCCTTAAGTTATCTTGGCTAAATTTTAAGGCCCTTTACCACCCCTGTGCATCCTGTCCATGTTTTCCGCTTCTCCTAGCTATTTTTTGGGAAAGATGCTGCATTTGGACTGTAGGTCCTTCCAACATAGGTAGACTTGCCACATAGCACATGTGAACTCACCATAAAAATCATGTTTCAAAAGCATGAGCTTTTGAAGCCTTTATCCAGCAAATTTTATCTCATATGCACCAAATGTTGCCGATAAT
Source organism: Panicum virgatum (assembly GCF_016808335.1). Classification (NCBI taxonomy): domain Eukaryota; kingdom Viridiplantae; phylum Streptophyta; class Magnoliopsida; order Poales; family Poaceae; genus Panicum; species Panicum virgatum. The sequence continues at coordinate 39,034,940 of NC_053147.1, read as the reverse complement.
TTTTCATTAGATATAACTTCATTATATTTTTTAGCTGAATTGTTAAATACATTGACATTCGACATTGTATTACGTACTAGTTGTATGAGCTGATTGTCATGTGAACTGGTGTATATACTGTTCTAGCAGCTTACCATTCTAGGTACTGAAAGATGTTCTAAATTGTTTTGTTAAAGTTTTTCAGATAAAGCTTGTAATTCTCTCATTTGATGCTAACTTTATGTTTGCATTTACTATGCAGGTTAGCCAAATCTATTGATGATGCTATGCAGCTTGCACATAGATATGGCTGTCAACATTTGGATTTTGGACATGCTATTATTCTGTTTGTGTTAAGCCTTGTTGAAATGCTGATTGATTGCATCTTAGATGATTGTGGATTGCTCAATATCTCTACTGATGAACATGATAATATATATACAAAAAAAAATACTAATTTTGATGGCAAGCGACAACTTGACATGGGAGATGAGCACCGTGAACTTCTAAGAAGAAAGAATATACTTATGTCTATTGAAGCTGTTGAGAAGGCCACTGCAAGTAAAATTGCCCAAGTCTTTCTTCGGCTTGTCTATCTTAACACGTATGCTGCTTAATTTTTGTAACATTACTGTTTTCTTGTAAATCTTGTTTATTACTCTCTACCCTATTTTTCTTCTTAATATATTGATGTGCAGTTCTTCTGCGCATTTGAGAAAAAATCTTGTTTATTTCAACTTTTTATTTCCTCAGCTATCTAGTCCCTGAGAAAAAAAAGGTTTGATCCACATCAGTACAATTTGCTTGCTTTTTTAGATAAACATTTGTTGCTTAACAAACTTGGGTTTGGGGATGCAAATAAAATTTGATATCTTATCATGATATTGGCGGTATGTGCTAAAGTGCGCTGTCCACTTCTGGGTTCTTTCCCAGATGTAGGCAGGGGCGAGATTAAGAATACTGTTTTGACAATATTCATATGGTAGCCTTTTCGATAGGGAGAACATACAGGAAGTTAATTTAAGCTACTCATCAGTTTAGGCACTTTCAAATGAGTCAATTTTCAGCTTGTAATGTCATCTGTTTATGCTTGGTATTTTCCATATACAAAATTTCTATTCAAACGCTACACGTATTATGTTTGTTAAACTGATGACACGTCCGTTCCATTTTTGGATGTGGTAGGATAGGCCGGAGAATGAGAACATACAGGAAGTTAATTTAAGCTACTCATTAGTTTAGGCACTTTCAAATGAGTCAATTTTCAGCTTGTAATGTCATCTGTTTATGCTTGGTATTTTCCATATACAAAATTTCTATTCAAACGCTACACGTATTATGTTTGCTAAACTGATGACACGTCCGTTCCATTTTTGGATGTGGTAGGATAGGCCGGAGAATTTCAATTCTCTACTTCGGAAACTTCAACTAATTGGCGCCCTTAAATCAAAGAATGTATTACCTGCATACAATCTGCTAGATAGCTTGACTACGAATGTACAGAATGTTATAAGCACTGGATATCAGTTAGACAGGAGTAGGCTATTGGGAGTTCTTGTTAGCACACAACCCTGCAGTTCATCTGCATTCAGTATTTTTGGAGCTGGAAAGGGATCTTGTTGGGTTCCTTTTGACATGTTTATGGAGAATGCAATGGATGGGAGACATCTTCATGCTATATCATCAGTTGAATTTTTGACAGGTACATAATTGCGTGTAGGTGCTAAGTTTTGCCTTTTTCAGCAACATTTTTAAACATGAAACCTTTGGTTGGCAGAACTCTCCAAGACACTTCAAGTGCTAAATCGGGCGACCTGGCAAGAGACCTTTCAAGCTTTATGGATTTCAGGTCTGCGGTTGGTACAACGAGTGAGATAACTTCAACCATAAATCTATATGTATTTAAAAACAAAAAGGAAAATTATTTATTATTTACCATTTTACATCTATGTCGACACATAATATTAATATTTACTTTATGATAAAAAATATGTTTACCAGGGCCCAGAAGCTTTGGAAGGACCATTTCCTCATCTTTATTCACGATTGTGCATGTTGTTAGCTATTATCCCCTTGTCCATCGCAACTATTGTGAAGGAAGAGGCAGACAAACTGGATGGTGGAATGGTATCTGCTATAAAAGGAGAATTAGTGTCATCACTTCAGATTCTGGTGCAATTTTCTGGTCTTCTTTCACCTCCTCCAGCTACTGTGCATTTCGCAAATACTGCAGCTAGGAAAGCTGCAGTTCTATCTGATCTGAAAAGTGGGAATGAGAACTTTTATGGTTATTCCAAATATAATTCCCCTATTAAAGCAGGTTTCTTTTGATCGATATCGTCAACATTTTAGTATCTTTTGCTTATGTTTTTTCTTCTCAACTTAGATTTTCTCTCACAATTATGCTTTGAAATTGTAGTAGGAAATATGCTACACCTCATCGTGGAGGCATGTATCGCAAGGAACTTAGTTGATACATCTGCTTATTTCTGGCCTGGCTATGTGGTTCCACTTGAAGAATCTTCTCGAGCCCAGGAATCTTCATGGTCATCTTTAACAGACGGTTCTCCACTTATGGAACTCAAGGATGCACTTATGGTTACACCTGCTTCGAGGTGATAAATCATGGGAGAATACTAATTGAAGTGTTCTAGGTTTGCAAATGTTCACTGTACTGACTGATGGTATTATTCCTATTTTGTTTCTTAGTGTAGCAGAGTTGGAGAAATTGTACTCTTTTGCAGTAAGTGGGTCAGAGGAGGAGAAATTGGCGGCTTCAAAGGTTTTGTGCGGGGCATCACTTCTTCGTGGTTGGAACATTCAGGTATTGTTTAGTTTAAAAGTACAATATTGCAGCAATGTGAAAGAGTGTCAGTTGCAACTGTCTCAGTTTTTTACAGTCTTCTACAGATTGTCTTAATTGTTCTGTATCATGAATTACTTTTACTTCCTTTTTAAGATTTTTTGCCCAATTTTTTTTTCTTCATAGGAACATGTCGTCCAAATGGTGCTTAAGTTGTTATCATCATTCCTCCCTCTGGATTCCAGATCAGACAGGCGATATGTACAGCACATGCCTATGCTGCATGCTCTCATATTAGGGATTTCTTCTGTTGATGCTGTTCATATTCTCTCAATGTATGGCTTGGTAAGAAATAATCCTAGCTTGAATAGAAATTTAGTTCAGCTCTATTCCTTTTGCCTTATGCATGTACAACACGGGATCTAAAGTTTCAGATGAAACTATGAATAATATAGAATTATCCTCATTTATTGGGAGCAGAATTTTTATGAAGAAATTGTGTGTTAAATATATTTTCAGGCATGGGAGTTATATAAAATAAGTATTCATAGAACATTGTCAGTTCTATAGTTCATCTTGCATATTTTCTAATGGGAAAATGGTGTTTGCATGTGGTTTACATGCACCAATAGTATCTCTTTTAAGTTTTTGCTGTGATCATGATGCCTTGCAAATCTCTTTGTGGGAAGTTTTTAGTACATTCTCACAGGTATTGTGTCCATTGTGTCGTTCGATTTCCTCGCATGTTACACTGATAAAGAAAATCTCCTTGTTCTGAATGGTAACGGATTTACATTCTCGGGTGACAAGTATGCTGCGTGAACCTAGCTGTCAGTTTATGATGCCATCTCCCTTGTGACATGACATTTTGCAGGTGCCAGAAGTAGCAGCCATGTTAATGCCTCTCTGTGAGATTTTTGGATCCTTACCACCATCTGATCATAGGAGTTGTAACTTTGAAGAGGCTTCTGTGTACTCTGTATTCTCATCTGCTTTCCTATCGCTGCTTCGCTTGTGGAAATTTCATAGACCCCCTATTGAGAATGCTTTATCAAGACATGGAGTCTTTGTTCGGTCAGAGCTCAGTTTGGATTTTCTCTTATTATTACGTAATAGTCGTTCTGCTTTGAAAAACCTCTCTAATGTTAGTAAGTCAAGCATACTTCAATTTGATCCATTGTTTCAAAAGCCAGTATATATCGATTCATTTCCAAAGCTAAGGGCATGGTACTTCCAGAACCAGGCTTGCATAGCCTCTACTCTTTCTACTGTTTACAATAGGCCAAATGTCCTCCATGTGGCAAACATTATACTGAAAATTATATGCCATAAAGTTTCAACCTGTCCTCCATGTGTCCAGTCTGTAAATCCTCAGTCAACATCAAATTCCAGTATGGGTAGTCCACCTCCAGGTGTTAAAGAAGATATATGCCAGTGGCCAACACTTCCTGCATGGGAAGTTCTGGAAGCTGTCCCTTTTGTGCTTGAGGCTGTATTAACTGCATGTGCTCATGGGAGGCTTTCGTCCCGTGATTTGATTACAGGTGATACCTCTGACTAGTACTTTCATTTGTCATCCTGTCCTAGTACTGCTCGACGAACTAAATGCTCATACCTCCAGTTAGAGATAATACTCTCGTACAACCTATAATTCTCTATGGTTTCAACTAATTGCTACTTTAGAAGGTAAGACCAAAGTGTTGCAAAAGAAGTAACGAAGAAGAGAAAAAGAAAGGAATGTCAATTTTGACCAAGGGTTTGAATTTACACTTACAATTTCTAAGTCTAGCATATGCACAATTTCGAAGCACATTCTACTTTCTAAGAATTGCCACGCACCTAATGCAATCACCTGCTATGTAGTTAGCATGAAACATGTGAACTTTGCTGGTAAGGTAAATAGAGTAAAATTGTGGAATGTGCAAAGTCATGGTCAACGTGATTGCCCCTCCAACAGTTTTCACTCCAGTAGTGATGATGGTCACAAGATCGTGCCTGCTTGCTTTGCTCACTGCCTGGTTGCTGCCTAGCTAGGCTACCCCTTGCTGATAGAATAAGTCTGGCAGCTGAGTGACACCCAGCAGGCCAGCACCAAGGCGCGCCACCTTAGGCAGCATCAGTCACCACCACTTTTTAGAATACTGCTTGAATTTCAAAGTTTCTTATGTATCTTGACCATCCAGTCACCTTTTTTTTCAGTTTTGCATTCCGACTGTCCTTGCACATTTACCAGCACATATCATCATACTTGATTTCAGGTCTAAGAGATCTCGCAGATTTCCTGCCTGCTTCACTTGCTGCTATTGTCAGCTACTTTTCAGCAGAAATTACCCGTGGCATATGGAAGCCAGTTATGCTGAATGGAACAGATTGGCCAAGTCCAGCTGCAATGCTTCCAGTAGTTGAATCCGAGATAAATGAAGTTCTAGCATTGGCTGGTGTCAATATAAACATCTCTTCTCGACCTCGTATGTCAATGGCTGTTTCTGCAAACCATTCATTTCTGAATGTTGCATACATCATAAATTTATTTGTTTTTGTGTTCCTCTCACATGTCTCTGTGGCTTTCAATGTTAATATAAATAACATTTTGGGTTCTAAGGTCATGAACTTCACTCTCAAATGGACACTTAATGCTTCTACAGGTTCGGTGATGCCAATGCTGCCATTGCCAATTGCAGCCCTAATCAGTTTATCGATAACAGTTAAGATGGAGGAATTTAGTCACCTACATGGAATCATTGGCCAAGGAATTGAAATTTGTGCAACATCTAGTTCATGGCCAAGCATGCAAATTATAGGTGCATTGTGGTCCCAGAAAGTACGGCGCTGGCATGATTTTATCATATTGGCATGTTCACGGTCTCCCTTCACTCGAGATAATACAGCGGTAGCTCAACTGATCAGGAGTTGCTTCACATCTTTCCTTGGACCTTCAGTCGATGGACATTCCTGTTATGTAGCAAACAGAGGAGTCACTAATTTGCTGGGGAAGACACTTGATGAAAGAGCTAGACTTGTTGTTGCGCCAGGGTTTCTTTACATGAGATCTTGCCAGTTATTTCCAGACAACAATTTTGTTTGTGAAGAGATTTTGAAGGTGGTCATTGAGAGAGCCCGTACGCTAGCGAATGATTGTAGTTCTGAAAGACCTGCTCATTTGAGATCAGACTGCATGACACTCTCAGATGCCTCATCCCTGGTAGAGCAGATATCATCACTTGCAGCAACTATGCTTTGTCATGCTGGTGGGGTGAATTTGATCCGTCTCCTGTATGAGCATATTCTCCCCACTTTGCTGCTTTCAGCAGGAGAAGATAAGCTTGGTTCTGCCGGTCATGTTTGCAGCTTATTTGAAGGATATGCGCTAGCGTATGTTCTCCTCTGGTCTGGTGCCAGCATCTGGGGTGTCGGAGAAACCTCGCCAGCATATGCTTCAATTTACACATCAAAAAGGCAGCGGATTGTGGACAGGCACTTGGAGTTCATGGCTAAGGTAATGGAGGGTAACATTGTGCTGGGATGCGGTGAGACCACTTGGAGGTCCTACGTTCTCTGTTTCGTAGGTTTGCTGGTTGACTTTGTGCCAGCATGGATTCTCGAAGTCAAGCTGGAGACACTTCAGAAATTGGCGTCTGGACTTCGGAAATGGCACAAGGGTGATCTAGCCCTCTCTTTGCTTGAGCGAGGGGGAAAAAAGGCTGTGACTTCGGTGGTTGAATCGCTTTTGTGATACGCTGGTGCTCAATTTTCGGTGTAATTGTCTATGTCAGCTTGGTACATACACATAACTTGTTACCAACTTACTATTATGAAATTCAGCCCATCAAAAAAATGAACGCTACAACCGTACAGCTTACCAGGAGCTTGCTTGTCCATATTGTCGATCAGCTAAGGCTAACACTAAAGATTGAGATGCCCAACAGGCAGTTGTTTGTAACTTTATATAGTCATTCATGTCATTTAGTAGATTCTTATTATTGCAGCCATTCATGAGGAATACATCCATCTATATCTATAATATAAAAGTTGAGACAATTGAAAATCCTTTCTCACCAAGATTAGATCCACCGTATCCCTCACGGACGTCCCACTTATCTGGCCAAAAAGTTTGACGAAAGTGGGTGCAGACCCATGTTTTGATAGAAGGAAATGTTTTGCCGAAAACCTAATAATTTTTACACTAGCAATCTCCTATACTCACCCCTTGTACCTGCGTATAACTTTTTTTGGGTCCACACTTTACTTTGCACATGCTACAATTCACATCATTACTTGTTTTGCAAAAATAATAATATACAGCATTGTTTTAGGAAAGAAAAGAAAGTCATGTATTATTTTTGGAAGAAAAATAAATGACATCATTGCTTGATAGACAGAAAATTAAATACGTGCATGTGGCAGGTACAAATCTACAAGTACTATAGAAGGATGAAAGAATTCAAAACTTTTCTCACGAAGATTAGACTGACCGTACCACTCAAAGAGGATCAACTTGTCAGAGCTAAGGGATACCAAAGTTTGAAGAAAGCTTCAAAACCACACTTTAGAAAATGAATCTGCTCAAAACGTCAAACTTTTTTCATCTATAAACTCACTCTATCGGTCCCACCGCAACCCTTCCACCTGCCCCAAGCCTCCCTCTCTACTCCCTTAATCTTAGGGCTAATTGATGCTAATTGCCTATCATTTTGGAAAGAAATTAAATAAGTGTTGGACATCAATATCAACGATACCCAAGAGTAGCCAGGAAGAGTTGCCATATGTCCTGAGATTAAGGATAATCGGGGCAGTTAAGCTCGTCTCGCCCGATCCCCTGGAGGGAAAGTCCTCCTCGCCCGACCCTAGGGGGACGGGGGCAGCATCCGCATGCCCCGCGTGTGGGTTCGAGTGCGCCTGACCCTCGCGAGGAGATCTCCGCCTTGCCTGACTCAGAGGCGGGTCATCGAGGGGTCCCAGTGCCGCCTGCGGCAGTCAAGAATGCGGGAGACCAAACAGGCGACGTGCTTTGACAAGGGAATAGTGGAGCGCACCCCTCTGCTATCCTACGGAGGCGACAGGATGTAGAGGAAGGATGCACACCCCCCCCCCTCAAGCAAGCGGAGGAGGCGGGCGGCGATTATGGGGATGATGGGGCCCACAACTGGACGGAGGGGAAGCACCCGCAGATCAAGCGGGCCCCCCGTATCCAAGGAGGGCATAGTGGGGCCGTGGGACATGCGCATAGATATCTCTCTCTGGTAGACCGGCCCATCTCCCTTAGCGTATAAAAGGGAGAGGAGGGCGTTCGGCCATGAGGTTCGACTCTCTACAACCACACAACTCACCTCACACTAGACACTTGGGACTCAGGTCCCTCCCTCACCCGTTTGTAAACCCCTACTACAACACGCGAGCATTCGCTATTGGTATTTCGTAACGTCATCTCTAGCTACAAGGTTATTATACCCATCTCCAACAGTGGTGCCAGGAATTCTTGTTGGTGTCAACCAGTGCCATTGCTAGGTTAGGTACTCCTAGTTAGCAATACTTGCAGGTGTAGGTATTTCACGAACCATGGATCATTCCGCAAGCGCACGGAATACCGTTGTAGTATTTTACCCGGGAGTATACCAGGGTTGTCATTTATATTTCCGTAGGTAAGGCGGCAGTGTAAAGAATTTATTAAGTTAGGGAGAATTGCTACAAACTAATAACTATTCTGGGTAGCAGAGGGATGGAGAGAGAACAAGGGTACTAGAGGCATTCTTCACATTAGCAAGCATGAATTATGTTAGTGTTGTTTACACATACACATGATCAAGGTGAGTTATAGATTGACACTACGGGGAGACCGCTCATGACAGACAGATAGAACTGCCTAAGCCATCGCGGTACTTTATAGACCTCCTACCGCTAAGCCCGAATGTAGAGAATTACGATGGCACAAAACAGGGTTGTCGCCACCTACAGGCTACCTCTACAAACCATGGGAAAAAGCACCATTCAAACATAACCTTTAACCCAAACACCACGTCTACACTAATGATTACTACTCTAGCCTTGCGCAAGATTATCCGTCTTTATCAGGAGCCTTAGTTCTAGCGCACCCGGTTAAGGGGGATGAAACCGATATTATGTCAAGATCTTACTACTCAGTTAATCATGCAAGATGAACAACTTAAACATTAATCATGAAAGGATCACATACATAGGACAAGCACATGAACCAAACATGCTAAGTTGAATGAAATAAACATCAAGTACAAACTTAAGACATTACATAAAGAGAAGATACAAGACATACCAACTCTCCATGAAGACCCTAAGACCTTGAACTACAACTCCACACCTGAATTCTACTAGCCCCTAGAACTTTACAAGTGAGGAGAGAACTACATCTTGGTGTGTTCTATTTGGAGTCCCTCCCCTCATATTTATAGAAGGGAGTCACCAGCTTCTCGGCCGAGTTCTGCACATGAGTCAGCTGGAACCGCCTTTGTGAGCCAATGAGCAGTAGCCACGTCACAAGTTTTAAGTCAGTGGTGACCTGGGCCGGTCGGCCGACCATGCCTGGGCTCCAACCGACCTATGGTTGGGCTGGGCCACTTGTACATGTTGACGGTCCTTAAGTGCAAAATCCGACCGTCAACCATAATCACAAAAGAAGGAAAACCATACCTCGTACTCACATATTTGTATCACTAACCTAGCTCCATAGTTGTTTTGGCGAATTTATCATTTCAGGAGTACAAGTCCGGAATAAGAAGAAAACATGAAGAAATCGCAGAAGATCGCATCCTGCATTACACATCCAAAAGAGGCCCACATGTCAGATCAAACCGACGTATCCAAGATAGGGACCCACCTAGCAGTGACCCAGATGAAGGCAGTGGCAAGAGGCGGTAAGGTGGGGCCGGCCGACCCGTGGGTTTGACCGAACCTCCCTGCCACCTCCCCCCCCCCCCCAAATCCCGTCTAGGTGCATTTTGGTGGGAAGGCTTATCTTATCCTCTACAAGTCGGTTGCTGATGTTTCCATGTAAAGAGATGGCGGGAACTGACCTCAAGGACTATAAAAGGGGCCTCCCTCCACTCACTCAAAACACACCACTTGAAGCCTCTCTCCCTCACACTCTGTTGTGACTTGTACTCGTTAGGGTAGTGGAGCTAGGCTAGTACTACATCTCCTTAGCGAATCCAGTCGTCTTGGGGTCGGCGAGCAATCCTCAGCCTCCGGTATGGCTTTGTATTCCGACTGTCATTATGATATTCATTCAGAGTTCGTTCATGGTTATCTTGCTATGTTCTTAGTGTTGGCATTTGTTAACGCAAACAGATAAATCCGCAAGTGAAAGGATGCCGTTGTAGCTTTCACCCAAGAGTATTCCAAGGTATTGTATTTATCCTCTGGGAAGCAATGGTTAAAGAAGTTGATAAATAGCCATCACGTAAATGCTAGCTAGCATACCGACTAGACTAATATGGGGTACAAGATGGAATAGGAGTTTTGTATAAGTGACACACACAGGAGAACTCCATGATAAGATAGCAGAGCAGACAAGCAAAACTAGGAGGTCAACGACAGAGGTCAAGGTTCCTATTTACTTCTCCATCACTGCGGTTCTACTCTAGTTCATACCAAAGGGGTTAACTAAGCAAAGGTCAAACATAGCGATCACACCTTGGCACATCTTCCTCGAAAAGACTAGCAAGGGGTGATCGGGGTCTGACCGCCAATAGCCCTACAAAAACACCAACCCGAACATGGTGGAATACAAAGGCCTAGTCGGAGCTGTTACATCCGGGGCTACCACAACTATCTATGGGGTTGGGCGCAACCTCAGGTAACCGATGGTATAGACACCACGTCTATACTATCAATTACTACTCTAGCCACATATGAAAACAAGAGCATTCGGTCGAATGAAGATCCCGTAGCAAAATATAAACACTACACTTAACCGTGCTTAACTAACGCACTAAGGTATGAAATAGATAACCACGAAGACATTTCAGTAAATAGAGAAGATAAATATAAAGCACTTGAGTCTTACAAAGGGGTCGAGACAAGATTTTCCAGACCGCTGAGGGCTCTTTGAAACCTTGTACTACTCTCTCTAACTCCCAACTCCAGCTAGTACTACACTACTACATCTTGGAATGGTGGTGTTGCTCCTTGGTGGTGTGTGTCTTGAGAGGGGGTGAGGGAGGCCCTATTTATAGTTCTAGTGGTCGGTTCCCGTCATCCATAAATATGGAAACATTTGCAACCGACCTTGGGAGGATAAGAACGAGCTTCCTGGCAAAATGCATGGTCCAGATTCGGCCGACCCATGGGGTTGGCCGGCCCCACCTCGCCGCCTCTTGCCACCGCCTTCGTGTGGGTCACTGCTAGGTGGGTCCCCTTCTCTGATATGTCAGTGTCGGGGCTTGGTTGGTCTGTTTGCTCTATCATGTGGGCCTCTTTTGGATGTGTGATGCATGACTCAATCTTCTGCGGTTTCTCCTACTTATTCTTCGCATTTTCTTGTTATTCCCGACATGTGTCCCTGCAATCAACAAATCACCAACACTCGTAGAATTCGTTAGTAATAACTCCTAGCACTACCGTTGATGTTCATTCTCCATGTTTTTATGCAGGAGTTGACGGCATATGTTTTGTACTTAAGGACCGTCAACACTTAACTTGCCTTGCCATGATCAGTTTATCCTCAAGTTATAATAGTTGCTTGCTTAGACTAGATGATTTGGGTAAGGATGTCGGTTCATTGTGCTTTCGGGCTTGCCTTAGCGTCTTACTTGTCCATCCGAAGGGTGGGAGACCCGGGGGCGCTAGGGTAGTGACCTCATATGCGGGCATGGTGCCCGGGTATGTGGGATCCTTCGGATATGACATTGCTCAATGGTTTGACTGGGGTAGACCATGATGTGCTGACTGGCCCGATCTTCTGAGAGGTAATGGTAAATTCAATTGGTGGAGACTCGACGTTGGCAATCCGGGCTTCTAATTAGACACGATTCAAAGTCCTGCAACCGTTACACCGCTGCTCCTTGGTTATCCACCAAGCACAACTTGATTGACCTTGCTGAGAAGGCTTTTCCTGCAATCAAATCAAAGAACACAAGTAAGAAAGCATAAACACGCAATTCGAAATTGCAGATGTGTATGAAGCAAAAATCAAGATGGGGTTCAAGCTCTAATCATAAAAGGACTAATCACTACAATGGTGAAGAACAAGAACGGGGGCCTGATTCACAGCAAAAGGACTCGACGTCACAGTTACAATGAAGAAGATAGTTTCTCGATGGAAAACTTGATCTAAACAAAACCCCAAAACCCTAGAGATGTGGCGGCAGCTGTTAATGAAGACCCTAGGGATGCGGTGGACCCTCTGGACGCGCTCCTATTGGGCTCCAACACGATACACGGGCCATCGACCCAAGAGAGGTGCCGCAGCACCTGTGACACCTCTAGTGTCAATTTAGCCACAGGAAGACAATTAGCATAACTTCATACCTAAATGAGCCATGAAAACTTGAATAAAACCTCATCAAATTGCTTTTGAAAGTATGTGTGTATGTGTGTACGTGTGTGTGCAATATGCTGGAAAAATAATAATTTGTATGTTTTTAAACATGACTTGGCATGAGTGGTAACAAGGCACACATACCACACCTTAAGAATGATCTATAAATTTTCTATACAAATCGAATTGAAATTTGAAAACCATCACATGAAATGACGGATAAATTCGAATCATAGCAAACATTCTTTGAACTATTATTAAATCTTTGCTTAAATGAAGTTTTGCTTAAAATGAAAGATGTTGAGTGGTTAAAGGTTGAACAACTTCATGCCAAACTGATCATGACAAATTTAGAATAAAGACACACTCATATTTTCGCGATAGATAGTTTTAATTAAAAGACTTTTTGCACATTTGATATTCAAACAGATTAAATAATTAGGAGTCGAAACCTAGTAGTCATAAATAAATAACTTGCAAACCGATGCAAATATGCACATGAAATTTCATAAGAATATTCAGTATGAAAAGACTAACAAAGGTCAAGTTGAAGCCTAGGAGTGAAATTGACAAAATTCACATGGAATGATAAGTACAATGGCAGTTTTTAAAATAGTAAAATAACTCTCAAACCGTTGCTCAAATGAAAAAGTGTATAACACGAAAGTTGTATATCTCGAAAATCGAACAAAAATGGTATTAAATTTTTTTTCGTTTGAAGCCTAGAAGAAGGAGAAAAATTGACATTACAGCAGCACCCGGCTTTTCCCTCTATTTACAAAAATGCCCTTGAGTCCATCTCCCTCCCCTTCTTCCCTGCACCGTGCCCACGGCGGCACCGTACGCCGGCGCGGCCATCTGTCCCGGCCACTTGGCCTCACCCTGGCCAAACCAGCCCCCGGCGTCCCCTGTTTCGCAAACCCACTCCTTCCTGGCGCCACAAGAGCTCGACACGCGCCCAGCCCTCCCCTATGCTCGCCACGGCGACTGCCATGGCCGTGCGCGCCTCCCCCAACACCCTTCCTCCCCAGCAAGCTCGCCCCCAGCTCGACCTTCCCCTCCTCCCTTGCCTATATAAGGCAATGTAGGCTGCCATGCGCACGCCTGAACCCCTGCCCGCCTAGAACGCCGCCGCCATCCCCCTCCAACTCTGCCGAGCAGCAGCTCACCGGGAAGCCACTGCTTTGTGCCCCCATTGCCCAAACCGAGCACGCCATCACCATCTCCTCCACCTCCTGAAGCTCACGCACCCCTCCATCGCCACCCTCCCTCACTGGAACGCCTCGAGACCCGCCGCCGCCCGCCATGGCCATCGGCCGTAGGAGGTCGCTGTGGAGCCCTTACCGCCGGCCATCCTCTGCACAAGCTGGGCACCGGAATAGATTCCTCTCGAAACGCTGATGCTCCCAAGCCCAACTGCCCCTTCCCTACGTCACCGAAGTTCGCCGGAGCCAAGCTCCCATGGCCGCCGACCTTGTACATCGCCGGCGACCCAGCTCCCGGCCGCCCCCGACCCATCCAAGACCACCATAAGGTGCGCCTCGGTCTCCTCTCTTTTCCCCCACAAACCCCTCGCCGCCGGTGAGGCTCCTCACCGGAAATCCCAGCGCCGCCGCCCCTCTATTCTGTGAAGTCCGGCCAGGGGCAATTTCGTAAGGAAAAACAATGTTTCAGGGACCTGTTCGTAAAATATACATGAAACAATTGAGATTCAATCTGCGAACTTGTAAAATACATATAAAATCATAGAAAACTCAGAAAAATATAAACTAAAATGTTCTGGAATCCTTGAACTGAAATCTACAAGTTTTGTTAAATACAAATCTTCAATTTCTGTCTACATTTTAATCTAGGAAAAAGACTAGTTTAAATAGCACATAAAGGTTCTAGGAGTTTGGTTTAGTGGCTTGGCTTGATTTTTGGACATGTTGATCCTAGTGTGGTCAGAAGCATCTGGTAAAAATATGAACCCAGTTTGAAATCGTTTGCTTGCTCAAATAGCTCAAATTTCTATATCTACTAGTGAACTTCATATATTAATTCTGGTAGAAGTAGACATGATTTAGTTATGAAACGTTTTCTAGATGAACATGCTTCTGAACTCATGCTGATCTATAAGTTTTAGAAATTTTAGATCTAGCTTTCTATATAATATGTTTAATGATTGTTTGATGAACTTAATTCATGGTACATAGTTCCTGTACTTAGAAAAATCTAGATTTATTTCTGGAACTCTGCTTTAATCCTGGAATCATGCCTGCAAAGTTTGAACTCCATTTAATGAGTATTTCTATAGTTATAAATCATACTTGTGATATCATGCCTAGATTTGTTATTTTTGTTTTGGATGCTATAGTTCCTCATATCTAATCATGATATTTGGTTATGTTCTTAGTTAGTATGCGTACTCTCTGTATTAAAATTTTGACATGCAATACTGGTCGTCTTGTATCTCGAATGAATATGCAAGTTCATAAATATTTTAATTCATAAGTAAATGATCTAGTGGAAATAAATGATAATATTTTTATTGAAGCATGTTTAACTTTAGATCTAGCTCTGGTAAAATTTTGGTACACATAAATCATAAGAAACTCTCTGTAGAATTTAACTTAACTATGCACATGCTTGTTTTGTTAATTTGGTTACTACTGTTATATGTTCAGTTAAATCATGGAAAAATTACAGTAAGAATAATATAATTTGTAGTAGTTTCTGTAAAAAGTTGAGCTCCATAAACATTAGGAATCAATCTGTATAAATGGTGGTTGATATCAACATACTAGATTTTAATCATTTTTCATGCTTACATGTGTTATTGTTTTTTTTCTGAAATTTTTACTGTACACTATATTTGAAGTCTGGTACATTGTGTAAAATGTTGTGAACCAGCACTTGCTTAATTTGCTCTGAATAAATAAAACTTGACTAATGTAGGCGTATATTTACTTATTTACTATACTCTGTACATTGCACAATAAAATCTGAAAATTTTACAGTAACATTCACACAAGATTTGGAACAACCATTAAAATTTTGAGAACCAATACTTGCATGGTTAATTCTGTATAAATAAACCTTTGTTCTAGCAGTGGCTGCATAATTCATTTTTTGTGTTTAATTGACTGCACCAATTGAGCTGAAATTTTTTCAGTAAACACTTTGTTCAGAGAAGTACCTTGTGTAAAAATTTCAACATCAGAAACTATGTATAACTTCAGTTATGAACATTACATTGTTTCTCTAATATTAATTAGGACAAGTACATTTTCTGCACAATGATAAAATGGAAAAACATCAAACCCTTGCTTTATGAGTTAAGTAAGATAAACAACTACTCTATAAATGATTGCCCAAGAATATGTAAATAAGAAACCTTATAACCAAAAGTTGTGCTTTATTGGATTACAACTTTATAGTAAAATATCTAAAGTAAATGGACTCTAAACACAACCCATGAATATGCATTTGCATATAGATGCAGGTATTCTCATCGACTGAACGAATGAATTGCTGCCAGAGTTCGAAAAGTATTATTGTGAAGCTCAAGCCAATCTAACTGAATTGCTAACTGAATTTGCTGAAGACCCGAAACCAATGCTAGAAAGAGCACAAGGCTAACTTTACTCAGAAAGGCAAGCCCTGGTGCATAATCCCATTATTTTCGCGTTATTTACATCTAAATATTCATTATATGCTATAATAATTTTATTTGTGCATTTACGTTCTTAGGAGTTGATCAAAACCATAGTTGCATGTCCCTAGGTACCTATGTTTGAATCCAGATCTTTTTCCCGACTAGTTGCCCCGCTAACTAGGAACGGTAGAAGTCGAGTGGTTTCCTGCCTCTCGCGAGAATATAGGAGTTGACTGACTTTAACTACTGCAATCATAAGGATTACGGGCGGGGTCATGGGATGGTACTGGTGGTTGAGACCCCGTCGGTTTAGTGAAAAAGTACTAAGGCCGCAGTGTGTGGTAGCTTTGTTAAGCGTTTGAACGTACTGACCACATGCTGAGAAATATGGTAATCGGTAAGCTTAAGTACCTGATCGGACCGTGGCGGGGGACATACCACCCTACCGTCTTTGAACATTACACATTGTTCTCATGCGGCCAACATGCGGGTGCAGAGTCTGCGTACTCTGTAGTCGAGGGCGGTGTGTCTGTCCCGCAACACGAGAAGAAAGGGGAAAAGTTGTGTGGGTGGCTTAGTGCCCCAATACTTGTGTGTTAGGTTTCCCTGGCCAGGTTAAGAAACTAGATTCGAATCGTCGGCCTCTCACAGTTTGAGTTTGCTTAACACTTTTGCAACATAGAGTAACAAGTGGAATATGATGATGATAATACTATTATATGATTAATGTTTTTACTACCATGCTTGTTTAGAAATAGATGCTCATCTAAAATGGTTAATTGAACTAGAATATGGAAAATCTAAAATCTAAAATTAAGGACCTACTCTTAGTCGTTTTTTTTCCGGCAAAACAAACCCCTCCAGCCAAAAAACCTTGCAGGTCTAGTTAGCGGACTAAGGTATATCCTATGACGGGTAAGCCTTGATGAGTATTAGTATACTCAGCCTTGCTTGTGGCTTTGTTTTCAGGTATTGCTGTAGAAGATATGTTTGCTGGTTCAACTGCTTTACCATCGGGTTGGTCTGTGGAGTGGGTTGTTTCCCGGCCAACACTAACTCTACTAATTGATGTCTCATATGGGCTTCATCGTGACATCATTATGACATTAGCTATTTTCATCCTTCCGCTGCAATAATGATACTCTGATGAACTGTTGTAGATAAGACCTCTATACTACTTGTCTTATTTTTCAGAACTGTTTTGTAATAATTAAATTTTCGCTGCAACTCTGAGATGTATTAAATGATCTGTGTTGTAATCTCTGGTCTCAGCTTCGTGTGAGTGTTGTCTGTTTGATCCTGGAAAGCGTGTCTTTAATCGAGGCTTCACTCGAGGAATTACCGGTGTGTGCCGATTTGGGTCAGAGTTGCTTAGCAACGAAGATCAGAGCAGCCGGGCCCAGTCTTTTGGGTGGTTCCGCCACAGCTAGTATCAGAGCTCGTAGACAGCCTACCAGAGATGGCAGCCTCTGTTTTCTAACAACAAATCTTAAAACTTGACTTCAAAACTACTTAAGTTGAAAAGTCTAGAATCTCCAAGGACAAGTCTAGAACGTAAAGCCCTAGGGGATCTTATGGGTGTAATCCGATGGCTTATATTGTATGGCTAACTTCCAGCACATTACTTTTCCATATTTAAAATTCGCAATTTAAATTCTACAACTACATCGTCGTCGCGGAGGTATGCTTGCTCAGTCAGCTGAGGGAGTCTGACCTTCCCTTCGGTGATGCGAGCCGAACACTGGAGCTCAAGCAGTGGCCTACTTGAGCTGCTGCCCATATACCAACCATCGGTTGAATATATGGGGAGTAATGGTTCGAAATTGGAATTCAATTCCCCGTCTACGACGGTACATGTCAATACGTTATTTCGGTGACGTATGCTTAACGTTGTCCATATGGCGGTAATTGTATGGATGCCGGTTCTATAGTGATCGGTAATATATGAGAACGCTTTCATGAGTGGTGGCACGAAAGGTTCATTTTATATACTGTCAATTTTCTGTAGGTACGCTAACTCGAAATCAAATTCTAGGCTAGTTATCTATATCGAGTAGTTATATAGCGAGAGATATAATATGTATGCCACCGAAACTAACAGCGTAAGACCAATGTTACTTTGCAATTCTTTTCTTTGGTAAGGATGATTAGGATCTGCATTCATCCCCAAATCTTCATCAAGGAAAATGTTTAAAAGAAAATCGAAAAGTTTAAAAATCCATCCTTAAGGATCATCTAGGTAATCAGTAAAATCTGGAATTCTGGTTTCCTCTAATTTTTAAAATATGAAGATCACCTCAAAACAAGTTGTGTCTGTAAGATGAAATGCAACTACCTAAATTTCCAAGATTCTCTAAAAATTTGATAATTTTTGAAGCTTCCTACCTCAGTGTTTTCGAATTTATAATAACCTTTTGTAAATCTGTCAAAATGGAGGAGTCTGTCTAAACTGAATTGTTCGACCATCCTAAGTTGATTATTTGAAAAATTGTTAAACACAAAAGTCGTAGGTAACTTAATGAAGAACTTACTGTAAAATTTTTAATTATCTTAATCAAGTGGTTTGGTAGATATGGTCAAATTATACACTCTCTGGACAATCTGTTTTATGGTTTGATATCACTTCAAAACCTTGAGCATATCACCTTGATAGGATCTGAACTGGCCTTGCCAATGACTAGATGAAATGATCCTCAATACCTTAAGCATCTTCTGTAAAATGTTGAGAATTTTTGACCAAGTAAATTGTCCCTGGTGAACGAAACACCACCTCTCTGTCCGCAGAATTTTCTAGGTAGACAGTAAGTTGAAAACTGTAGAATATGACCGTATTAGAGTTGATCTAGACCTAGTCTTGACTAGAAACGTTGTGCACAATTATTTAAGGCATGTTCTAGGAAAATTTCAAAAATTTTTGGACCCCTCAATTTCGAGTTATGAAGTTCTAAAGTTGCTTCCGGAACAATTGAACTCTCATTGTCACCCTTGTAGATGACTTTTATTGGCTGTGAGTTGAATACCAAATCGGTCACAAATTTCACGATCTAGGTTCTCAAAAATTTTCAAATCCATGAAGCTAGTATACTCCGAGCTCTAGGCAAAAAAATTTCGCCCGTCCTGCTGAAAAACAGCCAAAACAGAGAAGCAAAGACTGAATATTTTCAACCATCTTAATCATTGTTTTAGCCTTGGGGTTGAATACCAAAGTTGTTCCAAACTTCCTAAGCTACATGCCCACAAAATTTCAAGCTTATGGGGTGTGTATAGCAGGAGTTATGCTCTAAATACAGAGATTCTATTCAGAAAACCAGAAGTGTAGTAATGGAATTTTTCTACCATCTTACTCTTGGAATTGACCTCTAAGTTGACTACAAAAGTTGTAGCACATGAAATTTTCTATCTCCTATCAAAATTTTAAGGCATTTCATTGAACAGAACGTTAGTTATGAATTTTCTCGTAACCTGCAGCTTCCTGCACGTTCGGTTAACCATGCCTTTCGAGTTCTACTCCTCTGCACGTCTATCTTTTGAATCATACAAATGTTAGGGACCATATTGCTGGTGTTAAGCCTTTCATATTTTTGAAGCACATTGTCCACCAACCTCTGGATGTTGGTTATCAAGAGCTCAATAAAAAGACCAAAGAAATAATGGATGACTAAAAGTGTTTTTACTTGGACGAGTTGAGGAAATTCTCATTGACCTTCTTGCTCATATGGTTCTTTTGAAAACTAAAAATGGTGCACGAAAATGCTAGAATATCATGCATAATCATTATACATATAGCTAAAGTACTACCGATGCATTGCTAGTGCATTTCCATGGTTAAATCACATTTGCATCTGGGAAGGAATTGTGAATATAATCTGGCTCTTCATCTTCCTTCTTGCCATGAGCATTAAATGGGTTGCTATGTTTTTGCTATGTTTTTACCTTGTCTTGGTGTTCGTTACTGACCTATGGTGCCGCGACAGAACCTAGGGCCTTGTGTGTGTTACCGCAACATGATTGTGCTACTAGGTGCGCGCTGGTATCTTGGTTGGTGATAGTGACTCCTCGGCAATCTGTTTTTCGCAACCTGAATAATGTGTTGATTTGTTTGAGTTCTATTTTGGTTCAACAAAAATTAAGAGTACTTGCTTGACCTTCCAGTAGCTAACCTGCATTGCAACCTGAGCACCACGTGCCCACATGCATGATCATCCTACCAAATAGATATGCCACATCATGTATCTAAACCATGTGCATCAACAGTTATACACTATGACCCGCACCTCAAGCAACTAACTTTAGTACAAATGTACCATGCCGTATGCATCACTTCATTAGAACATGGTCATCTCATATTTGTATTGCATCATCATAAGCATATTAAGGGTGCATCACCTAGTTGCATGCAACAAACCTGCATCATAAGTGGCCATTGTATCATCTATATCATGGCATTGAAACATCATGCATCTTTCTCAAAACAAGTACCAACTATTAAATAAAAGCATCTTGAGCAAGAATGTCTTGAGAAAAGTTTGCTTCTTCCAAAGAATAAGATCTCAATCCTAGAACGCTTTCAGATGTAAGTGGACCGGCAGGCACAGAAGAGAAACCCAAATTTTTAGACCTGGACATGTACCTCAAAATAAGTTGATCCTGTGTAACAAAATGTATTAACACAAATCTCCTTACTTCTGTAAAATTTTGAAAATTTTAGAAGAAGTGTAACCCACAAAATTCAGTCTTTTGGTAAACCCCTATAATTCTGCCAAGTTGTAGCAGTCTGGCCACATGAAATTTTCGACCCACTTAAAAGATTTTTTTGAGAAAACGTTCAACATTAAAGTTCTGGGTAACTGAGTCTAGAAGCTACTGTAAAATTTTGAGAATTTTTAGTCATGAGGTTTGGTACTTACAGTCAAAATACTAGCCCTCTGTTCAGTCTGAAATCTGGGTCAACCTTTAGGCAAACACTTAAGGATTTGACTATCTTAAACTCTGTTTCGGAGTTGGAGTTGACTAGAGGAAATGATCAAAATTATATTAGGCACCTCCCGTAAAAATTTGAGAATTTTAGAACCTTGGATTCATCAGATATGGTCAATTCTATCAACTGCCCAGAATCTGTCCTGAGAAAATCGTCAAGCACAAGCTCTTCTAAAGAATGGAGAAGCCTAAATGTTTTACTTCGATAAGGATACAATCTAATGGTTTGAATCTCCATAGTGGATCCAATGAATCATGATATCTGAAAACCCATTTCTTGATAGGTCACCTAATTCCAAAGCTTTTGAATCACTTGGGTATTAACGAAATATATCAAGACCCTAGGCAAAATTTCTTGCTAAGTATATCTCATAATGCTAAACCGAGACCGCTTATAAATAGCCATTACAATCCAACTTATGCCGATTGTGGATTTCATGAATGGTTTGCCAAGCACCTCTCCAAGGTCTGATTCCATATGGATCATTATCGACAACCGGCACCTTTTCTTCAATTACACACTATTCATACTACCAAGAAGTGTGCCGGTATTCGTCTTGATCACATTGTGGTCTACATATCATACCAATAGTGGTGCTCAACTCCTAGCATGCTTTTGGGAAATCCCTTGCAATCTTCTCCCGGTACCAAACTGATCCGAAGTTCAGCTTATCTTCCTGGAACCGATGGTGAAAGGATCGATGGACCAAGAGGGGGGTGAATTGGGCCTTTTTCAATTTCTAAAACACAATAAAGCAACCTTAACCTATGCAATGCTAGTAAGGCACCAATTCACCAACCGGATAACTAAACTACCTACACAAGCTATGAGAGATAAAATGAGAAGTAAAGCCTAGCAAGGTAGAGCTAAGTTATGATCTCTAAGTCAAGCACATGAATAAATTGCATGAATGAAAAAGCTTGAATAAAGAGAGTGGACAAGAGACGACCGGATTTTTTCCCGTGGTATCGATGTGTTGGCACACACCCCTAATCCACGTTGTGACACTCACAAAGAGTTATGTAACCTCCCAAGTCACCGAGACGAGGGCGCTCACTAAGAGTCTCCGTTCACCATCCTGGCGTGGTGGAGATCAAACCACGTACAATCTTCTTCTCCGGGCTCCCACAATCCTTGGCAAGCTCCGCGAGAAACACCTCGATCACCAAGATCGCCTAGGTGATACCAATCACCAAGAGTAACAAGCTAGGGCCTTCACTTGAGCAAGAACCGATCACCAAGAACGGATGCACACTAGCTTCTCTCTACTCAAGTCCTTAGTCTTGCTTCTTGATTGATTGAATGAACAAGTATGTGAAAGATGAAGCTCAAAGGTGGCTCTCAACAATGTATGAATGTATGAATGTGTCCTGGTGTTAAGAGTAGGCAAAATGACCCATTGGAGGGGTATATATAGGCAGCTCACACGAATAGAGCCATTGGAGAAAAGCTGCCAGAAAACCGCGTAGAGCCGGTTAATCCGACGATCCTCCAATAGCCAGCGTCGGTTTAACCGATGAATGTAAACTGCCCCTTCTGAAAACTAGCCGTTACAACTTGGGCAGATTAACCGACGTATCATCGGTTTAACCGGTGAGTGTAGTTGTCCACTGATCAGCTGAAATACCAAGTCTCTGGACAACTGCACCGACGTTAACTCAAACTTATCGTCGGTTTAACCGGTGAGTACAACTTATGAAATCCTTTGAAAAACCATCTCACTGGTCAATTGCACCGACGTCTTGATTCAAACATCGTCGGTTTAACCGGTGTATAGAACTTGAAACACCCTGGAAAACCAACTCTGGACTAATGCACCGATGTTAAATTCAAACACGTCGGTTTAACCGGTGTATTGACTTGTCCAGACTCTGCTGACTTCGTTTAACTGTCGTATAGGAAAATGAGAGCGTCGGTTAAACCGGTGTATAGACTTTTTCCTGATTTTGCCTTTTCTGATTTGAGTCTTGATTGAAATCCAAATATTCTTGAGATATAAGTTGAAAACCACTTATTTGAACTTCTGGAAACCTGAGTGACCATAGTGTGCATCCATTTTTGATTGACCATGTCCATGCTCAAGTTACTTGGCCTTAACCCCTCTTAATAGTGCGATCACTACAAAACTATAAAACCTATACTAACCTAAGTGTCCTTCTCAACCTTACGACACTTAGGACTAGAAAGTTCCTTAGTCTTGTTATAATCTTGAGTTGAAAACGAGATCGCCTTTTTGAATAATGAAATTTAGGGGCCTCTTTTGTCATATGACCAAATGAGCGATAATGATCTATTAAGCTGCACAAACTCAATAGTCACAATAATTGTTGTCATTAATCACCGAAACATACCTTGAGGGCCTAGATGCTTACAATCTCCCCCTTTTTGGTGATTGGTGACAACACAAACATAAATAATGAGAGAGCGAGAAAGATAAAACAAGATAAACACAAGCAAACTCGAAAAAGGACCAAAGAGCTCAACGGCTGAAACGAAATCCATAGATATGTCTCAAACCACAGCATACTCAAACGACAAATGTACGTATCCATGAACTAACACCAAATGTGATACAAAGCATCAAAGTCCTGATAACTACGAGCTCTCTCTAACTCTACCCTCCCCTGACTAAAACTCCCCCTGACTCTCTCCCCCTTTGGCGTCAAAGCACCAAAAAGGCGAGCTACTGATCCGGCTGTAGCGGCACGGCGAGGAAGCGGTCCGGGTCATCGTCGTCGTTGTCATCGGACGGTGTACCCTCGGTGACAGACGGGAGCTGCTGGTCAAAACTGCCTGCTGGATCTGAACTGACTGGAGGTGTAGCTGTCGTCGAGGCTCTCGTGCTGGCACTGCCTGGAAGAGGGTCCGTGGAAGTAGTAACCGGCTCAGCAGAAGATGTGTCAACATCTGAAGTAGTAAGTGCTGAAGCTCCCGGCTGTGTCGACTGCTGAAGCAAAGAACCCTCTCCTCCTCCCCCTGAAGGTAGTGTCTGTGGTACGACGGGGAGGGCGACTGACTGGACTGCTGAAGGAGACTCCTGGAAGAGTGAAGTCGCTGGCAGTGGTGAGAAGAGTGGACGACTGGCAGACCCAAGTAGTGCGGACATCGAGAACGTGGTCTCCGGTGTCGCCGTAGTCGCTGGAGCTGCTGTAGGGGCTGGAGCTGGACTGGCTGCAAGCTGAGGTGCTCCAACACCTTGAAGGCCTGGCTGTCCTGGCTGATGCGGGGCGAGTCCGGTGTGAGAGTAAAGCTGTGAGATCATCCCGAACATCGCCATCATGCCCTGCTGCATCTGCTGGAACTAAGCGTCTGTCCTCTGAGAGACTCTATCAATAAGCCCGACAAAATGCTCCTCGGTCGCAGCTCGCTCTCGGGCGGCCTCCCTCTGTATAGCAGCAAGCTGAGCCTCATGGGCTCTCCTGGACTCCTCCTGTGCAAGCCGGTCCTCTCTCTGCTGAGTCACGAGCTGCTGTAGAAGTGCGGTGAGCTCGGACGGCTGAGACACCTGGGACTCAGAGACTGTAGCAGCAGCGGCTGACTCTGGGGCTGGCTCTCTGGACCCCCCTGCCTCGTGGTCGTGACTAGCTCTGGCTGCTGCAAGGAAGTACTCGACGTCCTCAGAGGAGTCTGACTCAAGCTCAGACCAGTGTATCTCATCATCTCCTCCGAGAAGCTGGGCCTCGGCAGCTAGCAGTGCCTCATCCTCCTGTGCCACTCGGGCCTGTGCCTCTGGTGACAACTGTGCCATGGCAGCTCTCTCTGCCTGTCTGCCTCTCCTCCGGTCCTGTGGTGCTGTCGGTCGGTAAACTGGGAACCGGGGAGCCTCGTCCTGACGGTACACACTGCTGACAGGTGATTCTGCTGGTACAATCATCGAACAAATATAGCTGATCCAGTGTGCATAGGGAAACTGTCGCACCACACCCATCCCGTCTGTGATCACATCCTCTATCTCAGCCAGAATAAAGTCAACTATGTCAAACGGCTCGTGAGTGAGGATGTGTAGAAGCAGGAGCTGCTGCAGACCTATAAACCCCTCTGGGTAGCCACTCCTCGGTAGCAAAGTCCTCCGGAGTGCCATGTGTACTGCGTATGCCTCTGGGGTCAGCAGGCTGGGAACTCTGGCGTAGGAGGCAGGGAACGGCTGGTGGAAGCACTGAGAGATCGCCTCGTGAGAAGGTGCAATCCTGCCAATCATGGCTCTACGCGGTGGATCTGTATCTCCGTAAACCATCTCGTGCAGGGAGACGTCAACCAAGTCAACTCTGAGAATCCCTACTATAGTCGCCCTGGACAGACCAAAGACCTGGCCTCCAAACACGAAGTGTACTGCTCTGCGCTCGGGAGCGATCCAGGCTATGGCGTAGAACACTCTGACCCAGTCCTCTATGTATCTGTTCTGCTCTATCTGGAGTAACCTGGGCAGGCCCCTGAAGTGAGCGAAGTGCTCTCTGACGTCTATTCCCCCTGCGGGTGTCCTCAGTGACACCCAGTCAAGCACTCTGTGTGGGAAGATCCTGTGGCCCCGCCTCTGGTAGGTCTCGTAGAAACTGGCCTGAAGAAGCGTCCAGAACCTACGGTCGACCCTGCTGTCACATGTCACGGGGAACCAATCCTCCTCCTCGACACTCCACCTGAGCCTCTTGACCTTCGTCGCATTGGCCTTGGTCAAGTTCTGGAGCAGCACACCTGGCTCCAGACGCACAACAGTGTCCATACGGAACACTGCGCGCTCGGCCTCTAGGGCCTCGGCTCTACGAGCTGCTGCTGCTGCTGTGGACTTGCGAGGCTCCTGTGGCTGGTGACCTCCTCGCGTCCTTGGTCCAGTGCGACGCTCGGTCGCTGGCGAAGTCTCTGCTGCTGGGGACGTCTGCCGAGTGCGGCCAGACCGTCGTAGAGTCGGTGACTCCTGTGTGCCCTGCCCCTGCGACTGCTCAGACTGCGCTGCATCTGAATCTGAAGCTGAGTGATCTGACTCTGCAGCTGTCGGCTCCCCCTCAGACGTATCACCCTCAGTCTGCTGTGTAGTGGCGCTGGTGGCCCTGGCACCTCTGACTCAGCCCATACCTCGGCCTCTGCCCCTGCCCCTGGCTGGCGGATCCCTGACGCCTGCTCCTCGGCGGCCTTGGCCACCATCTTGGCCCTCTCGGCCTCTCTCTCTGCACGAGTGCTCTTGCGAGCGGGCTTCTCAACCACAACCTCCTTCCCCTTCCTCTTCTCACGACCCATCTCGACAACTGGGAGCGACAAGGACGCAGCGCTGCGAGCTAGGGCGAGCGCGATGGTTCGGGCAAAACACCGAACACTTGGCGTGCGAGGCGTGGATACGCGAGTAGGGTTTCGCGTGCGGCGAACTTGCGCTCTGTGGGCGATGTGGCTTGGTTTACTTGGCTTGGGTGCGGAGAGGTGGAGCTGCGTGCTGGTGGCGGCAATGGCGGGGCGCAGGCGGCGGCGGCGCGGCGCGGTGGCGGTTGTGCGCGCGGGGCGGCGCAGAAGGCGCGCGGGCGGCACAAGGCGGCGGCGCGGGCATGCAAGGACGGCGTACTGCGGCAGCGGAGGCCTGCAGTGGCGGTGTAAGGCGGCGGCGAGGTGGAACGGCGGCGGCGCGAGCGAGTCGGGTGCGGGAGCGGAGCGGCGGCGGCGAGAAGAATAAACTGAGAAAAATAGAGGCCGCGGGCAAGGGATATATGACAGGTGGGCCCCGCATTTTTTCTTAATGTTGGTTAAACCGATGCCTAGGTCTTGAGCGCCGGTCGATTGCATCGGTGCAGTTCAACCGAGACTCCAGCAAAAAATCATCTGAACTCGCCGGTTGATTGATGGGATCACCGGTTGATTTCTAGGACAGAACTTTAATACGTTCACCGGTTGATCCGATGCTCCGAAATTAGTATACGCCGGTTGAACACCTGGTTTGACTGAGCTGAGGCTGAAACTCAGTAACGCCGGTTAAACCAATGAGTTAAAACCTTTTAATCGTCGGTTTAACCGGTGAACTCAAAAACCTTCACTAAACTTACACTTCTATGCTAAGTCCAATAAACTTATAAAAAACAAATAAACCCAAGTTAATGGACTTGCATAGGCGACTTTACCCCTCAAAGTAAATAGGATAGCACACTAGCTTAAATAATTTTCTTTTCAAACACAAGGAAAAGCCGCAAAGCGAGACAAAGCGCCAAATAAAATGTATGAGCCTTGTCATAGGAATATTGAAGATAGAGAGCTTCAAACTCATTATGACATGACTCACTAGGCAATAACGCACCTAACACTTTGCTCTTTTCACTTTTCATGAATTAAGATCTTGTATATGAAACAAGTCTCATTTTCATCAAGTGATCTCCTTTGTGACCCTTACGCATGCAATGATGGTGCAAGCTATAACCACATGCGAAAGTAAGGTAAACATGAAGTGCACATCTATATGACAAGAAATGCATAGCAAGAATTTAAATTCTACTTGTCAAGTTTGAACCCACGGGAAGCTTCTTCATGATGAGCCTTTCTACAAGCCTAGAGGAAAACAAGTGGACCACCACCTCTAGCTAAACCCTTGCTCATCACTATCTTACCATGGTTAGACAGGTGTCCTATATGTATGCATTTTTCTATATGACATGGCAATTTACATGACGTTTGCCGCATCTAACACATTAAGCTCATTCCTTAGCCTTACAAAAGTACTCTCGTCTAAAGGTTTTGTGAAAATATCCGCCAATTGCTCCTCGGATCTCACACCTTGAAGAGATATGTCTCCTTTGGCTTCGTGATCACGCAAGAAGTGATGGCGAATATCAATGTTCTTTGTGCGAGAGTGTTGAACCGGATTCTTGGCAATTTTTACGGCACTTTCATTGTCACAAAGGAGTGGGATCCTATCTAGTTTCACACCAAAGTCCAAAAGGGTTTGCTTCATATATAGGATTTGGGCACAACATGCACCGGCCGCTATATATTCCGCTTTCGCGGTGGACAAAGCCACGGAATTTTGCTTCTTACTTGACCAAGAAACTAGAGAACGCCCAAGCAAGTGGCAACCCCCGGAGGTACTCTTGCGATCCACACGGCTTCCGGCAAAATCCGAATCCGAGTATCCCAAGAGATCTAAGCTAGCGCCTTTGGGGTACCACAAGCCTATGCTAGGGGTGTGCTTGAGATACCGAAGGATCCTATTCACAGCCGAGAGGTGTGATTCCTTTGGGTTAGCTTGAAAGCGGGCACACAAGCACACACTAAACATTATATCGGGCCTAGATGCGGTAAGGTAAAGCAAAGACCCTATCATAGAACGATAGAGGGATTGATCAACCGATTTACTGTAACACCCGGTTTATAAAAGAACATAAACCGAGCAATCATATACGTGCCAGGATCAAGTCACACGTATATACAACAGAATGAACAGTATATCACAGCACATATCACGAATAAGACATAATAAATCGAAATACGAATGTTATTTATTACAATAATGACATAAATGTCTGATACAGCGGAAGCGAAGTACAAAATACGAAAAAGCTCTCCGAAGCTGAAGCAGGGCGCCACAGGGACGTCGACTGGGAGACGAAGCACCTAGAAGTCCTCGTAGTCCTGGTAGCGCTGGACGAACTCCCTCGTGTCGGCAGGAACTGAGCAGCAGTAGCGTAGCCAAGAGGAAAAAGTAGAGAAGAGGCAAGGGTGAGTACACAACTTGTACTCAACAAGTATAACACAAACTATGAGGCTCTAGGCTGGCTGACTCAACTGCATTAGCTTTTAAGTGTTGGCAAAATTTTATTAAAGCTAATTACTACGAGTTGATGAATTACCATTGACCCAGTTACATAGTAATTAATCAGAATTAATTATACTACTACTGAGAACCATACCAAAACCAAGCCACCAAGGTAACCCCGAGAAGCACCTCCCTCGTCGGAAGGAGATAACTTCACTAATCAAAAGAAGGATCTGGGCCGCTCATAACCGTGAGAACGGCTAGTATACTAGTTTTACACTCTGCAGAGGTTGCACATCTTTACCCACAAGCCGTGAGCTACGCTAGAGGTTCATCACACTTCCTTAGGTGAGATGACTAGCGACCCACTACGAGGCCTTTACAAAGAATCTCGTTGGTAAGGTGTAACCGCGAGAGTTAGGTCGGCGACGATGGGGCCCACCTCCGGGGGTACAAGCACAGGAGCGCAATCCAAGCACAGACCAAGCCGGAGGAGCAGGGACCATTGAAGCTTACTACTCTTGCCCCGCAGGTAAGTTACTCCAAACCAAAAAGATCTAATTATTACGCCAAGTCTATCCCATTCTAGCCTTGTGGTAGCGCTGTTGTCCCAGGTTGTCGCTCTATGAACCGGTCCTTATGGAGAGTGGCCAACCAAGCACTAAGCATCGTGCTGGCCCCCTAAACCATGTTTCTAACAAAAGCCAATTTTAACGAGACGTGAGCCACTCAAGCCACACAGAGTGCCACTCTCAGAATTAAATTCAAGTAAACCATTAATCAAATTAATTAAAAAGGACCAAAGTGTGTTATAGCGCAGCAACCTAGCACAACTAACCAAAATGCAACCCAAAGGTATATATAAAGGATATAAAGTGGCTAGGAAATCCTTATAGGCATACAGTATTAAAATGCAGTATGAAATTGTATTTAAAGATGATAGGTTGTTCATGTTATACTTGCCTTCCTCGTACTGCTCCTGCTGCTGCTCAAAGTGCTCCGAAGACGGCTGCTCCGGGTACTGGTACTGGGGCTCCTCAGATGGATCAACGTCTACTCACGAACACATGGCCAAAACAATGCACGAGAATAAGCATACAAACAAACATTAACAAAAACTAAGAAACAGTACATCAATACATAAAAACAGCACACTAAACTACTCTAAAATTATTCTACGCATTACAACGATCGCGTGGATATAAAGAACGCTAAAAACGGAGCTAAAAACGCATTTTCTAGGCTAAAAACAAGTTCTAGGGGCTTAATTGTAAGAAAAACAGGGTCCCAGGGGCTTTTCTGCTAAAACCGAGGACCTAAACATAAATAAACATTAATTCAGGGGTCTAACGTGTAAAAGAAAGAGTGCTGGACGGCGGGTTTGATTTCTGGAAAACTCAGGGGGGTCCGTGCAAAAATTTGGGCCAAACTGTAATTATTTTTCAAGGGCAGTGGACTGCGGGTTGAATAGCAGAGAGTCCAGGGACTCTTATGCAAAAAGAACGGGCCGAACTGTTATCTACAGATCTCGACCGCAGGATTCAGATCTGGCGGTTTGGATTTAATCAACCTACGATCTAATCTGGGGCGTCGGTTTCGGATCGGACGGACGAAGGGGCTTTTGGCGCTCGGGGCGGCAGCGGAACACCGCCGGAGCAGAGCTCCGCGGCGGCGGCTCGCCGGAGTAGGGGTTTTCTGGGCTACAGTGCTCCGTTTGGGCCGGAGTTTGGCCGTGGAGGTTCGGTGTGGAACGCGTAATCCACCTATGGGGTTATCGGGGTTCGGGGAGCTCCGGAGTGGGGATGGTAAGGGCGGTGGCGGCCTTGTGCACGGCGGCGCTACGCCGAACGGCGTCTTGGGCTCGGGAAAGGCCTACGTGCCGCAAAAGCTAGCGCAAAAGAATCTGGAGGAGGCGCGGGTGCTCACTGGGGCTCCTGGTGGCCGGAGGCGTCGCGCAGATGGGTCGCCGGCGGGGTTTGGCGGCGGAAACGGTGCGGTGGCCGTGGACAGGGTGGTGCGGGGCTCCTCCGGGTCCGCTGACTCGCCGGGAAGACACGAGTGGACCCTGCGAAGGTGGTACATGTGGCAGAACCACCCAAAACTACTGGGCCCGGGTGCACTGATCTTCGTTGCTAAGCAACTCTGACCCAATTTGGCACTCACCGGTAGTTCCTCGAGTGAAGCCTCGATAAAAGCCACGCTATTCCAGGATCAGCAGACAACACTCACACGAAGGTGAGCCCAGAGATTACAACACAAACCATTTCATACATCTCAGAGTGATTGCAGCGGAAAGAAAATTTATTACAAACCATGTTCAGACTAGCGAAGTACTACGGAGTTCCAACTCCTCAATTATTCAAGTCTCAAAGTTCAGCGGAAGCATTAAAAGATAACTAACGAAATAACGTGACGCATCGGTAAAGCCCGTACGAATGCGTCACTCAGCGGGAGGGTGATTAGCACCAGCTGAAGGGCCATCCCACTCAACAGACCAACCCGGAGGCAGAGTACAAGGCCAAGTAAGACTTGCAAACAGATCTTCAAAGTTAGTACCTGAAAAACAGTGCCACAAGCAAGACTGAGTATACTAATACTCAGCAAGACTGACCCGTCTCCGGATATAACATAGTCCGATAACTAGACATGCAAGCTTTTTGGTTGGTAGGGTTTGTTTGCCAAAAATGCCGCTAAGTGTTGATCCTTACTTTCAGGTTTTACTTAGCCAGATTCTAGTAGAATTAACCATTCTAAATTTGCAACTGACTCTACTCAAACATGGTAGAGCAACCATTTAATTAACCAGCAGTATTTTCATCATCGTATTCCACTTGTTACTCTATGTGACCGAAATCATTAAGCAATCTCATGCCGTGAGAGGCGGACGATTCCGAATCGAATTTCAACCTAGCCAGGGGAACCTAGACCACACGCATGGGGATCGACTTCGCTCCCGCCCACGCTACTTTTCCCTTTCTTTTCAGTCCGTGGATCCGGAACACCCTCCCCGACTACAGAGTCTGACCACTCTGCACCCGTACGTCGCGACATAAAAATAAACCCTACTTCTACCAGGAGGGTGCGAGATCGTTCCACTCGCCGGTCCAATCAGGTACTTAAGCTTACCGATTACCATATTTCTCGGTATGTGGCTAGTACTTTCAAACGCTTAGCGAAATGAGCCACACACCGCGACCTTAGCCATTTTTGACTACACCAGCGGGGTATCACAACTACACAACCCCGCCCGTTGTCCTTACATTTCAACAGGAATTAAAGTCGGTACAATTCCTATTTGCTCGCGAGAGGCAGGAAACCACTCGACTTCTACCGTACCTATTTAGCATGGCAACTAGTCGATAAAAAGATCCGGTATCAAACATAGGTTCCTATGGATCATGCATCTAGGGTTTTCGATCAACGCCTAGAGAACTTAAATGCAGAAAACCAACTATTACCATACATTAATAAATAGATGGCAGAATGATAATTCGGAAAAATAGTGGGATTATGCTCCGGGGCTTGCCTTCTTGGGCACTGTCAGGCAGAAAAGCTTCTGGGGCTTGGCCCAGGTCTTGGGACAAGTTAGTACAGTTCAGATTAACCTCCTGCTCCGCACGAGAGTCCGCGGGCACCAGTTCGTAGTCTCCGTCCGCGAGGTTAACCGTTTCTATATGCAATGCAAGATTTTGAGTTATTCAGGGATATAATTTCTTTCCTTCACTGATAAAGTTGTAGTCCATGAAAGTTAATTTAGTGATGATTTCACATTTCATTGCATGGGCAATCGTTTATAGAGTAGCAAACATAACTACGGTTATTCATGAATGAGTGGGGTTTTGGGTTTTCATTTTTAATTTCAACACATAGCATGCTTTCATTATTCCTTAACAACACAACTACTAAAAAGCTAGTGATGAAACACTAAAGTAACTCAGATTCAAACTTGAACATTCAGGGTATAAATTTCAGCATCTACCATAGAGCAAGAACTATAACTATTCATGCAAATGGATTACTCTAGTTACTTCATCTTTTTGTACAGAATGTTCAACATGGATTCTGGTGCTACAAATTTTATGCAAGCAACTTCAAAGCATAAACTCAGTACTGAAATTTTTCCAGATTTTATACACTTATATAGCAGAGGTGATAAAAAGATTAAAAACAGCAAGCCATTAACAAAGATTAAATCTACAGAAAGTTTTACTAAGGATTTGCTTCTCAAATTTTTACCAGAGACTAGTCCTGAGTTAAACATACTCCAAAAAATGTTTCAAGATTTAACTCACTATGATAAATTAGTTATTCAGTTAATTTAACATGAGTTTGCATGAATTTCTCAAGATGCATTCGACCAGTATTGCATCTGAACTTTTTATCACAGGTAGAACATACTCTAAACAAGATCATGCCCAAAAATAATGATCAGAAACATTGTAGATTACTCAGAACAAAAATAGTAAATCTAGCCCTAAGATGCTAAGCATGATTATTCACCAAGGCAAAATTCAGTAAATGCAGCTCAAAATTCTTAGACAGGAACACAAAGCTAAAAAGAGACTCCAGAAATAAACATGGATTTTTCTGAGCATAAGAACTATACATAAGGAATTAAGTTGATTAAACAAGCATAAATCATGGTATATAGCAAATGAACTCTAATAAATCTTACATTTAGATATCCACAGTGTTTTAGTTTTACATGCACGCAATAAAAATTCCAGGGCATGTTCATGTGCATATTTTCCAGAATTAAATCGAGAAAGCTAACAACAGATTAGAGAATCTTGATTGTTTCAACATGATAACTGTTTTGGGTTGGTGTCATCTTTTTACTGTGATATTAAAATTCCATTAGTGATAATATATCCAAAAATCAAAGTCATTTGATGAGCAGAACTTCATGAACATGCATAAGGTGGTTTTATTAATCTTTTCCCTAGATTAAACTTGGTTGAGTTTCTGCAATTGTGAATGTTACAAAATTTGTAGACCTTGTTACAAGGATTCCAGATCAGTTGAGTTTGCATTTTTCTGATTTTTTTGTGATTTGTTTCGCATTTTAGAAGTTCACTGGTATACACTGTAAAACTTGCAGAAACACCCTTAGACGAAAAAAACAAATTACAACCGGGTCCTTCGCCGGCCTTCTCCGCCGTGGCATCTTGCCGGTGGTGTTCTGCGGTGCAGGGCTTACCGGGGCTGCCACGGGGAGGCGCGTGGGGGATAAAGGATCGAGGAACACCTACCCTGGTCGACGTTCGAGCGTTTGGAGCACAGGTTCAAGCTCGTCGGCGTTGATGGCGGGTCGGTTGTTCGGTTCGCCGGTGCTGGAGGCGAAGGAGGGCTCGGGGTAGGGGAACAAGGCGCGCACGAGCACCGCGTGAGCTCGTGGATGCTTCTGGGGTAGCTGTCGGGCTCGGTCTTCCCCGGAGCTGGCCTGTCCGCGGTGAGCCTGAGCTCGCCGGCGGCGGCGCAAAAGGGGAACGGCTTCGGGAGGGGGTTTGGATTCGATTCCACGCGCGTGGAGCTTAACTGGGAGGTGGCGAAGCTGCTGCGGTGGTCGGAGGGGGCAATGTGGGGCTGGGCTTGCCGGTCCGCGCGAGCTGGATCTCGGCGGCCATGGCGGAGCGGCGGGAGGAGGAAGAAGGGGAAGAAGGGGCGCGGCTGTGGGGTTCTGGGGGTCTTTATAGGCCAAGGAGCTACTGGGGGAGGAATGCAGTGACTGGGGGCGGTTGATTTGGTCCTGGGCGGCTCGACGGCGAGCGGGCGGAGGAGGCAGCGGCGCTGCGCCGGCCGGGGTGTCGTGGCGGCTCGGGAGCGGCCTGGGACGCGTGTGCGCGCGAGGAGGTGCCAAGGGGCGGGCCAGGTGGCGTGGAGAGGTTTCCCCGGGTCTATTTGGCCGCGGGCGCGCGGTGGACGAAGTCCACCGGTGGCGTACGACAGGCGGCGGCCGAAACAGAGCAAGCCGGGAGAGAGAGATGGAGGTAGGGGCTCTTTTGCGATTTCTGAAAATTTCAGGGACCTCTCGGTAAACAAAAATTATCTCCTATTTGGAGGGCTCAACTGGAAAAGTGTTGAATACCATTTTTGCATAACTTTTCAAGATCTACAACTTTTGTGTTATGCAAATTTTCGTTTGAAACTCACATTTTGAACTATTGGTACATTTACATATTTGCACAAAAGGACTTTAGTTTTAATCAGTTTTTGACTTGATTTTGGCTGAAGTTCAATTGAGCACATGTCAATTGAAATACCTCTCATGAGCCAACAAAAATTTTGTGCACATTTTTGAATTAAAATTTGAGTAGTTTTTCACTCCTTTCTCTTTTTCCTTTAATTTCTTTTGTATGATTTGTATCTTATTTGGTTCTTTCTCTTTGAATTAGTTTCCCAAATTTTTCTTTTAACTTTAACTAAGGTGTATTGATTGGATTTAAAAGTATTGACACCTGAGGTGTCACAACCTACCCCCCTTAAAAGAATCTCGTCCCGAGATTGGATGATTGAATTGAGGCGGGGAAAAATGATATACCTGAGGTGGAGCTAATGAAACCCGGATAATGTCGATTAAGATAATCCTCCGTCTCCCAGGTGGCTTCTTCTTCAGTGTGATGAGACCACTGAATTTTATACATTTTTACCACCTTTTGACGAGTACCTCTCTCTTTTTGATCCAGAATTCTGAGTGGATATTCGGTATATGAGAGATCGGGCTCCACTAAAATTTCCTGCTGATCAATGATTTCCGTAGGAACTCGAACACATTTCTTAAGTTGGGATATGTGGAAAACATTATGGATGGCGGCAAGTCGTGAAGGAAGTCGCAAACGATAAGCCACGGGTCCACATTCTTCAATGATTTCATATGGCCCGACATAGCGAGGTGCGAGCTTACCCCTAACTCCGAAACGTTGAACGCCTCGAGTTGGGGACACTCGTAAATAGACGTGATTACCAACCATGAACTTCAAAGGATCCCTTCTTTTATCGAAATAACTCTTTTGCCGAGATTGGGCTGCTCGGAGGTTTGCTTGTACTATTTTTACTTTCTCTTTAGCCTCGACCACTAATTCAGGTCCAAAGATTTGACGTTCTCCAGTCTGGGACCAACTCAAAGGAGTTCGACACCGTCGACCATACAAGGCCTCGAATGGTGCCATCTTCAGACTGGCCTGATAGCTGTTGTTATAAGAAAACTCAGCCAAGGATAAACATTTGTCCCAGTTTTTGTCATAATGGATGACACATGCTCGAAGCATATCCTCAAGAATTTGATTCACCCTTTCGGTCTGTCCGTCAGTCTATGGATGGTAAGCTGAGCTTCGAATTAATTTAGTTCCGAGAGCCTCTTGAAGTTGCTCCCAAAACCTTGCCACAAACTGAGGACCACGATCCGATATAATTGTTTTTGGTATACCGTGTAGGCAGACAATCCGATCAATATAGATCTCAGCATATTTCTTGGCTCGATATTCAGTATGCACTGGAATAAAATGAGCAGTCTTTGTGAGCCTATCAACAATGACCCAAATGGAATCATGGTGCTGAGAAGTATTTGGTAAGCCCACGATGAAATCCATGCTGATATCTTCCCATTTCCAAGACGGAATCGGTAGAGGTTGGAGAGTTCCAGCAACTTTCAAGTGACTAGCTTTCACTCTCTGGCAGGTGTCACATTCTGCGACATATTTGGCAATCTCTCTCTTCATGCGAGTCCACCAAAAATTTTGCCTGAGATCTTGGTACATCTTGGTGCTGCCCGGATGAATAGAGAATTTAGAGAGATGTGCTTCGTCCAGGATTTGTTTCCGCAGGTCATGATTCTTTGGAACGACTAGACGATCCTCGAACCACAAAATTCCTTTATGGTCCACTCGGAAACACTTATATTTATTTTCACCTTCTACTACTTGCTGCTTGATGATACCAACACTTTTGTCGTGTAATTGTGCCATGATGACCTGGTCATAGAGTGTTGGTTCCACCGAAATATGATTCAAAGAGCCCTGAGGAATAATTTCTAATTTCAGCCTTTGCATTTCAGCACACAATGTGTCATTATATGACTCCATTGATAGGCAATTGCAGTGAACCTTGCGACTGAGCGCATCGGCTACAACATTCGCCTTGCCCGGATGATAATGAACCTCCAGATCATAATCTTTAATTAATTCCAGCCATCTTCGTTGCCTCATATTCAGCTCACTTTGAGTGAAAATGTATTTGAGACTCTTATGGTCGGTATAGATATTGCAATGAGTACCCATAAGGTAGTGTCTCCAAAGCTTGAGAGCATGAATAACGGCGGCTAGTTCCAGATCATGAGTGGGATAATTTAACTCGTGTGGCCGAAGAGCTCGGGAAGCATAAGCTATCACCCGATTGTCTTGCATTAGAACACAACCAAGACCAGTGCCTGAAGCATCACAATAAACGTCGTATGGTTTATTGTTGTCAGGTTGAGCCAAGACTGGTGCAGTGGTTAGATGTGCTCTCAATGTATGGAATGCTTCATCACACTTCGTGTTCCATTTAAACTTGACATCTTTCCTTAGTAGTTCTGTCATGGGCTTAGCAATTCTGGAGAAGTCCGGAATAAATCTGCGGTAATACCCTGCCAAGCCGAGAAAACTGCGGATCTGATGAACTGAAGTAGGAGGTTTCCAGTCCATCACTTCTTGCACTTTGCTGGGATCAACTGAAATGCCTTCACTAGATATAGTGTGACCCAGAAATTTGACTGTGTCCAGCCAGAATTCACACTTGGAGAATTTTGCGTACAGCTTATGATCTCTGAGATGTTGAAGAACAATGCGCAGATGTTGCTCATGTTCTGCCTCATCTTTGGAATAGATCAGAATGTCGTCAATAAAGACCACGACAAACTTGTCAAGTTCCGGCATAAATACCGAGTTCATGAGATACATGAAATAGGCCGGAGCATTGGTGAGACCGAAAGACATAACCAAGTACTCATAGAGTCCATATCTGGTTGAGAAGGCGGTCTTGGGAATATCACAAGGCCGAATTTTGATTTGATGATAACCCGAACGAAGATCAATCTTGGAGAAGATCTTTGCTCCAGCCAATTGATCAAACAATACATCAATGCGGGGAAGTGGATATTTATTTTTGATGGTCACCGCATTGAGAGGCCGGTAATCAACACACAACCTCAGACTATCATCCTTCTTCTTTACGAACAATGCTGGACAGCCCCAAGGTGAAGCACTTGGGCGGATAAAACCCTTGTCCAACAGTTCTTGTAGCTGGATTTTTAGTTCAGCCAATTCTTTAGGCGACATTCGATATGGCCTTTTTGAAATAGGTGCTGTACCAGGCTGAAGTTCAATGACAAATTCGATATCCCGGTCTGGCGGCATACCAGGTAAATCTTCCGGAAAAACATCTACATACTCACGGACTACCGGAATATCTTCGAGACGAATATCTTTCATGGCATAGCCACAAGAGTTGTGACATTGAGGATGTGGTAAATATAGAACCGAATGACCATGAGTTGGAGAATTTATTTCAACGGCTCGGGAAGAGATATCTAACATTACCCCATGTCTTTTCATCCAATCCATTCCTAGTATAATGTCCATACCTTCTAGTGGCAACAAGATTAAAGTGGTAGGAACAGTTTTACTACCCAAACTAAGTGGCGCATTATGAACGATTTGGTTTGATGCGACTTTACCACCCGGGGTAGATATCATGAATGACCCTTTTGTGTGACAGAAATCTAACCCAACCCTTGCTCCAAATTTAGAACTAATGAAGCTATGAGATGCACCAGAATCGAATAAGATAACAGTGGGGTGTTGGTTTATAGAGAATGTACCCGACATGATTGGTGCTCCCTCAGGGAGGTCAGCAAGGTTGGTGAAGTTAAGTCGGCCCTGCCTGACTTGAATGGTTTGCCTCTTGCCCTTGTGCTGATCATTTCTGCGAGAAGCCTGCCCTTGAGATTGTCCCGCCTGGGGGCACATCTTGGCAAAGTGATCTGGACTCCCGCATCTGAAACAGCGGTTATTATTATCGGGGCGAGCGGCTGGCTGAGCATTCGGCCTAGGGCCGTTCTGCTGCTGCTGAGGTGCAAATCGAGCTTGCTGGGGAAGCCCGAATCGAGTCTGCTGCTGCTGTTGAGGAGGCCTAATAATCCAACGCCCTGGCTGAGGGGCCTTCTGAGAGGATGCGGGTGGGTTATTTTGCACA
The DNA here is from genome assembly GCF_016808335.1 of Panicum virgatum. Classification (NCBI taxonomy): domain Eukaryota; kingdom Viridiplantae; phylum Streptophyta; class Magnoliopsida; order Poales; family Poaceae; genus Panicum; species Panicum virgatum. The sequence goes on along the minus strand of NC_053147.1, from coordinate 38,996,085 downwards.
ATACGATACCTCGGTGCAGAGGCACTCGAGGGTCCAGCAGGTGCCTTGCGCTTCTTTTCAGCGCGGTGTGCAGAAATCAGATCCTCCTGAGATATGGCCATATTCACCAATTCATTGAATGAGTCTGCTCGGACAAGGTTTAGCCTCTCTTGTAATTTGGTACTAAGGCCTCGACGGAAGCGCTCACGCTTCTTAGCGTCGGTATCGGCATGATGTCCAGCATACTGACACAATTGATGGAATACTTGAGCATACTGCACCACGGTACGAGTGCCCTGAGTCAAGGCCAAGAACTCGTTGAGCTTACGGTCAAGAAGTCCAGCTGGAATATGATGATCTCGAAAAGCCAATTTGAATTCATTCCAATTCACCACATGATCAGCCGGTAGCATCCCGTGGTAATGATCCCACCACATACGAGCTGATCCGCGAAGCTGCTGCGCGGCATAGCGAGTCTGGTTCGCTTCGGAACAAGGAGTAGTCAATAGAGAAAACTTGGACTCGATCGTGTGAATCCAAGCGTCAGCGTCCAGAGGCTCATCCACTTTATTGAACAGCGGAGGCTGAGTACTAAGGAAATCTTGGTAGCTCGCTTCTTGTGCGTGATGAGCATGATGCCCACCCCGCGGTTGTTGCTGAGCTTGAACCAACTGCCGCAAAATCTCTGTCTGGGCAGCAAGAACCTCAGCAATACCCACTGGTGGAGGAGGTGGAGGTGGATCGCCATTCCCTCCGGCTCCAAAACCACTAGGGGTGCCTCGAGTTGATCCAACCATCTGAAATGTGAGTACTTTTGCATTAGGCTCATCATTATCATCATTTCAAATGGAATATACAACTCAATATGACATGGAAATACTGGAAATTGCTTAATCAGGTTGTGCAGCAAGACCAGCGATACGAAAACGCTCATAACTGGAGTTCGGTACATGATATGGACTTGAAATTTTTACAAGAGATAGGAAATTTCATGATCTACAACTTTGGTAGTCATCACAAAGTCAGATTTCCAGAGTAGTTTAGTCGAAAAATTCAATTACTCCTCCTCTGGTTTTTCTGCTTCACAGAAAACAGAGCTTCTGTAATTTGCGATTATCTCCTGCAATACCAATCCGTTTGGGCTGAAATTTTGCGAGCAGGTTCCTGATGAAATTTGGAACAACTTTGGTATTCAACTCAGGAGCTAAATCCGAAAGGAAAAGAGGATAAAAATTCGAACTAACTGCTGCCTTCAGCTTTTTGCAGATCACTGATAATTAACACTAGTAGCATTAGGGGTTCATTACATCCATCGTTCTCTCATTTCTACTAGGTCACTCCTAACATCAGTACTAAGGGGGTTACTCAACTCTAAGTTAGCCTAGTAGCCATGATCCAAAAGTAGGCCACACTAAGAGGAGTCTACAAAAGCTAAGAAACAGCGCCTCGGTCTACATGTTGACCGATGCCTCACTCGCCGCGGGAGTGTGAACCTCAACCGGTGCGGGCTGCGGCGCCTGGTCCTCGGAGTCCATCTCTGAAACTCCCTCTATCTCCTGGGGCTCGTCCTCCTCGTCCACCTGCATCTCGTCGGGAGGTGCGTGAAGGGCATCCTGCGCGTGCTGTATCGCGTGGAGCTGCCCCTGAGCCTCGTCCATCTCAAGCTGCAGGTCGTGAAACTGGTCCTCCAAGAAGTTGATCGTAGCGTCACGATCCGACACAGTGTCCTGAAGCTCGTGAACCTGGCTGTGGAGCTGGGCGATAAGAGTAGCCCTGCTCTCGAGCTCGGTACTAGCCTCCTGAAGTTGCCCATCTCTCAGCTGGACCGCCAGGTGCAAGGCCTGAGCGTGGTCCACCAACTGAGCGACGGCGTAACTCTGGTAAGTGTGAAGTCTGTAAAGGCCGTCCAAGCACATCGCTGTCGTCCGAAGTGCCCCGACCGGGTCAAGGGTAGCGACCACGTCCACGTGTGCCATCCGGTCGAGCCAAAGCGGGTCTGCCGGGTCAGGTGCAGAGAACAACCCGAACGCGGTCAGAACCACCTCTAGAGGGCGCAAAGAGCAAAAGGTGGTCATCGCCCTCATGGCGGTAAGCTCCCAGGTGTCCAGCAGGTAGTGACCGACCATCTGAGTCACGATCGGCTCCCACCCGTTGAGCGGGTGCTGCGGGATCACCATCGTCACACTGCAGCGACGAACTCCGTCCTCCACAAACTCGTGGCCATCGTAAACCGGTGGCTGGAGGTAACCGGCTGCACTCAAAAGCTCCCAAAGACGGCGGGGAAACCCGTCCCAGTGCAGGCAAGCGGAGTGCACGTGCCCCTGCGCGTCAACGACCAGCAGCTCTTCCATCTGTCCCAACAAAAGATCGATGGATCAGCTGATGGTAACAAGAACTACTAACTCTGGAACAGTGAAAGAAATGGCCAAAACTGTAGAGAACTTGCTTCAAAAATTCTCAAAAATTTACACAAGGTCCCTCTGATGTTAAGGAACAATTCACCTAGTCATCACTAAGCTCAATTCGGATTCTATGGGGGTGATATGCTCAGGTATTCAGAGTGAAGTCAACCAAGAAAACTGAGTGTCCAGAGTGGGTGTATTTTGACTATAACTCTCAATCCAGACGTCAAAAATTCTTCAAATTTTTATGGTAAGCTCATCACTTAGTTGTCTACAACTTTCATGTTGAACAATTTTTAGTTTGAACAACTTATAAAGGTCGAAAAATTTCAGTTGTATAGATGGTTCAGAGTTAACAGTTTTACACAGGGTTGATCCAAAAATACAAATACCATGCTAGAAGGCTTAAAAAATTTTCAAATTTTTACAGAAGCTTGATAACTTAGGAAACATCATTTAGTCTTACTACCCCAAGTCGATTTGAGTAACTTATCAGAAGGTTAAAATTCGTGGAAACCAGGTTGCAGACTTTCTGGATACTCCCTAGGATAGTGTTTTAACGGATTTGCTTGCGATTTCCCCAGAGATTTATTTACTAATCTTTTTTGAGAATGAATGCAGAACCTATACGTCCTCACCAAGGAAAAAAAATTGCCAAGTAACCTTGGTCTTACGCAATGACTTTGGTGGCATACATATTACGTCTCTCACTATATAGCTACTCGATATAGCTAGATAGCCTATAATTCGATTTCGAGTTAGCGTACCTGCAGAAGATTGACAGCATATAAAATGAACCTTTCGTGCCAGCACTCACGAAAGCGTCCCCATACATTACCGATCACTATAGAATCGGCATCCATACCATTACCGCCGTATGGACAACGTTAAGCATACGTTATCGAAACAACGTATTGACTGAGTACCGTCTTTGACGGGGAATTGAATTCCAATTTCGAACCATTACTCCCCATATACTCAACCGAAGTTGGTATATGGGCAGCAGCTCAAGTAGGCCACTGCTTGACCTCCAGCGTTCGGCTCGCATCACCGACAGGAAGGTCAGACTCCCTCAGTTGACTGAGTAAGCATACCTTCGTGGCGATGATGTAGTTGCAGAATTTAACTTACAGTATTTAAATACTAAAAGTAAGGTGCTGGAAGTTAGCCATACAAAATAAGCCACCTGATTATACCCATAAGATTCCCTAGGGCTTTACGTCCTAGACTTGTCCTTGGAGATCCTAAACTCTTTCAAAACTTTAGTAGCTTTGAAGTCAAGTTTTAAGTTGTTGTTGTGAAAACCGAGGTTGCCATCCCTGGTAGGCTGTCTGCGAGCTCTGATGCCAGCTGTGGCGGAACCACCCAAAACTACTGGGCCCGGGTGCACTGATCTTCATTGCTAAGCAACTCTGACCCAATTTGGCACTCACCGGTAGTTCCTCGAGTGAAGCCTCGATAAAAGCCACGCTATTCCAGGATCAGCAGACAACACTCACACGAAGGTGAGCCCAGAGATTACAACACAAACCATTTCATACATCTCAGAGTGATTGCAGCGGAAAGAAAATTTATTACAAACCATGTTCAGACTAGCGAAGTACTACGGAGTTCCAACTCCTCAATTATTCAAGTCTCAAAGTTCAGCTGAAGCATTAAAAGATAACTAACGAAATAACGTGACGCATCGGTAAAGCCCGTACGAATGCGTCACTCAGCGGGAGGGTGATTAGCACCAGCTGAAGGGCCATCCCACTCAACAGACCAACCCGGAGGCAGAGTACAAGGCCAAGTAAGACTTGCAAACAGATCTTCAAAGTTAGTACCTGAAAAACAGTGCCACAAGCAAGACTGAGTATACTAATACTCAGCAAGACTGACCCGTCTCCGGATATAACATAGTCCGATAACTAGACATGCAAGCTTTTTGGTTGGTAGGGTTTGTTTGCCAAAAATGCCGCTAAGTGTTGATCCTTACTTTCAGGTTTTACTTAGCCAGATTCTAGTAGAATTAACCATTCTAAATTTGCAACTGACTCTACTCAAACATGGTAGAGCAACCATTTAATTAACCAGCAGTATTTTCATCATCGTATTCCACTTGTTACTTTATGTGACCGAAATCATTAAGCAATCTCATGCCGTGAGAGGCGGACGATTCCGAATCGAATTTCAACCTGGCCAGGGGAACCTAGACCACACGCATGGGGATCGACTTCGCTCCCGCCCACACTACTTTTCCCCTTTCTTTCCAGTCCGTGGATCCGGAACACCCTCCCCGACTACAGAGTCCGACCACTCTGCACCCGTATAGTCGCGACATAAAAATAAACCCTACTTCTACCAGGAGGGTGCGAGATCGTTCCACTCGCCGGTCCAATCAGGTACTTAAGCTTACCGATTACCATATTTCTCGGTATGTGGCTAGTACTTTCAAACGCTTAGCGAAATGAGCCACACACCGCGACCTTAGCCATTTTTGACTACACCAGCGGGGTATCACAACTACACAACCCCGCCCGTTGTCCTTACATTTCAACAGGAATTAAAGTCGGTACAATTCCTATTTGCTCGCGAGAGGCAGGAAACCACTCGACTTCTACCGTACCTATTTAGCATGGCAACTAGTCGATAAAAAGATCCGGTATCAAACATAGGTTCCTATGGATCATGCATCTAGGGTTTTCGATCAACGCCTAGAGAACTTAAATGCAGAAAACCAACTATTACCATACATTAATAAATAGATGGCAGAATGATAATTCGGAAAAATAGTGGGATTATGCTCCGGGGCTTGCCTTCTTGGGCACTGTCAGGCAGAAAAGCTTCTGGGGCTTGGCCCAGGTCTTGGGACAAGTTAGTACAGTTCAGATTAACCTCCTGCTCCGCACGAGAGTCCGCGGGCACCAGTTCGTAGTCTCCGTCCGCGAGGTTAACCGTTTCTATATGCAATGCAAGATTTTGAGTTATTCAGGGATATAATTTCTTTCCTTCACGATAAAGTTGTAGTCCATGAAAGTTAATTTAGTGATGATTTCACATTTCATTGCATGGGCAATCGTTTATAGAGTAGCAAACATAACTACGGTTATTCATGAATGAGTGGGGTTTTGGGTTTTCATTTTTAATTTCAACACATAGCATGCTTTCATTATTCCTTAACAACACAACTACTAAAAAGCTAGTGATGAAACACTAAAGTAACTCAGATTCAAACTTGAACATTCAGGGTATAAATTTCAGCATCTACCATAGAGCAAGAACTATAACTATTCATGCAAATGGATTACTCTAGTTACTTCATCTTTTTGTACAGAATGTTCAACATGGATTCTGGTGCTACAAATTTTATGCAAGCAACTTCAAAGCATAAAATCAGTACTGAAGTTTTTCCAGATTTTATATACTTATATAGCAGAGGTGATAAAAAGATTAAAAACAGCAAGCCATTAACAAAGATTAAATCTACAGAAAGTTTTACTAAGGATTTGCTTCTCAAATTTTTACCAGAGACTAGTCCTGAGTTAAACATACTCCAGAAAATTTTTCAAGATTTAACTCACTATGATAAATTAGTTATTCAGTTAATTTAACATGAGTTTGCATGAATTTCTCAAGATGCATTCGACCAGTATTGCATCTGAACTTTTTATCACAGATAGAACATACTCTAAACAAGATCATGCCCAAAAACAATGATCAGAAACATTGTAGATTACTCAGAACAAAAATAGTAAATCTAGCCCTAAGATGCTAAGCATGATTATTCACCAAGGCAAAATTCAGTAAATGCAGCTCAAAATTCTTAGACAGGAACACAGAGCTAAAAAGAGACTCCAGAAATAAACATGGATTTTTCTGAGCATAAGAACTATATATAAGGAATTAAG